>NC_059131.1:71700556-72308389 GCF_020740605.2 Lemur catta
AGAATTAAGGGCAGGGATGAGCCACCCCAAGGCAGAAAAGATCCAGCTCCATAGCTGCGGGTGGGCCCAGCTTCCTCAGAGAGGCCACATGAGACAAAACCCCAAGTCACACTGTTCTACCTGACCCCGCATGCTTTCTCAACTGATACCCCATAATACATTCAGAGGAAATAAAATTTAATTTTAATGCTCACTGAGCACTACCAAAAAGCCAATAGAAAATGGTCATGTCCATGCTCTGCGGGGGGGGGGGGGGCACAGTCTCTGAGGGTCCAGCTGCCCTTGGCCTTGTTTGACCACCTCCACCTCCTAAACCACAGTACCTTTGAAAAGTGTTGAGCCACCCGAGAGCACGATGTTGGCAAATAGTGTCCGGCGAAGGTCCATGTCGGACTTGTGGATGGAGAAGGCCAGCACCTCATGGAGCCCCTCACTCTCCTCCCCCACCAGGTCCGGCTGGAACAGCAGCTCGGGAGCCCGGAATCGTGCAGGCCCCACCTTTGGAGCACAAGGTTGAGGCAGAGAGGTACCCCAGGAAGCCAGGCCTCCTTTTCCTCCAGGCCTAACACTGCTGCCCCCCTAGTGCCAGGCCTGGCCACTTACATCGAGCATGCTGCCATCTGGCAAGGTGTACTGCACCTTCTCTGTCTCCAGAGCCTCGTCCTTCTGCGGGTTGATGGACAGGTAGCAGGCTCGCTGTGGGGGCAGGGACGCAACCCTCAGAAGGCTGCAGCCAGGATACCCACAGCCCAGGGCTCAACCTTGGTCCCACCCCCCTTTCTCCACCCCGACCAGATTGTATCCATACCCTCCTGCCCCTCGTCACCTCTTTGATGGTCCGGACAACCTCAAATTCAGCTGAGGTGTGAAAGTCGACCCCTTCCTTACGCAGCAGCAGCCGGAGATAGCGGGAGACATCACGGCCAGCAATGTCCACCCGCATGATGGAGTGTGGCATGGCAAAGCCCTCATAGATGGGGACTGCGTGAGTGACCCCGTCCCCAGAGTCTAAAACCACTCCTGTCGTGCGTCCTGTTGCGTACCTGTCACCAGGTCAGCATCCCTCACCTCAGCCACTGAGGCACAGGGACCTCCTCACCCCGAAAGGGACCCTGGGAATTTGCATTAGCTAGTCTGAAAAAGGGACATGAGGAACTCCCTAAAGGGATAGTCATCAAGGGGCTGTTTCTCCAAGGAAGTCAGATGCCTGGTCATCACAAGTAGGAGGACAACACAGGGAGGACGAGGACTCGGGAGCCCAGGGTTTAGGGCGCACTCACAGACTGAGCACGGCCTGCATGGAGATGAACAGGGCCGGCACGTTGAAGGTCTCAAAGAACACCTCTGCTGCTTTCTCCCGGTTCTTACTTGGGTTGAGTGGGGCCTCCGTTAGAAGAACAGGATGCTACAGGAGACGGGAGGATAACGGGCATGCACAAAGGCAACATGCTAGGCCCTAAAACGATCTTTCCAGAGAGCCAGGGCCCCCACTATGAGCCTAGGTAGTTGCAGACTCCTTTCCTTCCTGAGGGCACCATCCCATTATTTGCCTGCAGTTACTCTTCCAAAGATCTAGGTCTTTCTGGAAAATTTTGCCTGGCAGCCGCTGGCTATATATATACACCCAGACACACAGTGAAAAGGCATGTTCCCCTCCCAACATGCAGAGAGGAAATGTGGGAGCCCGACCAGGAAGGAAGCAGAGGAGGGAGTTCAGAGCCTGGTGGGAGGGGCTGGCTGCCACACCTCCTCGGAGAAGGTCTGCAGCTGATCCTTGGAGTAGACATACTGCCAGATGCGCTCCATGTCGTTCCAGTCCCGCACCACGCCATGCTCCATGGGATAGCGGATGGCCAGCAGCCCCCGGTGCTCCTGGGGAGGGGGTGGGATGGCCAGATGTGGCACCAGGGCCCTCACCCAGCAGTTGCTGCCAATGCTTCTGGAAGCTGCCCCCCACCTGCCCTGACTAGAACCTTCCTGTTCACTGGGTGTCCTCAGCACAGCTTCATCCATCTAGCAGCTTCTCCAGCCCCTCCCATCCCACAGCCCACGGCCATGCTTCTCGCTCCTCCACTCTTAATGGTGCATGCTCCCCATCCTCTCCTTGCACACTGCCAACTTCCATCCCCACCACTTCCTGTCAGCACCAGTGCCTCCTCCTGGCTGATCCAACATGGCCTCTCCTGCACCCACCACCCCACCGCCAGCCAGCCCTTCATCGGGTTCTCGACAGCCCCCTGCACCCACATGCTGCCTCCGCCTGCCCTGTGATGTCTCCCCAGGTGCACCTCTTCTTGCTGAGCACTACTAAGCTCCTCTCAGCCACCTTGACTGCTACTGACTGCATCTCCTGAGAGCCCCACATCTGCACCACCAGCTCATGCCTCCCCTCTCCAGGCCCAGAACCATGCCCCATGCATGCTCCAGCACCCCAGGCTGTGTTCCCCAAATGCCCAAACTGCGCTTGCCCAAATCTCCCCACACCCTTGTCTGCTCTTCCTGAGGTTCTGATCTGGCCCTGCAGCCCCTAGGTAGGTCACCCCAGACAGAACATGAGAGGCAGCCCCCTCGTCAGAGCAGTCAGCAAGTCTGGGTGATTCTGACTCTTAAGTCCCTTTTGAATCAGTTCTTTCCTCTGTAGCTTCCAAATAGCTTCTAAAAGACAGGATATGATGAGGTCTACTCATGTTCCCTAGAACATGAACCGTCACTCTATCTCACAGAGGAGAGGTGCACAGTGCAGCGATCCACAGCTAGTATATAATGGGGACCAAGATGGCATCTGCAGAGGCCTGAGAACAGAGCCCTCTGACCACTGGCCAGTGCCCCTGTGACTGAGGACCCAAACCTAGGGAAAGGTAGGCCCCACAGTGTTACCTCTGCTTTTGGTCCAATGAAGAGGTCCCCTTCCAGGGCTCCAGCCATCACCCGCATGTGCTTAGGCCGCCCAACACTGTGAGGACATAAAATCAGTGGGGTGGGCAGGGGCCATGGCTGAGCTTGTGTCCAGGAAAACCAAAGTCCAACTCCAATGGTCCGGAGGGTAACTGTCCTCTAAAGCACCAGGACTTGGCCATGGGGCACAGGTCGGAACTGGGGCCTGGGGGATATGGATACGGACCTACAGAGTAGGCCTTGGCAAGACAGGAAGCTCAGGGCCGGAAGGAACGATGTCCCTCCCACTGAGAGCTGAAATCCCAGCTTCCATGGCCCAGACCTGGCAGAGGGTCAGGCTCCTGCAGCCACAATGACTCAGCCCACGCTCTTGACTTCAGAGGGGCCGACTGCTCTCACCGGCAGCAGTCAGGGCTTCCCTGCACAGCCCTCTCTCACTCAGAGGATGCTGCCCCTTCCCATTGTGAGAGCTACCAGAACAGAGTCAGTTCTCGGAAACTGTAAGATCTGATGAACTACCATTCCAAAATTTGACCCAAGCTCCCCACACATTAACAGGAACCTTTGATTAGAGTTCAGAGAGGAAAGTAGAAGCTAAGGTGCTCTATGCTGGCTCTGTCCACAGACCAGGCCTGGGGCCTATGGCCAAGCCACTTTGGGGGCCTTAGGGGCTTCCTCTGCCCCCTGCCTTTAGGACAATAATTCCAAAGCCTCCAGGATTTGGGAAGAGGCACTCCTGAGGGAAACTTTCCTGATAGGCTAGGGTGGCCTAAGGAGCACTCCAGGCTCTCTCTGGGTTTGCACCTCCCTCTTATTCCTGCCACTACAAGCACTATCCAGGGAAAGACCTCCCTTGACTGAAACAAAACATTTTCTAGAGTCTGAAAATAAATAAGCCCTGAAAAAAACATTTCTAGAGAGGAAGGGCTGGCTGGGAGTTATAACTCCCTATTTATTCTGCTCCAAGCTTAGGTCTCCCTTTGGAGATATCTCCCTTTTATTCTGCAGCTGCTACCACACCCCACCTCAGGGGAATGCTGGCTGCTTCTCCTCACTGGCTCAAGGAGAGACCAAATGAGACTCCAAAGAGGAAGAGGAAACCCTGAGCACCTGCCTTGCCCTTTCAAGCTCTCTGGGTAGTGTCAACCTCACAAATTTCATGTTTTTCCTTACAGGTAGGGGCAAGAGTTGTCCTCAAAGACAGCTGTGACACAGGGCCAATGTTCTCAAGGGAAGTAAACAAAAGGCGTAGGGCTGCTGCCTGAGCCAACACTTACTAGTTTGGGAAACAGTACTTTGGAATCTGGTCTCCTGCAAAGCCAGCCTTGATCACCCCTGAACCCTGCAAGGAAAAACAATGTTTAGCTCCCAACATTCACCTCCAGATGAAGATAGTGCTCTGGAGGGGAGAGAGCTCGCTGCCCCTTCAAGGCAGGTGGGGCAGGAAGCCAGAGACCCTGCCAAGAGGACAAGATCACTTACAAGCATACCAGTGGTTCTAAACCGGGGGCAATTTTTTATCCCTGAGCCCTAGGAATACTTGGCAATGTCTGGCAACTGGGGAGGGAGGCATGTGAGGCGCGGTGCTGGTATCTAGTGGTAGAAGCCAGAGATGCTGCTAAACATCCTACAACGCACAGGCCAGACTCCACTAATTATCCAGCCCAGAATGCCAATAGCAGAGAGATTGAGAAACCACCAAGTACATTCTCTTCTGCACACTCAAGTACCAGCTCTATGCAGTAGGATTCCATGGTACAAGCTACTCTCAAAAGACAGTGAGAAGAAACCTCTCAGCATGTTTTTCTTTCCCAACAGCTCCCCCCGCCTCCCCAGCAGACATGGACCACATACAGGGCTTGCTGGGGAAGACCACTGGGTGCATGGGACAACTGGCACCTTTCCTCCAGTGGCTTCCTTAGAGACTACAAGGAGAATGTCTTGATTCTGCCACTGCTCCTGCCTAGAAGCTGGACTTAGGGTTTCCAAAACAACCTTGTATTTTAGAAACCTCTCACCCAGAGAAGGAACCAGCTTCTCAAACCCGCTTCCCACCAATCTTCATCACAACCCTCCAGGTCTAGCAGAAATAAACACCTACAAGTTACAGAGTAGGGGCTGGAAGCCCGGAGGGGCCAAGCAGTTGCTTTCTGAACTCATAAGCCTGTTGATTAGCCTTCATGAATTATTTGCCCAACAAGAAAGGAAGTAGCCTGGTCCTTCCTATAGCCTCCTGGAGAGCTGGTGTGACAGCACATCCCCAAGCCCAGTTCTAGGCTCCTTATTAAACATCCCCTGCTGTGACTCAGGTGAGCCCACACGGGTACTCCCAAAAAAGACAGCCATTCAGGGACCCTACAGGGTCATGTGGGAGGGAGACAGATCCCAGAATGAGCAGAAGTGAGTCATTATCAAAAAACTTCACGGTCCCCACTGCAGAGGCGGGTACCCAGCTAGGGACAGGTCCATAGACCCGGGCCCTTATTTTCTTCCCATGTCAGGGCTCTGAGGCCAGAAATTCCCCCAGGGCAGCTGAAAGCAAGCCGAACCCCAGTGCTGAAGGACAAGGCCACAGGAAGCCAGATATCTTTCTTCTGAGGCTTCCAGACAATTACCCCAAACTGCTTGTCGGGCCTGGGAACAGTGGCTCTAAATTCTTCCTGCTGGCAGTGGAATTTCTGCTCAGCACAGGGAGCCCCTCAGAAGGGGATCAAAGTAGCCAAAAGGTCAACCAAGTAGTGGTGGACATGTGGCTGGTAGAGAGTAACTTGCATTTTTCGCATTGGGGAGCAGCCCCCTGGGATGTGCTGTTGTTCAGATCACCTGGTCAACCCTCTCCAAAAGATGAGGCCAGCAGTGTGCAAAAGGGCAAATGCAAATCCCATCTCCACCAGGCAGCCAGAGCCAGGGCCGAAGGATGGGTAAAGGGGCTGGGGTCGAAACCTGCCCAGTGACTCCACTCTCAACAGAGAAGGGTCTGAAGTGCGCCGTCGCCGGCCTGACGCACAGGTGCACAGGTGCACCGGTTGGCCGCCCGGCTGTCACTCTAGCTCTCCCGGACTTCCCCGCCCGGCTCGGCGAGGGCTCAGGGAAGGGGCTCCGCGATGTCGGCGAGGGGGCTGGCCCCAAGGCCAGGGCTACAGGGCCAGGTGTGTGCGCGAGGCCCTGGGGCGAACCGAGCGGGCACGCCGGGCACAGCGGACGGGCAGTGAGCGGAGGAAGAGCCGAGACGGGCAGGGGTCCCTCCCCGAGCAGCCGCGTGCGCCCCCGGGGGCAGGGCGCCCGCCCTCCCCCTGGCTGCCGGGCCTCACATTGTCGATGACCACGGGCTGGTTGGCGATGATGTCGTAGGACTCCATGGCCGGGCCGGGCCGGCCCTGCCCAGCAGGCGGGCTGCAAGAGCGACCGACGGGCAGGCGGACACGGACGGCGGCGGCTCCAGACGCGGCGCCGCGCCCCTCCCATCCCCAGCGCGCAGCCTACGCGAGCCCGGCGGGGCTGTCTGGAGGGCGGGCCCCGTGGCCAATCACCGCTCCCACCTGGCCCGATTGACAGCAGACGCCTGGGGCCGACTGCGGGGCAGGGGGCGGGGCCTCCTGGGGCTGGCCAGCCAATTGAGGCCGTCCAGAAGAATAGCCGGGGCGTTGTCAAGGTAGGCTGAGCCGCGTCGGGGATGACGCCACGGCTCTGTTTTTAAAGGGGACGCGGGCGGTAGAACGTGGAGATGCGGACCGAGTCGGGCCCGTCACCCGTCCAGGAAGACGTCTTTCCCGCGCTCCAGCACCTCAGACCACGTTCTTTTGTGAGCCTACCTTTTCCGAGGAGGCAGTCCCTGGATATTTCACCCAAAGTATTTCTTTACTGAGCATTGAGGAGGATTCTTTTTTTTTTTTTTGAGACAGAGTCTGGCTCTGTTGCCCGGGCTAGAGTGAGTGCCATGGCGTCAGCGTAGCTCACAGCAACCTCAAACTCCTGGGCTTAAGCAATCCTTCTGCCTCAGCCTCCCGAGTAGCTGGGACTACAGGCATGCGCCACCATGCCCGGCTAATTTTTTCTATATATATTTTTAGTTGTCCAGCTAATTTCTTTCTATTTTTTTTTTTTAGTAAAGGCGGGGTCTCGCTCTTGCTCAGGCTGGTCTCGAACTCCTGAGTTCAAACGACCCGCCCGCCTCGGCCTCCCAAGTGCTAGGATTACAGGCGTGAGCCACCGCGCCCGGCCAGGAGGATTCCTTTCCTTGTAAAAATTACAGTTTTGTGGTAAATTGGTCCTGGCGTTGATGGAGTACCTGCTAAGTGCCTGCGGAACCCTTCTACCCACTTTACATAGGTTACATTCAATCTCTGCTGTTGTATTATTATTCCCATTTTACAGGTAAGGAAACCGAGGAGCCTCACACATAGGTAACCTGCCCAGGGTTACTGAGCTAGGCGGGCAGCCCGGGCCGCACTGGGTTCAGGCGCTGCAAGAGTATGAGATAGTTGAGTCCTAAATTCATTTACTAAAGGGACCCATAGTTATCTCTCTCTTTATATACCTCTCCTGCTAGACTGTGAGCTTAAACTTTGTAATATGGAAGCACAGTATCATACAGAAATGTGCAGAAATGTGGATGCGCTTGTATAACTGTCACTGAGTTCAAGAAACAGCGTGCCCGGGCGTGGTCTTGCGCGCCTGTAATCTCTGCTGCTTGGGACGCTGAGGTGGGAAGATAGCTTGAGCCCAGGAGTTCAAGGTTACAGTGAGCTATGATCGGCCCACTGCACTCTGGCCTGGGCAACAGAGTCAGACCTCCTTTCAAGGAGGCGGGGAGGGGAGGGGGCATGGCCAGCACCCCAGAAGCCCCATTCCTCTCAGTCACTGGCCTGTTCCTTGTCAGAGATGACTTATTTTTTATTTTTATTTTTTTTGAGACAGAGTCTCACTCTGTTGCCCAGGCTAGAGTGCCATGGCATCAGCCTAGCTCACAGCAACCTCAAACTCCTGGGCTCAAGCAATCCTCCTGCCTCAGCCTCCCAAGTAGCTGGGACTACAGGCATTGGCCACCATGCCTGGCTCATTTTTCTATATATATTTTTAGCTGTCTATATGATTTCTTTCTATTTTTTTAGTAGAGACAGGGTCTCGCTTTTGCTCAGGCTGGTCTTGAACTCCTGAGCTCCAATGATCCTCCTGCCTTGGCCTCGCAGAGTGCTAGGATTACAGGCGTGAGCCACTGCGCCCGGCCGATCTATAGTCTTCTTTTCCATAATATCTTTGTCTAGTTTGGTATCAAGGTAATGCTGGTCTCTAGTCTAGCTGGGGCGACAGAGCAAGACCCTGTTTCAAAAAAAAAAAAAAAAAAAGATAATACTGGTCTCATAGAATGAGTTGAGAAGTATTCCCTCATCTTCAATTTTTCTAGAAGAGTTTGAGTAGAATTGGTGATATTTCTTCCTTAAATATTGACAGAGTTTACCAGTAAAGCCATCTGGGCTTTGAGTTTTCTTTGTGGGAATGTTGTTACCCACAAATTCAATCTTTAAAATAGATGTGGAGCTATTCTGGTTATTTATTTCTTCTTAAGTAAGCTTTGTTAGTTTGTGTTTGTCATGAAATTTGTCCATTTTATTTAACTTGTCAAGTTTATTGGCAAAAAGTTGTTCATATTGTACACTTATTTTCCTTTTAACGTCTGTGGTATCTATAATGATGTCTATTCTCATTTCTGATATTGGCAATGTGTGGCTTCTATCTTTTTCCCTGATCAGTCTGGCTAGACATTTTTATATTTTATTGATTTTCTCAAAGAACCAGTTTTTGGTTTCATTGTTTTTCTTTCAATGATTTTTACATTTCAATGATTTTTACATTTTTAAAGCAGCAACAACAAAGAATATGTTACAGAGACATATGTGGCCTCCAAAGCGTAAAATATTTTCTGTCTGGTCTTTACAAAAAAAAATTTGTTGATTCTTGCTCTAGACCTGGGTGACTGCATAAAAATAGATGTTTTTCTCTCATGTCTAGATCCTCGACAGAGCTGCCTGGAAATGACAGAAATCAGGCAAAGGAAGTCTGATGAGCAGGTAAAGGCAATTAATGAATCGCCCACATGCCCCATGGTGCACCTAGGTTGCAAAGCAGCCCATATTCTCTTCCTCTGGTAATGGGAGGAGGTGGGAGAGAAGGGAAGGGGTGAGTGGGAGAGGAGGTGGTGAGGATTTTGGTAATGGGACTCATTAGAATTCAACAGTGGCCAGGAATGTTCAGGGGACTTTGTTGGCCTCTCATTTCATTGCCAATAAAATGAAGATGACTCTGGCCTGGTTTCACTGGGGGAGTGGAGGTGGGGAAGGTGGCAGCTTTGGAGACTAATGTGAAAACAGAACTGAGAGGACTTGCTTAGGGATGGGATAGATGGTGGCGAGAAAGAGAGGAGTCTGGAACGGAACCCCTGATTTCAGCCTGAGCAAGTGGAAAGATGGATTGGCTGCTGTGAAAGTTGTCAGAGTCAAAATGGAGTCACTGTGTCAAACTCTGACAAATGGAGTGGGGGAAGACCACAAAGGGCAGGTTTTTATGAAAATGTACCTGATAACAAGAACGATCACCAAAGAATCTGCAGAGGCCACAGCCTTGCACAAAGGCCACCACAACTTTACACAAAACATACTTTTGTGAGGACAGCTGCCCAGCAACTGCCTGTGTAACCTTGGATTGCTGCCACCCTTGTTATTGATCCTTGTAGCCAAGGATAATTGTCTTAAAACAACTTACATAACCCTCTTCATTTTTCCTTTAAAAACCTTTGTCTTCCTTTATCACCCTGAATCTATCCACATGTATTCCCACTGCAATGTCCATGCCTGAATAAATACCATTTTCTTTTAAAGAATCTTTCTCTGTCATTTAGGTTTGACACTGCTGAGATGAGGAAGATGGGGCGAGGTTACAGGAGTATGCTGTGGGGATCAAAAGTTAGGGGGGCTGGGCATGGTGGTACATACCTGTAGTCCCAGCTACTCAGGAGGCTGAGGCAGGAGGATTGCTTGAGCCCAGGAGTCTGAGGCTGCAGTGAGCTATGATGATGCCACCGCACTCTAGTCTGGGTGACAGAGTGAGACTTTGTCTCTTAAAATAAAGTTAGGGGGTTGTGCATCTTAAGTTTGGTGCTAGCCTATTTCCCCTACTTTGGTTTCTATTCACCCTCAGTGTTGTATGAAATCTTCTTGGTAAACAGCTTCCAAACGGCCCACACGGAGCCCAGTCCAGGGTCTTGCTCTACTGCAATCTTACCAATTTCCTTTCCCGTGGCTTCCCCACTGCTGGGTATTTGTTCTGATCTACCAGGACACATTTTCAGCACTTCCAAATTGAGGGTGGAGATTTTAGACCATCTTGGGCTGCCGAGTTTCCTCTTTACAAAGACCAGTAGCAGAAACGAAAGAGATGGAGCTGGGTTAGCATTTCTTTTTCTTTCTTTCTTTTTTTTTTTTTTTGAGACAGAGTCTCGCTCTGTTGCTCGGGTGAGAGTGAGTGCTGTGGCGTCAGCCTAGCTCACAGCAACCTCAAACTCCTGGGCTTAAGCGATCCTACTGCCTCAGCCTTCCGAGTAGCTGGGACTACAGGCATGCGCCACCATGCCCGGCTAATTTTTTCTATATGTATTTTTAGTTGGCCAGATAATTTCTTTCTATTTTTAGTAGAGACGGGGTCTTGCTCTTGCTCAGGCTGGTCTTGAACTCCTGACCTCGAGCGATCCACCCGCCTCGGCCTCCCAGAGTGCTAGGATTACAGACGTGAGCCACCACGCCCGGCCGCATTTATTTTTCTATTTACTGGTCGTTTGAATTTGGACATTTTCTGTCTTCTGGTTATACTGAGGGTGTTGGGGTTTGTGTTGTTTTATATAATCTTTCTGTTACTTTTTGTTCTAGTTTTATTTTTTGAAGGTATTTTAAAGAAATAAGCTTTCTGCTGCTGCCATTACTTGATGTTATGGATTGAATTGTGTTCCCCCCACATTCATATTTTGAAGTGCTAACTCCCCACCCCCCGTGCCTCAGCGTGTGACTGTGTCTGGAGATAGGGTGTTCACAGAGGTAATCAAGTTAAAATGAGTTTATTAGGGTGTCCCCTAATCCAATGTGACCTGTGTCCTTATAAGAGGAAATTTGGTTCTCAAGGAGAAGATGGCCACCTACAGGCCAAGTCCTGGAAGAGATCCTTCCCTCATGGCCCTCATAAAGAACTAACCCTGTTGGCATCTTGGTATCAGACTTCCAGCTTCCAGAACTGTGAGACAATACAGTGGAAATTTTTTTTTTGAGACAGTGTCTCACTCTGTCGCCCCGGTTAGAGTGCAGTGGTGTCATCACAGCTCACTGCAACCTCAAACTCCTGGGCTTAAATGATGCTCCTGCCTCAGCCTCCTGAATAGCTGGGACTACAGCCACCCACCACCAAATCCATATAATTTTTCTATTTTTAGTAGAGTTGGGGTCTCGCTCTTGCTCAGGCTGGTCTCGAACTCCTGAGCTCAAGCAATCCTCCTGCCTCAGCTTCCCAGAGTGCTAGGATTGCAGGTGTGAGCCACCTCGCCCGGCCCAGTGGAATCTTGAACAACATGGATTTGAACTGTACAGGTCCACTTATACATGAATTTTTTTCAGTAAAAGTTACATGGAGTGTGCCTGCCTCTCTTGCCTCCCCTTCCACCTCCTCCACCTCTTGTACCTCTGCCACCCCCTGAGACAGAAAGACCCACCCCCCTTCCTCCTCCTCCTCCTCAGCCTACTCAACATAAAGATGATGAGGATGAAGACCTTTATGATGATCCACTTCCACTTAATGAATAATAAATATATTTTCTCATCTTTGGGATTTTCTTAATAACATTTTCTCTAGCTACTTTATTGTGAGAATACACTATATAATACATGTAATATAGAAAATATGTGTTAATTGATGTTTATGTTATTGGTAAGGCCTTTGCTCAACAGTAGGCTATTAGTCATTATTAATTACTTTAGTAATTACAAAAATTACTAAAGTTTTTGGGGGAGTCAAAAGTTATATGTGGATTTTTGACTGTGTGGGGCATCAGCACCCCTAAGCTAACCCCGTGTTGCTCAAGGATCAGCTGGTACATTTCTTTGGTTTAAGCCACCTATTTTGTGGGACTTTGTTATGGCAGTCCTAGCAAACTAATACACCTGAGCTGCCCAGAATACTGCTGTTTAACTGTTTGTGTGACTTTCTGCCCACAAAAGATGTCCTCCATCCCAGCTACTGCACACAATGTGAGAACATGAGGGCTCAAGGGCAGGGCCAGCTACATAATTTGTGGGACCCAGTACAGAATAAAAATGCAGGAAAAAACTAGGTAAAAAAGCACAGTTAAAGGTGCTGAAATATAAAGATTTTTAGTTTGAAACTAGTTTAACACGTACAAAATGTAATGGGGAAGTAGCAATGCATGAGTAACCACACGGACGTTATCAATTGGTCTATGCTACTTTTGTTGTTATAATTTTATATAATACAATAAATAACAGCACTTTATTAGTGTGATATCTTGATTAATTTCACACTTTTCTGGCTACTTTAGCTACTTCCAATTCACTTAAGTTGATTTAGTTGAGTTTTTGTCACTCGCAACCTAAGAGTCCTGGTTAATATTCTACTGCCTTATGCTGCAGAACATGCAGGATTGAGGAAGGCACTAGAGAGCTAAGGGACGTGAGCAGAGAGGTTGTTAGTTCAGGGCCACCAGCATGCCCCTCCGTCCCTTCCTCCTTCGCACTGTAGAGCAACCCCACCCCCCACCCCACTTCTGGGTATGACTTCACAGACCCCTGGGTTCCGCAGCATCCTGAAGTGCTGGTGTTGAGTCTGAAGGCTGCTCAGAAGACTGGCTCCCCTGATGGTACACAGACTATGGCAAAGATGAGTGGAGCTGTGACCCTCTCCTTTGTTCTCCTCCTGATCCAAGGTACTGTCACAAGTATATTGTGGCAGCGAGAGAGAAACGTGAGACTTGCTGTGAGTCCAAATCAGGAAGGGGATCATGTACCCCTCCCACAGGTGTGGTGAATATAGGCTTTTGCCCTACCCTGCCTTCCTCACCACCCCAAATTTACCACTGATGTGTTGGAACCCCCAATTTGCCATTAGGGATTTGTAACTTGGGAGAAGGGAGTGACTTAAAAAGTTTTCCCAACTTTGAAGCTTTCTCAAAATCCAGTGCTCCATGACAGGGTAGTGTACATGTAGATTTTAACTTTTTATTTTACAAATTTTCAAACATATGCAAAAGATATATATATATATATATATATATATATATATATATATATATATACACAAAAATGTATATACAAAATATACCAAAAAAGATTGGTATAAAGAAACACCAACCTGGATTTATCTACACACACCCACACAATTTTTTAAAATAACAGCTTTATGGAGATATAATTCTTATACCATAAAATTCACCCTTTCAAAAATGTATAATTCAGCAGTTTTTAGTATATTTACAGAGTTGTGAACATTTTCTCCACCTTGAAGAGTCCCCTTGTACTACTTACTAGCAGTCACTCCCCATTCCCCATACTGTGTGCTCTATAGATGTGCCTGTTCTAGACATTCCATATAAGTGCAATCATATAATATGTGGACTTTGGTGACTGGCTTCTTTCACTTACTATGTTTTCAAGGTTCATCCATGTTGTAGCATGTGTCAGCACTTCATTCCTTTCCATGGCTGGGTAATATTCCATTGTATGCATATGCTACATTTTGTTTACCCATTCATCATTTGATAGACATTTGTTTTTTTCCACCATTTGGCTATTATGAATAGTGCTGTTATGAACATAGCACTTCAAAGTGAACATTAGATTTCCTTCCTCTATTTTTAGAGTCTCACCGCATTTGGAACCACTTTTGCTGTTTACTAATTGACTGACCACATTCCATGAAATTCTCTCAGATTAAAGATGTCAGAGCTGCAGAGAAAAGTAAAAGCTGTAGACACAGTTCTGATGGAGGAGGCTCCAGTATTGTTCTCCAATAATTAAGTGTACGAAAATCACAAAACTAAATAGTGCCCTCTGCCATGGAGGACAGCAGGTGCCTTATGCAAACATTAAGTGTCATATGGCCTAGGGGATGCATCACTTTAAATGATGAGACTGTCAGTCAGGGTGACAGCAGGAAAAGGGAGAAAGTAACTAGTCTGTCAGGATGTTTTAAAACCCAAAGGGTTTTTGTGACGTTTTGCTGCGCGGGCTTGCTAGATGACTTAAACTGGCATTGTATTGATTCTTAATGATTCACAAATATCTCAGCAAAAGGAAACTTTTTGTTGTTTTCATTTGCCAAAAAGCTGTCCCACCTGGAAGCAATATCCAATGCACCATTAGACCTGATGACCAATTTTCCTGTAAAGTTGAAAGCTGTCATGTGCCCAGACGGCTCAATTGCTCAATCTAGAGACTCAGTCTGTCGGTCAGGAAACCATGTGAAAATGACCTTTGCTACTGGTTTTGTGTTGGAACTTCAGATTCTTGCAGATAAATGCTCCATGACACTTAGAATAGGCAGGTGGTGTGACCCTGCCAACCCCTTTATTAGGGGATAGGTTTCTCCTTCCCAGTGGATTTCCACACTCCCCTGGGGCCAGAAAAAAGAATTAGCTTTGACCTTGAATCAAGGAAATGTGTCGGACACTGGGACACTGAGACATCATCACAGCTTCAAAAAGAAAAGCCTGATGAAGTGGGTTTCACTTGAAGAAAAAAAATAAAGAAAAAAGACTGAAATTATAGCTCAAAATCTCCATAGATGGCTACGATCTTTTAGCACAATTCATTCACATCCACGAGGTAGCACGTGAGTAACCGCAGAAGTCTTGAGATCAGTCCCTGAGGTCCCAGGGGAGATTCTTGACCCAGTCCACTTCCTTTGTACCTTCCTTTTTTTTCATTCATCAATAACAACATCAGGAATTCCTTGTGCTTAACAAACAGGTCAAGTAGGGACAGCTCAGGCCCTCTAAGCCCCTCCCAAATAGAGACCTGCAGTGTGGATCTGTGCAGAGTTTGCAATAGCATTTTGCCCTCTTCTCCGAACCAAGACAGCAACGCATTTCCAGAGTGGTCAGTCACTCCTTATCAGCATCATTCCTTAGGGAGGGGAAAGTTTCTCATTAAAAAACCTGAAATGTGTGACCATTTGCCATTCTCCCTCCGAAACTGAGCTCGAGCTCACCATCCTTGGAACCAGCATCACGTACTGCAGTTCACGATGGATAACAACACCGAATGATGATAAGAATGGGACACTTTTTAGTCTACAGATCATGTCGGCAAATTTTATGTGCATCCCCACCATCCTGTGACTTCCTGTGGGTTGTCCAGACCTCAGGCTAGAGAACCAAATCTACAGAACTGTACTGCCCGAGACAACTCAGCACTCACAGGGTAGAGCAGGCAATCGGCCCATGCCCCTCTCAAACTACCAAGGGTAAGAGTATGACTTAAAGAGAACTCATGCAGATCCAGGGGCAGGTTTAATCACAGCTAAGTCTATTTCCCCCACAGGTTCAAATAATGACTTTTCCTCAAATTCGAAAAATCTAGATGAAGGTTTGGCCAAAATATTTGGTAAGTAACCTTTTCATGTGAAACCTTTAGGCTATTTGGAGAGTCACATGCTTGTCTCTGGTGGTCTCCCAGGTAACCCCTTCCTGTTGCTTTCAGAGGAAGGCAGTGCTTTGCCTTGAGACTTGAATCTGTTCCTTTAAGTGTCAAAGTCCCCCAAATTAGGCAAAACATTGTAGATAAACACTGGGAAGGGACCCTACCCAACAAGGGGTCCACATAGCAGAGCAGGCCATCTGGGAGCAACCTGCAACTGCAGCGTCGACCCAACCTCAGACCAGCTGTGCTCACAGTTTCTGCAAGTTAGAGATGGCAAGGCCCTGAGGCTGAGCTGAGCTTCTCCCAGGGTTCCTAGCCCTAATTGGGCATGGAAATGCCCTGGGAGAATTCTCCTTTTAACAATGGAGACAGAGACAGTGATGAGGATTCTGTGGTGTGGGGAGAGATCTTTGCATTAGTAGTTTTTAAAACCCTCCAGGTGACTCCAGGCTAAGACTCATTGATCCACTTTAAGCCTTTCATTTAACATCTGAGAAAAACTAAGGGCCAGGCAAGTCCTCTCTAGCAGAGAGCTGAAATTGAGAATTCAGATCTGAACCACAGCCATCTGCTGACCGAAGCTGTCCAGATGCCATGAGGTCTCTCCTCCCTGGCGCCTGTGTGTGGGTCAGACGTGGAGACTGAGGGTGGCCTCAGGTGTGAGAAGGTGCTCCCAGGAGAGTGAGCACTGATGTGTCCTTTTGCTTGAAGAGCTGCTGGATCAGAGGTGTGACCACAGAGTGATGCCTGCTGATTTCTGCTTGCAAGAGGGGCCATCTCTTGACACGTGATGGACCCTTTGTTCTGGGAGCCCTGTGTCAGGAGCCCTGGGTTTGCTCCTCTCCACGTGTGCCATCACAGAGGCTCAGGCAATCTGCATTGATGGCCGACTGGCAGGTGACCAGGATGGAATGAAGGAACAGCTGTAGGCAGCACTTGCAGTCCCACTCGCTGTGCTTTAGCACCTGATGTCTAGGAGGCAGGAGGCTTGTTTTTGGCCTTGCAGGTGACCCAATGTCTCTGCATCCAGTCCCACATGTGCGGGAGGGCAACCAGTGCCTCTGAAGGCAGGAGTCTGGTTCAGGGTTTGGGAAGATCCCGTCATCCCCCAAAGGCCTGCTGACCTGCCCAGCATGAGCCAGTGTGGGCCCTGGCGTTGGAGGTTCTCAACCCCCCAGGTTCTCCCTGAGCAGCATTTTCAGGAACTGGTAGGTCAACACATTCATCAAGGAGGGGGTAGTGAGGAGAACTCATCATTTTCCTGGTGACTCTAACAGTTATTTTCCAGTGTCTCCGTCCTAAGCACCTATTCCATCAAGCGAGAAGAACCCCCACCAAAGCACTGAGAGCCCTTGAACATGGCCTGGGGATGTGTACAAAATGAATGGGATTTGTGAGCATTGTTTTCTGTGGCTTAGCAAGAAAATCTAGAAGGGAAAGTACAACTGCTACTTCCCAGGGAAAGTAGAAGCCTGAAATCTTTAAAAGGGAAGGAGAACTTAATATATTTCAAAAAATATAACCCTGAAAAATCAGCAGCAGTTTTATGACCAAAGAGCTTTCTGAGCTTATAGAATCTGTTCTGTTTCTACCCCACAGCCTCTGCCCCATTTTTATGGGTGTAATTTTCATAAACAACATTTGTAAATGAGTTTTAAAGCTGAGGACAACCTTTCCCTTTGGGTTTATTGGGTCCTGGGCAGTCCTAATGTTATGGAAGGGTTGGGGTCAGACCCTTCTCGCTCCAGGTCCTTCCCTGATGGCATAGGGATGGGGGGGGTGTCACATGTGATCTTGGTACGGGCTGTGTTAGTCTGTGGCAGCCCCTCGATGACTGCTTGGAGGACTTTTCATGATGCTTGAAGCTCATTGGTGAGTGTCTCCAAGAGGCTGTTTCCAGGTGTCTTGCATGTCACTTACTAGCCCACTAGGGCTGCTGTGAGACCATGAGCATCAGATTGTTGGTGAAGAGAGCTGACGGAAGCATTCAACAGCTGTGAACAGGAGGGACCTTGGGGTCTCAGTAAATACCATGATCCAGTGGATCCAGAACTCAGCCTCACCTGGCACGGCCCACTTCTCTCTCCTGAAGTCTGCTCAGCCAAGCGCCTGTCTTCTGGCTGCCATGGCCCAGTTGGATTTCTTCTGTCCTCTCTGCCCCTGGCCCTTGCTTTGCTGCTCTGTGTGGCTGTGTCAGTGTGTCTGGTCATCTGTGTACTTGTTTGCCTCTCCCATGTGTCTAGGTGGCTCAGGGATGCAGAGCACGGAACGTCACCCTCCTTTCTGAACCCCAGCACCATGACGGTTTCTTTGCAGAGCTAGGGCTTGGTAAAAGCTTGTAGTATGAATGACATGCTGTCTTCTACTCTATCCCAATCTACACGAGCATTATGATCTTTAGGAACTTAGGCTTGGTTCCTCCAAACAGTAATGGGTCATAACAACTGAGCAGCCAAGATCATCTCAGTGAGGGGCGTTCACATGTTGCCATAGTCCTAACTGGCATAATCACTGTGCCAGTTAGGGATGCACTTGGCTGCAATTACCCAAAAACCTGACTTACGGGGGATTAAATAGAGAGTGGTTTATTTTCCATCTGTCACAAGCCATCTGAGGGAGGCAACATGGCTTTGATGCGGTAGCTCAGGTAGGGCCAGTTTCTCTGAGATCACAGGACCTTCCCCATGCTTGTGTCTCCTGGTGGTAAGGTGGCTTCTGCAGCCCCAGACATCACATCTGCTTTCAAGGCTGGAGGAAAAGTGGGTGGGGAAGCACAGCCCCAGCACTTCTTTCTCTTCTATCCAGAGAAGCAACATTCTTCCTGGGTCCCAGGAATCTTCTGAAGACCTCTGCATGTCCCATGGCCCTGCCCTGGCTGCCAGGGAGCGTGGGAATGGAAGAGTGGGGATGGAAGTGCCATAGAATCTGCAGCAGACTCCTCTTTTTTCTGTCATATATTAGTGACATCTTTGTTTCCTTTGTATTGTATTTTTTTATTCTTGACCCACATATTCCACTTGTGTAGCAACATTTAAAAGTTACTAGCTGATCTGGGGGTTACTGTTATAAAAAAGACGGTGATGGACACTTTCCGGATATTTTGCCTTCAGCATGATCCTTACACTGTCACTGTGTTTAATACTTTTACAGACATTGTTTTATTCAATTTTCACAAAAGTCCCATGAGTTAAATAATAGTATCCCCATCCTAATGGTGTGGGAACCGAAGATCCAAGAGGTAAAGTTACTTGCCCGTGATTATATTTTATACAATCAGGGTTTGGGTCTAGTTCTGTCTGCCACAAAATCAAGATTTTCACTGTGTAAAGCTTCCTAGGAGAGGGAATAAGATCTTAAAGGAAGAAAATGAGGTGCATCTTGTAGAAACAGGAAAGTGGTTTATTCATATGTAGGGATGGCTTGGGGGACACTCTCAGAGATGGGTCAGAGTGACAACAGGAACAAGAAAGAAAATTATGATACTAAATATCATGAGATTTGGGGCCATATCTTTAGTGGACAGTGTTTACTGTCCAGGATATCTTGTGCAATTACAATTTTCCAGAAATTATTTAGGTAATTGGAGTTTACCTTCCTAAGACAAGCCATTTTAGGGCATAATGTCCCATATTGATTGAGTTTGTATCATTTATTCACTGTACTCATAAACCACTTTAGGTACTTAAAGAGCAAAATATATTAATCCTACATTGCCAGTGTTAACATGACTTTGTTTGCTTTGCTTTAGATGAAATTCTACCGCAAGTATTTTCCAAAGTTCCATATGATTCACCATTTGATGGAACAAGATCATCAGTTGAATCAGTTACAAAGAGAGTCATGAAAGAAAGCAAGTATATGTTGTTACAATAAGTGCTCATATTTCGATAGACCTATGTATTGTATTATTTATACTACCTTATCCTTTTAGCATCCTTTAAACCAACTACTTGTGGAGAAAAACCAAATTGAGATGAGAAGGAAGGAATTGTCTGAAATCCTCTCTGTAACCTTCCACCAACTATGGGAGTGTATGGTCTAAAGTGTGACTATCCCTGTATTTTGGGGTGATCCCTGGTGTGTAGAGTTAGGCAGGTTCTGCACTCTAGAGGCTGTTCAGAGGACAGGAAACCAATTTGCAAGTGGGCTTCAGTGTTCCTTGCATCATGAGCTGTGAGTAGTGTGATAACTTTCTATTCAACAGCACTTTACAGTTCACTGCCCATGAGTGCCCCAGTCACTGGCTAGGGAGAGCAAAGCCTTCCCATATCCCTCCCCATCACCTCCACCTCCACCCCAGCCTCTGTAAAATATTTGCCCACAGCAGCAGAGCTGATTTAGTACTGATGCTCAAATGCCCAAGCTGAGAGGGACCAACTGGTCTCATATGCAAAAACAAACAAACAAACAAACAAGAAACACACACACCTTAGCTCCAAATCCCATAAATAATAGAGAAACCCTTTAAGATGGACAATATCTACATTAGGAAGAAAATTGAGAAAGGCTAATTAGGATAAGCCAGGCATGTATGCTGTGAATTATAAGACTATCAGTAAACCAACTTTATAACTAATGTCAATGCATGAGCCACACAATTAAGAAAAAGTGTGAACATTTTACTGCATAATCTTGATAGCTTGCCCTGCACCACGTTTTATTATGTTCTCTTGGCTGACACAGTATGATAAACACATTTTTAGCAAAGTGGTTGCATGATTAAGTGTATCTATTCCTGATTCATCAATGTCTCATTAAGAGAGAACTGTGCATTTTCCATGTACCGGATGAAAGTAGCCGTACTTAAAATCATTTGGCATACACCATGCAGACCTTTCTACAAATTTTCCTGTAGAGTTAAAGCTGCTATGTGCACAAATTACTCAACTGCTATGCATATTGTCTGCCAAGAACCTTGTGGGCCAGATGTGATAGCTCACGTCTGTAATCCCAGCACTGTGGAAGGCCAAGGTAGGAGGATCATTTGAGGCCAGGAGTTTGAGACCAGCTGGGCAACAGAGTGAGACCCTTTCTCTTAAAAAAAATTTTTTTTTAAAAAGAAATCTTGTGAAAATGAGCTTAGTTCTTGGTTTTGTGTTGGAACTTCAGAGGATCACGATACTTCATGAATGCTCTGTGGCATTCAGAATAGATGGGTGTAGGCCAGCTATATGATGCGCCTCTCAAAATACTATGCAGAAGACTATTAATTTAAAGAGAATATATACAGATACAACAAAAGTTTTAATTCCAGCTAAGTTTTATTTTCCCACAGGTTATTCCAAAAAAACGAGCTTGAAAAATTTTGAATTTTCATCAAGTTCAACTAAGCGAGAGGAACACTTGGCTAAAATATTTGGTAAGTAATCTCCTCATGTGAAACCTTTAGGCTGTATTTGAAGAGTTACAGGTTTGTCCTTGTGACTGTCTCCCAGGTGACCTGTTTCTGCTGGATTGAAGGGAAAGCAAGTGCTTTGCCTTGAGGCTTGAATCTGTTCCTCAAAGTGTCAAAGTGCCAAGGAATTAAACAAAACATAGAAAATAAACAGTTGGAAAGGACCCTGGTTCTCAAAGAGTAATCCATGTAGGAGGAGCAGGGCCATCTTCCGGGAGCAGGAGAATCCCATATTCATATGGTAAAAAGAGACATTTCACCCCACCCCCAGTAATCAGATTCTGTGGTGTGGGGTGAGACCTTTGCATCAGCAGTTTTCAAGCCCTGCTGGTGATTCTAGGCTGTGACTCACTGACCTACCCTAAGCCTCTCATTTACCTCTTGAGATAAACTAAGGCCCAGATGGAAGACAGTGGGGTGGGAAGCTCCAGGAATCTGTACCTTCACCAAAACAACAATGGTGCTGGCAAGAACTAACTTAAGTAGCTATTATAGAGCATTGATGTCTAGTTGAACACTTGCAGTGTCCAGCGGTGAGCTTGATAAAGAGGCTTGTAAATTTTGGTGAATTTCATCATTTCATGTAGCGCTACTATTCTCCATTCCCAAGCCCTGTGGCAAGCAGCTGTGTGAATAGCAGTCCATATACCTGGTGGCCTGCTGGTGCCAGGGTGGAAATAGGGACCTGGTCCTCCAAAACTTGGGGTGTGTGTTGTGATTGTTGATTGCTACTTTAGATTACCAAGGGGCTGGCACTGAGACTGATCATTGTTTAAATGTTAAACATCCATTTAAAAATCCAATGGGCTGTTAAGGGGATTTGAAGGGACAATTTTTTTTGTTTCCCTTTGGGAGATAGACACTTAAGGAAGCCTTTGCTGGGTCACTGACTGACCTCAGAGATAACAAAACAGGAAATTCAGTACCCTCACATAACAAGGAATGTACACTTTGCAAAAATGGTTTGAAAAAGTCACCAATGGATGGTGTCAGCCCTTGACAAGAAAAAACAGCAATCCCTGAAAAGTGGGAGGATTAGATTTCCAGAGTTACCAAAATATAATACTTAGAATGTCCATTTCTCAACATAAAATTATAAAACATACAAAGAAACAGGAAAGTATGGCTCACTCACAGCAAAAAGGAATTGGGCAGAACTCATTCCTAAGGAAGGCTAGGCATTGGAATTATTAGTCAAAGGTGTTAAGTCAACTGTCTTAAATATGTCCAATGAGCTAAGGGAAACCATGGACAAAGAACTTAAGGAAATCAGGAAAACAATGCATAAACAAATTGAGAATATCAATAAAAAGATAGAAATTATGAAAAGGAGCCAAAGACGAATTCTGGAGCTGAAAAATGCAATAACTGAAATGAAAAAATCACTAGAGAAGTTTAACAGCAGATTTGAGCGGGCAGAAGAAAAGATCAGTAAACTTGAAGAGAAGACATTGAAATTATCCAGTCTGAGGAACAGAAAGAAAAAGAATGAAAAGAAAATAAATAGAACATGTGAGACTTTTGGGACACCATCAAGCATACAAAAATACATGTTATGGGAATCTAAGAAGAAGAAGAAGAGAGAGAGAAAGGCAAAGAAAATATTTGAAGAAATAATGGCCCAAAACTCCCCAAATCTGATGAAAGGCATGAATATACACATCCAAGAAGCTAAATGACCCAAGAAGAACTATAAACTTCCTCAGGAATGAGTTCTGCCAAATTCCTTTTTCCTGTGAGTGATTCATACTTTCTTGTTTCTTTGTATGTTTTATAATTTTATGTTTAGAAATGGACAAAGAGATTTATATTGAAACACATTATAGTCAAATTGTCAAAAGCCAGACACAGAGAATCTTGAAGGCAGCAAAAGAGAAGTGATTCATTACATATAAGAGATCCTCAATAAGATTCACAGCTCATTTCTTCTCAAAAACTATGGAGGCCAAAAGGCATAATTAAAGGCTGGTTGCAGTGGCTCATGTTCATGATCCTAGCACTTTGGGAGGTTGAGGTGGGAGGATCGCTTGAGCCCATGAGTTAGAGGTTACAGAGCAAGGCATTGTCTCTAAAATAATAATAATAATAATAATAGTAGTAGTAATAGTAATAATAATAATAATAGCATATTTAAAGTCCTGAAAAAGAAAATACTTTCAGGCAAGAATTTTATATCTGACAAAACTATCCATCAAGAATAAAGGAGAGGCCGGGCGTGGTGGCTCACGCTTGTAATCCTAGCACTCTGGGAGGCCGAGGCGGGTGGATTGCTCAAGGTCAGGAGTTCGAGACCAGCCTAAGCAAGAGCGAGACCCCATCTCTACTAAAAATAGAAAGAAATTATCTGGCCAACTGAAACATATATAGAAAAAAAATTAGCCAGGCATGGTGGCACATGCCTGTAGTCCCAGCTACTCGGGAGGCTGAGGCAGTAGGATCACTTAAGCCCAGGAGTTTGAGGTTGCTGTGAGCTAGGCTGACGCCATGGCCCTCACTCTAGCCAGGGCAACAAAATGACACTCTGTCTCAAAAAAAAAAAAAAAAAGAATAAAGGAGAAACAGAACATTTTCAGATAACAAAGGCTGAGAGACCTGCCCTACACGAAATGCTAAAGGAGCCCTTCAGGCTGAAATGAAAGGATGCTAGACAGTAACTTGCAGCCATAGGGGGAAAAAAAAACACTAGTAAAGGTTACTGCCAGCTATAAAAGCTAATATTATTGTACTTTTGGTGGGTCTGTAACTTCTCTGTTTTTTGTTTGTTATTATTATCATTATCATTATTATTTTTTGTTATCTCCAGGTAGGTAGTAGTCTTTTTGCTATATTGTTTAAAAGGCAAATACATAAAGTAACAATTAAAAATCTATGTTAATGGGTGTACAATATATAAAGATATAATCTGTGACAATAACAATAACAATACAAAGGGGGAGGGAATGAGGGTATGACGATATATAAGAGCAGAGTGTATACTATTGAAACTAAGCTGATACTATTCAAAGTAGGTTGTTATAAGTTTATAATTTTTTTTTTTTTTTTGAGACAGAGTCTCGCTTTGTTGCCCGGGGTAGAGTGAGTGCCGTGGTGTCAGCCTAGCTCACAGCAACCTCAAACTCCTGGGCTCAAGCGATCCTACTGCCTCAGCCTCCCGAGTAGCTGGGACTACAGGCATGTGCCACCAGGCCCGGCTAATTTTTTCTATATATATTTTTAGTTGGCCAGATAATTTCTTTCTATTTTTAGTAGAGACGGGGTCTCGCTCTTGCTCAGGCTGGTCTCAAACTCCTGACCTCGAGCTATCCACCCGCCTCGGCCTCCCAGAGTGCTAGGATTACAGGTGTGAGCCACCACGCCTGGCCTATAATTTTTTTAATTTTTATTTTTAGGGGTGGGATCTTGTTCTGTTGCTTGAGCTGAAAGTACAGTGGCCCAATCATAGCTCACTATAACCTCAAATTCCTGGGTTCAAGCAATGCTCCTGCCTGAGCCTCCTAAGTAGCTGGGACTACAGGCACATGCCACCATGTCTGGCTAAGTTTTTAAAAACAATTTTGTAGAGACAGAGTCTTGCTTTGCTGCCCAGGCTGGTCTCAAAGTCCTGGTCTCAAGTGATCCTCTGGCCTTGGCCTCCCAAAGTGCTGGGATTACAGGCATGAGCTACTGTGCCCAGCCAGTTGTTATAAGTTTAAGATAACTAGATGTTTAAGTTTAACTAGGTGTCCTTAATGTAACCATGAGAAAATAGCTAAAAAATATATAGTAAAAGAAAAAAGAAGGGAAATCAAAATGGAACATTATAAAAAACTAACTAAAAAGAGTAATGGAAAATTGAGGAAAAAATACAACACACAAAACAAATAGCTGAAGGTCAGATTAAATACTTCTTTGTCAGTAATCACTTTAGATGTGATTAAACCATTAAAAGGAAGAGATTAGGAGATTGGATTAAAAAACCCATCTATGTGTATGTTGTCTACAGGGGATTTACTTAGGGTATAAGAACACAAGAGATTGAAAGTAAAAGGATGGAATATGTGTATCATGCAAATAGTAGCCAAAAGAGAGCTGGGGTGGCTATATTATTTTCAGACAAAATAGGGTTTAAAACAAAACATTTACAAAAGACAAGAATAGTTGGAGATTTTAATAACCTATTTTCAATAAGGAATAGAGCAATTAGACAGAAGAACACCAAAGAAATAGAAGACCCGAACAACACTGTAAACCAATCATATCTAATAGACATATACAGAACAATCCACCCAACAACAGCAGAATATACATTCTTCTGAACTACACGTGGAATATTCCCCAGGATTGTCCATATGTTAGGACAGAAAACAGGTTTAATAAAATGAACAAGATAGAAATTGTACGAGGTATCTTTTCAGATGATAATGGAATGAAACTAGGAATCTACAACAAAAGAAAACTGGAATATTTACAAATATGTGGAAATTAAGCAACACACTCGTAAACAAATAATGGGTCAAAGAAGAGATAACAAGGAAAATCAGAAATTATTCTGAGATGAATGAGAATCAAACACAACATACCAAAACTTGTGGGATGCAGTGAAAGCAATGCTAAGAGGGAAATTACAGCTATAAATAGATTCATTACAAAAGAAGAAAGACTTAAAATAATTAACTATATACCAAAAGGAGCTAGCAAAAGAACAGCATGTTAAATTGAAAGCTAGCAGAAAGAAGGAAATAGTAAAGTATATAGTGGAAAGAAATGAAATAGAGAATAGAAAAACTATAGAAGAAAATCAATGAAACCAAAAGTTAGTTACTTAAAAGATCAACAAAATTGACAGAACTCTAGCTAGATTGACAAAAAAAAAAAAAAAACAAAGATGACTCATCAATTCAGAAATGAAAGTGGAACATTACTACTACTTTTCCAGAAATAAAAAGGATTATAGAAGAACAATGTAACATTTGTATGCCAACAAACTGGATAACCTAGATGAAATTAAAAAATTCCTGAAACCACACAAACTATCAAAATTGACTCCAGAAGAGATAGAAAATCTGAATAGACATATAATAAGTAAAGAGACTGAATTAGTAATTAAAACTTCCTAAGAAAGAAAGCCCAGGATCAGGTGGGTTCACTAGCAAAATCTACAAAACGTATAAATAAGAATGAACACCAATCCTCCTCAAACTCTTCCAAAAAATTGAAGAAGAGGAAACACTTCATAACTCATTCTGAGAGCCCAGTGTTACCCTGATGCCAAAGGCAGATAAAGACACTACAAGAAAACTACACACCAACATCCCTTATAAATAAAAATGCAAAAATCCTCAATAAAATATTAGCAAACCAAATCCAGCAGCATATATATATATTTTTAAATTTCAGAATATTATGGGGGTACAAACATTTTGTTTACATATAATGCCTGTGCCTCACCCAAGCCAGAGCGACAAGCATGCCCATCTCCCATACAGTGGGCTCTGTACCCACTAGTTGTGAGTTTACCCATCTCCACCTCCCCCTGCCACCCTCCCAGCACCTGATGAACATTACTTCCATCCAGCAGCATATTAAAAAGATTATGCACCAGACCAAGTAGGATTTATTTCTGGAATGTAAGGATGGTTTAACATACAAAATCAATCAATGTAATATACTACAATAACAGAATGAAGAATAAAACCCATATGATCATCTCGATACAGATATAGCATTTAAGCAAATTCAACATCCTTTCATGATAAAAAACACTCCACAAACCAGAAATAGAAGGAAACGACCTCAGCATAAGAAAAACCTATTGAAAAACCCACAGATAACATTATACTCAATGATGAAAGACTGAAAGCTTTCCCCTAAGATCAAGAACAAGACAAGGATGCCTGCTCTCACCACTTCTACTTAACATAGTACTGGAAGTCTTAGCCAGAGTAAGCAGGCAAGAAAAAGAAATGAGCATCCAAATTGGTAAGGAAGAGGTAAAATCATTTCTGTTTGGTGTTGACTTTATCTTAAATGTTGGACTCTATAGACTCCACAAAAACTGTTATAACCAATAAATGAATTTAATAAAGTTGCAGTATACAAATTCACACAAAAATCAGTTGTGTTTCTCTATATTAAAAAAGAACAACCCAAAAAGGAAATTAAGAAAAAGATTCCATTTAATGGTATCAAAAAGAAGGGAAAGTAAAACTGCTACTTCCCAGAGAAAGTAGAAGCCTGAAATCTTTAAAAGGGAAAGAGAACTTAATATATTTCAAAAAATGTAACCTTGAAAAATTAGCAACAGTTTTATGAACCAAGACCTTTCTGAGCTTATCGAATCTGTTCCGTTTCTACCCCACAGCCTCTGCCCCATTTCTATGGGTCATTTTGGAGACATTCTCAGAGGTGGGTCAGAGTGACAATGCGAACAAGAAGGAAAATTATGGCATGAGATTTGGGGCCCTATCTTTAGTGGGCATTGTTTACTGCCTAGGATATCTCACACAATCACAGCTTTTCCAGAAATGATTTAGATAGTTGGAGTTTCCCTTCCCAAGACAAAGTATTTTAGGGCTTAACGTCCCATATGCATTGAGTTTGTGTCATTTATTCACAGTATTCATAAACTGTTTTATGTACTTAGAGAGAAAAATATTGCGTTGCCTGTATTAACATGCCTCTTTGTTTGCTTCACTTGAGATGAAATTTTACTGCAAGTTCTTTCCAAAGTTCCATATTACCATTCACCATTTGATGAAACAAGAACAGCAGTCAAATCAATCACAAAGAGAAACATGAAAGAAAGCAAGTATATGTCACTAACAATATAACTGTACATAGTTCTACAGGCCTATGTATTATCTTAAGTGTGCTATGCTATCATTTTAGCATTCTTTTAACCAACTACTGGTGGGGCAAAACCAAACTGAGCTGTGAAAGAAAGAATGTCTGAAATCGTCTCTATAACCTTCCACTGACTATGGAATCTATGGTCTAAAGTGTGAACATCTGTGTATTTTGGGGTGATCCCTGATGTGCAGCATCAGGAGGCTGTTCAGGGGACAGGAACCCAATTTGCAAGTGTGGTTCCCTATTCTTGACAACAGGAGCCCTTAGCAGCATGATAACGTTCCACTCAACACATTTTGTAATTTCAAGGGTATGATGTGGTTTGAGAGGGTCAGTGTCATTAATACCCCATTCAGTGGATGTTAAGACCAAATAAACGACCTGCCTTATGCACACCCATAGAAATGACAAAACTGAAGAACATACTCTTTCCCCAAAGTGGCTTCATATTGTGGGAAAAAAGTAGCACTTTGGGGATTAAGATAGGTATTTGATCACAGGTCATAAGGATAGAACTGTGTATCAGAAATCTGCCAGCAGTGCATGCAAGGGCCGGGCAGGGAGGAGGAATGAGTACTGGGTTGGCATTATGCGTACAGATGTGCATTCCAATTCCTGAGGGTGGTTTCCTAGGCAGCTGCTTGGGCCCCTCTGCAATCAGCAGATGACACCTCTCTCTACGTTGGTGTATTAACTTTCAAACACACGTTTCCACATACAAGTTGAATTCTATATTAGCATTTCAGCTTAAAAGTGTAAAACAAAACGGACCCAAGCTGCCTTTAAGTGTGTACTGAAAAAAACCTTTTTTCTTATTTTTTTCTCATGCATTTCACCAAAGAAGCCAATGTTGCCTGGAATTCACCTGGACCAGAATATTTCTTTAGCATTGTGGACAAAATTCCCGCTAATGGTAAACGCATATGGATAAAATGGGAGCGGGGGTCATAAAGTGGTCATTCTTTGTCCTCTTGCCCGAGCTCAGGACCGAATGTGAGCCAAGCCGAGGGTCCGGCAGGTGGCGCTCACGCTCTCTCGTAGACAAATCCGTGTGCTTGCCGGGATAACGTGGGCGCTTCACCCCGAGTTAGGAAGAGCGCCCCAATCGTGGTTAGGATACCCGTGATTTCCCACCCCCGCACCCCGTGAGAGCCTGCTTCTGTAAAACAGACTGCGCAGACGAGGTCAGAGTGTTTGTTCTCTGCAGGCAGATGAGTGACAAAAGGACGGAGAGCTGGCCGCAGGCACCGGGCTCCCCCTCCCAAACTCACCGGAAAGGCCCTTCCTCCCCCGGGTGGTGGTGGTGGGTAGGCAGGGGCTGAGCGCATTCCTGAGGTGACACCCCAGGGATTCTCTCCCTCCGCATCGGGAGCGTGGGAAAGCGCTCCCTCCAGCCCCTGAGCGGAGGCTGATCTCACGGATGTGACGAAGGCAGAGGCAGGTTGGCTCTGAAGACAGGATGAGCAACTAGAATCCCATGAACCATTTCTTGTCTCGGAAGACTTAGAGATTTAAAAGAAAAAACGAGGCCAAATATATCACTGGCAAGTTTGGGGTCTTACCTGGGTGCAGGCATAGGAACTGAGCCAGTGGTTCCTAAGCCTGACCATGCGCCAGCCTGGGGTGGGGGTGTTTTAATTAGAGGCTGACATAGTATGTTTTAATGTCTTGTAGATTAGTCCCCCTTTTGTAGTTTTTTTTTTTTTTTTTTTTTGAGACAGGATCTTACTCTGTTGCCCCGGCTAGAGTGCCATGGTGTCAGCCTAGCTCACAGCAACCTCAAACTCCTGGGCTCAAGGAATCTTCCTGCTTCAGCCTCCCAAGTAGCTGGGACTACAGGCATGTGTCACCATGCCCGGCTAATTTTTTCTATATATATTTTTAGATGTCCAGCTAATTTCTTTCTATGTTTAGTAGAGACAGGTCTGGCTCTTGCTCAGGCTGGTCTCGAACTCCTTAGCTCAAACCATCTGCCCGCCTCGGCCTCCCAGAGTGCTAGGATTACAGGCATGAGCCACCCCGCCCAGCGTGTAGTTTTTTTTTTTTTTTAAATGTTTTCCTGGCTCTTCTTGCATGTTTATTTTTCCATATGAACTTCAGTATCAACCTGTCTAACTTCAATAAAAGCCTACTGGTGTTCTTATTGGTATTGCATTAAGTTTATAATGCAGTATTCACTTTGGGAAAACTGATACTGAATCATTCTATGCCAGAAATGGGAATGTCTTTTCAGTTCTTCAAGTTTTCTTACAGTGTATGTTAAAGTTTTCCTTATATAGATATTTTTCCACATATCTTGTTAAGTTTATTCCTAAGTAATTTAATTTTCTGTGTTGCTAGCATGAGTGGGGGGGTTTCTCTGTCATTATATCCTCTACCTACTTAATGTTTGGGTATAGGAAGGCTTGATTTTTGTATGTTAATTTTATGTCCTACTGCTTTATTCAGTTCTACATATACTGTATATAATCTGCAAATAGAGATAGTTTGACCAATTATTGTGCTTCTGATTTATTTATCATGTTTATTGCATTGCTAATACCTCTAAGGCAATCCTGAGTAGTTGTTGGAGATACAGTGGGCATCTGCTTTGTTCCTGCTCTTATGGGAAATGCCTTTAGGTTTTCCTGATGAGACACTGATTGTAGGACTAATATGAGTAAGACATTATCTAGCCATCTATCCATCTGTCCACCCACACACATGCACACATACATATATACATATATTCATATTGAGAATGTGTGTGTCCATTTCTATTTGATTATTTTTTCTGTTCCTATGAGTTTAATTACTTTATTTTAAAAATTCATATAAATTTAAGGGGTACAAGTATAATTTTGTTACATGGATATACTGTGTAATGGTGAAGTCTGAACTTCTAGTGTATTCATCACTCACATAACATACTTTATACCCATTAAGTAATTTCTCATCATCCACCTCCCTCGTAGCTCCCCTACCGAGTCTTCATTGTCTGTCGTTCCACACTCTATGTCTATGTGTACACATTATTTAGTTTACATTTCTAAGTGAGAATATGCAGTTTTTGTCTTTCTGTTTCTGAGTTGTTTCACTTAAGATAATGGCCTCCAGCTCCATCTATGTTCCTACAAAAGACATGACTTCATTCTTTTTTATGGCCAAATAGTATTCCATTATATATGCCACAATGATTGGATTTTCTTTATTCAGTCATCTGTTGATGGACACTTAGGTTGATTCCACATCTTTGCTGTTGTGAATAGTGCTGTGATAAACATATGAGTGCAGGTCTCGTTTTGATGTAATGGTTTCTTTTCCTTTGTACCCAAAGTGAGATTGCTGTGTCCAATGGTAGTTCTATTTTTAGTTCTTTGAGAACTCTTCATACTGTTTTCCATAAGCTTATTTTCAATAACTCATAAAAGTTGAATCGTACCGTATTTGTCTTTTTGTTATTGGCTTAGTTCATATAGCATAATGTCCTCAAGGTTAATCTATACTGTAGCATATGATAGGATTTCCTTCCTTCTTAAGGATGAATAATATTCCATTGTGGTGTATACCACATTTCTTTATCCATTTATCTGTTGATGGACACTTGGGTTGCCCCCACATCTTGGCTATTATGAATATGGGTGTGCAAATATCTCTCCAATACCCTGTTTTCAATTCTTTAGGAGATATGCCCAGCAGTGGGATTGTGAGGTAGATCTATTTTTAATTTTTTGAGAAACCTCCATACTGTTTTCCATAGTGGCTGCACCGTTTTATAATCCCACTGGCAGTGTGCAAAGGTTGTGATTTCTCCACATCCTCACGAACACTTGTTATATTTGCTTGAGTATTTTTAAAATCAGGAGTGAGTGTTGAATTTTATGAGAGGTTATTTAAAGCATCCATGGAACTAATAAGTTTTTTCCTTAAATCTATTAAGATTGCATATGCTACTAATTTCCTAATGTTGAACCAATCTTGTATTCCTGGAATAAATCCCACTTGGTCCCGGTGACATTTGGTGAGTCCAGTCACTGCTCAGGAGTCTTGGGCCTGAGCCCAGCTTTTGTCCTGTTTCAGCAAATCTGTGTTATCACTCAGACTGTCAGGGGGACTGAGAAGGAGCCTTGGGGCTCCTTTAGCTACCAAGGAAGCAGCAGGTTCTTGTTTAGATATGTAGACTGAGCCATAATTTATAATTTTTAATTGTTGATATATATGTGTTACTCCATTTGTACTCTTTTTTCCAAGTTTTAAATTGTGGTAAAATATACATAATGTAAATTTTTTCATCTTAACTGTTTTTAAGTGTACAGTTCAGTGTTATTAAATACATTCATAATGTTGTACAACCATCACCACCATCCATCTCCATAACTCTTTTTATAAAACTGAAACTCTATATGCATTAAATAATAACTCCCATTCTGCCTTCTCGGTATCCCTTGCAACCAATATTCTACTTGCTGTATGATTTTGACAACTCTAAGTATCTCTCGTAAATGCAATCATACAGTATTCAGTATTTTTGTGACTGACATTTCATTTAGCATAATGTCCTCAAGATTCATCCGTGTTGTAGCATATGTTAGAATATTCCTTCCTTTTAAAAGTTGAATAATATTCCATTGTATGTTACCACATTTTGCTTATCCACTCATCCCTTGATGAACACTTTGGTTGCTTCCACATGTTAGCTATTGTGAAAAATGCTACTATGAACATAGGTGTACAAATAACTACTTTCAATTCTTTTGGGTATATACCCAGAAGTAGAATTGCTGGATCTCATGGAATTCTATTTTTAACTTTTTGAAGAACATCCACAGTGTTTTCCACAGCAGCTATACCATTTTACATTCCCAACAACAGTGCGCAAGTGTTCCAATTTCTCCATATCCTTGCCAACACTTGATATTTTCTGGGGTTTTTTTTAGTAGCCATCCTAATGGGTATGACGTAGTATTTCACTGCAGTTTTGATTTGCATTTCCCTAATGATTAGTGATGTTGAGTATCTTTTCGTGTGCTATTGACCATTTGTATATCTTCTTTGGAAAAATATTTATTCAAGTCCTTTGCCAATTGTTGAATTTTTTTTATTGTTGGGTTTTAGGAGTCCTCTATATATTCTGGATATTAATCCCTTATCATGTATATGGTTTACAAATATTTTCTCCCATTCCGTGAGGTGCCTTTTTACTCTGTTGATATTGTCTTTTAAAAATTTCATAAAGTCCATTTTGTCTATTTTCTCTTTGCTTGCCTGTGCCTTTGGTGTCATATCAAAGAAATCACTCCCAAATCCAATGTCATGAAGCTTCTGTCCTGTATTTTCTTCTAAGAGTTTTATAGTTTTAGGTCTTACATTTTGGTCTCTCATCCATTTTGAGTTAATTTTTGTATATGGTATTGGATAAATGTCCAACTTAATTCTTTTGCATGTGGATATCCAGTTTTCCCAGCACCATTTGTTGATCCATTTGTGCTCTTGTGCTGGTGCCTGCAAATGTTGGTTGTGGCCTGCTCAGGAGTGTACACTGTAGCGCTAGAACACCTGAGTCCCTGCATAATAATGTACCTTAGCCCCTGGATAATAACATGCAATTGCTCATTGTTTAAGTATAATTAAATGATATACTCAGGGGATAGAAAGATTACTATCTAGCTTGAGCCTGTGATTTGTAAAACTATTTCTTCATTCAGTTGCTTCCAGAAAGTTTACTTTCAAACCTTTATTTTTCCTTCAGGAGGAACTAGGACAAAGTTTTCTTTTAACACTAGAATTAATTTATAATCTCCCTCTTTTCTTTGCAAACATTATGTTCTATTTAATGCCTTATGGTTTAAGGCCTTCCATTTCTCCCTTTAAATTTACTGGTAATCATTGTTTCAGTACATACACTGAAATGACCAAAAGACGAATCTTAACACTTTCTGGTGTGGTCACTAGACTGTGTGTCCCCAGGGATGAGGAGTTAGTGTCTGGCACGTAGCAGGTGCTTTGTAATATTTGCTAAATGAATAATATGTTAATGAATGAATGACACATTTCTCTGTAACAATAATCACTATTATAATGATAAAATTACCACTTACTGAGTACTTTCTGTGTGCAAGATGTGGAAGTTTTCAGCTACATGATCTCATTTAATTCCTGCAGCAGTCCTATGTAGGTAGCATTATTATACCCCCATTTCACATACGTGAAAACTGAAGTTAAGTAACTTCCCACAGGTCAAGCCCCTTGTAGGAGACAGTGCTGGTCTTTGAACTCAGGATGCCTATAAGAGACACCAGTTATCTTGCGTAGTTTGTGTCCATTTTAAGGATACGCGAAAGAACATTGCATGTGTGTAGTTCTAGCTACTCGGGAGGCTGAGGCAGGAGGATTGTTTAGCTTAGGAGTTTGAGGTTGCTGTGAGCTAGGCTGATACCACGGCACTCTAGCTCAAGTGACAGAATGAGACTGTCTCAAAAACAAAAACAAAAACAAAAAAACAAAAAATGTTGAGGCAGAAAGTTTCACAGTCATCACATAAAGCAATAATTCCCATTATTTCTTACGACTAGTCCTTAGATTTTCTAACCAGACCAGTAGCCCAGTGTCCCTAAGGTTGGAAACTCTGCCTTTAGCCATTCTGCCTCGTGCCGAGTGGATTCCACCTGTGCCATTGGAGAGCAATGAGGGTAGTGTTTTCCCTTTCAAGTATTCACTGTATGAAATACTTTTTCAAATATAAAAGCTGACTATGATCACTGTCTGCTCCACTGTGGTAACATTGGAGGGGACCGGGAACCCGCTGAGCTCAGCTTCCCTGGAATAAGCATGACTCACTTCCCAGATCTCTGTGGCAGGTTTCAACCTCCAGTGTTGATAGATTTTTTCTAGAACTTTTGCACAGTACCAAAGATGACATCACCTTTGGTATTTTTCTCCCGTATAGGAGCTTGACTCAATGCTCAATCACTTTCTAAGTACAAAGTGGGCTTATCTTCCTCTATCTTCCCAGACCTCAAGGTGTGCAGCAATCAATATAAACTAGGTTTGAAGTCAATTACATATTATATTTTTTTATTAAGAAAGAATCACATTACAAATTGGTCATCACATTTGTCTTGATAATCAGTGATTTTGGGTTTCTAGGAACCTCAAAATTAGGAGAAATATGTAGATTAGAAAACTTCCCTTGAGACTATAATGTGAGGTTGAGTCATTTGAACTTACTGTTTATGTAGGTCAAAAATGGTCAAATATCAACAATCTCATATGGCTAAACTTAACTATTAATATCTTGGAAACCATTCATGGGTCTCTGCTTAATGGTACAGGTCACATACCCAGGTCCAGGCTTCTTGCAGAGTGTAAATGCCTCAGAAAGGGAGTCATTTCTCTTCAGCCACAATTCTTGCAGAAAGCCAGAGGTAGCAGATTTAAATCCATGTTCATATGGACACAAGCACATGTTTACTTTACTCAGCAATGGTTTTTGGAATTCCATTCGTATCATGGTTTTAAAATATGTCCACAAATTCTTTGCTACCTCTCCCTTCAAAAGGTGGAGCTCCCCCATGCGTGTGGCTTGGACTTAGTGGCTTGCTTCTAATGACTAGAACATGGCAGAAGTGATGGTGTGCTACTTCATAGATTAGGTCATAAAAGATATTGTGGTTTCTGCTTTGCTGTGTCTTGGATCACTCACTCTGGCGAAAGTCAGCTGCCATGCTGTGAGGATAGTCAAGCAGTCCTAAGGAGAAGTCCTTGTGGTGAGGAACTGAACCCCCCTGCCAACAGCCAGTGAGGAGGTGAGGCCTTCTGCCAACTGCTGTATGAGTGATCTTGGAAACAGACCTTCCGGTGCTGGTCAGCCTTCAGAGGATGGCAGTCTTGGCTAACGAGACAGGTTTTAGTGAGGTGGTTCTGGCTCAGAGTCTCTCCTGAGGCTGCAGCCAAGATTCTTCAAGACTCATTCTCTCACTCAAGACCTAGCTACTGACCTCTCCTACCTGGTCATAGGTACTATGCCAGAAGCTAGAAAGCTAAATGAGGCATTCTTGTCCTCCCAGAGCTCACAGCTCATAGGAGAGTCAACCTAGTAGAGAGAGTGAGGAAAGAAGAGGGCTGAGCAGACCCTGAGGGCAGTGGTGAGGGTCACACGCCCCAGGTAAGGGGGCTGACCATGTCCATCTTCAGAGGTAGGGAGCTGCTCTGAGGCCACTCTGCAAGGACCGGGAAATTCCAGACTACACTGACTGCACCTCCTCCTTGGCAGCAGTGACCATTCCAATAATAATAATAAAAAAACAACAGTCAAAAAGGGCTGCATAGGAAGAGGGCTGGGGAATTACCCTTTGAGAAGTGATGTGTCTTGTAAAAGGTGTGCCCGGGTCTGTGGACAGCAGCTCAAACTAGAAGAAAACTTGATAATTGTGCTTATTTTTCCCCACTAGAAATAATCCAACAAATGATCAAAATCACAGCCCATCACACGTGAAAAACATCCTTCAAACTGTCCAAAGAACCTTAGGTAAATGAAAACTTACAACCATATTGATGATAAGTACAGACAGTGGCTCTTAATTCTGTCGCTCCCCCTGCCCGGGTATAGAGACAAGGAAAGTAAAGACCTGTGTTCAAGTGTCAAATCTATTCTTTCTTACAGCTCTATGAGAGAGCAAGGCAGGCACAACCCCTTCACGGACAGCTCCATGCTATCCAGAGTTCTCTGTCTGTGGCGGTTCATATCTTGACTTTGATTTGACAAGTTGTTATTTCAAAAGTCAAGTTAAGTATGAGTCATATTAAATTGAGAGTTTTCTCTCTTTTCTAAGACAAGTTGAATAAGGAACAAATTCCTCTCTTTTCCCAGGAATAATCAGAACTTCATGAGGCTGGTATCATACACCCACATAATAATCCTAATCACATTTCGATAATTCTCTGTCCGTTCATGAACCTGGCCAACAAAGACGTGCCAAACTCATCCAAAGCTGCCCCCTGGCTCTCAGAGTCCTCCCATCTGGGCTTGGGGGCTCCAGCCTGCCTGGAAGTCTTCTGGGGCCTTGAGATTCATTACTTCTCATTTTCTCCTATTCCCTTTTTCATAGCTCTACTTCCTAATACTAAACAGTCCAAACAGATTTATCTGGAGCACCTACCTATTGGTTCTAATTTGCTCCCTGGAACTTCTCAGAACATCTCTCAGCCACTCCCCAGGCCACAGCGCGTCTGGGGGAGACAGCCGTCCTGGCCTCCCCATTTTCTCCAAGCTGAACTCAGGCCCTTCCGCGGGTCCCAGTGGCAGAGCTAGAATGCAAATATTTCTCATTTCGACTCTGTCTTCTTCCTACTATTCTGCAATCCTTCTACCAATAAATGCATATTTCAGGGTAGTTTTCCTATCTTGTCCTTGCAATTCAAGAAACATTTTTTATAGTACTTGGTGGTTTAAAAATTATTTTCATGAACATTTTGCTATCTGTGAGGTAGGTCTTATCTGTATTTTACGCAAGTGGAGACCGAGGCTGGGGCTCAGGGAGGCTCAGTGACTGGCTGAGAGGTTCTTTCTTGGGTCCTGTAAGCGTGGTCCCCAACTGGCAGCTAATGCATCTCTTGGGATCTGCGAGACATGCACGTTCTCAGGCTGACCCCACGCCTATGGAATCAGAACCCCTGGGGTGGGGCCCAGCAATCTGGGTTTTAATAAGGCCCCTCAGCGATTCTGATGCACAATCGAGTGTGAGAAACACTGCCTCAGCTAGGGGTGGCTTACCCAAGAATTTGTTAGATTTAAAAAAATAAACAAAACCAAAATGCCGATGTACTGTATCACATTTAGACTCTTCCCTTGATCCCTCCCTAACTCCTCACTTTGACTCTAGAATAAGCTACTTTCATCATAAAAACAGAACTGATCACAGGCCAATGGTTGTTTATAGCTAAACACATTTTGTCTTTTGTAGATCACATTTCAGAGGAGAAAAGGGTCAGAGAATCCTCTCTATCCAACAGGGATTTAAGTAAGCAATTAACTACTGTAGATAAAGAAACACTTCAAGAAGCAGTTAAAACAGGTAATAATCTAAACAGCGTGAAATTAAGTACTTATGATACTTAAGTACAGATGGCTCCAGAACGTCTCTTTTGCCTTTCATGGTATTTTGACTGACACCTTTAATTCACCGCAAAAGCATATGATCTGCAGTTAAAATTAGGAACTAAACTAACTCCAGAAATTGGACTACCCTTTCAAGAAGATGCCACTTTTAAGTTATTTCTACACAGCCAGGGTCATTCATAACATGAGTGTCATCTGCCACGCCCTGGCCAGTGCTGGGCACAGAGGCTTTGAATAAGCAGGAGAGTAAATGCCAAATGTTGACCTAGTCCCTGAAGGGCCTAGCATCTTCATTCTTGTTCACTCCTGAGCCCAGGCCTGTTCAGAGTGGGTAGAAACTCGCCCAGGCCGGCACCAAGCCCGGTACACCCCCTCCACGCAGCCAGCCACTGTCAAAATTATAGTGGGGTTGTGACTTCCTAACTCAGAAATTAAATGCTGAATTATTGCACAAAGCCCTTAGAGCTGCTTGATAAGCTGCCTCTTCTCATAGCACAGATGAAGGTGGAAGCTGGACATGCCCAATTTTCTCCCCATAACCCAAGAAGGCCCTTGGCCCGCCCTCTCCTGCCTGCATCATTGGGTGTCCTCCACCAGCTGGTTCCTGTGGTCATACTTCTATGCCCCATTTCCCTGATTTCTTTTTCTTTTTTGGTCACATCACAAATGGGGTGACAGAAGCTCTAGGAGTCCCCCATGTCAGCTGGTATCTCCCTTCTTTGAAATCTAGCAAAGGTTGCCTTGTACTCCCAAACTGGTGCTTGGGGTATTCCAAATCTACCCTCAAGATTTCTGTTAAGTCCTTAGAGAGCCACACAAGCTTGAATCACCTCTGGCATTACGTTTGCCTCATGTTGGTGCAGACATGAAACCCCCCCACCCCCGCAAACATACACACACAAGGTGGATGGTATATACAGCAGAATTGCCTGAAGCCGAGGGGCAGGGAGGAGGCAGCAGAAAAGAGGTTATGTTACTGCCCTATGGAAAGCTGCAAACTGAGTATTTGCCTCCATTGTTCTTTTTTTTTTTTTTTGAGACAGAGTCTGTTACCCTGGCTAGAGTGCCGTGGCATCAGCCTAGCTCACAGCAACCTCAAACTCCTGGGCTCAAGCAATCCTCCTGCCTCAGCCTCCCAAGTAGCTGGGACTACAGGCATGCGCCACCATGCCCGGCTAATTTTTTCTATATATTTTTAGTTGTCCATCTAATTTCTTTCTATTTTTTTTTAGTAGAGATGGGGCCTCGCTCTTGCTCAGGCTGGTCTCAAACTGAGCTCAAATGATCCGACCGCCTCGGCCTCCCAGAGTGCTAGGATTATAGGTGTGAGCCACTGCACCTGGCCTCCATTGTTCTTAAAAGCCCTTGCTGCAGGACTTTTCTACCTCCTGTGATGCCCCTGCCTCCCCTCTCCCCTGCCTCTGAACACCTCCTACAGACTGGTTTGTTGAACCCTCTTTTTGGTTGCTTTGTTGCCTGCCAGCGCACACCCTAGCATCTCATCTCCACCACCCAGCAGCATCTCATCTTACCACCACACAGCTTATGAATGTATTTCCCCAAACAAAGCCAGTTCCTTCCCCCAAGAGAATTTCTGGAACCAGTGGCTGAGATCCAAGGTTTTCATTTCTGCTATGAGCAGAACTAATGATTGTCCTTGCAGGTTTGGTCCTGGTCTGGGTAACTCAGCAGGGATCTGTCTTGGTTCACTCTGCCCTGTCTTCTCCTTTAGATGTTCCCTATAGGAGTATGCCCTGCGGGCAGCTTCTGCACTTCCTGCAGAGGAACATCATCATCGCTGCTGTCTCCGTGGCAGCAATCCTCACGGCCACCGTGCTGTTGCTGCTGGGGTTGATCACATGCATCAGGAGGAAACAGCCATTGTGAGTGGCTCTTAGCGCTGACCTTCCTTCCAAGAACTCGAGTGTGTTTGAAGCAACGTTGCCCCTGGCGCTTCCTGCTGATCCTGGATTTAGGGGGAAGGCAGGGACCACTAAACCTGGTTATGCTTCAGCATCACTGGCACGCTCCGTAAAAGTACACGTGACCTGGGCTATCGGTGTCAGGCACAGCCTGGGTGATTCTGATGCACTGCCAGGTTTTGGGATCCCTGGTTTGGGCCATGCTGTCCTCTCAAGGCCACACCTGTCCCCATATGGAGGGCTACTGAAGGAAAAGAGGGCATAGCCTCTGGCTGAAAGATTGGCAAATAGAATATGGATGTAGAAAAGAAAGGAAAATGTGACTATAAGAGGGTGGGGAGGGATGAGGCCATGGGGGAGAGGTGAGAGCAGGGCTGATGTTCAGCTCATTCACACTGACAGAGGCGCACTGCCTCTTAGAGTATTGAAAGCCACTTCCCAGAACCTCCCACTGACTTCCCCATGATCCTGCAAATGAAGGGTTAACGCCTGGCACAGCAGTGGGCCCCAGGGCTCTGCTCCAGTGGTCATTGTGACTGGTCAGCGCCAGCTGTTGAGTGTTTGGTTATGACCATGGGCTGACCATGAGCAGATGCCACAAAACAAATAGTCTGCACTTCCCAATTTTGTGCCCTGTGTTGCATCCCTGGGGACACACATTCCCGATTGCAGAAGGAAGAGCAGCTACCCAAGGGCCCCTCGGCTCAGCTTGCCCCCAGGGAAAGGGGGTGGAGGTGTGCATGGGGGATGAAATGTCTTCTGACCCAGGAGTGGCATTGCTTTCCCTATGCCAAGGCTCCTGGGACTGGTAGCCCATTCAGGCTGGAGCCACCTACCCCTCGAGTCCAGCTTCCTCCTCTAACCAGGGCTGGTCCATCAGGCCCACCATGTTTCCTCCCTGCCCCTTGAGGTACCAAAAGAAGTGGTCAGGACTGTGGGTTCACCCTACAGAGACAAAGCTGTGGGTGGCCTCAGTTGCATGGGAAAGTGGGGGAAGGGGGCTTCCCGGAGGCTCTGTGCTGTCCAGAGGCAAAACGCGTTTCATAGCCGACACTCCTTCCTGCCCACTCCTTCCTGCCGGGAAGGAGAATCCTTGCCCCTTGGAGGCATCAGCCTCTTTCACTGCCCAAAAAGCAGACCCTCAGAATTCTTATGCATTTCGTTGAGCAGTATGGTTTTTGTTGTGTTTTGTTTTAGATCTCCTCCGGCACACATGACATATAATATTTTTATAATGAATGGAAAGACTTGGTGGCAAAATTCTGAAGAAAAGAATCTCAGAGAATTTGGAAAAAAACAGACACAGCTGAAGTGCAATTTCTGTGTCTAAGCCAGGTGGTGGGGCCAGCCAAACCAGGACTTGAAGCTACTGTGATGTGGGGACATTCACCATCCAAACACCGCGGACAGGACATTGCATTTCTGGCTGTGAGGTGTATTCTGCAAAAACGTTTACCTTCCTGTCCAGATCTTGAATGGGCAAGACAAAGCGCTTTACCACAGGATGCTTAGGGCGGACAGGGCACTGATGGCCAGAGCAGGAGACTCAGCAGATTTACCCAAGGACAAACCTGGCAAGCTATGGATTTACTCATTTGATAAAGTATTGATGCACTGAACAGATATTAAGAGAACACTTCATATGTAGACAATACAAAAACACGATGAGGGAACCACAGACTAATCAGGCACAGATTCTGCCCTGAGCAAGACCGCAGTCTAGGGTGGGGTGAGAACGTTGCCGCACTAAACATCTTTCACGGGAGGTGGAATATGGCAAGTATTATATGAAGAGACTGGTAAGAATCGTGGGAGCTCACCAGAAGGAGAGGTCATTTCCTGCTTGAGTGACCAGGACACAGGAATGGGGTGATTGAGAGTGTGAGGAAGAGGGGTTATTTATAAAGCTGTGAGCAGGGTTAAGGGAAACCAACAAAGAATGATGAAGCCCCCTGGTGTGAGCAAGCATGGGAAGCTGTTACCATTAAGGGAGGGAGCAGTTGCAACATCTAGAAAAGTAAGAGAGAGGCTCTGAGAGGCTGTGCCCTTCGGTGGAGGAACATGGGCACACGGTGAGCACTCAACAGGAAGAGATCAGGAGAATAAACATCCTGAACTTGCCTCCCCTCACCCTTTACTCTCCTGCAAATGGCTGCCATTGGCCAAACCCAGCAGGAAGCTAGAAGGGAAGGGGGTCACTGGAGCCAGTCCTCAGCCTCCCAGGCCATGGAGCAGGTGGAGAAGAGCAGTGTAGGGGCCACCACATCCACTTTGTCCTGAGGGTTCCCTGAAAAGTCAACTGACAAAAGGCAGATTAATAGGAGAAATGACATATAAATGTATTAGTGTGCACAGGGAAAAACCACAGAGTGATGACCCAATATCCCACTGGGGTACAGATGCTTATACACACTTCTTTTTATTTATTATTATTTTAAAAATTTTTATTTTTATTTTTTTTACCACTACACTATGGAAACCACCCTTCTTTTTAGAGGAAAGGGAGATGTGCAAGTGTGGATGATTTTAGGGGCATAGTAAATGAGTTTTAGGGGAATTCAATGGGCTTGAAGAACATACGATGGCCTGGGACAAGGTTTGCCGGCCCCGCAGAGCAGACAATGGTTTGGGACAAAAGTCTGTTCAGGTGTGTTGACAGATGTCAGTCTTTCTTGTGATATGAGTTCAGTTAATGAAAACTCAGGGAAGGGACCAGAGGTCATTGCTTTCTTCTTTGATGGTCCAGACATTAGCCAGATAAGGGAAACTCAGAGAACAACTTTGGGAGAAACAGAGGATTGAGAAGCAGGAAGCGGGAGGAGGTCAGAGAGACTGGGGCTCCTTCAGTTCAGCATGTCAAAGCACCATATTTTGGGGTATCGGTTTCTGAGCCCCACATTAGAGAGCAGGTTTAGAAACGCAAACTGAAAATGTCAAGCCCAGTTCATCACTTTTGCTCATCAACATCCATTTCAGACATTAGCCAGATAAGGGAAACTCAGAGAACAACTTTGGGAGAAACAGAGGATTGAGAAGCAGGAAGGGGGAGGAGGTCAGAGAGACTGGGGCTCCTTCAGTTCAGCGTGTCAAAGCACCATATTTGGGGGTATCAGTTTCTGAGCCCCACATTAGAGAGCAGGTTTAGAAAGGCAAACTGAAAATGTCAAGCCCAGTTCATCACTTTTGCCCATCAACATCCATTTTGTCCTGTTTATGGATGAAAATTCCAAATTCCATGTCCCCAAATAGGTGACACAGAAAGTCCCATCAGCTACATACCAGTGAAGGATGATGTCAGTTCAGTCAAACTCCCACCTGAAACTTTAAGCATTAGCCAGGCTGAACTCCGGCCTGGCCACCACCCCCTAACTCCACCATCCAGGCCTGGCCCTCAGGGCATGGGGGAGCGGAGGGGGAGAAGTGGGTGGGAATGGAGGGGTGAGGGGGCTGTGAGGGGAAGGGGTGGAATAAGCTGAGGGGCAAGGAGGGGAGGGAGGAGGATGGGGACAATGGTGGGGAAGGGGACGGATGAGGGGAAGAGGAATTGGGTGCCTATGGGGAGGGCAGAGGAATGGGGTGGGAGGAGGTGTTGGATGGGGGGGAGAAACTGGGGTGGGGGCGGTGAGGGGGTAAGGGGTGACGTGGGAGGAGGATGGGGAAGAAGAATTGGGTGGGGCAGGGGAAGGGAGCTTCAGATGGTATTTATTGAGCACTGGTCCCACTCAGGTAAGCATTAATTGGGTGCCTGCCTGCACTGGCACAGTGTCCTGGTGGGCAAATATGTCCATCATGCCGCCCTCCCAGAGCTCTCCACGGGTGTGGCCTGTGTGATCTACCCCTTCACTGTGAGGTAGCACGACCATTCCCATTTCACAGATAAGGAAACTGAAGCCAGGGGCAGGGGGCAGGGGGATGGGAAGACTGAACACTCCATAAGAATGGGGTCCTAGTCACCCCGGGTGACCTGCCAGCCACAGTACTTGGCCAGAGCAGGTGCTCCAAGAGAGGACCGGTGGCAGCTGAAGTGTGGCCAGCTCCACCTGGTGTCTGTCTGCCCCAGAGCTCATGAGCCAGGCATTTCCCAGGCATGGCCCCCTGGGGAGCTAGGCCCAGCTGGACTCGGGTACTGGTCCTGCCTTGGCCTTCTCTGAGCCTTGGCTTCCTCACCTTGGCAATGGGGTTAATGATTTGCCCCCTTTACAGTGCTGTCAGGTGATCTGCTCAGCAGCAAACACTTACTGAGCACCTGCTGCGTGCAGGCCCCGTGCTGGGCTGGGTGCTGGGGCCGCTGTAGAAAGTGGGTGGTGCAGCCTTCCCGACAGCTGGTTGCTGGGGCCTCCTGAGCCTGGCGTGAGATGCAGCTGTCAGGGGTTGGGCATACAGCGGGCACACCACAAATGCCATTCTTCCTTGAATTCCCAGGAGGTTGCATGTGCACCCTCACCCCATCCTCATCAGAACGTCTGGGGACCCCAGCCCTGAGAGGCAGCCCTGCCCCCATTGGCCTTCTACCCCTGAGTTTCCATTGAGGAACAAGCTGGGTCAGCTGCCTATGGCCTCTGCTGAAGTCCCCTCCTTATCCGCGGGCCTACTGGGAGCCTGTCCAGCGCTATCATTTTGATTTTCCTCTTTCTCCATCACAGAGGTGGTTGCCTTGGTATTGTCAGTTGCCCTCACGCTAAGCCCTCCCACCTTCAGCTCAGTGGCTGGTCCAGCCTACTTGCCCCTAGCTTGGTGAGAGCGGCCACAGGACAGCACAGGGGACTTCAGGGTCGAGCTCTGGGGCACCTCCGTGCTCCCTTTGAGCCAGGAGATCCCAGGCTCCACCACTTCCTAGCTGTGAAATCTCAACCTCAGTTTCCTCTTGGCCTCAGTTTTTATGTCTCTAAAATGAGGCTAACCTGCTACTTGGTGGGGCCGTTAGAAGTATTAAATGTACTTTACCTGGGGCCAGCACAGCACAGTGTTTAACATAAATGAATCGTAGCTGTTATTATTCTGCAAGACTTTGGCTCTTTGCCTGTCCAGCCTCCTTTCTCCTCCTTCCAGCCACTCCTGCCTTCCAAACTGTGCTGGGGGTGAGGTAGGGGATGTGACCCCATCCTAAGCCACTTCCCCATCCCACTGGCTTCAGGGATTTTGGGGGGATGGACATGTGATCCACGCAGCCAATGAGCCATGTTGGGACTTTTGCTGGGAATACTGAGAGACAGATTCTTGCTCCCTGAGTGGGATTCAAAGCTGAGTCGCTGTCTTGGATCACAGGGGGAAAACTACTGGGAGCAGGAAGCCAGCAGGTGAAGGAGGTAACAACACTGCAGCCATCACTTGAGCCCTGAGCAAGCTGTTCCTGCAGCACGTATGTGGGATTCTCATCCATCCATGCAGTATTTATTGAGCACTATTGGTGCCAGGTGCCCCTCCAGTTGTTGGGGACACAGCTGGGAACAAGACAGTTCCCACCTCACAGATGTCCTTGTTCTGCCTCAGGTCTTTGCACCTGCTGTTCCCTCTGCCTGGAGTGCTGTTCCCCTGTATCTCCACGCTCTCTCCCACATCTCCCTCGAGTCTTGACTCACAGGTTATCCCCCCAGCAAGGCCTGCCCTGACCTCTCTCTCTAAAATTACATGCCACAGCCCTCGCCTACCCTCTTCTCATTTAACTCCTTAGCACTTGCAACGTGGGACATACTGTGTGGAACACTTATTTATTTTCTTAATTCTGTCTCCCTGACTCGAATGTCAGCCTGCGAGGGAAGGGGTTTTCATCCGTGTGGTTCAGAGCAGATTGACAGTGCCTAGAACAGAGGCTGGCACAGAGTAGGTGATCCGTGTTGCATAAATAGCTCCGAAAGGGCCCTCTGAGAAGGTGATAATGCTGTGGCAGTTCGAAGGATTCAGAAGGAGCCAGCCATTTGAGAAGCCTCCTGGGGAGGGCACAGCATATGGCCAACCAATTCTCTTCTGACTTAAACCAGCTTGGACTAACTTGTCATTTCAGGGAAGGGCGGTGGTCGCTTGCAACCTTTACAGACGCCTGAGTTGTGCTTGGCAGCGTGCAATACTCCAGAGCTGCCACCGGAGGGCGCAAGGGAACCCTGTTGCTGCACTTGCACGTGCAGTCGCTAGCAAGTTACAGAAACCGGGAAAATCGAAAGATGATGATGATGATGGCAACAATGGAGCATTTGCTTTCAGCCCTATTTTAATTTTCACAACAGCTCTATGAGGTAGGAGCCATTATCATCCCCATTTCCCAAATGAGGAAATTAAGGCACTGAGAGGCGGAGGAACTTGCTTCAGGTCCTGAGGCGATAAATGGCAGAACCAGAAAAGAACAAGGAGATAAAAGCCACCGTTTGTCCACCCCGAGGCAAGGCAGCTGAGCTGCACACAGTTGTGTGGGGGGGAATGCAGGAGGGCCCTGAGTGCTGGGGGCTGTCCTTCTTTGGGGGATCACTGTTCCGCGGTGTAACCCCTATCCTCGCAGGCTGGACCCTCCACCCCCCGGTCCACCTGCTGGTGTTTCCCAGCGGTGGCCTGGTGTCTGCTTAGCTGTGCAGCCAGACCTGGCCTGCTCAGCTTGGGTGAAATGGAGAGCCCACCCCTGCCCAGTCTGAGGATGGGGAAACCTTCTGGGAGGAAGCCACGTTTAACGGGAGAGCTGAAAGAGGATTAGGAGTCAGGCAGTAGAAGAGGCTGGGGGAGAGAGTTCAGCCAGGGACACAGCGTGGGCAAAGACCTGGGGAGTGGAGGCGAGTGATCAATTTCTTCCGAGGCCCTCAGGGTGTCTGGCGTGAACATTTACCTGAACCCAACGGGGCAAGTGCACCGCAACTTTCCCAGCCCATGTTTCCATCCGTTCACCCTTTTCTGTAAACATTCAGAAATTGAATCCACCTCCTTCCACTCTGGCAGAACAGACGACCTTATCTGCAGGCCAATCTAGATTATCTGCAGCCCAATCTCAGAACTGGCTTTCCTTTGCAGTTTCAGGACCAGTCTCTGGGACAGGAAGAGGCACGGCTGTAGGGCAGAGGCTGGAAGTTCCCCTTCTCAGGGCCTGGAGACCCTGAGACTGGAAGCCCCCCACCCACACAGAGGTGCCTCATCCCATGGGCTCCAAACGCTGCCTCCCTGCGGTGCCCATGTGCTGGCTCAGCCCCCAGCTCTCTGGGGTCCTGGCCCCCTACAGGGAGGTATTTTGCAACCAGTTTTCTTCTTTTATGTCTACCAGCGTGGGCTGGGGCCAGACTGCCTGGCCACTGGCATCTGTTAATTCTAAGGTCCCCAGCCCCCTGGCCTGTTAGCAACTGAGCTGCACAGCAGGAGGTGAGCAGCGGGCAAGAGAGCAAAACTTCATCTGTATTTACAGCCGCTCCCCATCACTCATATCACTGCATAAACTCTGCCTCCTATGAGATCAGTGGCGGCATTAGATTCTCATAGGAGAGCGAAGCCCGCTGTAAACTGCGAGTGTGAGGGATCTAGGTGGTGCGCTCCTTATGGGATTCTTCTTTTTCCTTTTGTTTATGCCGATAATGCTGTCATTATGACACCTTATGGGATTCTAATGCCTGATGATCTGAGCTGAAGCTGAGGCAGTGATGCTAGTGCCCGGGAGCGGCTGCAAATACAGATTATGATTAGCAGAGAGGTTTGACTGCACAATGCATATAATGCACTTCAATCGTTCCAAAACCTTCTCTTGCACACCCCCCTCCTCAGTCCATGGAAAAATTGTCTTCCATGAAACCGGTCCCTGGTGCCAAAAAGGTTGGGGACCGTTGTGTCAGGTAACCTCTCTGGGCTTCACTTACCTCATCTGGAAGATGGATTAAGTGGGTTGTTAATCCCCAAAGTGCTTATGACATTGTCTGGCACTGATAAGTGCTACTCTTATTCTTGCTGTATTTATGTGATTCTGATGTTGTAGTTTCTCCTCTCTTCAGTGTTCTGGAGTCTTCTCTCAATACTCCAAGAAAAGAGTTTGGAGCAGGGATACAAAGACTTTTCCTGCATCCTGAGTTTACTGATGCCTGCCGGGGCAGAGAATCCTTCTAACAAAAACAGCTTTAGGCTGTAATCCTAGCACTCTGGGAGGCCAAGGCGGGTGGATCATTTGAGCTCAGGAGTTCGAGACCAACCTGAGCAAGAGCGAGACCCCCCGTCTCTACTAAAAATAGAAAGAAAATTAGGCAGTCAACTAAAAATGGAAACAAAAAATTAGCCGGGCATGGTGGCGAATGCCTGTAGTCCCAGCTACTCGGGAGGCTGAGGCAGAAGGATTGCTTGAGCCCAGGAGTTTGAGGTTGCTGTGAGCTCGGCTGACGCCACAGCACTCTAGCCTGGGTGACAGAGTGAGACTCTGTCTCAAAAGAAAAACCAAAAAAAAAAAAAAAAACCAAAACAGCTTTCGGAGAATCTATGTGAAAGTATCCTAGCCTGGAGCCCAGTATGAAGGGAGATTCAGGCGGCCAGAGGAGAGCAGAGATGTGGGGAGGAGGCCCCAAGAAGGAGACGTAGGGTGGGGCATGGAGGGAACCCGGGGCAAAGTGGGGAGCCCAGCCCACTTCCCCTGTGGGCGGCAGGACCCAGAGCCGAAGGGTTCTTGGGCACTCAACAGCGGACCCAGGGCAGTCCCACACAGGTCCCTGAGGTGGGTCCCACAGGCGGGTGAGCTGTGAAGACCTCTCTAGGTGCCCAAGAGGGCAAGGAGGCCTTGGGGCACCGGAGGGAGAGATGGAGCCCAGGGAGCAGCTATGTGGGCCCCCGTCTGAGGGTGTGGATATGACGTGGGACCCCCAGCCCGAGGGTGGGTGGGTGCCCTCATGGGGGGTGTGCAAGTGTGAGGGAAGGGAGGGGAAGATGATGAAGGGGAGGCAGTGGCCAGAGTGGGAGGTGGTGATCAGCCAGGTGCAGCCATGTGGGGCAAGCCCCAGGTGGGGCTGGGCGGGTGCTGGCGAGACACCCTGTCTCTGTGTCTTGACTGTTCGTCTGCCTCCTCCTGGAACCCTTCCTGACGGTCCCCAGGCTGCACCGGGGCTGTACACACAGGGCACTATCACACCGGGCACTGTACACGCCAGGCACTGTACATGCCATCCCAGGCCTGGTCTCCCTGTGGACCCAGCTGCCCCCCTCTAGCTTGGGAGCCATCTGAGGGCGGGGACAGGCTGTCATTGCCGTCCTGATGCCTGGCACGCAGAAGGAGCTCCAAACCTTTAGAGCATGGGCTAACTTACTTAGAGGGTTTCTCCTCCCCCCAGCTTTAACCTGCCCATGGAATAAATGAATCACCCCTATGGGTGGTTCAGCCAGGGGCAGGCCCCCGGCAGATGCCCCTTAGAAGGGGAAAGAGGGAGCATCCCAGTTTCCAATGCGCGCTGGGGCGTCCCCTCTCTCCCCCGGCTACCAGCCCCACTCCAGCACACAGGTCCCGCCTTCCCCTCCTCGGGCTTGGGGCTGCTGTTGGAATCCTCGTCCTTGTACAGCTCCTGCCTTCAGCCAGCCTCACCTCCCCTTAAGTCCCACCCCACCGCTGGGGCAGGCACTGCTTGGCCCCGGAAATGCCCTCTGCCCTCCCCTGAGCACGTGGTCTGCGATTTTCCTTGAACACAGCACTTTGTGACTTTGATGTGAGCTTCAAGCACAGCCCCCTTTCCTGTCTTCACATCAAGGAAATAGGTTGAGTTTCAGAGAAACCCGCTGGCAAGAGCACCCCAGACACCAGGCCTTCCGGCCAGGTCCCTGCCCTGCTCGGGCCTAGGGGCTGCCACGGGGCCGTCCAGCTAAGTGTCTGTCCTTGGGCCTTCTGCCTGTGTCCTGCCACCGCGGCCATCCCAGGGGGTTCTGGGGCACCTAGCAGAGGGTGAATAACCCCCCCAAGTGGGAAACCCTAGCGGGGGTGTGACATCCGTAGCCCGTGTGTGTAAGGAGGGTGCTGAGCCCACAGTGGCTCTCAGGCTGGGGGAAACCCACATTGGCTTCTTAAGCTCCAATTCTTCGTCTCGGACCAGCACTCTGGTGGTGTTGGGGACCAGACACCCCGCGGGTGGCCTGTCTGCCTGGACATCATCGACACATCCCCAGGTAAGTCGTGCCCAGATAGAGCGGCATTTGGCTGCAGTCTCCAGGGATGGCCCATGTCTGGGGCAGGACGGGACCAGGAGTCAGGAGGCCACTGGGGAGGACCGGGAGGGCAGCAGGACTGGGACGGGTGATGTCCAGCTGGAGAGGGAGGCAGACAGGGCTTGTGGCCACCCGGAGGGAAGCAGCTCCCCCTCCAGAGGGTTAGCGGGACAGGAGTGTCAGGGGAACAGAGACACCTGCTCAGTCTCGGGCCTGCTGGGCCCTGTCAGCGCTGCGTCCTTGGCTCTAGGAAGTGGAGAAACCTCCAGAGAAAGCAAATGTGTACTCTGGCCCCCAGGTGCTGTGAATACAAGGGTCACTCAACAGGGCTGTGAACTTGAACAACAAAATGCTGATGCTTCCCGTGAGGGGCCCAGTGCAGGCTCGAGCCTCTGGTAGGCAAGTTCAGGTTCAAGGGGGACCTGGAGAGGTGAAGGCTCAAACCACTCAAGTTCTGTTCAGCCGCTGTGTGTCCTTGGCATGTTGCTTGGCCTCTCTGAGCCTCAGTTTGTGTATCTGTTAAATGTAGATGCAAATATTGGCACCCAGTAGGTGCTCAGTTCCTGCCTGTTGGGTAAGAGCTGGGAAAGGTGTCCCAGGTAGGACAGAGTCTCAGCAGGAAGGAACAGGGGTCGTGGGTGAACAGCTCACCATGAGTTTCATTACTCTTGTCTTGGCCAAGGCAGCAAACACACAGTAGGTGCTTAATAAAGCCCTGCTGAGAGATTAGGGTCAGGGACTCCCAGGATGGAAGGTCCTTAGGTGCCACCCGTGAAGGTTCTCCTCCTGCTGAATCCAGAGCTTCTCTTTTCTGTCCGCCAGCCTCACCCCTGCAGCCCTGGTGGGAACCCTGGGCAGGCTGCTGGATGGTGTGGGTGGGCACACTCTGGGGCCAGGGGACCTGACTTCACTTTCTGGCTCTGCCACTTACCAGCTGTGTGACTTTGGGCAAGTCACTCGACCTCCCTGTGCTTCAGGTTCCCCATCTACAAATCCTTCCCCCACAGGGTTCTCATGAGGATTAAGTGAGTGAATATACCCAGGGTGCCTGGTGCGTAGCAGGTGCTACATGAGCATCTGCTATCATCCTAGTTATTATTACTGGCCCTGGGCAGACTCGGGTGTGGACTCCACAGTCCCTGGGGACCCTCCTGGGGGCTGCAGCAACTGGACCACTCCATGCTGCCCACTGTCTGCGCCACCAAGGAGCAGGGTTGAGGTGGTGGTGCTCATGCTGAGCCAGTTATGCCTCCCCCAGCCCCCAGGGGCAGCTGATAGTGCCTGGAGATGTTTCTGGCCATGACTCAGGGGCGTTACTGGCATCTAGCAGATATAGGCTGCTCAACACCCTGCAAGGCCCAGGACAGCCCATGTCGTCCCCTGGTCTCTACCAAACTCTGTCCTCCCAACTCACACCAGCTTTGTCCATCTCCCTTTCACAGTTGGAGTCTGAGACCCAGAGAGGGGGTCCTCCCTGATGAGGCCACAGAGCTACTGGAGCCCAGGAAGTGGAGGTTGGGGCTGGGGGGCTGGCCCTGCTGAGTGGGGGTGGGGGGCGTTGTTCAGTCGACAAACAGATACTTAGAGAGTCTGCTGAGTTTGGGAACCTGAACCCCCACTCTCCACAGCCCAGCTCTCTAGGGCCTGACAGTCAAAGGCAGCTCAAATTTCAGCGACACTTGGGGCAGCCAGGGGTCTGTGGAGATGTGGGAGCCCCCAGGGACCCAGCTCAGAGCCGTGGATTCTGCCCTCCTCATGGACAGTTGCTAGAGTGGTTAGTGCTGGCTGCTGGGCCGCAGAGACCTGGGTTCAAATCCTGCCTGCCGCTTGCAGGCTGCATGATTCTGAACGTGATGTTAAACTCACTGAGCCTCAGTTTCTCTAGCGGAGGAATGGGGATAGCAGTTCTCATTTAGTGGAGTGGTGGCGAGGGTTAGATTCAATGGGTAATGCTCGTAAAAGGCCTGGTACAGTCCCCAGCACAGAAGCGCTTGTGGTTGTTGTTACGCGTGTGACAGATGTTTATTGAGAGGAAGTAGGGGCTGCCATAGAAAACAAGATAACCCATCCCTGTCTCAGGAGCTCAGCCTGGTCAGAGACAGAGGAGCAAACAGACAGCGGCCTTCAGGGAGGACAGGGGCCTTGGGAGCCCAGCGGAGGGGCCTGACCCAGGCTGGGGAGGGAGGAGTGGGAATCACGGAATGTTTTTGGGAGAAGGGGACAATGGAGGGGCCCAACGCATGTGGGCAGGAGAGGGGAATGGGCGCTGCTCCGGGCAGAGGGATCAGCCCGTGCCCAGGCTCCTCCAGGTTGCTCCTGTCCTCTCCCGCCATGGTTAGTGGAGGAAGCCTCCAGGCCCACCATTCATCCCCTCTCCTACGGACGCCCTGTGGCCCCTCATCCCTCACCGGACTGTCAGGTTCCAAGGGCAGGCAGAGGTTCTCCCCCCATCAGAGCAGACTGCAGCTCTTTTTAGGTACCCCCTTATCTGTGGCCTCTGCACACCATGAGCACGTATTGGGCACCTTTGTGCCTCCTGGTATAGGGAGGGGAACAAGACAAAGTCTCCACTCTCACGGTGTTTACGTTTTAGCAGGGATAAAAGTAACATGTCATTAAGCGGATACAATATCATATTTTATGTGGTGAGGAACAGTAACCTGGGGCAGGGCTAGAGAGAGAAGGGGGTGCTCTTTTTAGAGAGGGAGGTGAGGGAAGGTGACATTTAGGCAGAGACGTGAATGAAGTGGAGGATAATGGAGATAGGGTGACCAGGCAGAGGGAACAGGCAGTGCAAAGGCCCTGAGGTTGCACCAGGCCTGATTTGTTCATGGAACTGAACAAGTAACCTAAGGAGGCCCGTGTGGCTGGAGGAGAGTGAGTGAGGTCGGGGAGGTGATGGCCACATCATGCAAGGCCTTGGGGGTCACTCTGAGGACTTGAACTTTTACCCAGTGTGAGGTGGGAGCCCTAGAAGGTGGTGAGCAGAGAAGACCCCGGGCTTGGCACTTGGCAGGTCTCATCCTGTGGAATCCCGGTGATGGGCACCTTCTCTGGCCCTGCTTTCCATACGAGGTCTGGCGAGCTTACCTCACCATGACCATGTGGTGGGTCCATGATTCTGTGATTCAAGTCTGAGCCCTGGTGTCAGGAAAAATAGATGAACGACTAACTGCTGCCATTGTGGCTTATCGAGTAGCCAAGCTGGCATTTTGCTGACAGACCAATGCTGCCTCTGTGTGGGTGGGCACTGGGGCCCGGCCACAGCCTGGATGGAATTCAGGAGCAGGAAACATGACTTCAGGGGGAAGAACTCAGGGTCTCAGGGGAGCACTGGCAGTTCAGAGAGAGCCAGGAGCTGGAGTGGGAGCAGGGTGGTGGTGGGTCGGTAGGAGGAGGTGCGGGCAGTGATGGGCCGGCCCTGTTCCAGAAGCGCCTTGGGAGGGGATGTGCCTGGCCTGTGGCTGGGGTGGCGTGCAGAGCTCGTGCTGCACCCACCCTCCCACCAGGTGCAGGGGGTTGGCATGATCCCTCTGCAGCTTGACTGCCTCAGTCTCCCCTCTGGGCTGTCATGATGGGCATTTAATGGGGGCTTTTGCTGGTCAGAGTATGTTCCAGGAGCTGTAGACCTTCGAGGCTATGCTAAAAGGTGTGTGGGAGTTAAACAAAGCTAAAGCAGGTCCTTCCATGCAGGTCTTCTCAGAGCCTTTAGTGTGCTTTCCCCAGCATCTGGAAACGTATTTGACTCTTTTTTACTTTGAAGTATGTTGTTCAGGGTTTCAAATCTGTGGAACAGAAATATCTTAATGCTGCCTTTAAAGGAGACACTTGAACGGTGGAGTTTCAGGCAGATACTCTGACCAAAGCCTTCCTCCTCCTCCTCCCAGGGCCTGTGCTGTGACAACAGGGCTGGTGTCCTTCTCTGGCCTGATCCAGTGGCCGTGAACTCTGGGAAGGCCAAGTTCAGATCTCTGAACGGAGAGCTAGGGGGAGGCTGGGGCCAGGGGGCAGCTGGAGCCTGGGTTTGGGGGACAAACAGGCCAACAGGCTGTCAGTGCTCCTAACCTAGTCCTACCGGGGCCCTGCATAAAGCCCCTTGGGGCAGCCCCGGGGGGACGGGCCTCACGGGGGTGTCTCCTGCCGGCCGCAGTGTGGTCTGGAAGCAGAGGCACTGGGCCGGTCAGGGCTCCCGCCTCTCGCTCCCTGGCCTTCTGTCTTCTGCCTCCTTCTGCCCACCCTCTCTGGCCACCCCAGCGTCTCTGGCCACAAGGTCCCCGGGAACTTGGCCCCATGTTTGACTAGTGAGGAGGGTACAGAAAGGCCCAGGCGGTGGGAGCAGGAGTGGGGCTTGCTGTTGTGTGTCCTTGCTGGCAATGACCATGGGGAAGGCTCCTGCCTCCGGGAGCCCTCGGCCTCAGGGCTGAGGTGGCCAGCTGTGGCTTGGGGCCCTGCACCTGGCCTCAGGCCAGCGACCCCCATCTCCTCTCTGCCCCAACCCGCCTCCGGCTACCCAGGCTGCACCTGTGGCCACTGTGGGGAGGAGCTTCTCAAACTGTGTCGCTGAGAGTTTCCTGCCACAGCTTCCTGCCCCAGAGACCAGCTTCCCTACCTCCTCCCCTCCCCACGGTCCCTGGACAAGCCCCACCTGGCTGCCTGGCCCTGTGCCCTGATGCTTTGTAGGTGCAGCTCCATGAGTCTGCGAGGACCAAGGACCGATGGCTGGATCTGGGGACGTGGGGAGGGCAGAGGAGGGACGGGCGCTCCAAGTGGAGGGTGCTGCATGGATGAAAGTATGAAAGCAAATTTGAAGGAGGGCAAGTAGCACAGTGTGGCTGGAGCGGGGGTCTGAGGAGTTTAGATCAGATGAGGTGGGCAGGAGGGAGCCGCAGTAGGGTCTTGAGCAAGGGCGGCCTTGGGAGGAGTTGCTTAGAAGCGGCTTGCAGACCTCGGAGCTCAGCTCATGTGGAAACAGCCTGTGGGGTTCAGCCAACCACAGATATCGTGTGAGTGAGATCTGGATCTCAGGTTGTATTAATAGAAACGGCTGGTGGAGATGAAAAGAGGTGATGCCAGCACAAAATGACCTCAGGTGAGAGATCTGGGCTTGGGGAGAGGCGGGTGTAGCAGCATGTGCAGCCACACACAGGATGACCCAAGAAGGGGACAGCGGCTGGGGAAGGAGAGAGAGAGCAGGAACGGTCAGGGAGAGAGGAGGCAAGCCAGGCGGCCTGTCAGAGACCGGGGAGATCCGCAAGGCTCCAGCAGGAGGGAGGGGTCACCAGTGCCCATCACTCAGGGGACCCAGCTGTGAGGAGGGCACGGAGTGCTTGCCTGGCGCCCACCATGTGCCAGTGGTGATACTAGAGCTGGAGAGTAGCCCCCGGGGGGCGGGGCAGACTGGGAGGCTGGATGGGAGGGCAGGAGTCACGGGGACAGGAGTGTGACAGCCCTTACCAACTTTCCCATTGTAGTTGTTACTTTCAGTGCCCAGTATGTCTGTATCTCCCAGCTCCTTCCCCCCTTAATTAAAAAAAATGAGGTACAATTTACACACAGTAAAATTTATACACTATCTTAGTGAAAAATTCTAAGATTTGACAAATGTATACAGCTGAGAAACTACCGCCTCAATCAAGTGGTATAGATTATAGACTATTCCCCAATCTACCCGTGCCCCTTGGCCGTCAGTCCCTCTCCCCACCCCCAGTGCCGGCAGCCACTGATGTGTCTCCACCGCTGTGGGCTTGAGTGGGATCCACAGACTTTGAGCCTGGCTTCTTTCAGTCGGCGTGATGCCTTCGCCATTCGCCCGTGTTATCACGTGTGTTAGTATTTTGTTCCGATTTATTGCTGAGTAGTATTCCACTGTAGGCATGCATCGGTTTGTCTGTTCATCTGTTGAGAAACAGTTAGGCTATAAATGTTCCTGTGTCGGTTTTGTGTGAACGTAAGTTTCCATTTCTTTAGGGTGACTAGCTAGGAGCCCTCCTCTTTTTATTTTTTTTAAAATTTTTGTTATTATTTTTTTGAGACAGGTTCTCTCTTACTCTGTTGCTCTGCTAGAGTGCCGTGGCATCATCATAGCTCACTGCAACCTCAAACTCCTGGGCTCCAGCGATCCTCCGGCCTCAGTCTCCTGAGTAGCTGGGACTGCGGGTGTGTGCCACCATGCCTGGCTAATTTTTCTATTTTTTTATAGAGATGGCGTCTTGCTCTTGGTCAGGCTGGTCTCGAACTCCTGACCTCAAGCAATCCTCCCACCTTGGCCTCCCAAAGTGCTAGGATTATGCGTCAGCCACCGCACCTGGCACTTCCTGATGTTTTTTAAACACTCTTATGGAATGGTGACGTGTTTCTCTAGGTGGGGACACAAATGCCATCCCTTATTAATTTCTGGAACACCAGCCTGTCTGTAACTGTTGGGACATCCAGAACCCCACCAAGCCTGGCCCTCAACCCCAGTGTCCGAATCGATCTGGTTAACATGTAGATTCTGGTCCCTCCTCCAGCTACCCTGACCCAGACCTCACCTGATTCTCATTCCAGCATCTTCCTCTCAGCCCCAGTGCCCAGCCTTGCATGCCCCTGGACACCCAGGCAGAGGCAGCCTTTCCTGCGCCACAGAAACGTTCATTATACCCCCCGCTTACATTTGCATAACTAAGAAGGGCACCCAAGGACCCTTCCTCAAACACAAACTTATACCCAAGTGGCCTTGCTGGGCCCACCTTAGTAGAGAAATAACTAATAACTGCTAGGTAGGTAATTTTTTTCAACATTATGTGAAAACTTACAAATATACAGAAAACAGAAAGAATTAATTGTATACCTATTATCCAACCCACAGATTCTATAATTAACATTCTGATATATTTGTTTTATTACATATAGTGGATCATCATTTGTGGATTTTGTATTTGCAAATTCACCTACTTCCTAGAATTTACTTGGTGTTGTTGTTTTTTTTTTTTTTTTTTGAGACAGAGTCTCACTCTGTTGCCAGGGCTAGAGTGCCATGGCGTCAGCCTAGCTCATAGCAACCTCAAACTCCTGGGCTCAAGCGATCCTTCTTCCTCACCCTTCCGAGTAGCTGGGACTACAGGCATGTGCCACCATACCTGGCTAATTTTTTCTATATATATTTTTAGATGTCCAGCTAATTTCTTTCTATTTTTTTAGTGGAGACAGGGTCTTGCTCTTGCTCAGGCTGGTCTCGAACTCCTGAGCTTAAATGATCTGCCCACCTTGGCCTCCCAGAGTGCTAGGATACAGGCATGAGCCACCACGCCCGGCCAATTTACTTTTGTTTTTGTTTTTGGTTTTTTTGAGACAGAGTCTCACTCTGTCACCCAGGCTAGAGTGCTGTGGCATCGGCCTAGCTCACAGCAACCTCAAACTTCTGGGCTTAAGCAATCCTCTTGCCTCGGTCTCCTGAGTAGCTGGGACTGTAGGCGTGAGCTACCCCGCCTGGCTAATTTTTTTTTCTATTTTTAGTTGCCTAGCTAATTTTTTTCTATTTTTAGTAGAGACAGGGTCTCGCTCTTGCTCAGGCTGGTCTTGGACTCCTGAGGTCAAGCAATCCATCTGCCTCAGCCTCCCAGAGTGCTAGGATTACAGGCGTGAGCCACCGAGCCCGGCCATTGCTAGAATTTATTTGTAACTTCAAAACTCATGTGGGGCTTTTGCCATCATTCACAGACATACACCCAGTGGCAAAAATTTGAGTCACCCCACGCACATGTTTCCTCCAAGGTCCGAACAAGGGGACCACTCTGACTTCTTGTTTCACCTCCCATACTATAAATAAGTGTCTTCTTCAGTCCATTTGGTGTGACAGTGTTTGAATTTTTATGCTTTCTGTTGGTGATTTCACTATATAAAATGGCCCCCAAGTGTAGTGCTGAAGTGCTGCTTAGTGCTCCCGAGCACAAGAAGGCTGTGACGTGCCTTACAGAGAAAATATGTTAGGTCAGCTTACGGTTACAGTACTGTTGTCCCAGAGCTCGATGTTAATGAATCAACAATATATATTAAGTAAGACATCTTTAAACAAAAACACAGAAAAACCAATGTTACATATTGATCAGTTGATGAAAATGTTGTGAACAATCTTGCAGGAACCTATTTCCTCCAGGAGCAACGGTTCATTATTTGCCAATTCATTGTTTGCAGTGACTTTGTAGAACTCCTGTGGATGACAAGAATTGTGTCTACCTAACTGTCTCTCCATCTTTCTATCCTTCCGTCTCTATCCATCCATCAATCAATGTTCACACTCTGGGAGGCCAAGGTGGGAGGGTCACTCGAGGTCAGGAATTTGAGACCAGCCTGAGCAAGAGCAAGACCCCGTCTCTACTTAAAAAAAAAATAGAAAGAAATTAGCCAGACAACTAAAAATATATAGAAAAAATTAGCTGGGCATGGTGGCACATGCCTGTAGTCCTAGCTATTCGGGAGGCTGAGGCAGAAGGATCACTTAAGCCCAGGAGTTTGAGGTTGCGGTGAGCTAGGCTGATGCCATGGCACTCTGGCCCAGGCAACAGAGTGAGATTCTGTCTCAAAAAAAAAAAAAAAAAAAAAAATCAATGTTCAGTGTTATTTTCTGGATGCCTTTCAAGGTAAATTACAGTCATCAATACCCATCACACCTAAACATTTCTGCATGCAGATCATTTACTAAGGTTCAATATTTTATGGTTCTTGTTTATTCAGGGAGGGCAAATACAACAAAATGAACAGATCTTAAGTTTACCTTCTGAGTTTTGATAAAATCAGACACTTGTGTGACAACCCAAAATCAGTGGCTGCGGCAAAGATCTCCATCCGTGGAGGTTTATGAAGCCAAAGTTTGAGGATGCATTGGGGAAAGCACAAACCACAGGAGCATCTGTGACCTGTGCTCTCCAAACAGGGATGTGGGAACTCGGTATTTAAGGGGAGCAGGCAGACAGAAAGAAAAAGGAGGAGGAGCGTGGGCAGTGAGGCAAATGGTTACATTCTTGCCAGACTTTAGATAATGCCCAGAAAATCTACATTTTACATAAGATAAGGTGAATGTTAGAAGAGAAAAGGGGAGCAAAGGAAGAATCAATTATGTAAATGTCCCTGGGTAGGTGGAAGGATGATTGCTCTTGTCTTGTCTCTGCTCTGCACCTGGAAAGAAAAAGTTGTAATAAAGTTACAACTTGCAAGTCCTTGTTTATGGGAGCCCAGCAAAGAATTTCCTTAGGAATGGTCTGTGGGGCAGGCCTTGTAGATGCCTGAGGCCTTTTACCTCTCTCTGGGGATCTGGCTAATGCATGTTAGTAACAGCTGCTCATTTGGAAGGTGCTGCATGACTCAGCCTCCAGGCCTAACTTTCCTTTTTGCATAAGGGGTTGCAAAAAGGATTTTCATTTTCCTCTACATGTTAACTCAATCCCTATCAAGATATAAGACATCACCATCACCCCAGAAAGTTGAAGGTAGACAATTTTAAGTTATCCGTCTTAGCAGATATCTACCTAAATATCCTTAATTCCTCCTCCTGATCATATACACCTCGTTTTGCTTAATAGCTGTGTCAAAGGTCACTATGGAATTAAACCCTAGTGTATTTAACCAGTTCCCTGTTGATGGATATACATTATCTTATGCTTTGTAGAAACTGGTCAACAAAGGCAGAGGGGTAGGGCCAGGGGAACTGCTAAGTCTGAGGGGAAAGAATCAGTGGAAGGCAGGGGAGAGGGCTAATGGAGTGAGGCTCCTTTGATGGGCAAAACTTGTTCCAGCTGCCTCAGGGCCTTTGCACTTGCTGTTCCCTCTGCCCGATAGGCTCTTTGCTATGCTTTTTGAAAAGTTGCTCCTCCTCATCCTTCAAATCTTGACTCAAGTGCTAGCTACTCAGAAAAAGTGACCATTCTAGCTACAGCGACCTCTTCTCTCTCATATCAATCTACTTACTTTTTAAAAATAATCTTGACCTCAATCTGTAATTATTTTTTGTTTCTTTCTTTGTTTATTGGACCCCACCCACTTCTTAGAGTGCCATTTCCGGGAGAGCAGGGAGGGACCACGCCTGCCTTATGCATCCATATCCCTAGCACTGCGCCTGAAACACCATAGGAATTCAACGCGTGTTTGGGAAATGAATGGATGATTCCAGGTGCTGGCCCTGTGGGGACCAGTTGCGGTATCCGGGCGTCCGCACAGGGTCTCTGAAAAGTCAGAGGGGCGTTTGGGACTCCTCGATATATGCCCAGCAAGCTGCAGCTCCTCTCCACGTTGACTGGCGTAAGGCAGGCTCTGCACGATCGGCAGGCGGAGGCCCTGACGTGCCTCCAATCCCTGTCTGAACCCGCAGGGTTTGGCGAGGCGCGGGGGTGCGCAACCCGCGCGGGGCAGCGGCGGCGATGCCGGACCCCGCGGCGCACCTGCCCTTCTTCTACGGCAGCATCTCGCGCGCCGAGGCCGAGGAGCACCTGAAGCTGGCGGGCATGGCCGACGGGCTCTTCCTGCTGCGCCAGTGCCTGCGCTCGCTGGGCGGCTACGTGCTGTCGCTCGTGCACGACGTGCGCTTCCACCACTTCCCCATCGAGCGCCAGCTCAACGGCACCTATGCCATCGCTGGCGGCAAAGCGCACTGTGGCCCCGCCGAGCTCTGCGAGTTCTACTCGCGCGACCCCGACGGGCTGCCCTGCAACCTGCGCAAGCCGTGCAACCGGCCGTCGGGCCTGGAGCCGCAGCCAGGGGTCTTCGACAGCCTGCGCGACGCCATGGTGCGCGACTACGTGCGCCAGACGTGGAAGCTGGAGGTGAGAGCACGGGGCCCGGGGAGGGGCCGCAGGGGGCCGTGGGGGGAGCGCGGGTTCTTCGGGAAGAGGGAGAGGTCGTCGTAGCCAGCCAGTCCGATTTGGAACCTGGAGGGGTGGGGCCCTGGTTGGGGGCAGCGCCTGGGAGGCCTTGGAGGCAGGAGCTCCGTAGTGGCTGTGGTGGCGGTCGCTTGCCACAGCCTGACCCACGCTGTGGGGCGTGACTGTGCCAGACGGGAAGGCGGAGAGGCTCACTGGGCCTGCAGAGGGCGGAGCTTGGACTGGGATCAGGGCCCGAGAGGATGGTGCGCGGGGCGAGGGTGCACCCTAGGCCGTCTGGAACGATGGCTGTCTGTAGTCTTCTACAGCCCGCGTGGCACCTACCTCGGATCTTCAAGCTGGAAGGTGGGGCCTGAGGCGTGGTTCCTCCCGGGATGGATTGGGGAGGGGACCATGGAGATTATGGGGGTGTCCTCCACAGTCTGCACAACGCACCCTGGGGGCCCTTGGGTGGAGTGGGGGGAGGGTCTTATGGGACAGGGCGATCGGGAGGCTCCTGGAGCTGGAAGGGGGTCCCTGTGGCAACGTACAAGCCTCCTCGTCCCTCCTTCCCTAGGGCGAGGCGCTGGAACAGGCCATCATCAGCCAGGCCCCCCAGGTGGAGAAGCTCATTGCCACGACGGCCCACGAGCGGATGCCCTGGTACCACAGCAGCCTGACGCGCGAGGAGGCCGAGCGCAAGCTCTACTCGGGGGCGCAGACCGACGGCAAGTTCCTGTATGTGGGGCCTGGAGCCTGGGCTTGGGCGCGGTGAGGGCCGGGGCAGACCTGAGCGTGTGGGCTGCGAGCGCTGTGCCTGTGCTCACACGTGCAGAGGAGCTTTTACGCGGGAAAGTAGGAGCAGTGACTAGGCGAGCCTCCCTAGTGGTTGGCCTGGGTTGGAGTCCCGATTCCGCCACCAGCTGGCTGTGGACCTTGGGCGAGTAGCTGAACTTGCCTGCCTTCAACGTTTACCGAATACCTATTGTGTACCAGCCACTGGTGACATGACAGTGAACCAGACACAAGTGCCTGTTCTCGTGGGGCAGGTAGAAAAAAAAAAAAAGAATCAGTAAAATATGGACTATGTCAGATGGTGGTTAGTGCTGTGTGTGGACAGGGGCGGGAGGACATTGCGATTTTAGATTAAGAGGCCAGAGGGGGCCTTTCTGAGAAGCCGACTTTTGAGTAAAGAACTGCAGGAGATGAGGAGTGAGTGGAACAACTTTCTGGTGGAAGGGAGTTCCTGGCAAACAGATGCAAAGATCAGGAGGCAGGAATTTATTTGGTGTATTCGAGAAGAAACATGGAGGAGGCCAGTGTGCCTGGCACTGAGTTGGTGAGGGTGAGAGTGGGAGGAAGCGAGGGCAGGGAGGTGACTTTGGCTTTTACCCTGAGTGAGGCAGGAGTCCTGGGAGGGTGTTGAAGCAATCCCTCTAACTATCCTGTAGCTGACGGCAGTACTTACCCAGGGGCTGTTATAAGGATGACATACATGTAAAGCAATAGTACAGTATCTGGCATACATGAAAAATGCATTCAGTGTTAGCTCTTCTTAATTTATTTTTGTCCTCCACTACTGTGACTCTCAATTAGCTCTTATTGTATGTGGGTGAATGTGTTTATTCATGAGTTTATTATTGTGAAAGAATCTCTAAAACTATTTTAAAAACTCTTTTGGGTGTTTGAAAGCCCTGCTGGAGCTGCTGCTTTCTGGCTTGGACACGGGTTCTTTTGTATAACACATGTCATCTGGATGTCAGCTGAGGTCGCTCTGGCCTTCCGTTGTAGAGAAGCTTGGTGCCTGGCTTTCTCCAATGACCTCAGGAAGTCCAATGTTCTCCCCCAAGAAATCCTGGGGGCTCCCTTCCCATGAGAGCTTCTTGGGCTGAGACTCTGCACAGTGGAACCCTCGTTGTCACCTACCTCCCCTAGGGCTGTTCCCTCTCCTGGGGCCAACCCCCAACCCACTGGAGGAAATGGCCACTTTCCTTGATTTCGGCACCCACGTGAGGCCTATGCACGTTACTACAGGTCTCCCACAAGATGCATTTCCCTCCCCAAGATTCTGTTGTTGGCTGATAAAATAATTTTTTCACCTTACCTTACAGATTTATTGTGTAAATTGAAGTGGCCAAGGCTTCAGAGGGAGCTCCTGAATGCATGTTACAGATAACGCGCAGCTGCAAGGATGGCCTTGAATGACTCATGACAGGGCTGTTTTCTCTAAGAGGAAGACTTTGCATTTGTGTCAGCTTGCTATGGAACAAACTGCCCCAAGAATTATTGGCTCAAAACAACAGTTTATTCCTTCTCATCATTCTGTGAGCAGCTGAGCAGTTCTTCTGGTTTGGATCAGCTGGGCTGGCACTGAGTAGGTTGGGATGGCCGAGCTCACGTGACTGGCTGTTGGCTCAGTGTGATGGGGACAAGCTGGCTGTAGCGCAATCGTTATGCAGCGGGCCAGCCTGGGCTCGTTCACGTGGCGGTGGTGGCAGGGTTCCCAAGAACAGTCAGAGGGCATGTTCCAGTACACAGATGCTTTTCAAGCCTCTGTTTGTGTATTGTCACTGAGGTCCTATTGGTCAAAGCAAGTCACATGGCCAAAACCAAAATCACTGTGGCATTGTGGACTCCTCAAGGGAGAGGAATGAAGGCAGCCATTTGTGCAAACAGACTGCTATGGGGTTTGAATAAGGGGGCCACAGTGAAGGTATGGGCAGCTCAGGCATGGGCGTTTGGGGCTTTCTTTCCTTTGGACTGTTGACTTGAGCCAGGACCTGCCTCTGGTGCCTCTGGAGGCTGCATCTTCCCGTACGTGGCGATGGCTGGCCACATATTCCCCACCTTCATCCAGATGCCGCATTCCCCCACCCCCTGGTGTGACTCTCGCTAAGATGCTGCTAACCCCATTTGGTCACATGTCTCACACATGTCCATATCCCAGTTGGCCATGTGCATGTTACTCCTGAAAGTCCAGGGGCTCCCCCCAAGCTGGACACAATGAAGGGAGATTCTACAGCTCTTCCTATTGACGGAGCCAATTCTTTCTCCTTCATAAAATGTAAACCCATCTTCCTTTGGTGTTACAGTCTGGGTTTCTTCTTTGGTTTCCCCTCAAGTCCCCAGTGTAGCTTTTCAGCCCCTCAGTGTCTGCCTCTTCTGTCCTGGTTTTCTGCTGTTCTTCTCTCCTTCCCTCCCTTCCCCTGACTTTCTTCCCCATGTTACACTTACACACATACACCTGCAGATAGTGATTCCACCACCCCAGTGGTTTTAAAAATTCCCCCCAGATTCCCTAAGGCCTCCTGGCAGTATGGAAGCATTCTGGGGTGGCAGAAGTGAGTGGAGGGTGAGCAAGTGGGATTCTGAGCCTGCATTCTGGCTTCAACGACAGCAGAGGCTCAGCTTTGATCTGTTTCCTATCTTAAGCTTCCAAGTAGGATGTGATGTTTTACAAAGAATTCGGCTGCCCGAAGGAAAAGTTTGCCAACTTTTTGCATAACACAGCAGAGTTTATGACAGGCTTGGGGTTAACCACTGTGTTGAGATAAGAGGAATCTCAGGAAAACCAGGGCCACAAACTTTGAGCAGCTGTGGATGCTTTGGACATCAAACTGGCTTGACATCTCCAAGGCAAATAGAGCCAGCATTGGCGGTGGGGAGGTGCAGTTGGGACAGCCAGGCTCTGGGCACAGCAGAGAGACGGAGGCCAGCAGCGAGATGTGGAAACAGTTGGAATAGCAGCATTATCAACAGTGACTTATTCCAGGGAAATGTCAAGAGCCTAGGAGCAGTTACCAGGAGCTGGACTCCTGGAAAATTAGACAGGGCATGCTTTGGACAGAAATTGTGATAGATTCTTCTTGTGGTTCCTGTAGTCAATAACTGCTTTCTCAGCATGTGGTTAGTTAGGGCTTAAAGTCAAAGCTATAGCAACAGACTCCCACATGGGGCGGGGTGAGATAAACATCCTGATAGATCATGGTGGGTGGGACAAGCCAGAGCTGGCTAGGGTGTGATGGAAAGACACATACCACTCAGGCTTAGAAATAAGACCAGGACCATGCTTACTGCTGAGTTCAGAGCTGCTGAAGAATGGGGAGAATTGTACCTAAGGCTGTGTGCAGCAAAAGCTGGCTTTGTTTCTTTGTAATTGGCTGCAATTTGGGGTATTGGTTGATTCAACTCGAAAAGAAACTTAATTCCTGGAAATGGTCTTCAAGAGTACATTGTCAAGTGTTTCTTAACCTCTTCTGGATCACAGACCCCTTTGGGAATCCTACTGAAGCTAAGCCCCTTCCGCAACCCTCAAAACATATTTACCCCAAAGACTTTGTAGACAGTTATACGAGTTTATGGTTGGTCCTGAACCTCACCCGTGGAGCCCTTTTTAGGTCAGGAACCTCTGATTCAGTCCAATTCTCTCATTTTACACATGAGGAAACTGAGGCACAGAGAGAATAAGCAACTTGCTCAGGGTTACAGAGATAATCTGTGACAGAGCTGGTGTCAGTCATAGGTAGCAATTACCTGTAGAATCAGAAATGGGTTTGGATCCTGGCTCCATCTCTTACCAACTATGTAATCTTGTGCTTCAGTTTCCTCATCTGCAAAATGGGGATAATAATAGTCCCTACATAGTGGAGAGTGCTGTGAAGATTATAGGACAGATATGTGAATAATTTAGAACCAATATCTTAATAAATGGTAGCTCTTATTTTTATCACCACTATAAGGTTCTATATATTATCTTAAGAGTGGAGATACCAGTTGATTTCTTAGCCTGTACCTCTAGCTTAAGTGCAAGTTTGAACTGCAAGAACAAAGAACCACCACCACCTAGTGGTTTTTTGGTAAATAAAGTAGAATTTGTGGCAACAAAACATATATGGTGATAACACCAGTGTCTTAGCCTGTGTGGTTATTATCCAGGAATTAGTGGCTGATCTTTTATGAACTCACATGTCTCCAGACAGAGTGTATCAGTTACTCATTGCTGTATAACAAACCACCCTGAAAAGTAGTGGCTCAAAACAATAGTCATTTATTCACTCTTGATTTGCTTGGCAATTTGGGCTGAGTTCAGCTGGGTGGTTATTCTGCTGGTTTCTTGAGCTCGCTCATGTGGCCACAGCCAGCTGGATGGTCTATGATGGCTTCACTTGCACAAGTGGCAGTTGGCAGGCTGGGGTGCCTTGGTTCTCTTCCATGTGGTGTCTCTAGTGGGCTAGGAGGACTCATTTCCTTGAAGATTGCAGGGTTGCCAGGAAAAGCAAGAGAGGGAAGGCAGGCCTCGATGCTCAAGCATTTTTCAAGCCTCTGCTGTGTCATGTTTGCTAATGTCTTATTAGCCAAAGCAAGTCACATGGTCGATCCTTCATTCAGGAGATGGATAAATAGACAAATGATGGGAAGAACTGCCTGATATTGTGGCTGTTTCTTCCCCCAGTATTCCATACAGAAATTTAAATAAACAAAAAGGAAGAAATTATTAGTTCCAGAATAAAGAATGAAAGAGACAGAGAAGCAAGAGAGTAGAGAAGAGGGGAGGGGAGGAGGTTTGCTGTTTGCTGACAAGCAGCTTGGTGTTGAGTTTCTGTTGCCAGTTTAAAACTTAAGGTTGTGACCCTCAGGAGGTATTTTCATGTCTCAAAAGACAACTAGTCACTAGAGACCATAACCTCCAGGCTAGCCTGCCAGTCTAGCGATGGAAGTGATTTTCTCTCTGTGGGACACTTGTGTTTCCTAGTTTATTGTGGGCTTTGCCTCCTTGCCCTTTGGTGCTCCCTCATCACCCCCACCCTGACTTCCTATATCTCTATGTACCCCAGACTGCCGTGGGCTAGCCTGGGAACTATACCAACCTTCACTGTGTTGTTCTTTGGGGAATATGCTGTCGGGCAATGAATGGGATGGTCACAGCTGCTCCTCTGGTCCTCACTCAGGGGATATTTCCCTGTTCCTTTGGCCTAAGGAAGGGCCTGATTGCAAGGCGGGCCCACATCTGTCTTGCTCACTACCCTATCCCTGCCCTCCAAACAGTGCCTGGACTGTGGTCCACACTCAGTAGATATTTGTCCAGTGAATGAACATTCATGGACAGGGCGGAGTTTGCATGTTGGAGGGCCCACTTGCAGGCCATCAGTCCCTGAGATCTGTGGTCAGCGCCTCCAACTTCCACAGCTCTGAGACCCCCAGGGCCAGCTGCCCTCTCTCCTTCACTGGAAAGCTACATGGAACCCCAGAATAGAGCCTCATGCTAGTGACTCAAAACAATAGTTTTGTGGGAGATGTTGACTGGTTTCACCATGGGATTTCATGCAAGGGTGCCAGTGTCTGACTAAATTGTCCTGTGTGTGTGTGTACATATGCATGTGTGTGTGTGTACTCAGGGCTGGGGGGAATGGGTGGACAGGTTCTTACCACACAAAGGCACCAACTTGGAGGGGTTCAATTCCCATCATAGACATGGAAGATTTCTATATTTATTTTGACAACTTTTTAGCAGAAGGTAACTAAGGGTCTCATTCTATCAAAGGCCAGTCTATTATGATTATTGGTCAGTCTATTGTGATGAAAAGGTGACTTGTTCTGATTTGCACAAAGGTATCCTGTGAGCTGGTCATGGAGTTGTGCTTACCTGTGTGGGTCTTTGTGAAGAAATGACTTTCTCTCTGCAAGAGCATGGTCTTAAGTCCCCCTGTCGAAGGCTGTGTGTCTGCCATAGATGGCCAAGTATTCCTCCATGGTTGGCCAAGTATGTGGCCGAGTGTACCCCTCAATGGCTGAGGGCCCCCTGTGGATGACTCTGTCCCCCAGTAGATGCCAAGTGTCTGGCCATGGATGGCCAAGTATTCCACCGTGGGGGACATGGTGTTTTCCCCCACCATGGCTGAGCCCCCATGGGTGGCTGAGTGTCTGGCCATGCAGGGCTGAGTGTCACTGTGGGTGGTCAAATATTCCTCTGTGAATGGCTACCTGTCTGCCCTTGGACGACGTTGCATCTCCCTATGAACGCGGCTGTGGCCCTCCCACTCCTGCTTCACCCACTGGCTGCTTACCAGTGGTCTGGAGGCTGAGCAGGGCCTGGCCTCAGTTTCCCCAGTCCTTGCTGCTTTTCCATGGGGTCCCGGGGTGCAGAACCCATTGGGTATGTGTGTGTGTGTGTGTGTGTATGAAACTGAGGCACAGGAGGGCCCCAGGTGGCTGCTGGGGTGACATCCCTGCCCTGCCCCTCCAGGCTGAGGCCCCGGAAGGAGCAGGGCACATACGCGCTGTCCCTCATCTATGGGAAGACTGTGTACCACTACCTCATCAGCCAGGACAAGGCGGGCAAGTACTGCATTCCCGAGGGGACCAAGTTTGACACACTCTGGCAGGTAGGCCACCTGCACATCCTGTTCTGGGGGAGACGCTGTGCTTAGACGGGGCTCTTGGGCTCCTGGGGAGAGAGGAGCCCCTGCCAGCCACCCGTTCCCTGCAGCTGGTGGAGTATCTGAAGCTGAAGGCTGACGGGCTCATCTACTGCCTGAAGGAGGTGTGTCCCAACACCAGTGCCACCTCAGGTGCGTGGGCAGGCAGGGTGCGTGGGCAGCGGGGCTGCAGGAGACCCACCCCCACCCTCACTGCCCCTTCTGTTCCCAGAGGCCGCTGCTCCCACGCTCCCAGCCCACCCCTCCACCTTCACCCAGGTGAGTCAGCCGCTCCGCAGAGTTGGGGCTCGGGTGGAGCTGGGTGGGTGGGCTCCCAGGGGCGGCTGGGAGGGAGGTGGGGTGCTATGGAGGGGAAGAGGGTCTCCTGGGAGGGGCTCGGTGCCCCCAGCTTGGGCCTTGCCGACTGTTGCTGACCTGTGACCTTTAGCCTCAGAGACGGGTTGATACCCTCAACTCAGATGGATACACCCCGGAACCAGGTAAGCTGGCCGAGGTGGGGTGTGCGTGGGGCTCCTGCCAGGCTCAGAGCAGGGTCCCTGGCCGGGCTGTGGCGTTTCACGAGGACCACATGGGCTGGGCAGGCTGACCTGGCTTGCCCGTGTGCCCACACACGCCCACACCCGTCAGGCCTGCCTGTGCGTGAGTGCGTCCCAGGGCTGCTGACGCACAGGGGAGTACAGCTGGCCACACCCGGGGTTCCTTGTGCACAGACACACATTTGTTGAGTGCCTACTATGTGCCAAGTCACGTTCCAAGGTCACTGTGTGTGAGCTCGTTGCCATCCTCCCAACACACCCATGGAGTAGTTTTGGTACTTTGGTTTTACAGACCAGAAGGAAGGGAAGGTGCTGTCTAAGGTCCCGCAGTCAGGCGGGGGTGGAGGCGGGATTTGAGCCCACGCAGACAGGCTTCAGGGCCCACGTTCCTAGAACACTCTGCTGTGGGTGCCCGTGTTTCCCACGTGTGCAGAGAACACACTTTGTTACACGTGCACCCAGATGCTCACCTTCAGAGGCCTTGTAAACATGGCTGTGTGTGCATATGCAGACATGGGCGGGCCCAGCATAGGTGTGCATGTGTGAGTGTGCACACGCACACCATGGCTGGCACACTAACAATGACACACAGATACTGATGCACTTGCCTCTAGAGTCCACTCGTACATGGCTTCACAGGGCACCCATAGCTGTGACCAGGAGTGTGTGCAAGTGCATGCATGTGAACACACATGAACACACGTGCACCCACATGCTTTGCATGCTCTCGGGGAGCACACCCTCGTCTGGTGCACAAGCCTTGTGGGGGCTGAGGCTGCCCTCCTGGCGCCCCTCTCCCCTGCCCTCTCCCTGCCCCTGAGCTGGGAGTGCATGGCTGTGTGTGTGTACAGCGCGCCTAGCGTCCCCAGACAAACAGCGGCCGATGCCCATGGACACGAGTGTGTATGAGAGCCCCTACAGCGACCCTGAGGAGCTCAAGGACAAGAAGCTCTTCCTGAAGCGCGAGAACCTCCTCATAGCCGACATTGAACTTGGCTGTGGCAACTTCGGCTCCGTGCGCCAGGGCGTCTACCGCATGCGCAAGTACGGCTGCCCCTGCCGTGGTGAGGGCGCCGCTGTGTGGCGGGTGGAGGAGAGCAGCCCCCCAGGCCGTGGGGTGGGAGCTGGGATGTCTGCTGTCCCACGGCAGTGTGTCAGGGACACACACTCTGGGACAGGACATTGCACACTGGAGGGTTCCCGGAGGGAGCTTGGGGACACCTGGGCCAGGAGAGGCTGGCTGAGCGCAGACGCCCATCCCAGGGGCCCCTGAGCCTGCATCGATTGGCCACGACACGGGCTGCCCTGGGGAGGGTGCCGCTCTGAATAAAGCGGTTCCTTTCAGTGCGGGGGGGGGGTTCCGGTGAGGGACTTGGCAGCAAGCTGTCCTCAGTGGACTCTGCCCGCAGCCGGGGAGGAATGAGGGGTGAGCCACAGCGCCCGCCAGGCAGCTCGGGGAGGGAGAGAGACAGCGGGTGGGTGGGCGCGGGGCTGAGCAGCGCCGAGCTCACCCGCACGCCTCCCTCGCGGGGCCCTGCGCCGGGGCAGGAAGCAGATCGACGTGGCCATCAAGGTGCTGAAGCAGGGCACGGAGAAGACGGACAAGGACGAGATGATGCGCGAGGCACAGATCATGCACCAGCTGGACAACCCCTACATCGTGCGGCTCATCGGCGTCTGCCAGGCCGAGGCCCTCATGCTGATCATGGAGATGGCGGGCAGCGGGCCCCTGCACAAGTTCCTGCTGGGAAAGAGGCAGGACCCTGGGGCGGGGCCACGGGTGGGCGGGGCCTCCGGGCAGGGCGGACACTCACTACCCGGGAATGTGTACACGCCGGTTCCCGTGTGCACAAGCCGGTGCACACCACCCTGTGTGCTTGCAGTAATTTTTACACCTCCGGGGACACACTCGCCCGCACCCTGCACACTCCGACACCCAGGCTCGTGCCCGCAAGGCAGAGCCGCTCACCCTCGGTTTCCCCATTTGTGCCACGGCGGAGATGGCAGGAGCTACCTCCAGGCGTCTTGAGAGCATTAAATGAGTCAACACCTGTAAAGTGCCTGGAAGAGCGTCTGGCCCTGCCATTGACAGCTTCATAGCGGTTAGCTCTGTCACGGCCACCCAGGGCCGCACTCAGGGCCCACGGAATGTTGCCTTGTTGGTTGTCTGGAAACTGAAGCAGGGGCAGCAAATCGCATTGTTTTTGTATCGCGTGGTTTTACAGTTTTAAAAGGTTAAAAATGCCAGAACCCAAAACAAAGACTATGTGACAGAGACCATATGTGGCCTGCACAGGCTAAAACATTTGCTATCTGGTCCTTCACTGAAAATTTTTGCAGTTTCATTTGTGTTCCCTCATGCCTCAAACTCTTCCCCTTATAGACACGGATTTTTGCGCTCACTGCGGCACAGTTTTGCTAACGCCCAGTCTCGCCTGTGCACATGCCTTCCCGGTGTGTCCCTGGCTCGTGCATTCAGTTGTTGGACGGGTACTTATTGGGCAGTTTCTCTGTGACAGGAACTGTCGCTAACACTTGGGATTCGTCAACAAATGAGAGAGGGAAAGCTCCTTGCCCTGCATTCCGGGTGGAGAAGAGAGGCCATGATCATCATGGTGAAATCCGGAGCGAGGTGGAAGCTGGTGCTGTAGAAATGAGAGTCCAGCCACCCGGGAGGGTCAGGAGAGCTGGGGCCGGAGGTGCAGGGAGCAGGGGACGTTTGACCAAACCGAGGGAGGCCGCCAAGCACAGGTCAGGGGAGGGCACTCCCAGCACAGAGCACAGCCCGTGCAAAGGCCCTGAGGCCCCTGCCTGGTGTGGGGCAGGTTGTGCAAGGCCTTGTGGGCTGCAAGGGGGACTTGGACTTTTACCCTGAGTGAGGGGAAGCCTGGGGGCTCTGAGCAGAGGAGGGGCAGGTCAGAGCTGCCCACTCTGGTCCAGGTGGAGGGTGACAGTGCTGCCTGTGTCAGGGTGGCAGAAGCAGAGGTGGGACGAAGTGGGGGATCCCGGAGAGAATCGGAAGGCAGAGCTGCCAGGCTGTGCAGGCAGATTGGATGTGAGAGAAAGAGGAACAGAGGGCAGCACCTTGGAAGGTCAGAGCTGCTGGAGAAGATGGGGTGGGGGAGTTGGGTGTGTGCATGGAGCCCATGACACCCCGAAGGCACCACACAGGTGTAGGCAGGGGTGTACATCTGGGAATGTGGCCGATGAGTGACACAGTCTTGAGTTGGGGTGAGGGCAGGGATTTTGCCTGCTTTGTTCACGGCTGTCCTGGGCCCCATGCCCAGCATGTGGCAGGTGCTCGGTAGGCATGTGTTGAGCACGTGGTGACATGGCCCATCCTCAGCTGGGTCAGAGAAGAGGGCTTTGCTCCCTGGGATCCCGACTGTCTTCTCCCTGCCCCCTGTCCCCTCTGCCCCAGGGAGGAGATCCCCGTCAGCAATGTGGCCGAGCTGCTGCACCAGGTGTCCATGGGGATGAAGTACCTGGAGGAGAAGAACTTTGTGCACCGCGACCTGGCGGCCCGCAATGTCCTGCTGGTCAACCGGCACTATGCCAAGATCAGTGACTTTGGCCTCTCCAAGGCGCTGGGTGCCGACGACAGCTACTACACCGTACGCCCTGCCCCAACGGTGCCCAGGTGGATAGGGTGGGTGGGTGGAGGGTCCCTGAGCCCTGCCCTGGCAGCATCTCCCCTCCCCAGGCCCGCTCAGCCGGGAAGTGGCCGTTGAAGTGGTATGCGCCCGAGTGCATCAACTTCCGCAAGTTCTCCAGCCGCAGTGACGTCTGGAGCTACGGGGTCACCATGTGGGAGGCCTTGTCCTATGGCCAGAAGCCCTACAAGGCAGGTGGCAGAGGTGGGCAGGTGGCGGGTGGGGCAAGGTGGGAGGGAGGGCCCCAGTTGCTCACACGTGCCTGGCCCTGATCTGAGCAGAAGATGAAAGGCCCGGAGGTCATGGCCTTCATCGAGCAAGGCAAGCGGATGGAGTGCCCCCCGGAGTGTCCGCCTGAAATGTACACACTCATGAGTGACTGCTGGACCTACAAGTGAGTGCCAGGCGGGAGGGGACCCAGTGGAACAACCCCTGGGCCTGGGGCAGGAGGTCCTGCTGCCCAATCAGTGGGTGTCAATGTAACTCTACCCAACGTCATCCCACCCAGAGGCCCTCACCCAGCTCATGGCCTTTCCAGCATGCAATATTTGTAGTCCCCTACGCCACGCTCAGCTGCCCAACACACTGGCCCTACGGTGGGCAGCAGCCTGCCATCCTGCCTGTGGACATGCTCTGGCGTCTACAGCCTCAGCCCCACAGTGAGCACTCAGCACACGGACCCTGCAATTCTCAGACAAGTCCATACTCTGCTAACCCGACTATGACACCAGGACTCAGGGCGTGGGATAATTCTCCAGTATCCAACACCTCAGGGCCCCACCAGCCAGCACTCAACGCCTGATTACCAGGCAGGCCAGCACCAGGGTCCCCCAGTACTCAGTATGTCCAGCCCCCACCTCTGGATGAGGCCTCACACATGAACATCCCAACTCCTAACCCCGTCAATAGCCCAACTTCTGATCAGACGACAGGCAACGGGCACCCTACACTGACCATGCGGTGTGTGGAAACTCCAACGCTTGTTACCTATTGGCTGGCACTTAGGACATTGAGGCTGAGACACTCCAACTGATCAATCCATCCTTCTCCAACATGTATGGATCCGGTCTCTATCAGGAAACACCCAGTGCACCAATACCCAGTACCCAAAGAGGCTGGCACCTAGCACCTAGCACCCAGCACAGCACATGGATGTCCCACATGCAGGACCATTAACACCCCAGGTCCCCCTGGCAAAACCCACCACAGTACTCCAGCCTTCTGTTCGGTTATGGGCCACATACTCGCACCCGTGTGAGCCTGTGCTGAGCACACGAATGCCCTGGCCCTGCACATGCTCATACTTCAGCATTCAGTGTCCCAGTCCATAGTTGTTGCTTTGAAAACCCAATCAATTCAATCCCTAAGTCCTCTCGGGTCAGCACTATCTGGTTATCGTGACATCCAGATGTCAGCAGCAATACCTGAGTTCCAGCTCTCACACACCAAGAGACCTTACCCAGTGTCCCACCACCCCAGCGGCCGAGCCCCACCGCCCTGCTGTAGCTGGGTCCTGGGGGTGCGGTCAGTGGCGGGCTCTACCCCTGCAGGTGGGAGGATCGCCCAGACTTCCAGACCGTGGAGCAGCGCATGCGGGCCTGTTACTACAGCTTGGCGAGCAGGGCCGAGGGCCCCCCGGCGTGTGCACAGGGAGCCGAGGCTGCCTGCGCCTGAGCTGTGGCCACCCAGGGCCTGTGGACCCCACGCCAGCTTTTCATCCTCTGCCCTCGGCCTGTCCCAGGCTCTGAGTCTGGCAGGGGTCAGCTCAGTGCCTCTCCCTCCCACCAGTGGGGCTGTGGTGGGGGGCATCTGAGGCCTCATTCCCTGCCTGTCCCCTGCCCTCTGTGGCTGGGGGACAGTGGAAGGCCCGGGAGGGCGGGGCTGTGCAGCCTGGTCCTGGGCTGGTTTCATCCTGGGGCCCGGAGCTGGGAGGGCGTCGCCTGCCAGCACCCTCCTTCCTCTGGGCCCCGAAGGGGACGACCCTGGGGATTCTCAGATGGCAAGACGTACATCCTTGGAATAAACTCAGCTTGTCTGGTGTTTGAGTGCCCTCATCTTTTCCGGGGGTGGGGGGTGAGGGGTGAGGGGAGGAGCCAGGAGAGGGGCTGGGTTATGAGAAGTGCCTGAAAGCAACTTTCATTGTTTGGGCCAAGCCTGGAAGTGACCCCTGGGAAGATGGGGCTGGAGTATCTCTATGTGAATGAAGGGCTGGGGCAGAGTGGGCAAACTGAGGCCCGGTGGGTGTGGGGGCCGAGGGGCCGTGTGCACGGCTGGATTGCATGAGATGGGTGTGCCCCACGCTGGATGCACGTTAGCATCATCTGGAGAGATGTTACAAACACTGAACCCCACACCCAGCTGGGATCTTCATCACCTGTGCCCCAAATGCCAGTGCCATCCTGCTCAGAACAGTCCTCAAGTCTTGCTGCCTCAGTTTCCCCACATGAAAAATGAGCTGTTGGAGCTCAGAACCCAACAGGTGGGGTGACATGGAGCCAGGGCCCTGCATTTCTTTTCTGAGTGTGCGTCCCCCCATTCTGCAGCCGTGCCTGGCTCCGTCCTCAGCCCCCAGCCAGTGCTCTTGGCAGAGCGATTGGCTCAGGGGCGGGCACAGAACCCACTCGGAGCCCATGAGAGGCAAGGAGATTTGCTGCGGCTTCTGGGAAGGCGTTTTCTTTCTTTTGATTTGCGAAGCGAAGCCAGGAGATCTGGGACACCTGTGGCCATTTTGTGGGCCCGTGGGGGAGGGACAGGAGCTTTCACTATTGTGCTGAGCGGAAGCAGGAGGCCCTGGCGGCCGATGGCAGAGAGGAACCCCAGAGCCTCGGTGACATGTCAGCACATTGTCAAACCAGGAATTGATGCTGTGACAATACTGTTAACTCAGGTACAGACTTTATTCTGACTTCACTATTTACTGTTGAGTTTAATAATTTATATGTATGTTTCAAATTAGCATATTATTTTACTTATCTGTTAATGGACTTTATATTCTACATGGAAGTTTGTTCGGAGAACCCAGTTACACAGTCAACCCCAGACACTCGCGGATTCAGCTTTGTGCATTCGTTTTGAGAGGTTTGTAGTGGTTTGGAATTGTTTGAGAGTCTCCAAGTGCCACGAGAGCATGTCTTTTACATTCCAAACAATGAGGGGGCAGTGATTGTAAACTAAAGACATGCAGCTGGAATGACTTCGATTTTGTTATGCTACATGAGCACGTGGAGATATTTTGTGTTTGAAATTTAGAACCTTGAAAACATACCATATAATATTTTTGTTGGCAAATGCACATATTAGTTTATGCATGAACTATATTACTGAATTTGAATAATACTAAAATACAAATTGTTTTTAATTAATTGTTCTTAATGAACAAATTAAGAAAAATATTACATCAGTGGTACAATTTAGTGGCTTCTTAAATCGTGCCATTTGCAGATATTTCAGTTTTATTAAAATTCATTGTTACTGGACAGTGACTTACATTATTACGTAAAATAGTAAATTGTGACTTTCATTTCTTAAATGGTCATCATTATTTGTTTCATTTAATGATTACTGCTGAAAATAATTTTACTTAATAGGAAGGCACTGTTAAAAGTGATGCTCTGATTGTCAAACACCCTGGGAACACTAACAGGCTCACAAGAAATGTCTGTGGGTGAACCAATAAAGGAGGGTGCAGTTCCACAAAAGTCCCACAAGGTGGCGATGTTCCCCAAGCCAAGGCCAGCTCAGGGCCTCAAATCTGGCCCCCACCTCCTGCCTTTCCTCTGGGCGTCCCCTTCCCTCCTGGAGCACGACCTTGGCTCCTCCCTGGTCTCCAGGTCCCCGGTCCTGTCCCCTGCAATATGTTCACTTCAGGTCAGTTGCAGGATCTTTTCTACCCAGAGCTCTGACCAAGTCCCTTCACCCTCTTCCAGGGTTCCCGGAACGTGCCTATGTTGAGGCTCACGCCCTGGGCCTTTGCACGTGGGTTGCCACTGCCTACGATGCTTTCCATCCCCATTTTACTAATGTCCACTAGGAAAACTCACATTGTATGCACAGATTAGCCCTGATTTCCCTTGGGGGCAAGTTACTTAATTGCTCTGTGCCTCAGTTTCTTCAAATCGGTTGGCTGGAAAGAAGGTAAATCCAGGACAAGGAATTAGAAAATCTGAAAGGCAATGGGGAACCATAGAGGGTGTTTGAACAGGGGAGTGTCCTGGGATCTAAGCAGAGAAAGTCCTTCTTCCTCTGCCCTGGGGTGTGGGAGTAGGTGGCTCTAACTTGGGTCAGCCAGGCCCTCTCCATGGGTCCCCAGTGACCGGAACAGAGGGTCTTCCCACTCTCTGTACCTCCCTAATGGTGGGGGCATTCTGCTCCCTGGTGACCTCCCCTGAGCCCAAGCCAGCCCATGGCACTTGGTGGGGGAGGGGGGAGCATCAGCCCTGTTAGGGAAGCTTTGAGCTGTAGGCTAGGGGCCAGGTGCCACCTTTACAGAAGTGCCAGTGGCTCCCTCCACCACGGAGGAGCTTGGGGGCCCCAAGGGCTGAGGTGGTTCACATGGGACTCGCTGGGAAACGGTGACGGTGACCGGGAGGGAAGCCCTGCTGCCGGTAGGGGCCTGCAGTAGCTGAGCCCACTGCCATTCAGGAGGCGGCGGGGGTGGTGGTTTTGGGGACCCAGCACCCAGCATTCTGTCCCCTGTGTCAGCTTTTCCCCCCACTCTGTCTCCCTGTCTCCCATCCTCAGCTCTCTCCCCCCGCTGGTGCGGGTCTGTTCCTCGAGTCCGCCCGGTCTCGCTCCGGCTCCGTGTCGGCTGCGACCCTCTCCCTGCCTCCGGCCCCTTCTCTGCCTCTCCCCTCGCCCGCCCCGCCCGTGTCTGCGGTTGCCCTGCTGCCCTGTCCTTGGCGGGAGACAGCCAGCTTCTGTGCTCCAGGGCCACCTCCTCCTCTCGGGCACCAGCTGCCCGGAGACGGCAAGTGGGCTGGCTGCGGGGGGACCAGGGACCCACCGAGCCGGGGGGCGCGGGGAGCGCAGGATCCCGGCTGAGTCTGTCCTGGGCCCTCCCCGGGCACCCGCCCTCCCGTCGCCTTCCTCCTGCCCGCCCTGCGCCCCCTCGCGTCTCCGCTGCTTCTGGGGGTGTCCCCGTCGCCCCAGGCCACACTGAGGGACACTGACTGCAAGGACAGTCCAAGGCTGCCCCCCCCGCCCCCGCCCCTGTGACCCTCGGTCCTGCCGCGGCCCCTTGCCGGGCGGAGACTGCGGGGTCTGCGGGTGCCGGGCGAGTTTAGGCTCTTGCTCCGAGCGAGGCGGGAGCCCCGGGCTGCGCGTGCGCAGGGTCCTGGGTAACGTCGGCCGCCCGCGGCCCTGCGGCGCCTGCCCTACGGCAGACCTGGTGTCCGCTGAGCCCGGGCGACGCCTCGAGAGACGCTTTCATGTGCCCGGAGCCGTCGCACCGTGAGTGCAGGCCCTGAGGCTCCACTGGGTTCCCTGGACCCCATGAGACTGTGGCCAAAGCTGTGGGGACAGCCCCTCCCCCAGGGTCCCCTGGGCAGTGTTCTGAGCCCGAGGGGGGAATTTGAGGCTGGTAGAATAGCTGGGGGCGGAAGGCACCAGACAAAGGCCTGCCAGGGGACCAGCCTGCGCCCAGGCTCACTGGTGTGAAGGAGAGGGGCTGAGAGAAGCAGTTCCTGATACCTGCTTACACACCTCCTGCGACGGGCAGCTCATTCATTACCTCTCAAGGTGGCCTGGGCTAGTTAGTAAGCTATAATTCTTAGAAAGGTTTTTCAAATGCTGACACCAACCTGGACTCCATTCCCTTTTCTGGTTCCAAGACCACAGAACATACCTCTTTCTCCAATATCTCACTCCTATATCAATCATGTGCCTGTTCTGGAGGTGTGTGTCAGGGGGATGCAGACCCACGGTGATCGCCACTGGCATGGTGCCAGCCCACCAGGCCCTGGGGGTCCAGAGAGGCCCCTGACTTAGCCAAGAGAGGCCAATCTGGTGGGCTTCCTGCAGGAGGGGACACCTAAGCTGAGTTCTGAAGGATGAGTGAGATTTGGCTGGAGAAGAGGTGAGGCCTGTCCCAGGGAGCAGGCACGGCATGCAGATGGAGAGGTTTTGAGTGGCTAAAAGAATTATGTTTGAGGTGGGCTGCTGAGGCCAGCAGAGGGAGAATGGGGGGCCTGGCGCTGTGTCAGAGGTGGCTGACAAATGATATCCTCTGTTTCCTGTTTCCCGATTGCTTGGTCAGGAAGCAGCTGGCACCCCCACCTTCCAGGTGCATGGCTGTGTCCTTCCTAGCATTGGGTTTTATCATTTAAAAAACCTTTTTGGATTTCAGGTGGGAAAAAGGATATCTCATTGTGTAAATTAAGAAAAATTAGCATTTCTCTTGCGAGTGGTGTGGTTGAACTGTGTTTTCAGACGTGCTTCGGCCCCACAAACGCCACCTCCTGCCTGTGAGCATCACAGGGCCTTGCACCTGGCAGAGAGCTCCTGCCTCTCGGGCCGGGCCTCTGCCCTGAGCTAGAGCCAAGGGCACCGCTGCCTGGTGCCTGGGGAAGCGGTGACTCAGCCTCCTCTTCTCCTTTGTCCCTTCACGGTTTCACATTCCTCTCTTCTCTGCTGGAGGCTGGGATCCCACGTGCCTACAGCTTTGTCCTTGTCTGGGGTATCTTTGAGCTCAAATTAGAGGGGGCCATGCAGCCCCAGGAAGGTGTTCCACATGCGACAACTCTGACGCGCTTGGGTGCCATATATGCACCACTTCCCATTTAATTCTCAAAACATCTGCCTGTGGTGGGGACTCGAACACGTTTTACAGATGGGGAGCCCGAGGCTCTGAGGGCTTAAGACACACGCGCAGTGTCGCGTGGCTGGTATGTGAGAGGCACCTCCACTGGCTGCTTTCCTGGGCTTCACTCAGCAAACCCTCTCCGGGCATGAGGATTCCGCGTAGTTCCCGGCCGGAGGAGAGGGGCTGCTCGCTCTCCGTCTCAAAGAGAAGCTGTTTGTCCCCCGCTGCCCGTCAGGGAATGGAAGCCCTGTTTCTTACCCAGGAACAACTTTACACTTCAGGAAGAGATAAGAGAAACCAGGAGGAGGGAGAGGAAAAAATACACATCCATTCTCCTCAGAGAACCAAACTCCTGAGTTAGACCTTGGTTCTCATTCCAGGCTGCCACTGAAGTTCCATGTGATCTTGTTAAATCCCTTCTCCATTCAACCTGCTATTGAATTTTTATTTTTTATGTTTTTATTTTTGAGATGGTGTCTTGCTCTGTTGTCTGGGCTGGAGTACAGTGGCGTCATCAGAGCTGACTGCAGCCTCAAAGTCCTGGGTTCAGCCTCCTGAATAGCGGGGACTACAGGCACCCACCGCCATGCCTGGCTAGTTTTTCTATTTTTAATTTTTTTTTAATTTCAGTGTATTACAGGGGTACAAATGTTTAGGTTATGTATATTGCCTTTGCTCCACCTAAGTCAGAGATTCAAGCGTGTCCATCCCCCAGATGGTGTGCACCACACCCATTAGGTGTTAATATACCCATCTCCTCCTCCCCTCCACCTGCCCCGACACTCGATGAATGTTATATGTGCACTTAAATGTTGATCAGTTAATACCAATTTGATGGTGAGTACATGTGGAGCTTGTTTTTCCATTCTTGTGATACTTCACTTAGTAGAATGGGCTCCAGCTCTATCCAGGATAATAAAAGAGGTGCTATATCACCATTGTTTTTTGTGACTGAATAGAACACCATGGTATACATATACCACATTTTATTAATCCACTCATGTATTGATGGGCACTTGGGTTGTTTCCACATCTTTGCAATTGTGAATTGTGCTGCTATAAACATTCCAGTGCTGATGTCTTTATTATAGAATGTCTTTTTTTTCTTTGGATAGATGCCCAGTAATGGGATTTCTGGATCAAATGGTAGGTCTACTTGTATCTGTTTAAGGTGTCTCCATATTGCTTTCCACAGAGGTTGCACTAGTTTGCAGTCCCACCAGCAGTGTATGAGTGTTCCTGTCTCTCTGCATCCACGCCAACATTTGTTGTTATGGGACTTTTTGATAAAGGCCATTCTCAGTGGAGTTAAAGTGATATCTCATTGTGGTTTTGATTTGCATTTCCCTGATGATTAGAGATGTTGAGCATTTTTTCACATGTTTCTTGGCCACTAGTCTGTCTTCTTTTGAAAAGTTTCTGTTCATGTCCTTTGCCCACTTTTTTATAGGGTTGTTTGATTTTTTTCTTGCTAATTTTCCTGAGTTTTATATAGTTATCAGCCCTTTATCGGATGTGTAGCATGCAAATATTTTCTCTCATTCTGTAGGTTGTCTGTTTGCTCTCGTAACGGTTTCTTTGGCTGTGCATAAGCTTTTTAATTTGATCAGGTTCCATTTATTTATTTTTGTTGTTGCTGTGATTGCCTTTGGGGTCTTCGTCATAAATTCTTTGCCTAGGCCAATGTCTATAAGAGTTTTTCCAACATTTTCTTCTAGAATTCTTATACTTTTGTGCCTTGGGTTTAAGTCTGTTATCCACCATGAGTTGATTTTTGTGAGAGGTGAGAGGTGTGGATCCTGTTTCAGTCTTCCACATATGGCTATCCAATTTTCCCAGCACCATTTATTGAATAAAGATTCTTTTCCCCAGAGTATGTTTCTGTCTGCTCTGTCAAACATTAGATGGCTATATGAGGATGGTTTTATACCTGGGTTCTCAGTTCTGTTCCATTGGTCTGTGTCTCTGTTATTGTGCCAGTACCATGCTGTTTTAGTTGAGTTGTATAATTTAGAACGGTTAAAGTGGTGAATTTTACTTTATGTGAATTTTATCTCCATAAAAACAAGACTGCTGTATCTTGAAGCCAAGTGCCTAGACTTTAAAACCCAGGTATGGGAAACATTGAGGATGAAATTTTCCAATTAACAGAGTGGCCTGTCACTACTCCATAGGAGAGGGTGATAGAACAACAGGTCTGTGGTTCTCTGCTCGACTGCCCACTTCTGTGTGGTATACAACAGTCTAATCTGGGCCCATGTTTCTTACCTTTTGATGGTTTATTAGGGCAATGGCTGCATTAGGAATATTTATTAACAATGTTGATGATGGGGCTAGGTCTTACCAACTTGGTCTTGGTAAGGGAAGACCAGTTCCTTAGAAATGACGTATTGGTATAGTATTTGTAATGAATGATTGAAAACTGCTAGTCCAGTTGGCAAGTATAAAGCAGGTTTTATTTGATCAAGAAGAGGCTCAATTTTTTTTTTTTAAGAAGTCATGGTTCACTCTTCCTTTCTTTTTTCTTCCCTCTCTCCCTCCGTCCCTCCCTTTCTTTCTTTCCTTTTTGAGGTAGGGTCTTACTCTGCCACCTAGGCTGGAGTGCAGTGGTGTGATCATAGCTCACTGCAGCCTCAAACTCCTGGGCTCAAGCGATCCTTCTACCTCAGCCTCTCAGAGTGCTGGGACTACAGGCGTGAGCCACTCTACCTGGCCTCTTTCTCTAATTTCTTGTTCGTCTGATTTTCCTCAGGTGAGGAGGAAAGAAAACAGGCCATGAGTAGTCAGGTATGTTTTCCTACCCTGGCTGTTCCAGTGACCTGCAGGGTTATTTTTGTCTATGAAGCAGAAATACCAGGGTCTTTTCTCACTTATGATTTTCCTAGCCTGCCCCTGGTGGCCTCTGTGCTGTGTAGGGCACATGAGACACCCTGTGGTTCTGACGGCGCTGCCTGCCCTGTGGCTGTTGCCAGAGCCCGCTGAACAGGGAGGGTTTTCTCCCACGGAGGCCGTCGGTGGGGAGCTTCTCCAGCGTGCACTCACCAAGTTTCATGCTACCTCTAAACGACACTTTTGATTCAAATTTTATGAAACAAGTACAGCGTCATAGCACCGTAAGTCCAAGTTTCAGTTTCTGTAGCTTCCCCTAACATTTCTCCTGGAAACAGAGCCGCAGCCTTCCGCCTCCCGTGGGGGACCACGAGAATACACCGATCATCGATCTCATTTGCTGGTTGTAATAGGGTAGACTGATGTGTCGGTGACGGTTTAGTCTGGGAGTACATTTGTAGAGGAAGTATTGCTTATAGCGGATATGACACCATTTTTTAAAGCAATGGGGCTAAGAAGATCGTGCATAGCAGGCTGCCCCTGTGGAGTGTGGGGGGAGGGTGCTTTTCTCAAAGGGACAGTTAGAAGGCGGGGAACAGGGTATGCTGGCAATGGGTCTTTCTAGGCGGCAGCAAGCCCTGCCCACCCTGGGGTTCTGGATGGGTGACGCACTGTCGGGGGCCAGGTCTACACGATGCTAGTACTGGCTGCAATGGCACGCCTGCAGGTGTGCTCTGGAGCAGTGGGACTGGGACTGAGGGCAAGAGAATTGAGTTGCAGAAGGACACTGAATGCGTTAAGACTTGCACCCACACGCTGGCTACCTGGAAAAGGGGGTGGTGCTTTGTGGGCACAGAGATCTGATATGGTCTCCTCTCTCCCCACAAAAGGCAAACTGGCCGGGAGGAATGGTCTGGCCATGAGTAGATACCTTATCCAAACCTAGTCCCTCTAAGAAACATGTCCCCGTGCTTGCTGCCAGACTAGTGCTGAGGCAAAGGGCAGGGCTGGCAGTGGACCCTGTGGTGCAGTCTGAGATGGGTGGGTGGGTGGTGGGGCCCCTGCAGTGGCAAGCAGCTCAGGGGCTCCAGGTCTGTGGCTCTGTGCCCCCTCCCAGAATCAGTTCCATCCTGTTGGGAAGTTTGCATTTCTAGAGGCTTAACACCTGAAATGCCCTTGGAATAATTTACCACAGTAACAGATATGAATAGGAAGTGCTACCACTTATTTATTTGTCCTCTTCTCATGTATTTTTTCAGACCATCTTCCTGAGATAGGATGTTCCTGTTTTGCGTATGGGGAAATTGAGGCTCTGAAAGCAGCAATGAGTGTGCCCAAAGCCCATGATCAGTGAGTGGCAGAGCCAGGACTGGGACCCAGGCCTGCCCCTTTGCCCATGTGTACATTCGAACTGTCAGTGCCCTTCTCCAAAGACCAGCAGCAACATACCAGTAGTTAAACAGTTTGGGCTTCTCCTTGCAGCCGGGGAAATACATACAACAGTGAACCATGGGGGTCTCTCAGCGTGTTAGAAAGGAGCAATTGTAGGATTTGGGCTTTGGTTAGTTGTTTGGGGTGTGGGTCTATGGAGTCGGGAGTTTGCTCTGATTGGAGGCTGGCTGGAGAGTGTGTATTGAACACAGCCTATAGTTATACCAGGGCTAATCTTTCTTCCTTCCTCTGTTGTTAGGAGAGTTATTAAACTACATGACATAAGAAATGCTATGTATCAGCATGTAAAACTCTAGACAGAATATATCGGCCAACTGTTTTATAGGCAATTATTAGAACCACAATGACTACTGGTCCTTGTAACAGGTCTCTAAGACAAGGGCCTGGACTATGACTGCCGGGTAAAGGAAATGTGTCCCAGAATCCAGTTGGGTTGACTTTAGAGAGTCAAGGGGCCTTTTCCTTTTAATAGTCACAGGCTGTTCTATTTCCCCTGGAGTATTTTTATAGGTATAAAAAAGGAGACTGGGTGTGGTAGCTCATGCCTGTAATCCTAGCACTCTGGGAGGTCGAGGCAGGAGGATCGTTTGAGCTCAGGAGTTTGAGACCAGCCTGAGCAAGAGCGAGACCTCATCTGTACTAAAAAAAAAAAAAAAAAAAAAAAAAAAAGAAATTAGCTGGACAACTAAAAAAAAAAAAAAAAATATATATATATATATATGTATATAGAAAAAATTAGCCGGGCATGGTGGTGCATGCCTGTAGTCCCAGCTACTCGGGAGGCTGAGGCAGGAGGATTGCTTGAGCCCAGGAGTTTGAGGTTGCTGTGAGCTAGGCTGATGCCACTGTACTCTACCCTGGGCAACAGAGTGAGACTCTGTCTTAAAAAAAAAAAAAAGAATATTTGCTATAGCATAACCTTCCCCTTTGCTGGCCAGAAGAGAGGGCTGTCTGTTTGTCCTTGACAACTCTAAAGAATGGACTCAGTTTGTTGGACTTTCAGAGCGGGTGGTCTGATTTACTTCAGCTAAAATTACTGATTGGTATTGAACTGTCATCTCTAGTTGTTTTCTTCCCTTGTTTGGAATAGTGGTTTGCAGAATATGCATGAGTGTATCAGTGGTCTCTACTGGAAGGTTTTTGAATAACCTGTGATAATTTAATTTTGGAATACTGGCTATTTTTTAAGAATGGATTATTGGAGAGGTGGTGATTGCAAAATCTGGAAATATCTAACGACTGAATACACAGGATAAGTGAGCATGTGGTCGACCTATGTAAGCCTGATATCCAATAAGCTATAATGCCCCACTGGAGCACAGATTGTAGGGGGAGTGTAAGAATTATTTACTATAATACGAGTGAGTATATTTCGTGTCTTTTGTACAGAACCTACAGATCACGTAGAGGTGGGTGTTTTGGACATACTGTATACTTCACAGCAGTTGAGACAAAGCTGGAAATAAGATGTTTGTAATCATGTAGAAGCTAAGATGGGGTGAAACCTCAAACTGTTTGGTGGCATGTTATTATTAACTCCTCACGAGGAGGTAAGTGGCATCCAGAGGTGGTTGATCTTATAAACACAATGCTAATGGTTATATCTTAAGATGCAGAGTTTCAGAGGTTTCTGAGAGGTTTGCTAATTTTACTTTTACAATTCCATTAGTTGTTTTCCACAATCCTCTAGAAAAACAAGTGAGATTTCTGGATTAAAGTCAAAACTTCAGTGTTTCTTAAGAAATGTACTAGAAAAATGAGTATCTCTGTCATTAAATAAGTGGGGATTTTCCAGGTTGGAAAACGAAATCAAGCACTTTTTGTTTGATTTTTCAATCCACAGTGAAAATAAACAATAACCAGAACCGCATTTATAATCCACGGCAGGAGGCATTTGGAGGTGTCTGAAGGGCCTTCAAGGAGCCAGTTCCTGCCCATCTCTGCATTTAAACGTTTTATCAGGATTGCTTCATTCACAGGGAGGACATTTTGTAAATTTCCTTGGCAATACCTCTAAAATTACTTGGTGAGATCTGATTTAATATTGTTGCCAGTTTACTTCTGTACAGGTATCAAATTATGGGTAATATCATGGATTTTTGTTAGACTCCACTATAAACTTTCTTGGTGGTATCAGTTGGCCATCCTAAGAAGCAATGAACGTTGTAACTTGTCCCTGTTTTCCTTTTCCAAATCAGAGGCTTGTTCTGACAGTTAATTATAGCCTCTCTGAATTTCTTCCAGATCAGTGAGACTACAGGAGTATTTCTCCAGGCTAATCTTGTTTCTTTAGCATGGTGGTCAGCCCAAACATTGCCATTAGGGTCTGGGTCTTTGTGTTTGAATGACCTTTTATTGTTACTATAGCTATTTTCTTAGACAATAGCAAAGCATCTAAAATGTCTTTGTCACTGAACTTTCAGGGGCTTTTTTCAATGTTAGAAGCCTCTTTGTTTCTAAAGCATTCATATGTGGACTACCACCAAAGACATTCATACTTTTAGTACAAACATTTGCTCTTTTTTTCCAGCTTGCCCATGTGGGAGCAAATATTTTAGTCATCTGAGATGATTTAATTTCTGGGATTGGTCTGCACTTTAAGGGTAAATTTAAGTCTGTGATAGCATTTTACTAAAGGGTATATATTTTTTACATTGCGAATTTGGTGACAAAAAGGAATCTCTTCATTTGGGATAATTTATCAAAATAATTTTGCATGAAAAACCGAAATTCTAATTTTACTCCTTTGGTACATAATTTATGTAAGAAAAATGTAAAAAGAATCTATTATACCTTTATTTGTATGCATTTAGATATACAAATATATTAAACAGGTAATGATTTGAAGTTTTTAACCATAGCTTTAAAATATAATCAACTTTTCATTATATTAAACTACATATATTTTTAGGATTAACAAACAACTTTTAAAAATAAGCAAATAGAAAATCGTTGTTATTTTGTATATATACATGTATGTTTATGCAACTGTTATCCCCAGTATGACTATCTACATTATTATCTATAATAGTAATCGAACTGTACTTTTTCCCTCCAAACATGAGATTTCCAGACAACAGAAATATAAAAACTGTTAATATTTTATGAGGATTTGTCTCATATTATTTAAAAATTTTGGAATGGAAAAAACATTATCCAGAAGTATTTGTATATTTTGTTAACCTGTCATTTTAAGAACTAAGGATACATTGAATTCTTTTTGTATCAGTTTTTGTTCTTTTCAGAAACTGTACAAGTATTTAAAAATTATTTATAAATTAAGTTAGGTCTCAGTTTTCAGAGTTAATCTGGACATTATGATTTTGTTAACATATTAAGTCTTCATGAATTGTAGTACTGTAAGAATTTTATACAATTAAACTAATATTCAGGGCGTGGTGGCTCATGCCTATAGTCCCCTGCTACTCAGGAGGCTGGGGCAGGAGGATCCCAGGAGTTTGAGGCTGCAGTGAGCTATGATCACACCAGTGCACTCCAGCCTGGGTGACAGAGCAAGACCTTGTCTCAAGAAAAAAAAATTAATATTTAAAAAAGACATCCACTATTATTTAAATACAATTTTATATGTATAATTTTTAATTTTAAATTCGGAGCTAATGAGTTTTCACCATAAACTATTAGACTTTGAATTCCAGCAAAGCTTTAGATTTCGTTGGTGAGTATGCTGCCACACAAATATCTACCCTCAGAGTTATGTGGAAAAGCCAGGTAACAGGAGAAACCCTTGTATTTTTTTCCCCTTTTCGATGTATGTCTCAAGCCTGCTGCCGAGTCTCATGGATGAAAACAGAATGTAAAAAAGGAAGGAGTTTGCGAGTGTCAGGTGGTTCTTACGATGAAGCAAGTTTGGGATCCCTGAGATACCCTTATTGAGGTGAAGTTTGCCAATGCAATTTTTTTCTTTTGTAAATGAGGGTTTACATGAAGCTCACCTATTTGCAGAGCTTTCCACCTTATTTGCTTTTGTGTAGAAAGGGAATCGCAAGCCTTAAATTTGCCCTGATTTTGCAAGTGCACATAGGAGAGCCTCATAGGAGTGCTCACAAGTTTGTATGAGGCCTGACGCCAGCCCTGTGCACTGAGGCTCTGGTTGCACAGGCAATCTGGAGGCCCGAGTGAAAAATCGTAGCTCGTAAAAATCTGTGTGGCTTGTTCTACTGAACTTTGGTATAAAGCAGAGAAAAGGTCACATTAAAAATCACATCCTATAACATTTCAACTAAGCCACTCTGACTTCTGTGGGGACAGTTTGATTTCTTCGTGATGTAATTGATCTCAATCAGAACGTTAACATCTCCTAGTCACCTGGAAAAGGCCGGCTTTGAGAGACTGGAAACCAGAGAATGAGAAAGGCAAGCTGGAGCAGACGACACTTTCTGAAAGATTAAACCAAATCAGTGCGTTCTGGCAACACTGACACTTGCCTGGCATCTGTGTAGACTCCAGAGGGACCCCATTTGGAGGAGTTGTAGGAATCTTAAAGTTGGAAAAGGGTGAATGCATTTCCATTTAAAAGGAAAACTAAATTTCAGATGGGTGAACTTTACTTCTGTAGACTTGGCTAAGTCAATTCTGATCTATACTGAGGCTCCCAGTCGCTCCAGCTGGCGTGTCTACGTGGCACGCGGTGTTACTGCCTACCTGCAGCTCCACCCTGCGAGGCGCACAGGTCGCTTCCCGTCCAGCCTGCCTTCGGCGCACAGCTGTCCTGGCTGGTAAACTGCTGAAGCATTTCAATACGAGTGGGCAAATGGCTGTTTCCAATCCCTCCCAGGCACCCATGCCACAGCCCAAGGTGTCTTCCATCGACTCCCCCATCCAGAAGTGAAAGGGCAAGGTGGCCGTGTGCTGTGGAGCTGTCAAGGCCCTATTCAGGCCACCTCTCTGGTTCCCGCTGCTCCTCCCTCCAGGCCCTGCTTGCTCTGCCTGTGTCTTCCTCTCACCATACAACTTCCTCAGACTCACGTTTGCTTAGGGTTGGCCAATCTCAGACCACGCAGAGTGGTGAGCCTGGCACAGCCCCCTCGAGGATGCTGGCACAGCCCCCTCGAGGATGCTGGCACAGCAGTGACCACAGATCTGCAGAGCCTGCATCGGGGCCTCCCAGTCACCACTTACCAGCCAGGGACACTGCCACCAACCTCTCAGAGGCTGAGTTCAAGCATAAAATGGATATAACTCAACACATGCCAAGGTTTTGGCCAGGTGCCTGAGGCAGAATAACTATTCAGTAATGTCAGCAATGATTGCTTTGAGGCCTTTAGGAGAGTGGAAAGCTTTCACTGAGTCAATCCAACTATCAAGGACCCTGCGTGATGACCACGGAAATGCAGGGAATGCCATTAGACCGCAGGGGGTTCCAGCCACGGGACACCAAACACCATCCTTACCTGTCAACTTCCCAGAGTCAGGCAAGGATAGGATGGTTTACTCTGATGTGAGAAAACCCAAATAAATGCACCGTGCCTGTGAATCAACAAAACAAAACAATTCAAGGCTTTTGAAAAAAGCATCATTTATTTCAAAGTACAACACAAAGTTGTATTTTTAAGAAATACACATTCAATCTTGTATCTCAAGACTTGGCGATGTGCATTTCGGTTCATCTTTAAAATAAATTCAGGTATACAAATGTTACATACCTCAAGTACAAACAGCACAGAAAATGCATATGGTCTCAACTGAATGATTTTACATTCATTCACTGTTCTGAAGTTGACTTACATTTCTGTAATCTGCTTTTAAACCAAGACAGCCTTACTTTAAAAAAATACTCTGTATTTTCAGCACAAAGTCCTCATACAGTTTTAAAATTAGATCTTGGCGCATAATATTGAGAAATTATTAAAAACCAAACTTGGTAATTTAATAAAATTGTCACATGCCAGGACTTTTGAATCAACTCAAATTATTTCCTTAGCTGTAATGTCAAATCTGTGTTCATACATATAAATAAAGCATGGAGGAAGACAGGTGGTGAAAACGTGGCAACAGGTAAGGTTCCCAGATGTACAGGTCTTATTAGAGTTTGTGGCTGAATCCAGACTTTTCTCTAAAAGCACAACAGGAAATCTCATGTTACTATAATTGCAAGAAAGATCTGAAAGAAGCGAGTGGTCCGAGCCTGCCCTGCTTGAGTCTGTGTTGCAAAGAGGAGGAGGGGGAGTGGGGGTGGGGAGCTGCAGCAGTGAGAGCCTGGAAAGGGTGTCTCAAAACTGGCACATCATGATCTAGACGAGGGCCCCCCCCACTTTTTTTTTTTTTTGCCTAATTTTAATTCTCATGAGGGAAGTGCGAATTAGACCAAGGGTCGGAGCTTCTTCTCCCGATGGTGGGGCTCCATATCCGCCACGGGTTGTAGGTCTGTCCCAAGTCGCTGGCTGGCCCCGAGGCGGAAGGAGCGTGGGGCGCGGCGGCATGTTCCGCGCCCGAGAGGCTGATGCTCGCCAGCGTGTCCGCTGGAGTGGCGAAGGGAAGCGCGCTGTTAAGGTTGCTGGACCAAATCGAGCTGCTGAACGGAGTGGTGGACCACAGGCCGCTGGTGTTGCCCAGGATTGACTGTGACAAACAGAAATACCCAGCACTGAGCACCTGGGGGCACGGCAGGTGGTGAGTGAGGCTATGCAAAAGACGGGGCAAAGCCAGAGATTTCTTTCACCTTATTTACTTTAAAACAAATGTTCTCTATATATAGCTACCCCAGAGTCTGGGCAGATGGTTCTGATACTCTAAACAAGGGTTGTCAGATGACAGTGGGCCAGATCCAGCCCTGCCTACTTTTGAAAATAAAAGCTTTACTCATTTGTTTATGTCCTGTCTATGGTGACTTCTGCACTGCAATGGCAGAGCTGAATAGCTGTCAGTAGGGCCTGCAAAGCCCAAAATATTTACTGACTCTATGAATGTTTGCTGACCTGTTATAAAGAATAGTTAAGGTGCTTTCAAAAATGAAGCCAGAATGATTACAAGTGAAGACAATCTTTGCAATCTATGAAGTTCAAATATCTACCATTAAATCTTGCATGTCTAATTTGTTACTCTGTTCTTTTCTGGAGAACAGAGAAGTAATCACAGTGGGGTCATATTTTTCTGTCATAATTTTGTGAAAGTTGAAACCACTAATTATTTTCCTTGGTAAGAATATTTTTTTGGTCTGGGAGCCTGAGGCAGGAGGATGGCTTGAGCTCAGGAGTTTGAGAGCAGCCTGAGCAAGACCCCATCTCAACTAAAAATAGAAAAAATTAGCCAGGCGTGGTGGCACATGCACCTGTAGTCCCAGCTACTCAGGAGGATGAGGCAGGAGGATCGCTTGAACCTAGGACTTCGTTTGAGGCTGCACTCTACCCGGGGTGACAGAGCAAGACTCTGTCTTTAAAAAAAAAAAAAAGAATACTTTTTTGGAGCATAATCTTTGCAGAAAACTTTAACCAAGAAGGAAACAAATACACAGTAGAAAGCTTAAGCTAAGAGATGCTTCTCAGAAACAAAGTAAATGCAACTTCCCAACTTGCTTCTGGAAGCCCAGCACCTGCATCACAGACAGCAAAGGCTGCTCTCAGCCATTGTCTGAACCCACGATGGGCCCGTGGCCTCTCGGGAAGAGGCAGAAAATGACCATGATCTACTAGGAGGAATCCAGGGGTCAACCCCACAGCTGCCCAGTTGTTCCTCCTACAGGTCCCTGACTGCCACGGCTCATTTTGGCAGAGGATATAAAGACAGAGCAGTGGAGACAATGAAAGTACTAACCCGCCCCTTTCACACTGCTGTTTTTTGTTCATAACTCTGTCAGTGGCACCCAAGTGACAGTGATGGCCCCAAGTACTCACTGTGGCCGTGTGGGTTGGGGAGCTGGAACTGGCTGGCCAGGAAGGGCTGGAATCTGTCGCTGGGGAGTCCCAAAGGTACGAAGGGCTACTATTAAACTCATTCCAGCTCCTCTGGGAGGCCTGATTACATGATCGAGATAGCCCGAGTTTGCTGAAAACTTCTGAAAGTAAGGAAACAGTCATCAAGTCCGTATTTTATTTTGCCATGATCACTCAGTGGACACATCCCACCACTGCTCCCTGGGAGCCACCACACTCCGGGGGAGAGGAGGGGGCAGGGATGCTGCCCAGAACTCAGGCACACAGCACACACACGATCACGTCAAATGCACACATTCCCCAACTCTAACATTACAGCTAGTGCATAGCTAATGCAAAACTCACATCACTGCCTCTATTTCCAGATAGTAAGAAAAAAAAGGAGGAGCCCTGCATACCCAGGAGTTGTATTTCAGACCAGAATCCTTTCCTGAAGCCCTTAAATACATGCTGTGGATCCCAAACCAACTGGCACTGCCACACAGTGTGGCTGCCTTTGGCTGGTGTGCGGAGAGGGGGCAGGGGAAGAAGGTAGCAGGGGCCCTTCCCAGGGAGCTTCTTGCCGGGCCTCCTTCCCGTGTAGTGTTTCTCCAACACACAAAACCACGCCGCCTCTTCCTTCTTTGCCCACAGGCTTATTAGTTACAGGACTAGTGTTAAACACTCACCACCAGTTAGATTAAAAGAATTTCCAAAGGCCGAGAACGAATTGAGGGGTGTGAAGTCAGGGCTGCTTGGGTTGCTGATGGGACTCCACAGACCCGAGCTGCGTGTACAAGAGAAGAACGCAAGACACAAGGTGTATAATGGTTAGAGGAAACGAATCCATTATGCACAGCCTCACGAACAGGAGACACTGCTTCAACTGGGGGTACTCAGCTATTAAGAACAAAGACACAAGGAAGAACTGAAAAATGGCTGCTTACCAGGGCTCCTAATGCCCTATCACTGGTTCAAACAAGAGTTTTGCAGAGAAAACAGGTATTTTTTCCTTATGTTTACTTTTTGGTAATGGAAGTATTAAAAAATAGTTTCAACTCTAGGACTCATTTTCTATCAGTGCAAGGCGGGTGAGGTGGTGCTCCGCTTTACCGACAGGCTTTGTTGTTCACCTGGGAAAACCAACGCGGGCGGCGGCTGCGTGCCACCACGCCCACTGCGTGGACAGCACTGGGTCGAGAGAGCGGCACAGCCAATAATTTACTATAAATCGGCTAGCATTTGTTCCAATTTGCTTCCTCCCAAATATATTTGTGCTCTTCTATTTCTAATGATCAGATCACATCCTTTCTTACTACAGACCATGATAACGGAGAAGAATGAGAATGGATTTAACATGCATGTCTGCTGGGCTGAGGCAGGCGCGGGGGCTGTGTGTGGTGGCGCCTCCCGCCCTCTGCCCGGGAAGCCACCAGGGGAAGCACAGCAACAGCTTTCTGCCTCCACCCCACTGACAAGATTTCTGAGAGGCATCTGACCACTTCTGATGAATGCCTGCTTGCAAATTATGGAAAAATGCCTTGAAACCCACCTCTGGATGGAAGATGCTAACCCGACTTGAGAAATCTTTCTATTGATTATGAATGGTATACTGTACCTGTCTGAGCCATCACTGTCAACAGGAGCATGTGAAATGCCAAGGCTGCTGGAAAAATCTGCTTTGTTTGAAGAAACTTTAGCAAAGCCATTCCCACCTGTAACAATGGATTCTGAATCAGTCACAGGCATAACAGGACAAAGGCCATTCCACCATGCCTGACGCCCCAGTGGGACAGGTCTTCGAAGCAAAGGCACTCACCTGGGCTCTTGTCATAACCAGCTGTGACTGCTGCAAAAGTAGGGTTGCCGTTCTTGCCAGGGAGAGAAGCTGCTTTTGTCAACTTGTGTTTGCTTCCATTTGGCTGCTTTGTTTTAGGGTCACTTGAAGAAGCAGCAAAGAGAGAACAAAATCCTCATCAGCAGCGCCCACTGTGGAGTGCTGGGGGCACCTGTCTCAGGGGGGTGTGGGCCAGCAGGACCGAGCCCTGTGTGCCCTTCACTGTGGCTGTGACTGAGTTTTGGGACCAGGACCTGGAAACAGCCTGGGGCAGATCACAGAGCACAGCAGTCTTGTATAAAATGCTCCGGGGCCACAGACTGCTTAATCAGATGAAAATTAAAGGGATTCAAGGGGAAAGGTGAGAAAATAAAAGGTCACTATGGAAGAAACCAGGGCAGGGATCACAATTTAGGGACTAGAAAAGGCTGCGATCACATTTTAGAGAGGAATGCTAGAGAGGGAGCCCCTCGGTGGGGAGACATGGAGTGGGAATGTGAACCTGCTGGCAGACGTCTACACACGGGACACGCTCTGGTTCTTGGGACAGCTGCTTCCCTGTCAGGATGGGGGAACGTGCTCACTGTGGCGAGGGCCCTGAGCAGGTGGCCTCCCCAGCGTCAGTGGTTACTGCCTCTTTGGCAGTAGTGGGAGGACCCAATCCTGTGCCTGCAGGTGGATGAGGTGCGATGAAGCCTACGCGACGCTGAGACAGCCCTGGCACACGGTGAGAGCACCGTCTGCGATCACAACAATCGCTGAGGCTCTCCTTACACTGTGGCAGGAAGACCCAGGGGGGCTCTGTGCCCCCAGAGAAGAGCAGGGTCCACGCGCCTCGTGTGCGTGGTCAGGAGGCCGCCTTCCTGCGCACACACTGCCTAGTGCGGCACCTCACCCAGCGGCAACCGTCCCGGACCAGGTCCTGCTAAGTTCTAAGCCAAACTGCCCCAAGATCAAAATAGATGCCATAAAAACACATATTCCCAACTCATAGGACATCTCCTTTGGGTCTTCAGTTAATGCTTAGTAAATGCTTACTGACTCTTCAACTAGAACATAATTCTAATAAGTTAAACGATGTATTTCTCAACCCACGGGACAAATGGATTAGAACAGGAATGGAGGGGTTACTGCTGGGGTCGGGGATGAATACCACGCAGGAAGGGAGAGCTGACCCCAGGCAAAGGGGCCAAACAGCCACAAAACAGCAGTTGTCACATGTGACATAGGACAGTGACCTGTGGCCAGTAAGTGTTTCCACTTACATGGAGAGACGTCAGGTTTTAGAGGAGTTCTGGGCGAGAGCAGGTGGGAGCGGCGAGCCTACCTGCTGGAGCTGTTGACGATGCTGCTGTAGCTGCCCCGGGACGCGAACGGGCACGGGGCGGCCGGCGGAGACGGAGAGGCAGGTGTCGGTGAGGTCTGGCGTTGTTTTAAGAAAATGTCTGCGTTGAGGGTTTGCAGAGAAAGTTTATAAAGGCTATCAGTAGCTGGAAATTAAAAACAAAAGGTCTCATTAATGTGATATCTGGATCAGCACTCTTCAAAATCAGTTACTTTTGATGTTCTAAGACTATGCAGAACTCAAGGGCTTCCTACAAAGAAAACAAACTAAAGCTCTGACAAGTGTTCTGTCCAAAGGTTTTAAAGCAAAAGAGGGAAGTCACTTCTCTCTGCATGAGGGGCTTTCAGGGAATCACTGGTGTGCTCTGTGCCCGCTGCGCTTGCAGGGCGCCCTTGGGCGGGTCTGTCAACGTCTTCGCTTCTCCCGATTCAGGGCAGGAAAGAGGGTTTCCCGCATCCTGGAAGAAGATGCTGAAGCCACTGCCCAGGGACCTGAAAGAATCTCTGTGCCTGCACCCAGGATTATACCTACAGCAGGGGCAGGGCCCCAGGCTGAATCTCCAAGTTCTACAATGACAAGGACACCTCATCTCTCTGTCTGCGTGTCTGGTATGTGCAGCTCTGATCCCTGTTTTACAACGATGTGAGCTCCTAGCATATTCCTGTGCCCTTTAAGGTGACATCTACGTAGCTGTTTTAAAAATTAAAAAAAAAAAACTGTCATAAATAGTACTTGTTTGTACTCACTAAACGGATCATAACTTTTGTCAGAAAAATGTTATCACATTACACATCTATTGTGTGTACACATCTATTGTGTGTACGCTGCTCCCAACACTGCGATACAAAAAGGCATCAGGAGAGGGCTTCGCCCCTGTGGACACAGTCCCCAGCCCAGCGCAGCTCTGCGCAGCTCAGCACGCTTTCACCCGGCCTGCAAGATGTGGCTACAGTGAGTCCACTCTGCTCTACTTCCCTGGTTCCCTCATGTCCAGAACTGTGGCCTGCTCTGGGGGTGACTCCACTCCTGTCATTCCTTCCAGCATCAGCTGCCTCCCCCCAAAACCCCAGGGCGCAGGGCCTGGGTAAGGCTCCTTGTTCTTTGGCCGTGTCAAGACCCCTACGTGGCGCTGCCCAGCAAAGCGGCATTCTCTCTGAAGCCCACGCTCTCTGTTCCCCATCCTCAGGGCCAGCGCTGTTGTTCTGTTGACCTGATGCATGTGGTCACGGCCCATCTCAGATCTGTCTCTGTGTGAACCCCGCTCAAATCTCCACACCCCTCTCACGATACCACATCTACACTACAGGGTCACTAACTGCACAACTGTCCTGACCCTTCCCTAGCCACTTCCTGTATGACACCTGCTCTGGCCTCCTCCTGCCCCCACAGTGACGTGTGCCCTTGTGAACTGCCTGCTCACTCTGCCCGAGGTGCCTGTACCGGGGAAGGTGCTCTGCGTCCCCGGGGACAGCTGTCTATCGGCAGGATGTGCTTCACAGGGCCCAGCGCAGCAGAAGCACTTCATACATTTTGTTGATGGAATGAAACAGGGAAAGTTCAGAGAAGTGGGAGAAAGATCTTATGGAATGATCATTGAAATACAAAGAGAAAATGGGGGAGAAGGAGACCCAGAACAGCACAGAATGTGTGTGATTAGAGAACTTTTATATTCAAATATTATTAAATTTATCCTTTGTGGCTTTTGAGTTGCCTTTTAATAACCCTTTGAATTTTTTCTTTTTAAATCATGAAATTATTCAAGGAGAATTTTCTCAGCATCTCAGGTGGTAAACGGCGCATGCTATGGGTGCCACTTGGGCTGGAGAGATCTCTATGCAAAAACCTCCCCCCTGGTGATTACTGCCACATTGTGGCTTGGCCAGTCTTGAGTGGCCCCACACTCTAACCCTAGGGGGCTGCATAAGCTCAGCACCACTGACAGAGCGCTTGGAGGGCTCAGGTCCAAGCAAGATGAATTATCAAAGGAAGGAGAGGGGAGAAAAGATGCAAAAATGGGGGCAGGGCAAAAAGATACAAGTGATGGAGAGCACGTGAGACTGACTCCTGGTTTCCTCTAGCTAGGTACAGAGTGGAGCCCTGCTAGAGCTTTCTAGCAAGGCTGGCGGTGAGAGCAGAGAGATTACAAGGCTCGGGAGCAGCACAAGGTATTTCCTGGCTAGGAAAACACAGAAGGACTGTGCAGATGTGGGCCTAGGAGACCTTTTCCATGGCAGAGCTGCCCAGCTGCATGCTGTGGAGCTTGGCCGGGGGCCTCCGTGGGAGAGCCAGGCAGGAAACTGAGGCCCGCAGCACTGGGCGCTTCAGCTTCTCCTCCAGCCAACTTGCCTGCCGTTTCCCACAGTCCTCCGCTCCTGCAGTACAGAGCCAAAATCCCAGGGGGTTGGGTCCTGTCACCCTTTTCCCTCCATGTCAAAGGAGAGACACCAACACATGTCTCAGGTGCCACTAGGAGGTGACACTACCAGCCAGCTATGTGTCTTGTGGCTGTGTCCAGCTGACACACCTCCTCCCCTGCCATATAACTCCCTGAGCTTGTGTCATTTCTTCACCAGTTGAGCTCGTGTTACTCCACTGAGCCTTACAACAACCCTACGAAACTGGCTCCCGGTGCTGAAGGCGGCAGCTGTTTCACAGGGAACTGCCCAAATCACAGCATCCAGCCAAGGACCAATGTCCAGATCCACAGAGGCTCTGAGGAACCCAAAGCATTCCACCTGGACACAGGCCACTCACAGACTTGTTCAAGATTTCTTGAATGACCAAGGATTTGGGGTTGCATCTCACCCCAGGCAAAAGATAGTACTGAAGGGTGTCAGAAAGTCTCCTGGCAAAGGGGCTACAGGCTTTAACACAGACAGTGTCTCTTTCTAGGAGTTACACAGGTGGGAAGGCATGTGGAACGGACACCACTCCTGAGTTTCCAGGTTCTCTGCCCTCATTCAATGCAACGGGTGCTTCAGTAACCCACTCTTCAACTCCCCTTCCCCCTGAATGATCAGACTGTTGCTCAAGCCTGATTATATCTGGTCTTCCTAATTTTCCCTTTAGTATAAACAGGCCAAATCTAAGTTCACTCTAACACAGCGGTGAGTGCAGACACATCAGCTCTAAGGCCAGGCTCTCTTGTTCCCAAATCCCTGCCTGTTAGGCCCATCCCTTTTCTGGTCTCTGTTGTCTTCTACTTCAGGTCACGAGCATCAGTGGTAGGGTGAGGACTCTATCTGATTTTAGCTGACTGTGCTAACTGTCTTGATTTACTGCAGGCCACACTGGAGAAACACGGTCAAGAAGGTAGTGAGAAAAATAATAAAACTTTCCTATAGATTGGAAAAGACAGGAGAGTAAACTGAACTTTTACAAAGATGATTACACTATAAATGTATGAGGAGCAAGTCAGGTGAACGATTGCCAAGTAAATGCGCTCACAAAGCAAGCAATTCTTTGGATGGCCAACCACTCCAAATGGATCACTCCCCTCCGTACACCAGGCAGTGCTGTGCTGGGATACCAGCTTGCTGGAGAAAAGCCCTGCTGTGAACTGTTTCACGGTTTCTCTGGTGTAAATACTCCTACCAGGGCCAACTTCAACCTACAGCAGTTCAACAACTGGCCAGACTATCTGACAATGGGCTCTTGCTGGCTGCTACCAGCTGGCCCCAGCAGACCATGACTATGGGTCTCCTCCTAACACAACATGCCCCTGCAGAGTTCCATGCCCAGGGTGAGGGGCTGTGGGTAAGTGTAGGTGGAGCCCTGTGGTTTCTAGACCACCATACTTACAGCTGCCGGGTTTGTGAACGGGCACGGAATCCCACTCTGGCGGAGGAGAGTCTTTTTCACCCTCTGAGCTACTGGTGTTGCCTAGTTCTTGACTATTTGGGAGGAATTTTGCTAGGGCAGATGGCCTGTTATCCACTATCTTATTTGTACCTGCATAAAAATCAAAAAAGAATGTTGTTAATGGAAGGTAATTCCTTTCTTTCAGGTCTATTTCAATGAACCTTCTGGTAAGGACAAGAATACAGCCTTTGCCTTGTATGACTAATAACTACTGGCTGCTTACTGGTAACTCACAACAATGATTAATACAGTGCATCATGAAAAGATCTGTATGACCAAAATGACAATACCTTTTGTTTTCTGGGAATTTCGTGATTTGGATCCACTTGTCAATGAAGTTGGAAGAGGAATCTTGGTTGGGAGATTTCTACGCTGTTTAGTTTCCAATGGGGCAGTATATGGTAGTTCTAAAGAACTGAAAGACAATCATGGATAGAAAATACAAATTTATTGCTTTGTTTTAAAGCAGAGGGTAGAAGTCATTAATACTGTAATTATTCTACAATTCAACTGCACGCTTTACTAACTAAGATGGCTTCCTGGGGTGTTATCTACCCACAGCCCTAACTTAGAACTGGCTGCATTCCCAACACTCTAAGACTGCTCAGCAGACACTCAGCATTTGCAGGTTTAACCTTCGCTGTTCTGAGTGCTGATAAGGAATCGAGGTCCATTATTTAATAACATGTAATGGGTTAGAGCACCTACCTCAGATAACATGTATAAAGCCCTCAGCACAAACTTGCTGGGTGGGGGCTGGTAAGTGCAGTCATTTTGCTTGTGAGTGAGTCTCCCTGTGTCTAGACCACCAGTGGGATTCTTGAATGCGGAGATTTTGAAAGATCCCAGACTTAAAACAACAGAGGTTCTGCTGTTCAAAACTTTGAACATGTTTTTCTCACAGAAACTATGAAGTGAGCGAGGGCTAAGATCCTGGGTCACCTACAGAAGTCCACCGAGCCCACTGCAGGGCAGCAGGGCTGCGTATGTACCCAAGGTCTAGGTGAGCGGTGAATTTTCCCTCTATTCCTAGGCAAACAATTTAAATGTCCTTTTTATTGATTTATTTAGGGTTTACATGCTTTCTGAAGGATTTTAAGGCAAGCTTAAGATAATAAACATAAGTAAAGAGGACAATTAATTGATTCTGAACTTCCTGCCAGCCAAGGCAAAATGGGAGGCATGATGGGCTATTTTAAGTCTGTGTAACCCGATAAGGAAGACATTAAAGTCTGCTGGGAGACAAGCAGCTGGAGAGAAGTGATCTCTACAAGAAATGAAACTGGGTAGTCGGCCCATGTAAGGTGGTACTGTGCGCGGTGTAACTATGTGGGCTACAGCGGCATTCTTTATAAAGCTGCTTCTGTAATACCAAGACAGTGATTTGGACTTGGGGAGGCCTCAGGAAGGAGCTTAGCTAACACGGTACAAGAAGGACATTTTCTAGTGCAAGCTTAGACACAGCTGAGAACCCAGTGGCTCCTTTGGAGAATTCTTCCAAAAATCATCAGTGATCTCCACTGAGCTCCTGGTGATGGCTGGACAGCTGTCAGTTTAAGGCTGAGCTGACAGTTTGGTTTTCATTACAAATCTACAAAGTTTACCTATGTAAACTTTTTGTCTAAAATGAATGTTCCTCTGGCATTTTCCACGGCTCTGTGCACCTCCTGCCCTCAGCCCTAGATGTGTGGCTGCAGCACACCAGTTAGGCCTCCCCGGCCCCATCTTTCAAGTTGTTTACACACCACGTCATCTTCCATCCTCACCGCCCCGTGTTCTCATTCCTAGGGTGCAGCCCATTTCTGCTAGGTTCTGGGTCAGAGACAGTCTACCATGCTAATCCACAGCAGATTTTAAAGCTCTCAGAATGGTTTCAACTTTGCAGATCCAAAGGCACAACACCCCCGTCCCTTCCCCAAAAGGTTCTGAACAATGTGTGATCTCCTAAGTAAATAAGTACCTTTAAGAAGGCTATTTACAAACATTTTATAAGGTGGTTGGGATCAAAGGACATTTTCATTTTTTCGTTCTCTGTATTTCACAACTTTTTTACAATAAGTAGGTATCATATCTAGAATTAGTAAAAAAAGCTAACCAAAAACCCAAATGGTCTCTACTAGCCCAAATAAGTAGAACTTTAGGTAGGATAATGAACTGAAGTAAAAAAATCCACTGTTTATGGGCCAGACTATGAATACTACAGTTTTATAAAATCTTTTGTCCCTCTTCCACTTGTGACAGGGTTATTTAAAAACACCTGTCTTCTAAAAAAAAAAAACCCAAAGGTTCCCATGACACAAACACCCAGCTAGCTCTCTGGTGGTGGCAGTGGAGGTGGTGTGCGTGTGAGCTATTTTTAAGTAGTTTCTAAGTGTTGAGGTTATCTATTTATACAAAGCTTAACTCTGTGCTACTGTAAAACTAATTGGTTTTTAAGAAAAAAGGTGCTAGACAACTATTTTATTTTTGCTGATTCATACTTTCTCAAATTAAGCCAGATGATCTCTATCAAAAAACCTTTTTTTAAGGCTTCTGATGGGTAAGAGCCAACTTAACTGAAATGATTCTTTCTAAAAGGGAAAAACAGAAAAGTGGTTCAGATGCCAGCCTTTATTTTTATCATGGAATATACAGTACATGCCCCACCTGGGGAAAGAGGGGAGGCAGAGAATTGAAGGTAGGGTTAGGGATAGGACCAGCAACGGAGCAGGGTTTTCCTTGTGCTGGTGGGTCTGGGGCCAGTGTGTGCAATGTGGTGTCCACGGCCCTTGGCCCTGAGCTGAGCATGCTATTCAAGCAGATTATCGGGAGTACAATTATTCTATTAAACTTCTTTTGCTTATTTTAGATTATTACATTTAAGTTATGTAAATATGTAAAGTGTTAATAAATAAATAGGAAAACAAAAGGATTAATGGATAGTTGGTATCCTAAACCAAGGATGCCCTGGGCCCTTCCTGGTTCTACGGAAACCCTTTTAGTGTCTGAGATCTAATTCTCTATTCCCTGGCATCTTGGACATAGAATGTGGTCTTCTGGAGGTCTACAGGCCCATTTCTGTGTTGCTAAAGCTGAAAAAAACAGTTAGACCATATTTTTGTCATTGCAGCCCCATACTCTCACTCCTACCTAGGAAAGGATTTTTCTGAAGTCAACTCTTGGGAGTGTGGTAGGGTGGGGCTACACAGGGGGAGACCACGTCTAAGCCATTCCTCTGGCTTTATCACCTCTAGTAAAGCTTCCAAAAGAGTGATGATATGCATTATTAATGGTATCTTTTTAAAAAATGTGCTTATGTTTCCTTCAGATATGTGGAATATTTTATTTTATTATTTTATTTATTTTATTTTTAGAGATGGAGTCTTGCTCTGTTGCCCAGGCTGTAGTGCAGTGGCACCTTCATAGCTAACTGCAGCCTCAAACTTCTGAGCAAGTGATTCTCTAGCTTCAGCCTCCTCAGTGGAATTATATATTGACATGCTGAATGCTGACAAGAATTTCAGGCATCACTATAGCTAGGACTGGCCGTGATTCTCCCTGAGTGACAGGGCATGGCATTTACTACCATAACTCAGTGGAGACAGGGGATGGCTCTATTCAGAGAGGCAACATTCTCTGGTTATTAAAAACACCAGTCTTTATTTGATTAACTCTATATCTGATTGAGTGACTAATGAATTCTGACTCTCAATACTTTTATCTCCAAGTTCAGAAAAACCCCAGACTAGTGAGTTTAAAGAGATTAGATAAAGGAAATTAGAAGACAGAAGTTGTATATGGATTTCTCCAATCATAAGAGACAATTCATAGCACACTGGCTGAACTGTGTTCTCGTAATGATTTCTCTTCTAACTGCATAACAAGAGAACACAGGCTCTTGACTGGGTAGTGGAGAACCGACCACTCTAGCTTTTGGTTTAGCAGAGAGCTCAAAATCCTTGTAAAGGTAGTGGCACCCAACTGAAGTCTTTAACACACTTTTCGAATTCAAATCTGCTAGTTCATGGTCAACTTATTTCATAAAAAACATCAGAATACAACAGATGTCAGTAGAAGATGGATGGAGGTTAAGATTAACATGTCTTATCTGTTTCAAAATATTATGTCTTAGGTGCCAAGATTAGGCATCAGGGCTGGTCTGGTGATAGACACCTATGGAATGGTATCTCTAACGTAACTCTTAGAAGCACTGGTTTTTAAATGTAAGACGGTAAGAACTACTGCATGACTGTCTATTCTCACAAGCTTTCTGTATATGTAAAAACTAAGATTTTTCACTATTTGGACTATTAATAATTAGCCTCATTTACTTTAAAATAGCTGATCAATCACCTAAGCCTAAAAAAGGCCTGGAAGCATAATCCCTAACCACTAGACTAGTATTATTCCTGGCCTGGGTGCCAGAATAGTGGGGTACCGATTAGTGCCCCAGGTCAGTTCCTCTTGGGACAGATCCAACCTCCTCTTCAGAAGAGGTGGTCTTCCCTCCCCATCAGATGACCAACCACTTGACACTACTCCACTTGACATTCCTTCTAACTGGGCCAGATTATTTTCAACAAAATGTGGGATTGGGTCATCTGAACTAACAATTTCCACAAAAGAGTAAATTTTAGGTACAAATACTCCATAACTAATCACTGCCATATGCTGTGTTATTTCATAAGTGCAGGGACAAACTTAAATTTTACTGTGGTAATCACTAATTTTTTTCTTTTTTTTTTTTTTTTGAGACAGAGTCTCACTCTGTTGCCCAGGCTAGAGTGCAGTGGCATCAGCCTAGCCCCCAGCAACCTCAAACTCCTGGGCTCAAGCAATCCTCCTGCCTCAGCCTCCCGAGTAGCTGGGACTACAGGCATGTGTCACCAGGCCTGGCTAATTTTTTCTATATATTTTTAGTTGTCCAGCTAATTTCTTTCTATTTTTTTGGTAGAGACAGGGTCTCACTCTTGCTTAGGCTGGTCTCAAACTCCTGAGCTCAAAAGATCTGCCCACCTCGGCCTCCCAGAGGGCTAGGATTTCAGGCGTGAGCCACCGTGCCCGGCCTAATCACTAATTTCTTATTAGCTTTTGGTTCTACAGAGCGGGACTGGCCCTGCCCTAGGCAGGCTGTTTAGTTCAGGGACAGAGCCCAGGATAATGGTGTTTTTGCAAAGCTCAAGTATTATTCCCAGAATCAGAGTAAGAATAGGCCTTCCACAAACCTAAGGCCAAAGCCAACGATGACAAATGAGCTTTGTCTTCCTTTTCAATTTATACCTAAAATTCCTTCCACTTCCTGGATCACTTCCCACTATTCATAAGAAGCCTTCCATGCTGGTGGCCATTTTATATGATGAACTAAGAAAGGCATCATTAACGATGCCAACACTAAAATTAGTTTATCAGGTAGAAGCTGATCCAAGGTTTAGGAAAATATGAAGTAACTTCAGTTAGTAACCCAACAGTTCAGCTCATTCATTTACTTGGGGAAACCTTCTGCAGCAAGCCCTCCCTTTGGAGCCACCTGAATCCCATCCCATGGGGACTGAACTGGGGTTATGTAATCGTAGCATTGTCTGATTGGTAACATCTGCCCTGAACATTTTTTAGGTAAGCATAAACTCTTCCAAGTTTTATGGCACAAAATTCTAGATTGCAACTGCAGTTCTGGGTTAGTGACTCAACAGACTCAGAGCTCTTTTTGAGAAGTTATGCTTATACCTGTGGCTCAACCAACAAGGTCACCTTCGTGCAGAAGTGAAAATGGTTCTTGGCCTGGGAGCCAATCACCAACCTAAAGTTTCCTCCTAAATTTTCACAACAGATTGCTAACTTTGCCCTTTACATGTCTAATGTCAGAAGCATGTGGCTGTCCCCAATCAGTGACAGTGAACATTAGCCATTAGAAAAAACCCAACAGGAACGTGATTGGTACTTGATTTTTGCTACAAAACCCCCCTAAAAAATCAACCCACCAAACAAATAAAAACATTACCTGGCTTTCACCAACAATTTCTTCTATATACCTTATTCTCGGCATTCATTTATTTTTCTCACCTGGTTTTCACATCTGTTGGGATTTCTTTCTTAACATTTAAGAGTTTTTTGCTTTTTTGTTTCACTTGAGACATGTCATTCTCATGTTTTTCAGGCATGGCTTGTTTTCCCTTTTGCTTCTCTGTATCCTGTAAAAAATATACACTTAACTGCTGAGAATGATTAATAAAAATGACTGCAATTAGTCCCATTTGAAGATAAAGACACAAAACCAAAGATACCAATATGCATATGTGTAAAAACGTCAAACTCCTTTCTTGAAATCTATCTTTATTGCAGTTCTGTCCATTTTTCAGCCTTCTTTAATTTATTACAATTATATCTTAGTGAGTTAGAGTTCTGAAGAATGACCGGGGTGGGTGGTGGCAGTAGCAAATTGGTGGCTTCTCATTTCTAAGTATTAGGAAGTAAAACTTTGTATTTATTTATAACAAAAGTTTAGCCAAGACTACAACATAAAGTTTAACACTTCCAGCCATGTGTCTAATCCTGAGCAAAAAATCCCCGGGCAAGCAGGTGGTGCAAGCAGCACTCAGTGTGATCACATCTGTCCCTTCACTGTGGCTGGCAGTAGTGTTACGACTGGTTTAATGTAAATACTGTTCACCACCAACAGGAGGGCCTTCGTTATTCATTCACTTATTCAACAGACATTTATTAGTTGCCTACTTGGTGCCAGGCAATGGGGTTACCAACAAGGTCCAATCTCTTCCCCCAAAACTGTGAAATCAAGCAGGAGGGAGACACACAGGACAGTCAGAGACTGGTGTGGACCTTTGGTGTAGAAATGTTGCTGGCCATGACTGGAGCACAGAAGAGCTGTCTTGCCTGCCTCAAATGTGGAGCCTGGACCAAGAAGGCCACAACCAAGCTGCATCTTAAAGCTTTGCTATGCACCTGGCCCACCAACTGCTATTTCTGATCCACAACCAGAACCTGGCTCCATGCATTTTTATAGTAATATGATACCGTTGCAGCATCCAAGTATGAGATCAGCAGACCTGTCTCCCCAATAGAGTACATATCCACTCAAGTATTGTTGAACTTGCCTGGGGAGCTGCATGTAGCATGGGCTATGTACTAAGAGCAATCTAGTTTTGCACCACAGATAGTCTGTTCCAGATGCACCAGGGCTAATGGGGGACAGATAGGGAAGGACATACTCAATAGGGGACATCTGTGGGTGTAGGGGGGAGCTACAAGCATGTGGTGAATTACTGTCTACTCCACAGCTCTACAGTTTATGGTTATTAAGGTGGCCTGAATTTTAATAGGTCACAGCAGGTCAATCTATTTCAATGTCAAGACTAACTAACCAGAACTAGTGCTAAAACATCCTCCTGGCTCGCTTATCTTTTGAAACTATTTTGAGTTATTCATGAAATATTTCCTGAACACTTAACCCACCAGGTACTTTGTAGACCATGAGCTCTTTGAGGACAAGGACATGGCCTTTTTGTCCACTGTTGTTGCCCAAGTACCCAGCAACAAGGCCTGGCACTACTGGGTGTTCAATACATATGTGTTGACTGAATGCGTAGAAGAGAGCTGGAGAAGACATAAGAGAAAATGACCTCTCAAATCTGTAATCTAGTTGGGAAGAAAACACACATAACAGATCACACAAATACATGACAAACTGAGATCAGTCACTAAGAAATAACAGCATATGACCTCTGTGCAGGAGTGCAGAGCAGGAGGAGTATAAACTCCGCAGAGGGGCAAGAGGTAAACAGGCATGAAGGCCTCACAGAGGATGTGAGTTCTGAGCTGGGTCTGTAAGGCAGCAAATGGCTTGGAAGGAGATGGGAGAAACAGGAGGGATGCACAGCAGAGAGCTACGAACGAGGCCACACAGAACACTGGCAGCAGGAGAGGGGAGGGGAACACTGGGGAGCGAGCAGGAGGCAGCCAGACAGGCAGGAAAGGAAGCGAGGGGAAAGTGAAGAAAGCCTGTGCAGAAAATGCCTTCCAAATGTTTATTTGTAGAATTCAAACTGCTGGAATCCCACTCAAAGATCAGGAGAGTGCTTTCTGCCTCTCTGAAATAACTTGTTACAACAGATACAAAGTATAGAACTCCAGTACCAGCTATGAGCTGGACTAAGGGCAGACAGAGCACCACACCAACTGGGAGGGACTTGTGAGGGGGAAGGCAGTTGATGTGGAAAGTAATTTTATTTTAAAAATTAATGCATGCAGATGACACTGCTGGATATCTTTAAGAAGTGATTCTTTAGGTCACTAGACTAAATGTGAAAAAGAAATTCTGGTCTACAACATTAAAGGGTTGTATTTAGGATCATTTTAAATATGAAATATATTTACCTAAAAATAAAAATACCAAAGTAGAATTATACCCTTCCTTTCCTGCACACCACTTACAACTCACTCTTAGACACATTCACAACAGCAGCTCTGCCCTCTATCTTCTAAGGCTCACTATGGACCAGGCCATTTTGCAATACTATTCCTAATGCGAATAACCACCCTGTGCGCTGGGGACTCAGATGGGTGAGGCAGTTTTCTCGATGTGCTGATGTGTCCTGGGCTGGGCTGAGTTTCCAGTCCTGGGTCACTACTGAAGCCTGGGGGTCTTTCCCTGGGCCACACTCCCTCCAGAACAGTCACCACTCTACCTGTTTGGGGAGTGAGTTGCTATCAAAGTTCTGCTTCCAGCAGGTGCCAGCAGTGATCTGACGGGAAAACACCCAACATAATTAAAATGGAGTTTCTTCTTACTCTCTCGTGATACTTAAAATTTGAAACAAATTTCACGAGGTAGAATAGTTACTATTCTAGACAGTTTCCTAACTTTTAAGCAGTGTTTCTAATTTCTAAATATTTCATTTTATTAACATGCTTCCAAATGTTCTTCTCTGGAGGAAATGAAGAGTCATGACTGGTTTCTGCAGGGAAATGACTCTTTAGTCATGCCCAGGCACATTAACAAACCCTTAGAAGGTACATTAACTATAAAACATTAATTTTGTATTAAAATCAGAATCTATGAGATAGAAGGTCTTGTGCTGTGTCGGAGACCTCTCTTTTCCCCTTTGGTTTTCTTTTGAAAGATCATTTCCTACCTCTTTGAGGAGTGGTTCTGTGTCAGGGTTGGAGGTCTCTGTGGTGGTGGAGGAGCTGTCATCATCAGCCAAAGAGTCTTTCAGCTCATCTTCCTGTGGCTTTCCCTTTCCCTTCTTCTCCTTTTCCTCTTGCTTCTTAGGTGGTTTCACCTTTCGTTGAAGAGGTTTTCCTTTCCCTGAGGATGAAAATTAAAGCAAAATAACTCTTGATTTTTAAATAGCTTAGAAAACAAAGCCATTGTCATTGAGTAAAGTGTTAAAAGAAAAGAAAATGCCATTATATTTTTTATGGAAGAGGCTGGATTCTTTTCTCATTAATAAAGGATTAATAAAGGTTTATTTATTTCTTCTCTAATTAAAGCTTTCCAAATCACATTGACTTTGTGATGAGAATATTTAAAAAAAATACCTTTATTAAGCCATAACTTATGGATAACAGAATGCACTCATTTCAAGTGTATGGTTCAATGAGTTTGGACAAACTCAGCAGTTTGGATAAACCTGTATGTCCATCTCAGAATGTTTTTATTCATCCCAAAGGGTAATGGAGCTTTGAAAAGTCACTTAAGTGAAACCCAGAGATTCTTTAAAATCTGTTGGGAGATGGAAGGCTGATGGTGACACAAATGATGAGCTGCCTGTGTGCGTCACTTGAGGGGTGCTAAGAGCCCCAGCACTGGGAGCCACGATGGCTGGGTCCAAATCCTGGCTCTCCCCAGCTAGCTGCATGATCTTGGCCTCTCATCTGTATGATGGGAAGACAAGACCTAACAGGGTGTAGTGGGGAACTACATAAGGCCCTAAAACAGTGACTGGCACATAAGTACTATGTAATGTTAATATTTATTATGAACAGAGAGTAAAAATGGAGCTACAGAAAGCCCTTTATTTTAAAAAATCTGGATGCTACCAAAACAAATGAGAACCATCCCACAACATATTTCCCAGGTAGTGTTCTACATGCTGGGAATACAGCAGTGCACAACATAATCCCCACCCTCACAGAGCTTATGTTCTAGCAGGACTACACAGAGGCAGAGAAAGCCCCAGATCCCAGCACCTCAGAATGTACCTGCAAGATCACCTGGGTAGGCAGGTGAAAGCTGGACAAGTCACATTTTAACCCATTCTGCATGTCATCATTTCTAGTACATCTTCTTGATAATAGTGACTTAATATAACTTAATTTAAACCCTGATGTTTTATGCTTTATCCTGAAGAATTCCACTGTTGATGGGTGTTAGAGACCCAAATCTTGGCATCTATATGGGGAGTCAACACACTATGGCCCACAGTCCAAATGTGGCCTGCAGCCTGTTTCATTATGGCTTGTGAGCTGAGAATGATTTTTTACAATTTCAAGTGGCTGAAAAAAAGAAACAAAGAAAAAAATGCAACAGAAAGACTTTGTGGCCCAACAAAGCCTCAAACATTTACTACCTGGCTCTTTACAGAAAAAGTTTGCTGAGCCTGATCTAGAAAAAGTATAAGTAAAGTTCTGACTGATTTCTGGGAATGTCATTTCAACATTTACTTTACAGTGATTCCAGGTGTTAGATTCAAAACCATAACTGGATTTTTTTTTTTTTTTTTGAGACAGAGTCTCACTCTGTTGCCTGGGCTAGAGTGCCATGGCGTCAGCCTAGCTCACAGCAACCTCAAACTCCTGGGCTCAAGCAATCCTCCTGCCTCAGCCTACTGAGTAGCTGGCACTACAGGCATGTGCCACCATGCCTGGCTAATTTTTCTATATATATTTTTAGCTGTCCATATAATTTCTTTCTATTTTTAGTAGAGACGGGGTCTCGCTCTTGCTTAGGCTGGTCTCAAACTCCTGAGCTCAAACAATCCGCCCACCTCGGCCTCCCAGAGTGCTAGGATTACAGGCGTGAGCCACCGCGCCTGGCCCATAACTGGGTATTAAGTCTCAAAAACTGAGAGGCCTTTGTTTCAGAAGACTGACTAGCTGGTTTAATTACAACAGGACCTTGACCCACCCAGAGGGCTGAGCTCCTCCCACCATGGCAAGAGGGGAGGGGAGTGGTCTCTGCCCCACTTGCAGATTTCTCAGATTTTTCTCCCACATGATCAAGATCAGGACCCCATGCAATGAATTTCTTGCCAGCAATTATACATTTTTATCATGCTTAGGTACAATGGGTGAGAGGCGGTAAATCTGTATAAATAATCTATATTTATGATAACCTGAAACTTCCATAATAAATAGAAAAGGGCTGGAAATGAAATTTTTAAAGTAAACTCAAATAAAGGAGAAAAACACTCAACAAACCAATAGTTCAGTTGAAAACTTGGGTAATGAAAGATTATTTCATAAAAGAACAGTTTTTACACTTTTTACCTCCAAATCCTCATCTTTTATTAACTGAGTATGCTGCACTTGGGCTTCTGTTCCCAGCACCTGAACAAATGTGATTTTGAAAAGGTAACTGTCAAAGCCAGTGACCTGTATCATTCCTCATTCTACACGACCTTCTCTGTTCTACTGGACTCTGCAGAATGTGCCCCTCCCACCCTTGCCGGGCCCCAACATGATCGACAACTTCTGACAACCTTTTTTTCTAGCTCCATCTTTGCTGGTGTTACCTAGGGATCAGCCCTGGGAACATCTTCTCTTTTCCCTTTATATTTTCCCTGGGGGCTCATTTTAATTGACCATAAGCAATTCAAATCTTAAATGTCCAAAACTAAACACTCTAACATCTTTCGGGTTCTCAGTCTATAATAACGGTTCTTAACCAGACATAATTTAGAATAATCCAGGGAGCATTAAGAAAAAATTGCTGTCTGGGCCCACTCAGGAGATTCTGACTCAATAGTTCTCAATGGGACCTAGTGATTGTACTGTACATCTAGGCTGAGAATTGCTTGTACACAGTATCAACATCAATCTAATTACCCAGTGAGGAGCTACTTGAGTGCCAGGTATGATTTCTTCTGCTGCTGAGATTCCCAAGTTCAAATGGTGGTGGGAGAAGACAGAGTGCACTTTCCCAAGAGAAGGGACTGATAACCTGATTAGACTGACTGGCCCACGCCTACCTGTGGGCAGTCACTGTCCCCATGAGGCTGTGACAGGGAGTGTCTCCCTCTTGCCTATTGCTGGGGTGAGCCGATAAGCTGATTCTCAGGGCAAGCTTGCTCCCAAAGGTCTTCTCTTCCTTCGGAGCTGGTTTCCAGTAGGAAGATGGGGCTTTAGGGAAGAGACTCTGAAACCTCTTGTTAGGTCAGTGGTTCTCAGTGTTTTTCTCTGGCCTACAGAATCAGTATCATGTGGGAACTTGTTAGAAATGCAAATTCTATGGCCTCATTCATTCCAGACCTACAGAAAAAGAAACTCTAGGGGTGGGCAAGGCAACCTGTTTTAACAACATTTTCCAGGTGACTGTAATATACCATCAATTTAACAATCCCTGGCTTAGGCGGAAATTCTATCCAGGTTTATCAGAGACCTGTGTTGGGGGCACTACAGGCACACAACCTGCTGGTGATAATGCAGTGTCTCATTTCCCATTTCTCACGACTGCTGCATGTATACACATGCAGGAATTTCAGGAAGATAGGTACCTGTCCTTCAGAGTAGAATTTGGGGAATTCTGGATCACGTGGAAGAAATTATCTAAACAATGCAATTTAACCATTAATCAGTTGAATAGATTAGATCTCTAAAATCTCTTAAATCATTTCTCACCTCTCACTTCTCACCCCTGCTGCCACTTCCTGAGCTCAGGACTTCCTCATCTGTTGCCTGGCCTCCTGCAATGGCCCAGTCTTCTAAGCATTTCCTCCTGTTCCACTTTGCCTTCTACACTGTCAATAGCATTGATTTCCTTCTGAAACATTTTTAAAGTTTAAAAACTTTACCCTATCCCTCATTTTCTATAGGATAAAGTTCAAATTCCTTCACAGTCTGGACCCATCTATCTTTCCACTGCCTGCTCCAGCCTGTCCTTGGCTCTTGCATACCCGTGGCCCGTCACAGAATCACAGAACACTGTTTCCTGAGCCTAAACCACTGGTTCAGGCTACCAGGCTGTTGCCAGGACACAAGAGAGTCGGGGATTGGGAAGTGGGAATCAAAAATTCAGGGGGATGTCTTTTCTCCACATCTTTGCCCACACTTATCTTTTAAAAACGTTTTTATTTTTAATTGACAATAATTATATATATTATATATTTATGGGGTACAATGTGATATTTTGATACATGTTTACACTGTGGTCATCTGTGTTTCTGATAACAGGTATGAGATGACACAGAAGTACATAGAGGATGGTGGTTACCAGAGACTGGAGGGCTGGGCCAGAGCAGGGGAGACTCTGTTCAAGGGTGAAAAGTTTCAGTTGGGAGGAATAAGTCTGAGATCTACTGCGCAGCATGTTGACTATAGTTAATAATGTGTTGTATATTTCAAAACTGCTAGAAGAGTAAATTTTAAATGTTTTCATCCCTCCAAAATTAAAAGTATGTGAGATGATAGATAAGGCAATTAGCTTGATTTAATCATTCAATGATATAAACATATATCAAAATATCACACTGTACCCCCATAAATACATATAATTATTATATGTCAATTAAAAAAAGAATTGAGAGGGAGACTGCCCTATCAAAGACGAATTAATGAACTCAATTGCACTCAAAGTGGAGGAGATAAGATGTCTCCTAGTCTTATGGGAACCATGACTTAACTGGCACATTATCAATAATGTAAATTAGCCCATCCAAATAAAGATGGCACAAGCTAAAAGGAGAAACAGCTTAGAATAACTCAGAGTGTGTTTTCTTTGAAGTGACCAAGGGAGACATATACCCAATGTGAACGTGGTGACAGAGAAGGGCTCTTGGTAGGGCAGCCAGGTTTGTCAGGCTCACACCACTGTCTGGAGGAACTGTCCCTGAGGCCAGTCACCCTGTCTGCCTACTCCCATGATCACCAAGCAGACTCCTGTCTGGGGGATGCTGGCTCACCTACTGTGGTGAGCTCAGCTCTGTCTCTGGAAACGAAGCTCTTCTCTATCACTTTCCTGAGATCTTCCTTTTCCAGGCTCTATTCCTCAGAGTCCAAGCACCTTAGCGCAGAGATCAGGCCTTACTGATCTCTCCCCACTCAGTCAGTGCCTTGCACAGTACCCAACTTGCGGCAAGTGCTCCAGACACCTCAATATGGTGGCCATGGTGGTGTCATAGAGGGCTAAGTAGGAAGCTGGGTCTTTCATCTCAGCTAGTCGGTAATGAATACTACCCCCACCAGGCACCAAGGAGCTAACCTTCTCCTCCCTTCCCTGCTGAGGTATTGTCAGAGAAGGCCTCATGGAGAGTCAGGACTTTGACCACTGCCAGGGTGTCAGCAGAGACAATGCGGGAGTCAGAACTCCCAGCAGTAATGAAGAGCTTCCGTTCCCCTGGGTGTCAACAGAGAACAAGTAGGAAACCAGGACTTCTAAGTCCACGTGGCAATAACAAGGCAGCACACTCCTATACCCCTTCCCCTGCCAGAGCGGTGTCAGAGAAAGCCAGCTAAAACAGAAGGTTTAAGTAAGATCGAAAGCCTCAGGACAATAATACCCAAAAGGTCCAGGTTTCAGTCTAGAGTCACTCTTCATACCAAGAATCAGGAATCTCTCAAATTAAATAAAAAACCAAAACAATCAATAGACGCCAATACCAAGATGATAGAGATGTTAGCATTATATGACAAAGATATTAAAGCAGCCATCATAAAAACATTTCAGTGAGCAACTATGAATACACCTGAAACAAATGAAAAACCAGAAAGCCTCAGCAAAGAAATAGAAGCTATGAAGAAGAACAAAATGAAAATTTTTAAATTGAAAACTAGTAACTGAAATAAAAAGCTCAGTGCATGGGCTCAACAACAGAACAGAGGAAACAGAGGAAATAATCAGTAAACCTGAATATACAAAAATTGAAATTATGAGAGAAAACAGATTGGAAAAAAAAGAAAAGAACAGAGCCTCAGGGACTTGTGTGATTAAAACAAAAGATCTAACATTTTTGTTATCAAAGTCTCAGAACGAAAGGAGAAAAAGAGAGGGCCTGAAGAAGCACTCAAACAAACAATGGCTGAAAACTTCCAAATTGATAAGAGATATAAACCTACAGATTTAAAAAAAAAAAAAAAAAAAGCAAACCTCAAAGAGGATAAACACAAAGGAATCCACACCAAGACATATCATAATCAAACTTATGAAAACTAAAGACAAAGAAAAAAAAAAAACCTTGAAACCAGCCAGAGAAAAACAATACTTTACCTATATAGGGGAAAAACAATTAGAATGACAGAAGGAACCATTTTTCAAGTACTCAAAGAAAACAACTGTTATCCCAGAATTCTATACCCCAAATAAAATATCCTTCAGGAATATTCTGATATTCTCAGATGAAGGAAAGCTAAAAGAATTTGTATCCAACAGACCTATTTTAAAAGAATGGCTAAAGAAAGTTATCAAAATAGGACAGAAATATTAAAAGAAGGAAACTTGGAGCATTAGGAAAATAGAAAAAGCACAGTAAGCAAAAATATGGACAAATACAACAGAATTTCCTTTATGTCTTGAGTTTTTAAAATTATGTTTGATGACTGATGCAAAAATTCTAACACTATCTGATTTGGTTCTAAATGTATGTAGCAGAAATATTTAAGACAATTATGTTACAAATGAGGGAAGGTAAATGAACATAAAGAGAGACAAGGGTTTCTATATTTCACTTGAACCGGTAAAATTATGACCCCAGAGGGCTGTGATAAGTTATGTATGTATAATGTAATACTTGGAACAACCACTGAAAAAAGCTATACAAAGATACACACTCAAAAATGCTATAGAAAAAATCAAAACAGAATTCTAAGAAGCATAAAAGTAACCCACAAGAAGGCAAGAAAAAGAAAATAAGGAAAACAGACAGAACAGAAAACAAAAAATAAAATTGCAGATTCAAGTCCTAACATATCAGTAAGTACATTAAAAGTACATGATCTAATTACATAATTAAAAAGACAGAGACTGGCAGACTAGATTAAAAATGATGACCTAATTATATGCTGTCTATATGAAACTCACTTCAAATATAATGACACAGGCAGGTTGGAAGTAAAACGATAGAAAAAATAAATTGTGGAAACATTAATTAAAGGAAAGCAGGAATTGCTATATTAATATTAAAGTAAGCTTCAGAGGAAAGGAAAGTACTAGGGACAAAGAAGGGGATTACATAGTGATAAAAAGGTCAATCCACCAATAAGATATAACAATCTTAAATGTATATGCTTTAAACAAAAGAGCTGCAAACTACATAAAGCAGAAATGCATAGATCTGAAAGGGAAACCCACAATTATAATTGGTGATGTCAACAATCTTCTCTCAACAATAAAACAACTAGACAGAAAATCAGAAAGGATATGGAAGAACTCAACAACACCATCAACCAACAGAATCTAAAAAATAGGAGCATATACACTCTTTTCAAGTTCCCATAGGTCATATGCCAAGATAGGTGATATCCTGGGCCATAAAACAAACTTCAACATGTTAAAAAAAACTGAAATCATTCAGAATGTGTTCTCCAACCATAACGGATTCAAACTAGAAAGCAACAACAGAAAGATAGGAAAATCTCTAAATACTTGGAAACTAAGCAACATACTTCTAAGTAATCCATTGATCACAAAAATTCTCAAAAGAAATAAAAACATGGAACTGAAAGTTCCATATATTAAAACTTGTGGGACACAGCTCAAGCAGGGCTGAGAAGAAAATGCATAGCACTAACAACATAAGTTAAAATGGGGAAAAGTCTTTTATCAACAATCTAAGCTCCCACCTCAAGAACCTAAAAAACTGCAGAAATACAAACCTAAAGTAAGCAGGAGGAAGGTAATAACAAAGAGCAGAAGGCAATGTAATTGAAACAGATAAGCAGTAAAGAAAAATTAATGAAACATAGAACTGTTCTTTGAATAGGTCAAAAAAAGAGGCTGGGCACGGTGGCTGCCTGTAATCCTAGCACTTTGGAAGGCCGAGGAGGGATGATTGCTTGAGGCCAGTAGTTTGAGACCAGGCTGAGCAACACAGCGAGGCCTTGTCTCTACAAAAAAAAAAAAAAAACAAATCAAAAATCAAAAAACAACCTAAAATTAGCTGGGCATGGTGGTGTGTACTTGCGGTCCTAGCTACCTAGGAGGCTGAGGCAGAAGGATCACCTGAGCCCAAGAGTTTGAGGTTGCAGTGAGTTGTGATCGTGCCACTCACTCTAGCCTGAGTGACAGAGCAAGAACCTATCTCAAAAAAAGAAAGAAAGAAAAAGGGAAAAAAAAAGAAAATGTAAATTATCAATATCAGAAATTAAATAGAGGATATATTAAAATGATAGTAAGAGAATATTACAAACAACTTTATACACATAAATATGATAACTTAGTTTAAATGGACCACTTGCTTGAAAAACACTAACTATAATACTACCACAACTCACCCAATATGAAACAGATAATTTGAGGAGCCCTATAACTATGAAGGAAATTGAGTTATAATTAACACCCATGCCTCCAACTTAGATCAAAGTAAACTCTGCCCTAAGTTTCACACTTCACACAAAAATTAACTCAAAATGGATCATGGACTTCAAGAGGAAGAAAAGACAGTACACAAAAAATATTTGCAAACCACGTATCTGACAAAGTATTATTAATAGTATCTAGAATATATAAACAACTCTCAAAGTTCACTAAAAAACAGTAAACAAACCCCCAAACAATGCAATTAGAGCATGGGCAAAAGACATGAAGAAGATATTTCACCAAAGATATTAAGATGGCAAATAAACACATCAAAATATGTTCAACATCACTAGCAATTAGGGAACTACAAATAAACACCACAATGAGTTATCACTACATACCTACCAGAATGGCTGTAATAGAACAAATAATGATGCTACCAAATGCTAGTGAGAATGTGGAGAAGCTGGATTACTCCTACATTGCTGGTGAGAATGGAATATAGTACAGCTACTCTGGAAAACATTTCAGCAGTTTCTTAAAAAACTAAACATGCAACTATCATGTGATTCAACAGATTCACTCCTGGGCACATATCTCAGAGAAATGAAGTCCTATATTCATACAAAAACCTTTACTCAAATATTTATAGCATCTTTATACATAGTAGCCCCAAAATGGAAACAATCTAAATGTTCTTCAATGGGCAAATGATTAAAAAAACTATGGTGACATCCATACCACGGATTATTACTCAGCAATAAAAAGGAACAAACCGGTGAATTTCCAGAGAGTTATATTGAGTGAAAAAAGCCAGTTCCACAGGGTTACATTACTGTATGATCCCACTTATGTAACAATCTTGAAATGACAAAATTATAGAAATGGAGAAGAGATTAATAGTTGCCAAGGGACCAAGGAAGCTGGGGAGGGAGGGAAGTGGGTGTGGCTAGAAAAGGTCCCACGAAGGTCCTTGTGGTGGTGGAAGATTCTGTGTCTCAATGATTTTGTCAAAATCACTATCCTGGTTGAATTAATAATATTGTACTACAGTTTTACAATGTATTAACCACTAGGGGAAAGTAGGTAAAAAGTACATGAGATCTTTGTATTATTATTTACAACTGTATGTGAATCTACAATTATCTCAAAATAAAAAGTTAAAAAACAAATAGTGTATGTGTCTCACTTAAATTTAAAAATAAACATTCCTAAGAACTCGCATGTGACTAAGCTGTGGCAATATTCATTCACGGGGTGGGTACTAATCTTTGCCAAGTATGTTAATTCTTTAGAATGCCTTAAGTGTTGTTCATTCTACTTTTAAAAAGCTAAACACACACTCTTTCTCATGCAAATAGAATGTCCATATGGCCTGAAAGCTACCCTTTCAAACTCAATTCCAACTTTCTTCTCAACGTGCAAAGGGACTGGGATCTCTCAATCTAAAACCTTGTCCAAGAAAAACGGGAGGTTTACCACAACTACCCTACCCCACAACTGACCACTGCTATACCCTATTCCACTCATTGATAAAACTAAAAGGATACAGTTTATGGGACTAGATAACGATCATCTGTCAAATCGTTATATCACAGATATTACACTCCAGGCATAATTATTTTAAATGACATGTTGCATTGAGTCAACATACTGTAATTACAAGTCCCTTAGATGTTTAAGTGGTTTCCATTTTTCACTATTATAAATCATAGCACATGTAAGATTATTTCTTGATGTTAAATGTCCAGATATAGGATTACTGGTTCAAAGAATGTGTGCGTTATTACTATACTTTTAGGGCATTTGACATGCTTTAAAAATTGCTGCTTCTGGCAACAATTTATGAATATACAAACTTCTTTTTAAGACAACTATCACTGAAAATTATTTACTATATGTAATCTATAGATCCTAGGCTATTGATACTCTTAGAAATATATAATTTGCACACCTGAATTAAAGATAGACAGATTCTAATCACAAACAATGAATTGGGTGCAAGCCCATTTACCATAGCAAATGAAAAGATAAGCCTGATATAGACATGACTAGAATAATGCACCAAAGTAAACTTTGATAGGTGGTTGGCCAGTGCTCTTGTGTGACAGGCTTTCTTCCCCTAGTCTTTTGTTTTTTTTATTTTCTCAGTTCACACCTCAGCTGTGAAACTCTTCCCCTAGTCTTTATGTCCTGACTCCAGGATGTACCCCTACCTCCCCCACCTGCCATGAGAAGTTGGTCATTCTCAACAGCTAGCTGGCAAAGCAAACCTGGGGTGCTGTCCGAAGCCTCACCCATCTATCTCATGCTCTCTCCTGCCATCTGGCATCCCCAAATATGTAAGTTCTGATAGGAAGCTTCAGATCTAGAAGGGAAATAAGAGGCCTCACTTGGGCTCTTAGCATAAACTTCTTCCTCTACTTAAGGTCTATCACAGGCAGGAAGGTGTGAAGAGGTAATGGGAGTGCCTGGGTGAGGATCAAGAAAAGTGGCACTTTCTTGCCCACTGAGCTTCTGTGGCAGGAGACCTGAGAGGGCAAAGGGGTGCGTGGAAGGCAGGCACCACAACCCACTTCACACTAACATCTGATAAGCATTCGTCAAGATTCAAATGACCTCAAGATTCAAATGACCGGTACTAAACAATCCCACATCTAACTTGGAGAGGGGATACTTTTTGCAGCTACTTATCTTGGTGAGATAATAGGTCACAGCCCTCCTCAAAATCAGATGTCCAGTTGGTAGTTTTATGCCTGTTCTGAAAAATGGTCAGAATGAAACTGTTTATTCCTTGTTTTAAAGCCTAATTAAGTGTACTTTTCCTAAGTGGATTCACACTTTTTTTTAGAGACAAGATCTCACTCTGTCACCAAGGCTAGAGACCAAGTGGTGCAATCATAGCTCGCTGCAAACTCAAACTCCTGGGCTCAAGTTATCCTCCTGCCTTGGCCTCCTGAGTATCGGGGAATACAGGCACATGTCACTATACCTGGCTATTTTCTTATTTTTTGTAGAGATGGGGGTCTCACTAAATTGACTAGGTTGGTCTTGAATTCCTAACCTCAAGCAATCCTCCTGCCTTGGCCTCCCAAAGTGCTGGGATTACAGTTGTAAGCCACTGTGCCTAGTTCAAAACTCTCTGTTGACAAAAACATTTGTCCCTACCTGCAGGGCACCTTGGGGTTAACCCTTAATGTGCACAAGAACACTTAGGCTGCTAAAATATTTTCGATAGAGGACCATTTACTGCTTATAGATCTAGCGTCTTGAACAGAGACTGGGTAGAGGCAGGAGGATTGCTTGAGCCCAGGAGTTCAAGTGAGCTATGATGAAGCCACTGCACTCTAGCCTGGGAAACAGAGTGAGATCCTGTCTCCAAGATAAAACACAAAAAAAAACCAGAAACTGACTACACTTACCCATAGTTACCATAAATGCTGTGTGCAGGGCGTAAGGCTGATTGTGTATCTAAGAGGCATGATGTAGATGAGGAGCTATGATTTAATGTTATGGTGTCAGGTTTTACAGAGGGCCAATATAATGCCTCTATGTGAAGAACATTCCCGTATTTTCTTCAGAGGCAAAATGCCCATTATATTGTCCAATGTCCTTAGATTCATGCATGAATTAATGCCAGCAAAGTCTGTTTCTTCACATGAACTCCTATGCCTCTTTTTCCTACATGAGAACTACATAACATCTTCCTTTGGCCATAGCTGCCAGGAAATTTGCAGCTCATTTTAACATTTAATGGTAACAACTAACTTTATTCCAGGTTGCTGCTGAAATAGTGCCATAATTAAAAAACAGATAAAATGCCAAAACCAATTTATTGACTTTTAATCATTGTTTTATGTGTGCTTCAATAATTTAAACTACCTCTAATCTGTTTTAAAAGTAGGCAAGGTTTGAAATATAAATATAAAAAGTATGTCTACTAATTTACTTTTTGTCTTTAATAAGTACCATACAAATGAATTTGTAATTGCTAGCCTGAGCTAGTTGCTTTGGTTGTCTCTCTTACTTGAAATCATTTCCTTCAATCTCCACTCAAAAGAGTTACTTCAGGGAAGTTTCAATTACTAGCAAAAGTTCTCTGAACATGTGTAGTCCCTGGCAGCCGTGGGCCTAAGTTAGGCCACACAATGTCAGCCACAACACCTGAAAGGGACATCTCTGGAGAATCTCTACAGAATCACGAACTGTGGTAAGAATTTGTTCCTTCTCCTCACTTTTGGCTGTTTAAGAGGTTTAAACAGGGCCAATAAATAATATAGACCAGCATATGATTTACTTGGGTCAGTACTAGTCATATAAATCTATTTCCTCCTATTTTGTTCTGAAAGGATACCTTTATATGAATATGATAAACTGAAATATACCTCAAAATATATATAAAGGAAACTCTTCAGAAGCTCTTTAAGTTAAAATAAATATTATTTTCAAAATTTTGTAGCCATTATATTATTTTGTTTCATTAAACTCTGTGCCTAGACAGTAAAAATACTCATATAGCCCAAGAGAAGTTAGAAAAGAATTCCTATGAAGTGAAAATATTTTACTTTTAGCCCAGGGATTTTTTTATTTTTTGAGACAGAGTCTTGCTCTGTCCGCAGAGCTAGAGTGCTGTGGTGTCATCATAGCTCACTGCAACCTCTAACTCCTGGGCTCAAGCGGTCCTCCCGCCTCAACCTCCCTCCCAAGTAGCTGGGACTACAGGCATATGCCACCACGCCCGGCTAATTTCTATTTTTTTTTTTTTTTTTTTTACTAGAGATGGGGTCTCACTCTTGCTGAGGCTGGTTTCGAACTCCTAACCTCAAGTGATCCTCCCTCCTTGGCCTCCCAAAGTGCTAGGATTAAGGGCGTGAGCCACCACACCTGGTCCTAGAGAAAAAAATTAATCATGAGTTTGCAAAAGGAGACCTATACTCTTATTTTGTTCTAGTTTTTCTCGTATTATTAGAAGATTGTATATACCATTCTTGGCACTAAGAGGAACTGATAAGGTACACAGGGCTGCACAACCAAAACTTTATAACACCTAGAGTTCAATTATAGATTATTATACTCAATTAGATTTTGGATTTGTTTACTCTAGAAACACAAGCAGCAAACTCTGCTTCGGGGCAATTCCCTGCCTGCCCAAGTAACCACTGCATGAGACCAGTGCCCCTGCCTCCCAAGAACATCTAGTGGTTACATTCCACTAATGGGTGGGGTTAGAATGCCTTAACATGGGGTATCCAAATCTTATGGGGATCTGGTTAAATGCAGGTTCTGATGCAGTGGTCTGGATTGAGGCCCAAGATTCTACACTTACATTTCTAATAAGCTCCCAGGTGACATCACTATTGCCAGCCCCTAGACCACAACTTTGGGTTGCAAGTCCCTCTCTTCCAGGAGTAGCCTCCTCTAGGTAGGTTAGCCACTGTACTTCCTGCTCCCAGTGAGCAAGCTGAGGGCCTGCTTCCCTAGAGACTACACTAGCCCTTCTCTCTGCTCACTCTTGCCCAGTTTCTTGTCTGTGTGGGGCAAATCAGGCTAGATTTACTGCAAGCACTGGTTATCTTTGCCTGTGGGACTATATACAGAGGTGGAGGACAGAGTGGGAAGACGAACAAGCAAGGCTCAGGCCTCGTCAGTGCTTAGCTGAGCAGATGTCCTGCTTTTGGAGGGAGGGGAGTTAGGGTGGATCTTGTCTGTCTGTTCCCATGGCAGGGCGCTGGGAAGGTGCAGGGGTGACTGATCAGGTCTGTTCACCCGGAACCCCCTACATTTGGGACAGCTGCATCCATACTATATTCCTATACACTCTGCCTGGCCTCACCACCGTGGCCTGCAGATCTCCCCAGCCTTCACAAGGAGCCTGGTGTCACACGCATGGACTTCCTCTCACTCTCGACTTCCTATCATCTGGACCCCAGGCCTTATACAGGTCGACAGTCTCTTATCTGTAACTCCGAAATCCGAGAAACTCAACTCGTTTTTCCCCTAACTCATTTAGAAACAAAACTTAACATGACTAAAGTTTTTTTGTGGCACAACCTAAGCTCAACTGACGTGAGGCTAGTTTAGTTGTTTTATGAATCGGACGGTAGGTACACTGCATATCTTTCTAGAATTCTGAATTCCCAAACACACGTGGCACCCAGACCTCACTTCTTGCTCTGCGGCCTAGCTATTGCCAACAAGCTTTACTCCTGTTACTGTCACGCTTCCTTTTCAGATGTCGGTCTCCTCTCATTCTTTGTTCCCACCACCCCTGCAATTCGACTTGTTGATTTCCCATCCCTTAACTTACCCACATTCTCCCTGTTTGTGAGGTTCCTTCTGGCAAAAGGTCCTCCCCCAGCCTGCTAATTCCACACAGTCTAGCACAACCAACACTCTCTTGCCAGCACCCCCATGACATTCTCACCCCTGTGTCTTTTTGTTGTCCCTGTCCTGCAGAGCTCTGACACTGTCTTAATCCAGCTACCCAGCCTTCGCCCCTGGGCTACAGAATACAATGGAGAAAAGCGATACAAAGGTGAGGCAGTGCCATAGTGACCCTCAGCTGGGTCCTCATGGTTGTCTTGTCTCATGTTTCACCGACTCCCAGTCTACAACATTTTCAGCTATTCCTAAGTAGCTGAAAATTTGACTATTCCAAACTTGGTCTATTTTCTATTTCTACCCTACCACTTCCCCTTTTGGTCTTAGCAGATGACTGTTAATTTCAGTTCGAGTAAAAACTTGCCTAAACCCACATGCTGCCTTTTCATCTCTACCAACTCACCCGAATCCACATACCTATGGAATAAGTGTCCCTTCTTTTATAATCTACTAAACTGGGTCTCATCCCACTCCATCTCCTTGGGTACTTGGTTTTACCAATTATCTTCATTTTCATTTTCTTCTCTCCCTTTTTTTTTTGTAGGAAGAAGCATAGTATAGGAGTCAGAATCACAAAGACCTGGGCCTGACTCCCATATCTGCCCAACATAAGCTTTCTTAGACTCAGTTTCCTCACTGGAAAAACGGTAACAGCAATGCCGATCAATCACCAGGGAGCACGAGACATCGCAGCTGTGTCTGGAACGTTAGTAAGTGTGGACCTACACCACTGCTCTCAGCTCTACTGGCTTTTTGACCTTGGCCCATTGACATTTTCAAATACCATGTTCCCATTTGTTATTCCTTTTTTCATTAAAAATATTATCATATAATATATGCATAATTTTTACTTGCTAAAAATTAAATAACATGGAAAATACAGGTTAAAAAGTAAATGCCCCCAACTAATTAGTGGCCACTGTTAACAGTCCAACGTGTAACTTACTCTCCAAGCCACAGTGACCTGGTCTCTAGTCCTACTGCTTCACAGCAACTGTCCTTGCCAAGGTCACAAGTAATGTTCTACCTGCTAGCCTCCACAGATCACTGTTCTGCCTGTGCTTCATCTAGCCTTGCTGGGATATGTTAACTACACCTTCTACTTGCCTTCTGTCATGCTGTCTGCTGGTCGCCTTCTTGCTGGCCTTGCCCTCAGGATTTTGTCTTTAGTCCTCTGCTTGTTCCATTTCTCACCTTCAAGACCAAGTTCCAAGCAGATACTCCTGCTGGGATGTTCCACAGCCACCTTCAACTCAGCAGGCTAAAGATGGTATGTACCATTTCCTGCCCTAATAATAATCACAGCAGCAGCTCCACCTTATGATGTAGGCAATAACTATTTGCTTCACTTTAAAGATAACAAGTGGAGGATCAGAGGAATAATTTTCTCCAAAGTCACACAGCAAGTGGCAGAGCCAGGATTTGATCTGCACCTGCCTGATGGCAAAGCCTGGTCTCATGACACCACACCTCTGCCTCTCCCTACCCTTGATAAAGCCACTCAACAGACTGCTAAAGCCAGAAATGAGAAAGGCTACAGATGCCACCATTTCTCTGGTTAATGCAGATACTGAGAAAAAACTGTACTAGGCTCAGAGCTTTCTTGGGTTTTAACCCTCAACCCAGCAATGGCCTCTGTCCAGTCCAGCGGGTTTAAATATTACAGGCAAGAAAAAGCACAGAAGTACAGAATCTAACGATTATCCAGCTACATGAGTCTCTGCTCAAGGCAACCATGAATAGTGGGCATTTCTGGGCATCACCTTTCACCAAGAACAGTAACTGGAGGGATAACTAGAGAATGGCTGGACGGCATGCAAATCATCCAACCAGAGAAGGCAAGATCCAGGGAGATCATCATATTATTTGAATAGAGGTTATTCTAAACAGCCTCCAAAAGCCAGAAATTACATAACCTTATTATAAGCAAGAATTTTTGTTTGAGGTATCAGGGGGAAAAAAAAGAACGAGTTGCTTCTAAAAAAAGAGAATGTTCATATTTAATGTAAACCCGGTGACTTTCTGCAGGAGTTAAAGGGGTAAGCTTCTGAGAGATCATAAAGATTCTGCCCAGCTGAAAGCCTATAGTTTTACGACATACTACTATTTTGAAACCTGAGATCAGTGCACATCTTTTAAAGTTCATTTTAAAGACAGACTTCCTATATGTATATTATACTTCAATAAAAACATTGACTGAAGAAAAAACCAGATTCTGGCTCCTTCCTTCTGTCCAAACAGCAATGGTGAAAAGGATAACAAGTAGAGTGGACGGTATATCATGTCTCCTTGTGGGCTCAAGTCACTAACAATGGGTTACCATAGGGATAGGAGACTTAAATAGCCTTGGAATAATGTATATTGTTAATGCATGGCTGACACAAGGAAGAAAGGAAGATGCAAAGAAGTTCAGGCTATAAACGGATACAACTGAAATACAACTAGAGGCCATTTATTGTTTTTCACATTTTGACTTTGGAAGTTAGGAATTAGCCTACCTATTTATGTGTGGTATGCAGACTTCAAGGAAGGCTCTCAGTAATGCCCATCCCTCTGGTATTTATGCCTTCATTGAATTCCCTCTCCTGAAGTGTGGGCTGCACCACACTTGTAATGAGCAAAATACTACAAAGTTGATGGGATCACAGATTATATCATAAAAAAACAGTGAATTCCATCCTGCTAGCTTGCCTCCTTCTTGCCCTCTTGTTTGCTTGTTCTGGTGGAAACAACTGCTCTGTTGTGAACTGCCCCATGGAGAGGAACCATGACAGACCTCTGGCCACAGCCAGCAAGGAACTGGGGCCCTGAGTCCAACAGCCCATGAAGAAGTGAATCCTGTCATCAACCACCTGTGTGAACTTGGAGGCAGGTCCACCCTCATTTTTACCTTACGATGACTTCAGCCCGACCAACACCTTGACTGCAATCTTGTGAGAGCCAGAGGACCCAGATAAGCTGTACCCATATCCCTCACCCACAAAAATTGTAAGAAAGCAAATGTTGTTTTAAGCCACTAGGTTTGGGGTAATCTGTCACTCAGAAATAGATAACTAATGCAGTAAGCAGAACTTTAAACCAGGGTTGGCAAACTTTTTTTGGTAAAGGGTTGGATAGAAAACACTTTTAGCTTTGTGGGCCATATTGCCTTGGTCGAAACTACTGAACTCTGTCATTACTGCATGAAAGCAGCCATTGACAATATGTAAACATGTGAGCACGGCTGTGTTCAAATAAAACTTTATTTAAAACAGGTGGTGATCTGGCCTGCTGGCTGTAGTTTGCCAACCCCTGCTCTAAAGTAAAGGTTGTGCAAAAATCCTGATTTTAAGTTAAAAGGCAGATGATCTCCATTTTACCACTGTGTTAACAAAAAAAAAAAAAAAAAAAAAAAAGCTCAACCTATCACAATAACCACAGGCAGTTGAAAACGAAAATAGATGTCCAAAAAATTTCTAATTTTGGTAAGCAATCTAAGAAATACAAATGTAGCTTTTATGACAAATAGATACCTCTATTTGCTTTCTGATGGAAAAGTTGAAGTCCCATAGTGGAAATAAATTTGAGCCGGAAGATCCTATTAAGTAAGCTGTGCAGTTTATCACAACTATAATCACAATAGCCCCTTACGCCTGCACTGGCTTTTTCCCTTATGTGTCATGTTTTCCCCACAGTGGAAACAGATGATTACCTTTGCTTTTTGACAATGGCGATGGAGGCTGCTCTGTAAACACTTCTAGGGGAGGGGAGTCATGGTGGTCGAAGTCTTTGTCCATGGCTTCTATGAGACTGGTGATGTCTGAGTCCTCTGAGCTGTGCCTTGTGCTGCTGGCACGTTCCGGGTGGGTAGGGTGTGCAAGGGGGGCAGGAGACAGCCTTTCGGGCTGTGACTCCTGGTGCTGAGGCACTGATGGTGGTGGTGGGGGCTGTGAGTGCTGCTCCAACGGGCTGTGGATATGGTGCTGGCTGCTGTGCTGGTTCTGTTTTGCTCCTTTGGACTTCCTGCTTGCAGCATGACCTTGGGTCACTGTATTTGAATCTAAGACAAGGGGGTTGGTTTTATTAGCAGACTGTGAAGAAGCTGCTTGTGCAGAAGTCCTGCTAGAGGTACTTGAACTGTTTTTGGTTCTGACGTTTTCCACGTCAGCTGAGTTTCTGCTGCTGTGACTGCTGTGTGGGTGGACTGCTGGGCCACACTGCTTATGACTCCCTGCACCAGGGCGGGATGATGAGCCGCCTGCTCCACAGAACCCCCTACTGTGACTGGGGTCGCAGCTGAGTGTATTCAAGCTGAAAAAAGGATGAACCTGAATCAGTAAATAGCAACCTAAAATCTAATATTAAAAAAATTTATTTCTTCAGTATAGCCATCATAAATATAAACTACTCTAGGGAAAAAAACAGCAAGAAATAGGGATAATTTCCACAACTCTCTAAGGTCTGTTCTATCTAAAAATTTATGAATCAAGTCAGTGTTCTAACTAAGAATATTTTAACCCTCACCAATATAATAAAAACACAGTATCTGGTATAAGCTCTAAGAAACCGAGATACAGGGTATTAAGTAATCTTAATTAAGATTTTTTTCTTCTGAGCATAGATGAAAAGCAGCAGCAGCTCATTTTTACTTGTAATTGTATCAGCCAAAGCTATGCATACTAGAGAATCTGTTGCCAGCACGGGGACATACTTTCCTTCAGATGAAATACCAACGATTCTCCTGAGATCAAACGGCCTTCCCACATCAAAGGGCGGGTTTGAGGCCTCAAACGATAGTCGCCTTCGGAATGGCTCCCAAATTCCTTGGGCTTCCAGATAGGCTGTTCCAATTACCAAAAGAAACAGTGCACTGCAGGGGTAGGAGTTGGAGAATCAGGAGTCATTTGTTAGTGCAAGAGTAACAAAATTTGACATTAAAGGCAGAAATGTCTTGGTGAAGTACAATATGATGTATTATAAAAAAACAAAGATGTCTATGACAATTTTTAATGGACAAAACAGAAATCAAAGCATTATAGATAGAACTTTGTATACCAATTTTTATAGAATGTTATCTTATATGGAGACTTTATATGCAGGAAATAATTATTTGTACCAGAAAAGACACGTGAAGGATAATTTTTCTTTTACTAAGAAGAATTTTAATTTCAACTCTCCAAGTCTTTTCCCTTAAAGGATGTGTAAGGTAAATATGAATTAATTTAGAGGTCAGATTATCTGAGTCTCAAAACACATAAAGAAATAAATTGAAAAAAGATAAAGATGCTGAGGATTTAAAAAGTATTTCTTCATCAGTTTCATGCTGCCTAGGTACTATTCAGAAGAGTATACTGTTATGTTAAGTAAATCATATATGCCCAAATCAAGTAAGTTTAGCTGATAAATTATGAGTGTATTTTTATTTAAGAAATTAACATGTTCTTAATTTGCATAACACATTTCAAAGGTAAAAAAGACTTTGTTCATTGTATATGCCACCCAAGAAAGGTTCAGTTCTGTTTCCACAAGTATGTAAGCTTGATGAAGGCAGAGAGTTCTGTTTTGTTCGTTGGCATATCCCTGCACTTAGAACAGAGATTGGCACACGGTGGGTGCTCAGTAACAGTGCCAAATGATGAATGAATAACAACCTCAAAACAAGACACAAGTACCTCATTATTCCTGAGATGATGATGTACAGAGCCAGTTCCCAGTTTGGTCTGGGGAGGGCTTCTGCACAGGTTGCTAACATGTGGTATGGAAGGGATGCATTCAATATAAATACAAATTCAGAGCCACTGGTTGTGATAAACTTCAGTTCACGAATAACTCTAGAAGCTGTAAAATCAGGAGTAAACCTAAAACAGAATGACGGTAGTAAGACTAAGTTTTAAAAATATACCACAAGCAGTTTAAACATAATACCAGCCCTATAAGCTTTTGAAATATAACACAGAATTTGAGTTTGATACTTTTATTCAACTTCTTCATTTTAAGATGAAAGTATTGTCCCATGGTTAATAACAGGAACAACTGTATTCTGTGAATAATTAGAGAAATTACATTAAAAAAGACACTATCAGCTTCCCATAATTAATTCAGAAAGCAGTCTCTGAGCCTTCTTCCCTTCCCTTCCCCTTTTTCCTTTATCTAAATCCATATTCTCCTTCCAGGCTGCATTCCCAATAATGCCTTAAGCAAACCCAACATCCTAGTCCTAGGGATCCTGTCATCATCTCCTTCAGTATTACTTACTGCCACAATTATTTTATTTTTTGTTAAACTTGAGGAAAGGTGTCCTCTTCCTGATTGCAGCTTTCAGAGTCAAGCATTATGCCTTGTATGCAGTAATGTAGCTACTTATTAAGTAAATATCCATTAAGGATCACCAAATTACTACTTGATTAAGGGACAGAAGTTAAATTTTACTACATAAACTTTATAACATAAATTATCAATTAATTGTTAGAATATGCTGTTAAGTGTTATTGACACAGGCATTAAAATATTATCTTCTGACTAAAATATTAAACAATCTTATCCTGAAAACATGGACAAACTGAACATGTATGATACATTAATATAACTCTGTTGCTGAGGCACTGTGAATTTTATAACAACATGCTATATTTTAACACAACCTTGAAAATAATTTTGAAATTGGTTTCTAAGATTATCTGATCTACTTTGGAGATAGAGGAAGTTTTACAACTTTGAAAACTTAGATATGAAGATTAAGGCAAAGATTAAGTGGAAAAAAAATCAAATGAATGCATTTGTGGATGAAGACCTTTTTTTGCGTAAGTATGAAAATATATCTTCACATAGTTCAGTGATTCATTATACCTTAAAGGAAAATACTTACAATATAATTATGTCTCTAGAGGCATTGGCACTTAGTGCAAACTCTTGACAATTAACAACTTTAAAGCCATATCCCTCACATGAGTATCCACTGATTTCAATGGTGTCTATGTGGATTTGAAGTTGTCCTGTGTTCTCTACTTTAAACGTTCTTTTCAATGTGAAATTTGGTTCTCTTAGTTTCAAACCTAAAGGAAAAAAAATCAGGAGTAAGGATAATTCTTGTCATCATGTGCTCCCAGTCCAAATGATAAATACATTACTTAGGCCAGAGAGTATAAACCACCCTCACACATCAAATAGATCAGCCACTCCTCAGATTTCATCAGGAAGTAATTGACTCTGATATGTCACTTTAGATAGCTAAAGTTTTATTATGCTTTACTTTACATACTTTATTAGCTAAGGTATGCAATGAGTATTGGTACTTTAAATCTTTTAGGATCTAAATCAAACAATCTTGAAAGCAAAGCATGGTATTTTCTTAAAATCCTAAGCATTTATCACTGATATACATGTGTGCATACACAGAAATACTGCTCCTGTTTTTGGAATTATTTACTATTGAAAGTAAATGCTGAAGTTTGTGTCCTTGGAACTGTTAGGAATACTCACTATCTGTACAATCTTTTAACAACGCTTCCGTGATTTTAAAGCGTAAGGAACTTCCTGGACCTGGAAGCTTGCCTGCCACCCTCAAGTTCTCGGTTGTTCCTTGTCCTTGGACCATCACAGCATCCATCACAGTCAGGTTATTTCTATGCAAGAACAAGAATTATAGATTTTCCCCCCATTAAATTTGCACAATCTTTTGATCTAAAATTTCTACTGTCATTTTGCAAAGCACCACATAGAAACTGATACAGTGAATTTAAAAGTGAAATTTATACTTTAGGAATTTAAAAATACACAAAGAAGAACAAGAATTTTTTAAGAGTCATATTGTTCATGCTTTTGAGCTATAAATTTAATAACAAAGGTAAGTTTTATCAGGGGTGGGTATGGGTGCATGTTTTGGAATACTCTATTTCATAAGTTAGATATGTAAATTCATCTTGAAACAAATCAAATAATCAACCTACATCTGTATCACAGAACCTACCTGACTATGATTAGTGAAGAAACAGTTCTGTTGTGAACTGGAGTAAACTTTATTTTGACAGATTTCTTTTCTCCAGGTTTTAAAATTAAGTTTAAAATTAAATGTCGAGAGAGGCCCTCTGTAAATCCTGTTGAACTCTGCATTGGATGAGCCTGGAATCATTGGTAAACAAATAGGAATCATTAACATATTCTCTGGAAACATGTTTTTTCCTTTACCCCATCTAGAGCCCAGTATGGTTTCTCAAATTGACTAGATATGTAAATGATTTTATCCTTCATGATTTAGATACCAGTTAGCTGGCAAGCAGAGGTGGGTAACCAGTGATGAGACTTCATGTGCTGCATTAAGCCCAAAAAGTAGCTTTATTCCTAGGTCACCAAAGTCCTCATGCTTGTACTAGGCATTTGTTTTTGTATATAGATCTTTTGTTTTTAATCTTTTTTTATTCTGAAATATAACACACATAGAGAAAAGGACACAAACCTCAGATGAACAGCTCAATGTTTCAGCACAAAGCAAACACTTGAGTAAACACACCAGCACCCCAGGCCCTCCTGACTCGCCCTCTCACTGCTGTCCCACTCCTGCTCGGAAGGCAGCCAGCTGAAGGGTCTTCAGGTTGCAGCATACTTTTGTTTGTAAAAATATTTCCAATTCATATCAGTCTCTCCTTGAATTTTATTTTGAAAGTTACGCACATAATTACTGTTTCATAAACACTTGATTTAAAGTTTAAAGCATAGCTTAGTTTAATATTCAAAATATGACTTTTTGGCTCCCCAGTTACACGTAAGGTTAAATAAATAACATTTGCTTTAAACAAACAAACAAACAAACAACAAACCACAGTTGACATATAACGATATACTGTTCTGACTTTTAAGCAACATTAACTATAAACTTTTTTGAGGGAAGAGTTGACAATACTTGGCTATAAATGTCCACGGCAATTTATGGCTCTGCTAACATGATTTGACATACATTAACTTATAGTTAATAGACTTTATGAAGCACACTACTTCTTCATTCTTGTCTCTGAGATACATATAGTCATCCCTAGGCATATGCCAGGGATTCGTTCCCGGACCCCTGAGTATACCCAAATCTGAGCACACTCAAGTCCCACAGCTGGCCCTGTGGAACCCACTTACATAAAAAGTAAGCCTATATGCTGTGTTGCATCCTGCAAACTGTATTTTCCATTTGCGTTTGGCTGAAAAAAATCCACACATAAGTGGATCCACTAAGTCCAAACCTGCATTGTTCAAAGGTCAGCTGTATATTTTTTCTGCAACTAACATTTCTTTCTGTCAAAGTCTAGTAGGACAATAGAATATTCCAATGGTTCTAAAATGGTTGGTGAATAAGTTCCCTTTTAAATAAACTATTCTGAATAATTGACAGACACAACAATGTACTATCTATATATTCCCAACAAACGCTAGATAATTTTTTTTTTTTTTTTGAGACAGAGTGTCACTTTGTTGCCCTGGCTAGAGTGAGTGTCATGGAGTCAGCCTAGCTCACAGCAACTTCAAACTCCTGGGCTTAAGCAATCCTACTGCCTCAGCCTCCCGAGTAGCTGGGACTACAGGCATGCGCCACCATGCCCAGCTATTTTTTTCTCTCTCTCTATATGTTTTAGTTGGCCAGATAATTTGTTTCTATTTTTAGCAGAGATGGGGTCTTGCTCTTGCTCAGGCTGGTCTCGAACTCCTGACCTCGAGCGATCCACCCGCCTCGGCCTCCCAGAGTGCTAGGATTACAGGTGTGAGCCACCGCGCCCGGCCTAGATAATTTAAACTCTGATCACTTGGGAAACACTTTGGGATGTTGTGATGCTTCCAGGACATCATTAAGGGCCTTAATATAGTGGTGGTTCTCAAAGAGTGACCTGTGGACCCCTGGAAATCGAGAAATCCATTCAGGGTATCCACAATATCAAAACTACCTTCATAGTAATACTGACAGACATTCTTGGCCTTTCTCACTGTGTTAGTATCTGCACTAATGGTCAGCAAATCTAAGGAGGATAAAACTGCTGACCCCTTACCATCAATCAAGGCAGTGGTATCAAATTTCCCTAGTAGCCATTGTATTCTTTACCGCCATGCATTTGTAGTTGAAAAAAAAACTGTCCTGATGAAGCAGTAATAAATATTAATTTTATAAAATTTTAACCCTGGAAACACAAGCACACATCTTTTTAATATTCTGTGTGATCCAACAAGAAGTATGAATAAAGCACTCCTACAGCATACTGAAGCACTATGTTGTTTTGAAAAGCCATTCCCAAGATGCAAGCTGAACTAGCTTCATTTCTCATGGAATGCCATTTATGTCTGAAGGAATGACTGACGGTCAATCTACGGTTACTCAGACCTGGGCATGTGGCAGACATTTTCACAAAAATAATGAGTCTGTCCCCTTAGGAAAACAACTGAATTATTTGTTTCCAATGATAAAATTGAAGCTTTTGAGCAAAATCTGTAATTTTGGATAACTTATATCCGTCCTTCACAGCTTCCTAAAACTTAAAAGAATTTCCTGATGAGATTGGTGGTTACATTGATGAATATGATTTTTTAGATATTGTATCAACATTTGTAAGGTCTGAATATCTCAGTGAACCACTATTGCCAAATGACTGATTTATAGTTTTATAAATAAAAAGGCAACTAAGATACTCCTTTTTTCCAATTACGTGTCTGCATCAGTTTATATTTTCATCATATACTTTAACCAAAACAATATATCATGAAAGACTGAATGCAGAAACAGTTATGAGAATCTACTTGCCTATTAAGTCAGAGAACCATTAAAGAGATTTGCAAAAACGTATAATAATCCACTCTTCTTGAAAATAAATGTTTTTTTAACAGTATAGCTAATTTTTATTACTTCATATTATCTATGTCAAATGAAATAGATTTATTATTATTTTAGATTAATTAAATCAATATTTTAAAGATCTCTCAGTTTTAATTTCTAACATGGTAAAATATTAATACACATAACCTATACAAACAAGAAACCTCTCTGGGGTCTTTAATAATTGTAAGATTGTAAGAGAGTTCTGAGACCAAGTATTTTGAAAACCCTAGTTCTACAGCATTGTGGAGAACTGGGATAGAATTTATCCTATGCTTATTCTAGGACCTGCTCCAGAATTTCTTACTTAGAATAAATTTATGAGGTCTAGAATACTCATTTATTTTCCTATCTCTCACAGTGCTCAGTTCAGTGTTTTACATCTTACAAATACCATTAGTACTTGTCAATAAAATAAAAAAGGTAAATATTATTTCATTTACTTCTTAAGTGTATTTTCTCCCTTATAAAATGAGAGTAAAAGGAAGTTCTGGTTACTGAGCTTTCTAGATAATTTCCAATTTTTGTTACATTGGCATTTTATGAATGGGAGAAACAAAACACAAAAAGATTCCAACAGAAAGGCATGAGACTAGAATACATGTCTAAATTTTAGTCTTGTGTTCTAGCCATTATTTGACAGGAAAAGATACAACACTGAACAATTATTTTCTTTCTTTCTTTCTTTTTTTTTTGAGACAGAGTTTCACTCTGTTGCCCAGGCTAGAGTGCCGTGGCGTCAGCCTAGCTCACAGCAACCTCAGACTCCTGGGCTCAAGCAATCCTCCTGCCTCAGCCTCCCAAGTAGCTGGGACTACAGGCATGTGCCACCATGCCCAGCTAATTTTTTCTGCATATATTTTTAGCTGTCCATATAATTTCTTTTTATTTTTAGTAGAGACGGGTCTCGCTCTTGCTCAGGCTGGTCTTGAACTCCTGAGCTCAAAGGATCCGCCCGCCTCGGCCTCCCAGAGTGCTAGGATTACAGGCATGAGGCACCGCGCCCGGCCTGAAAATTACTTTCTTATACAAGTTTGACTTAAAGATAGATTTATAAAAACTATTCTAATAAAGGTTTGGCTAATGTATGTCTTATAGATTAAAACACGAACCTATGGGAAATAACACAGTATTTCAAGACAAAGTTTGATAAGGCTAACAGCAATTCCTAATGAGCAATGACCATGTGGTACGATGGTTAAGGGTGGTCTTGGTATCTGAGAGAACCAGATCTGAATTTGGCCTTGGGCAGAAAACGATGTGGTGGCCAAGGGATTTGGGCCAGTTTCCAGGGGGCGTTAGTTCCAAGTGCTGACTTCCTCACTAACACATGCCCTCACATTAAGGCCTTATATAATAGAGAATAGTTTGGTTCCTAGAACAAACCTGTTTATATACAGGTATAATAATTCAAGATTATCTACTGAGTGAAAACCATGCATACTACTGTGCTAAGTATGAATACAGCCAGTCACAGGTCTAGCATTCATGGACAGCTTACAATTTAATTAGAAAGTATCCAGAAAAAAATTTAAATGACTGAGCTCAATATTTAGATGCTTAATGAAAATAAATTATGTATTAGTATATACTTCATCTATATATTTCTCAGAATTTCTGGTAGCTATTATTATAAACCTTTATGGCTTAATGTTTTAATACCCACAAACAGGAATCTTCTACTAAATGTGCCTCACCTTGATCTAAATCCCACCTATTCTTCCTGGTTTCTTTCCCTCTAAAATAATTACTGGACTGCTCCGGCTTCTTCTGCAACTTACTCTTCAGTCAAATTTAAGAGCAGCCAACAGTTTTCTTTCACACTTGCATTGATAATATTACAGAATTATTTTTTCGAAATAGCATAAAGTTTGAATACTTACACTGTTTCTGAAGACTTGAAATTCTAGTGTTCTCAAATCTATTTTTGCCACCTTACTCAAGTTAAACCTAAAATAAAAAATGTACACATATTTATTCATAAACAGCACCATCATTAAAGGAGTTATGAAGTAAATATCAAGTTCATGCTTTATTTTGAAATTATCTTTTGGCAGATTTTGAGAACACTGTTACCAGATTAACAGCCTTCAAAAAATTAAAGGTTACAACTTGTAATTAATATTTTGCATACTTTTTTAAAATAAAATATTTGAAAGGTTTCATCTGCTTTCTCTTTACAAATATTTCAGAAAGGAGTTCCACATCTCCTTTCTTGCTTTAAGTTGAAAACTTTTCTAGATGCTTAACATAATATCAACCTCTTTCCCCAAAATCTTTCAACTTTAATTATACATCCAGAATTTTTCTAAGTCAAATTTGCTACTGTATGAGCTGCAATAAAGTTTTAAATGTGTAAAATAATAATTCAGTACTACATAGAAACATTTTCATTATCTAAAGCAATGCTTACCTTGATACTAACTTATCTACAAAGACTGAAGGGTTGGAATATAAAGCCAGAGGAATAAACTGAATATAGACAGGAACATCTGCAGGATTTTCTAACATGACCTCTTCTTCCTTAAACAAAGTAATAAAACATTAAATGAAAGATTTCTGTAGTTACAACTAAGAGCAAATACTTTATAACCCTCTTGTGTATTTCCAAAAAAACCTGATGTCGCTTTCAATACTTACTGAAGAGCAGTTTGTATTAGTAAGTGGAAATTTCACATGCCGCGGTGAGCTAAGTATGGAAGGCCAGGAGAGTTCAGCAGTGATTTTTGATATTATATTTTTTTGAAGGTCTGTATTTACTTCAAATATAGCGTTCAATCTAGAAAAACAATTTTGTAAGTCACTGTATCAAAAGGAAATATTTGAGTTTTTCTGAATATAAGAAATTTTATTATGCTTATGTACTTAAGGAATTTTATTCTGGCCCTGAAAAAACATATGTTTATTCATTCTAATATTTTATATGCTTTTAATACTACATGAAGATATAGTTATTTTGGGACAAAGAGCTGCCAAAATATCTATCACTGATCCCTGCATTGTTTTTATACTGAACATGGCAAGGATGGAATATTTTAGGAATAATACCAATAGCATTAATGCAATCCTATGTAAATTTTGAAGAACCTTTTAAAGTATAAATTAAATAAGAAAAGCTGGACTACATTAGATAACATACTTAGAAAAGGCCGGCATATACAGATAACATGATACTATGGGGATCCTAAAGGATCTGACATGCTAGAGGAAGATCTAGACACCAATAGCAAGGTTCCAAAAATATTTTCAGTAGAACTAATGAGAAGGCAGTGCATTGCCTGGCATATGGCTTTTACCCCTCAACATAAAAACAAAACAAAATTTTCACATATAATGAAGACATCAGGTTTTTGTGCAGATAGATGTAAAATTTCAGCAATATTCAGGACCTTATTTTAATAGTTTCCTACTTGTGTTTATAGGCCAGCTGTTTAGAACTCAGAATACACTGCCCAAGGAAATAATATTATAAATGGGGCTAAGATTTCTCGGACTAAAGACTAAAGCCTATTTTAACCCCTAACACTGCCGTTGTAGTGTTATGATACTCTAATATTGGTAAGAATACGGGTTTTATAGACTAGTAGCAGAAATTCTCTGTAACACACACATTGATAAGGTAACACAAACGCAGGAGCAGGGAGACATATTCACTGTGTACCCAGGACATGGTGGCGCAGGGCAGACAGGGAGCCCTGGTCTCAGCAGTGGGGTGCTGGGTACACAGAGAGAAAGGCAGGCATTTTGTGGGTGGGAGGTGAAGAGATTCCCTGGCAGCTAAGTCTAGGGCAGCACTACACGTTATTTATTTATAATTGGACATTAAAATTTGGAGCTGGCTTATTTTGTATAATGTCCACTGTGGAAATACAGGATATGAAGAAGAGTTTACATTAGTGTTTTCTTAGCAAGCCATTAGGAGAAGTCTCTTTGGTATTCATTTTAACTATTTTAAAGTAAAAATTTAACTTTCTTTTGCCTTAACAAAACAGTTCGGATAAACAAACCCTTGGATTCAATTGTTAAGAGCACTATAAAATTCTCAGACTATTAAGCAGGAATATCTTGATGCTGACAAATATATTCCAAATGAGCCAATTGAGAAGAGCAGTTTCAACAGTTGTCATACTTATCATTATTCTAGTCAAATTCTCTTAAGTACACAAAAATACAAGATTTCTGTAATACCAAAGGAATAGATTTGCTTTTGAATCTAGGTGCAGTGCTGATTTGTCATTAGCAGCACATCTCCTACCTGCCAAAGACACGCTGTGGAGCCTGTCTGAACTGGGCCCTACACGCCCCCTAAAAGTTTAGCACTTGGAAAGGGAGGAGGTAGTCCTTTTTACAATGAGCAAATAGACACTGGGGCTTCTACCTAGTGTCTAGGTGGGAGTAAACCTAGAAAATGTTTTCCTTGCCTTTAACAGAGGTCAGTGGTAGGTAAAAACTCTCTTTCATTTGTAAATGGCTGTGTCTAAGGTGAACACTGTAGTCATCCTATATAAAGACAACTTCAAAGAGTTTCTTGGGTTTTTAGGAAGTATCTAAAGCACTGGAGAAAAGAGAAAAATGACAGTGTGTATATTTCTGAGCAATATACAATAAAAATGTCAATTTAAGATAGCTCAATAATAACTGTCTGAAGACTAGGCATATTTTCTTAGCTATAAAGTAAAATAACCTAACATAAAAATAACATTTAGGAAGTAATATCAACTGAGATGTTTCAAACTCGTAAAGATGGCTGAAATACTTAAATAAAGCCAAATTACTCACCTATGACCTGAATTTTCCTTTATTCCCATCCATCCTTTGAACAGGCTTTGATGCAAATCCCAGTCAGCATCCCACATATCTTCCTGCATAGCTACACCAGGCTGCATTTTGGGTTCAGCTAAAACAAGGAAAAGTATAACATATTCAGCCCAACATCTATATATACCCACTTATCAATCTTCCTTCAAACGATTTCTATAGCACCAAGAGACAGGGATGGACTTTAAAAGTGGCAGCTTTTTGTTAAAAGAATATTTTGGGGGGAGTGAAAGCATGAGCAAGAACAGCAAGATAACTTACATTTGGATAGGAAAGGCAAGCCAACATAGCAATGATCCCCACACTGTAGTCCAGGATCAAAATAAATGTTTGCAATCTATAAAGAGGCACAAGAGAACCATGAATTCCAAATCCACAGAAGGTCACAATAACAAAATATTAACCGATGGGAATTCTCAAATATATTAATAACATTTTCAAACCTTTGATTTTTTCCCTGGCTCCAAGTCTTCCTTATTGCCCCGTAATCGTTTATAGTAAAATCGCACATCTTCTGACAAAGATCGTATTTGCTGTATCTTTACCTTCTGTGAGAAGGAATTCATAATATTTAAACTTTGATGAACTATTTTCCCCTGAAGGAAGAAAACAAAAAACAAACAAAAAAAAACTTATGGTCAAATTTTCTTCAGATCACACACTTTAGAGCTCATAAGCATATTTCTAGGAAACCAAAGTCCAAAGCCATTTTAGAATTTTCATCCATTGGTAATCTCTACATTTGTACTTAAGAGCAGGAACCCCCCCCCCACAAAACACTGAAACTTTATTTTGTTGTTATGGCATGTTACAGAAAAATCAGGAGGACAAATCTTTGCAATATTTTGAAAATGAATTGAAGTAAAAATGTTCAGTTTCGTGCTAAAACACTGATGATGTCAACAAAGATACAGCAGAGACAGCTTCAATAAAGGGAATGGTCAAGGTTTGTTTATACCAAAGAAAAGATGCCCTGAAATAAATGAGTTCTAAAATCTAATGGCAAACAAGACAAAAATCACATTTTTTTCCTTAAAGTCTTTTTCGTTAGAAAAGTATCATTTGTGCCCAAGAGAAATTTGGTATCTTTTAAAAATATGGGTTATCAAGGATCTTATTAAAACAGCACAGATTAAATTGTTAAATAACCAATGACTGCTCTTACCAGCTACAACCTTCTCCCTATGATACGGTACCAAATTTTAAATAAAAAATTAAATAATTTAAATAATCCTCACATTACAATCTTTTACTTTAATTAATACACAAAATTTTACCTTTTTGTATACATGACTCCTACACATTTGAAGAGGTCTCTAAAATGATTAAACTCACTTTTCTAATATTTGGTATTAAAAGATAATAGAAGTTAAGATAATACACAGGAAAAAGAGCTGAATGATGGTGATGCTGAGACCCATACGCCTCACTTACAGCCTAGTGAGAATAAAACACTAGACAGATAAGAGGGTGACTGTACTGTGGGGAGGACAGAATGTCAGAACAGCAGGATCTTCTGGCAGTCACCTGGACTTGACAGGCCTGTGATAACTACTTCCCTTGTGTCTTGTCTTTGCAGGGGTGTGGTGGGGATCAAAAGAGCTATCAGATACAAAATTTCCTTCAACAATTCTATTCAAATGTTAAGTGTTAAACTACAAGCTATGTGAAACGTTTATTCTGAAGTATTGTTTCTATCAGTCAGGGCTAGTATTTCCCATCTGGTAAAGAGACTGCAAAGAATTTGTAATACAGGGTTAATTTGTAATTCCAAGCAAACATCTGGTCCTGTGAGACATCTAAAGATATTTGAAAGCTTAATCTGAAGCTGTTCAAAACCAACACTCCTATAGTTTGGTTTGTCCCCTCCCAGCCTCATGTTGAAATTTGATCCCCAATGTTAGAGGTGGGGCCTTAAGGGAGGTGTCTGGGTCATGGGGGGCAGATCCCTTATGATGACTCCTGGTAGTGAGTGAATTCTTTCTCTGTTCCCATGACAGCAGGTCGTTAAAAATAGCCCAGCACCTCCCCCACCCCTTGCTTCGTCTCCTGCAGTATGTCCCACCATGAGTGAAGCAGTTTGAGGACCTCACCAGATGCAGATGCCTGTGCTGGGCTTCTCGTACAGCAGAACCATAAGCCAAATACACCTTTTTTCTTTATAAATTATACAGCCTCAAGTATTCCTTTATCGCAACACAAAGGGACTAAGACAAACACTTTGTTTTTATACGGATGCTTCCTCATTTATTTTATCCATGGGTGGGGTCTTTTCCCTGTGTCATCTGCTGCCTTCTGAACTGAGCTATTCCCTTCCAGGATTTATGCAGAGATTAAGGAGATCATTGATTGAGAAGGTAACTGAAGGAAGAACAAGGCTCTTTTGGATAAATAATGAAGTCAAGAGTTCAGTACAAAGTGGAATGACAGGAAGATGAAGATTTAATTAAGACTCAAACTTAAATGTGGTGAACCTAGTAATTAAAAATTTATATTTTTAAGGAGCTAAATTTTGAATTTGGTATTATTGTACAGGCTGAGTATTCCTTATCCAAAATGCTTAGGACCAGAAGTGTTTTAGATTTTGGATTTTTTTTTTTGATTTTGGAATATTTGCATATACATAATGAGGTTATCTTGCAGATAGAACTCAAGTCTAAACACAAAATTCACTTAATGTTTCATGTATACCTTATATACATAGCCTGAAGGTAATTTTATATAATATTTAAAATAATTTTGTGCATGAAACAAAGGTCTGACTGCAACCTGTCACATGAGGTCAGGTGTGGAATTTTCCACTAGTGGTGTCATGCTGGTGCTCAGAATTCCAATTCTGGAGCATTTTTGGATTTCAGATTTTTGGGTTAGGGATGCTCAACCTACATATGGTATTAAGATTTTGCAATGTGTTGTTTCTCCTAATTCACTGTATCACCCATCACAGGATAAGAGACAATTCTACATTTGGACAGTATCTCCTGAACTCACTGCACCATCTTCCTGCAAAAAGCAGCACCTTATCCTGGTTTTTTGATTTCTTTTCTCCTTATTTTCCAGGGTCAAACTCTAAGCCATATTTCTGACTCCTCTATCTACCCTCCTCCTCCCCATAGTTGCTTCAGTTTGTATGATCTCTTTAGGACATTTAAGCATAGTTTAAATAATTCATCTGAAATCTCTCTTGCCTTTGTTCCCTCTTCATCATTTGTTCCTTCATCCATCCATTATCTACTAAGTGTGTGCTGTTGGGAATAAAAGATCCCTTATCCCTTTCCTACAGGGTGGCAGAGTCTCATTGGGGACACCAACTTGTAAGGAAATATTTATAGCACACTATGAGGCTTGCTATAAGAGGTAATTTCAAAGTGTTCAAAGATCACACGTAAAACAACTGATATTGTTTATAAGAGTCAAGAAATCTTCAGAGAGGTGACTTTGACAATGGAATTGAATCTTGAAAGATGTGTATGAGTTCTTTGAAGGGAGGAGAGGAGGTAGGGTATTCAAAGCAGAGAAACAACAAAGCCTTGAAGGTATGAAAGGACTTTATTGCCTCTGCCACAGTCCTGAGCTCAAACCTTCCCCCTTGACTTTTCATGTGGACTCTGGCCAGAGTCTCTGGGTTGGCCTTCAGGTGTTCTTTTTTTTTTTTTTTTTTTGAGACAGAGTGTCGCTTTGTTGCCCTGGCTAGAGTGAGTGTCGTGGCATCAGCCTAGCTCACAGCAACCTCAAACTCCTGGGCTTAAGTGATCCTATTGCCTCAGCCTCCCAAGTAGCTTGCCCGGCTAATTTTTTTCTATATATATTTTAGTTGGCCAGATAATTTCTTTCTAGTTTTAGTAGAGATGGAGTCTTGCTCTTGCTCAGGCTGGTCTCGAACTCCTGACCTTGAGCGATCCACCCACCTTGGCCTCCCAGAGTGCTAGGATTACAGGCGTGAGCCACCGCGCCTGGCCGAGGTGTTATATTGTTACTTCCACATGCATCCTACATTGCCTTCTGCCAGAGAGCCAGTCTTTAAAGTTCAGCTTTGATGATACCAAGTTTCTGCTATAAAACTTCAGATTCCCGTGTACTTAAACACCTTTAATTTTTTTTTTCATGCCATCACATATCATTCCATCTTCTCTCTTCAAATTTCCCTCCATTCTTGCTAAACTGGAAAACTCACTACTGCCTAAACCCACCTCAGACTTTACTGCCTCTGCATCTTTGTTGAGGTTGTTCCCCGGCTCTGAATATATATTTTTACCACCACTTATCTTTCACTGCAAAAAGAAATCTTAAGCTGGCTCACATGGCACCTCCATCAATAAGATCACAGCACTTTATATTTACCCCTCTTAGGTCAATTTCTACATTCTGCTTTACATCTATGAATCATGCATGGGTCCATTTCCCTTTCTAGACAGAAAGCTTTTTGAGGGAAGGAATTCTATCTAAAGTGGACTCTAAAGGGACACTATCTTCAAAAGAAACTGGTATAAAGTCTTATTTTATAATAAATGATTAATACAGAATACCTGACTTTACTGTTAAATTCGAGGAACACAGAAGCAAAGGCAAAGGAAAAAATTAGTAAGCAAAAACCTGTAAATTAATTATCTTACTGGAAAGGAAGGTGGAAGAACCATATGCTTAGGGAAGCATGTCAGTGAACCCACCGCAATCACAGCTTTCACAGGAATTGTTAGGATCTGTGGAGTGAAGAAGTAGACCATAATAAAGTAACTGTTTAAGTCTTAGATTGATCTTGACAATTACTGCATTATATTTTGGAGTTAATCTCATTTTGGGACTTATACTGACAATAAACTCAAAACCAACATCAAAATCACACATGTGTATTGTTTAATCTGCTCAATGTACTCCATAAAATGTAATGAAATACAATAAATTTCCATATATTTCTCAGTGATTCACTGAAAACATGGTAAATGAGACTAAACAATGGAGAAGGAATGAAGACAGACTGTTCAACATACAAGTATTTTATAGATTGTTAATATAAAAAGGAAAGTCAAATTGTACTCCTAAAACAATGTATGAAAAGTCCAGCATTTTCTACAGTTGCATAGCTGTTTTTTATTATCTAGAAATAGAGATCAATCTAATTTGAAAAACTGCATTGAACATTCCAGAGTCAGAATCCCAACTCACACTCAGTTAGTAACTCACAAAGATACTTCTCTAGAATATTTTCGCTTATCATTTTTATTTGTATTAACAAAAATTTGTCTTAATTTGGAAATGTACTTATTTCTATCTTGAGTGATAAGCATGAATTCCTCACTTTTGGAGGTAATCTGACATACTCCCAATAAATAATTTATTGTTAAATGGCCAATTCTGTTTATCTTGCCATTAGAGTTCTTTCATGTGCGGGTTTTGTGTGCTGAAAACACGTAGGAGGATAAGGGTAGAAACTTATTGAATTTAGCAGTGCTTGACTTCCCAAAGAACTTTAAAATATAAAATTAAAAATACTTATTTGGCAGAAATATATCCATTCAAAATCTTACTGAAGGCAACATAAACACCACAAAGAGTCTTTAGAATACTTAATGATCTTTTTGTCCTTTTACTTGGAATGACTCCTGATTTTCTCCTCCTTTTTGGAAATGCTACACAGGAGGCTCTTTATGATTGCAGGAAGAATCAGAGGTATCTAACTCAGGAAATTCAGTCAAGCTCTGCGCAATGCTATCACCATCTGTAAGCAGGTTTCTAACAAAGCAATTCTAAATATGCTAATGGCATTTTTCTGAAGTTGCTTTTTTAGTTAGGAGGTTTGGGTGTTATCAGAAAACTATGGGCTAATGAACATCAATCTTCTATAAATTATTCTCAAAAGCTCAGTTTTTAAGGTATGAAACTGGTAAACTGTAACTTTATGAGTAAACTTATTTCTCTGTTCTCATAAAAATAAGAAAGGACCAATTTATTCAGAAAAACCCTATTGACATGAATCCCCCTAAAGCCCTTACCTCATAGTCTGTTGTGATCTGTATGGCTCCGTCATGAATCCCTTCTAGTTTTTTTGCAGTAAGTTTGACTCTGAACACTGCAAAATAGCCTGAAGCTAATATTACCTGTATAGAGTAAAAATGATATCATGCATTAGCCTTATGAGTTGAAGTTTCCTATTAAAATGGAAATGAAGGCTATAGTGATAAAATGACTTCCAAATCCTAACATATACTAGTATGATACTAAATTGCCATATCATCATGTACAAATATCTCAAAATAATGTCCATCCCTTGATGTTTACCTTCTACATTTATTCCATGGGCCACCAAGAAAGCTGGCTCCAGGAGCAGTCAGATTCCCAGCTACAAGCTGGGTAGGAGTGTGGTCCTCTAGCCAGTAAAGCTCCTCACTCACCACCCATGGATCTACATGGCCAAAGGGGATGAGAGCTGGAATGGAGGGACACAGCCTTCTACCAACTCTACAGCCACACTGGAGGCACAAGTACATACATATCTGGTTCTGCTTCCAGTTCTGAATGTAACTCTGTAATGTTAATATTCATGTCTTCAGAACAGCCTAGATTGGGCATAACAAAACACCAAACCTATGGCATTCCATGAAAGCATATTTGTCAACAATCTCTGTGTATAAGGACACTTGCTTTTCCTTTTGTAAAACTGCCCTAAGAAATTCCATCCTAACCTGCAGATGAGATATGTGAAGCTCCTTCTTGCAGGTGATTTTACTGATTTTTTTCTCAGTAGGTATAAACTACAAGTTCCCTTTTCAGTATTGGTGAGGGCTGAGACTGATATATTTTTCCCTTGTTTAGTACTTTTTTATGACCAACTGTACATGTTTATAAGACAGAGTAAAAGTATGTGGGCAGATTCACACAGGGATTGAATAATGTTTATTTCACTGATACTCTCTTCTAATCAGCATAGAAAAGTGGCTGGGAATATTACTGTATGACTGAAAACACTTTCTACCAATGTTAAAGGCTATCTCTTTTTCCCAGGAAACTCAGTGAACACAAGGTTTGTACCCACGTGAATTTCCCCTGTAGTGACACTTGTGTTACAAAAAGGAGGGGGCTGAAGTAGATTACCTGTAAGGTCCTTTTAATAGCAAATAACCAATGTTATTATGAATCACACAAAAATATCAGTTGAGGTATACAACATAGCAGTGGTCTTTTAGCTGCAGTTTAGACATCCACCTCAATTTAAGGAAATGATAAGAAAGTTTACTTACTGATGACTGGTCTGATAAAGAGGATTTTTCGAACTCTGGAAGGCTTGAAATTATTGTAGTTCTATTGCCTTTTTCCATAGCTACCAGTTCTATTGATAAACCATCTCCTATGATATGCCAACTTTTTATAGCCAACTTAAAAAAGAGAAAGATATAAAAGTGACTATCACAACACAAGCATAAAATCCTTAAATGTGATTTAGAATAAAAACAGGTTTTTTTTTTTACCTCAATTGGATTGCTGTTTATAATTGCAAATAAAATATTACTTGCTTCTGTAGCACTCAGTACTCCAAAATCTATGAAACGTTCTTCTATTTTGGGGGGCAACACGAAGTACTAGAAAGATATAAAAGAACTGGATTGAACATAAAATCACATTTGTGCGACACAGTGTTATCAAGAGAAAATAGCTATAATTAAGATATATTAAAGTTTCTATGTTTTATGTATATATACATACACACACATATATACAATACAGTTGAGAACTTTGTATGATAAATTTTGAGTAATTGAAATGAAAACAGCATGGCCTCTACGGAGCAGCTATTTCTCCTCTGAAGGCACATGAAAGAAGCAGGAAGCTACAGTACTAGGAGAGGTTAAGTGGAGCCCTAGGGGACTGGGCAAAGTCTGTGGTCTCAGTAAGCATCATGCATGATTACAAATAGTAATAATTTAAACAGAGTAACTGAAGGAGTGAGATAATACCGAAGGTCCCTCCCACTCTAAAATTCTAACTGATGCTGACTTTTTAAGAGAGCTACATTTCTACATGTTCTACCTTTCTTTTTATCTTTCCTAACATTTTTATCTCTTATCTAAGCTTCTTTCATTGAGCACTCTCTGGACAGCTTGGTTTGGATTTTTTTCCTGGCTTATTTTCTGTACCAGGAAGACCTTGATTCTTTCCTTCTGTGTTGTATTTATTAGATTACTCTTCCAACTGTGTCTTCACCATTTTATTATCTTCTTTACTATCTGGTTCTTTTCTTCATCCTGGTATTTCCTGGTTTTAGTCATCTCTTCACCCTCCTTGTACTATTTTTTCCTGCCTATTATTTTTCTTTTTAAGATTTCCCATTATTATAACAGTTTAAAAGCAAAACCAAGAGAAAGCAGAATGTGGAGAAGATCTTAGTGGAGACTGTAACCAGAGGAGTCAACCATATCATGAGGAAAGACGGCTGCTGGGAAGGGTGAAAACCAGTTATCTTGAAAGTACTGACTTTCAAGGCTAGAATCAGATCAACTTGTAGAGCACAGATAATGAGAGTGTGCAACACGACTGCCTAATAATATCTGAAAACACGGAAAGTGAGTAGAGAGTTTAAATTTTAAAGGTAGATAACATACTTACATCTAAAAAGCCTGTGTATACCCGCACAGGTAAATGAAATTTAGAAGCATTGGTAATAAGTAAAATGTTGTTATCTATGTGCATGGATGATGTGGAAGGCATAAAAAACAGGGTAAAAATGTATCCTGATTCATTAGGAAGAATTAAGACTGGTTTGCTGAAGTTGTGAACCTAGGAAATGATGGGAGAGAGAAAAAAAAAAAAAACCAGTATGTCAGCATCATCTAGTTGATAGACCAGTAAAATTAAAAGTATGAGGGTTCCTGGACATACTTTAAACATTGTTTTGGCTTCTTCTGGTAGCAATACATCGTGAATGAGGATCGCAAAACTGAAAGTGTTAGTAAGGTAAATTGGCCTTTCCACAGGATCAGCAGGACTGTCTCGGATGTGAAATAATGTTGCAGCGTGATCAAATCCCAAATAACTATTCAAAAACAAAACAAAACAAATCATTTTTATTTCCATGTGTTAATTTAAAATCCAAGTTCTTTTCTTGTGAGTAATAATTCATGTTCAGCATTAAGAAATGTATTAGAGAATTAGAACTATAATATTTTAGTGATTTACCATATGATTTAAAATAAAATTTAGCTTGCAAAATATTAAAATTTAATATAAAGGACCATTCTCTAATGAATTATATGTAATCAAACAATTAGAATTGAGAATGTATCAACAGAAAAAGCTTTAATGTATTTTGAAAAAAATCATGTTTACCATTGAATGGCAACCAGCTTTGTTAAAATGAATCCCTACCTACCAAGTTGGACATTAAACTATTATTGGTTAAAGTATAATTAGAAAATGAACTACATATGTTACTGCCCATTTATAAAAAGTTATAATTCTAGAAGTATTTATGAGTTTATAAAGGAATATAAATAATTTTGTTTCAAGTGGCAAAATACTAATAACAAGCCACAATCACTTACATGGTACAAACAGAATAACAAGAAAAAAATGGTTCAAATGCTTTAAATATTATTTTAAAAAATCAGATTCATTTTTGAATCATCAAGTCTTCATTCAAGCCAAAAATCGTATCATCCCACTTACCTTTTTCTTCTAACAGAGTAAAATATAAACAAAATATAGAGTTTTCTCCTTTGTAATTGACGTTTTTCAACAATAATTCCATTGAGTTTATATAAACTTAAGGTACTATTTTTAATGACTTAAAGTCATTAGTAGGAGAACAATTTCTTGATTAGCAAAAAGTTACAAGGCTTATTTTAAAAAGAAACTCACCCATCTAAAACTTCTGCTTGATATGGTATTTCAAGTTTAGAATAACTCTTTTCCTTTGCTTTAACGGTTATTTTCCCAGAAAACTGAGATGGTTTCCTTGCTTTTGATGCTAAAAGGAAATATAAAAAATAATCTCTGTCACCTTTTATTACCAAAGAGTATGAGTGACTTTACATGGACTGACAAAATCTTAAAAAAAAAAAAAAAAAGTTGAGCTTTCAAATTGGCAAACAGAACACTTTTATAACACTTAAAATCAGATATCACATTTTTCATACAAAAAAGGAAAATGTTTTGTTTTTCCTGTAATAAGATAAACAGATAAGGAATTAGTAAGTGAATACAATTCAGGAGAAAAACACTGTATCTAAGCCACTTTTTTATAGCTACAGGTTTTGGTTTACTTACAGCAGAGTCTAGACCTTGGTACGATTAATATTTTAGGATAGATTCATTCTTTGTTGTGGGGCTGTCTTGTGCACTGTAGGATATTTAGCAGCATCCTGGACCTCTCCACTTGTTAGATTGTCAGTAGAATCCCTGCAGCTGTGACTACCAAAAATGTCTCTAGACATTGCCAAATATCCCCTTGGGAGGTAAAATTACCCTCTACTGAGAACTGTTGGTTTATAGATATACTGAGAAAGAAATAATATTCCTTGTATGGCTAGAGTCTTGCTACAAACACCAATAAAGTAGCATGGTACAAGAAAAGTTAAGAGTCATGAGCTCTGCCTTCTCATATGAGCCAATTCTAACTCATGGAATAAGAGGAGACAAAATCCCTTCCTACCATCATATTATATTGTCCTCATAGATGAAGCATCAATAAAACCTTTAGATTTTGTAGCACTTTTGAATAATTCCAACTGGGATTACATAAATGGATTCAGATGGGTCCAATCTGGGTACTCATTAGATGATCTTTTCAAAGAAAGTAAAGAAGCTGTTTATCCTCTTTAAAGTACTTTTGGAATACTTCCACTTATGAGAAGAACTTACATGTGAGTTCTGCAAATCTGTGTCATTTAATTTCAGGACAAAAAAAGAACAAAGAAATGGTATGACATCTAGTATTTAACTATGTACAGATGAAAACTTTAGATTTTTAAAATTTCCATCAAGGCTCTTGTTTCTTTCTGCTTGCTAGTTAGCCATTTTCAGGCTGTTTTTAATTTTTCACTATTTGTTCTGACATAAGGCTGATTACAAGGGCCATAATTTAGGCATTTCATGGTATATTATATTTTAGTAAATAAAGCGCTAAATTCTCAAGAAAATTTAGTTAAAAATCATAAAGAACAATGATGTTTGATGAGAAAGATGCTTGCTTGGTAAGTCAATACTACAGAGATATGTACAAGGTGCATTCTGAAAAGATTATAAGTTACGTAAAACACACTTTCCCATTTTCTTTTTTTTATTTCAGCATATTATGGGGGTACAAAAGTTTAGGTTACGTATACTGCCCTTCCTCCCCCCTGCCCCCGAGTCAGAGCTTCTAGAGTATCCATTCCCTAGACGGTGTGTATCACACTCATTATGTATGTATACACCCATCCCCTCCCCCGCCATCTGGCCGACACCTGATTAATGTTATTCCTAAATGTGCTCTTAGGTGATGATTAGTGAAACCAATCTGATGGTGAGTACATATGGTGCTTACTTTTCCATTCTTGGGATACTTCACTTAGTAGAATGGGTTCCAGCTCTATCCAGGAAAATACAAGAGGTGCTATATCACCATTATTTCTTATAGCTGAGTAGTACTCCATGGTATACATATACCACATTTTATTAATCTATTCATGTATGATGGGCACTTGGGTTGTTTCCACATCTCTGCAATTGTGAATTGCGCTGTTATAAACATTTGAGTGTAGATGTCTTTGTTACAGAATGTCTTTTGTTCTTTTGGGTAGATGCCCAATAATGGGATTGCTGGATCAAATGGTAGGTCTACTTGTATCTGTTTAAAGTATCTCCGTATTGCTTTCCACAGAGGTTGCACTAGTTTGCAGTCCCATCAGCAGTGCATGAGTGTTCCTGTCTCTCCGCATCCTCACCAACATTTATTGTTATGGGACTTTTTGATAAAGGCCATTCTCACTGGAGTTAAGTTGGTATCTCATTGTGGGTCTGATTTGCATTTCCCTGATGATTAGAGATGTTGAGCATTTTTTCACATGTTTGTTGGTCATTCTTTTGTCTGCTTTTGAAAAATTTCTATTCATGTCCTTTGCCCACTTTTTGATAGGGTTGTTTGATTTTTTTCTTACTGTTTTTCCTGAGTTCTAAATAGATTCTAGTTATCAGTCCTTTATCAGATGTGTACCATGTAGAAAATTTTTCCCATTCTGTAGGTTGTCTGTTTGCTCTTGTGACTGTTTCTTTGGCTATGCAGAAGCTTTTTAATTTAATCAGGTCCCATTTATTTATTTTTGTTGCTGTGATTGCCTTTGGGGTCTTCTTCATAAATTCTTTGCCTAGGCCAATGTCTACAAGAGTTTTCCCCACATTTTCTCTAGAATTCTAATAGTTTCACACCTTAGGTTTAAGTCTGTTATCCACCGTGATTTGATTTTTGTGAAAGGGGAAAGGTGAGGGTCCTATTTCAATCTTCTACATGTGGCTATCCAGTTTTCCCAGCACCATTTATTAAATAAGGATTCTTTTCCCCAGAGTATGTTTTTGTCTGCTTTGTCAAAGACTAGATGGCTATATGAGGATGGCTTTATATCTGGATTCTCATTTCTGTTCCACTGGTCTGTGTCCCTGTTCTTGTGCCAATACCAAGCTGTTTTAATAACCACAGCCTTGTAGTATAATTTGAAGGCTGGTAAATTAATACCTTCCATTTTGTTCTTATTGCCTAAAATTGTTTTTGCTAAACAGGGTCTTCTCTAGTTCCATACAAAGCGTAAAATTATTTTTTCTATATCTGTGAAAAATGATGTTGGTAATTTAATAGGGATTGCATTGAATCCGTAGATCACTTTGGGTAGTATAGACATTTTCACAATGTTGATTCTTCTAATCCATGACCATGGTATGGTTTTCCACCTGTTTACTTGCTCTGCGATTTCCTTCCTCAGTGTTTCACAGTTCTCCCTGTAGAGGTCTTTTACCTCCTTAGTTAAATATATTCCTAGGTACTTTATTTTCTTTGTTGCTATTGTGAAGGGTAGAGTCTTTGATTTGGTTCTCAGTTTGACTGTTACTGGCATATAGAAATGCCTCTGATTTGTGTGTATTGATTTTGTATCCTAAGACTTTACTGAATTCATTTATCAATTCCAGGAGTCTCTTGGTTGAATCCTTGGGGGTTTTTAGATATAATATCATATCATCAGCAAAGAGTGAGAGTTTGATCTCTTCTGTCCCTATTTGGACACCCTTGATTCTGCTCTCTTGCCTGATTGCTCTCGCAAGGACTTCCAGCACTATGTTGAATAGCAGTGGGGACAGTGGGCAGCCTTGTCTGGTTCCAGTTCTAAGTGGGAATGCTTTCAATTTTTCCCCATTCAGTATGATGTTGGCTGTGGGCTTGTCATATATGGCTTGTATCATTTTTAGGTAGGCCCCGTCTATGCCTATTTTGTTACGTGTTCTTATCATAAAAGGGTGTTGAATTTTGTCAAATGTTTTTTCTGTGTCTATTGAGAGGATCATGTGGTCTTTGTTTTTGCTTTTACTTATGTGATAAAATACATTTATAGATTTGTGTATGTTGAACCATCCCTGCATCTCTGGGATGAAGCCCACTTGGTTGTGATGGATTATTTTCTTGAAGAGCACCTGGATTCGATTTGCTAGGATTTTATTGAGAAGTTTTGCATCTATATTCATAAGGGAAATCGGTCTGTGGTTTTCTTTTTTTGTTGCGGCCTTTCCTGGTTTTGGTATCACAGTTATGTTGGCTTCATAAAATGTGTTGGGGAGGATTCCATACTTCTCGATGTTATGGAATAACTTTTGTAGGAAAGGCAGTTCTTTGTAGGTGTGGTAAAATTTGGGTGTGAAACCATCTGGTCTGGGGCTTTTCTTTTTGGGAAGGTTTTTTATTGCTGTTTTGATTTCAGTTCTTGATATTGGTCTGTTCAGGAATTCTGTTTCTTCCTGGTTGAGCCTAGGGAGGCTATGTGTTTCTAAAAATTTGTCCATCTCTTCCACATTTTCCAGTTTGTGTGCATAAAGGTTTTTTTAGAATTCATAGAGTAATATCTTGTGTATCTCTGTGGCATCAGTTGTAATTTCTCCTTTCATGTTTCTGATGGAGGTTATTAGAGATTTTTCTTTTCTGATCTTAGTCTAGCCAAAGGTGTGTCAATTTTATTTATCTTTTCAAAAAACCAACTTTTCATTTTATTAATCTCCCGTATGGTTTTTCTGTTGTCCATTTCATTTAGTTCTGATTTGATCTTATTGATTTCTCTCCTGCTGGGTTTGGGGTCAGTCTGTTCTTCTTTCTCCAGCTCTTTGAGTCTACTCATTAGGTTGCCTGACTGATTTTCATAGCAATCTCAGAGAGGTATTTTGTGCTGGGATCTAGGTGGTGGCAGGTGAGGTGGAAGGTAAAAGGGTTTCCCCAGGATATTAAAAACTCATGTTTAAAAACCACAGCATTTGCTCTTATAGGTGCTTTCCCTTTGCCTTTGTATTTAATTTTACACAATTTCTTTAAGAAACACTTATTTTAGAGTCTATGATCTCAGAAGACCCAACACTAATGACACACTGCATTTATCTAGAGAATGAAAACATTCAATGGATTGTCAATACAGGAGCTGGAGAAGAGGGGCTCTCCATCCTCACAAAGCACGGGAGAACTAACTCGCACAAGTGGGAAGGATGGGTCCTAAAGGTTCTTCGGGGTCAGGAATTTAGCAGCACTGGCCTTCTCTTCTCTGCATGAGAAGAGAATGTACCTGCTGATGCTGACACTAGTGTCATGAATGTGGTTTCTCAGTAGCGTAGAAGACAATTTACCACAGATTTGGAAATAACTGTGGCATCAATACCTTCTATAATACTTCTTGACAACTGTATTGTGAAATATGCCGCCTACTTAATTTTGATTCTTTGGGAGTTTTCACTGAGCGCATGGGATGAATCCTAAGGCCAGCACCCAGCCTGTGTTCTTGCTATAGATCCTCCTGAGAACTCACCACTGGTGAGCAGCAGGCACAGATGCTCTCACAAATGCTGCAGAGAGCGTGTCAGTGTCCTACACTCGTTGATCAAATACTCTCATCCGATGAGGAGCTGAGCTGTAAAATGTGGACTCTGAGCAGAGGTGGCGTTATCATAAAGCCAAAGTTTAACCTTTATGGCTACTCACTTGCATGGGTCCCTATGAGAAAAGCCCTGTTCAGAGTTTCAGTTCTCATTTAGTTAAGCAGGCATTAAGTTATTATTTAAAAAATTTTATGACAGCAAATTCAATAAATGTTCTATTAAAGTGGGCAAAACTAAATAAAAACCTGCTATAAAACTGGTAAAATCTGGTTGACTTAACATTTCAAATGACAAAATATATATTATACATGCTTGAAATAATAGCTAATTTGACAATTTTATCATAAAGGTTATTTTAGCTTATGTAGAACCATCTGTCTTGCTTATAAAAGCTAACATATGAAAATGCTACGAAGAATATTTTTGCTCTCAAATTCAAACATGTTTCTGAAATTCAAGTACATTATGACTTCATAATTAAGGTAAATTACAATATAGATAGATGTGTAAAAGGGTTAGCCCAGAGTACAGGATTTCAATTCTAATGTATTTGCTGATATTTTTCTATTGCTCATAGTAATTTGGCTTTATAAAGTTATGGTATTTTCTTTCGTGAATCAATGAAATAAGAGTTTGTGATGTCTATAGGAAAAATCAGCCTAAGCAGTAATATAAATTCTGACTGTAAACTCATCTGGATCTCTGTAGCAGAATGTCAACATAGATGTTCTCTAGTTTATCAAAGTAACACCACTCCATTAGAGAGAAAAAGGTCAATACTTGCCATCAAAACTAATACTTGCAACCTTGGTGTATTTACTTTCTGAAGCTTTTAATGTAATTGGTTTAAAGTGTACCGTTACAGCATCATTTTGTGGTGTAGGTCGAACACTCTGCAAAGAGAAAAAAATACACATATGGCATTATTTTAGTCTAATGGTTCAGTTGCCTTGTACTGGAAAGTATACTGGAAAAGTAAAGCAGAATAAAAATTTTAAAAGTTTAATTTATGTGGTCCCTCTAAACGGAGGAGGCCAAACTGGTAAAACTTCAAATTAATTTCATTAGAATATCTTTATGAAATAAAATGACCACAGGCAAAAAAAAAAAAAAAAAAACATATTAGTCAGAATCTAAAAACCAACTAGTACATTGGGTATAAGTACATAAAACATTACAAAAGGTTATTTTCCAAATGAATGCCTAATTTATATATCAGAGAATATGACCTAAGGAAGACTTGTGGGTCCTTCTTAAAGAAATTCACACTACTAAATATACCACCCAGACTACATGCAGGTGAAGAATGAACATGAATTTGGGAGCTGGTGCCCCAGTGCCACAGTAGTTGTGCAGACTTCATTTCTAATGGCATTTTCTCTTCCTCTCTAGGCCACAACCATGTCAATGAGGTGCACAGCATTCCAGGGGCAGGGCAGCACTCCTGGCTATGGGATTGAGCAGTGAGGCAGATTGCAGGGATGTTCAATTTGGAAGAGGTCAGAAAGCTTTAGACTTAAAAAATCAGATCTTTCTATTCAAACAATAAAACTTAAAATACCAAAACCAGGAAAAGCTTGCACTTTGAGAGCATGCTTAAAAAATACCTTTTAAGGTTACAGTTATTTTTTATTTTCTCACTGACACAAAGCATTTTCAATTGGAAGGGACTTTAAAGATCCCAACCTCTCTTTTACTCATGAAGAGAACCTTGTCATATTGAGTGATGTTTCAATAGTGAGGCATCAGAGGCAGAACTGGAAACTAGGTTTCCTGACTTGGTCCAGGGCCCTTCACTGGACATCCTATTCCACAAACATGTATTCACAAAATCATGGTATTTTACACAAATCTTGATTAAAAATCTTGCTTTATAATTCATTTTGAATCTTAACCTTGTCTGAATACCCTCCTTGGGTATTTGTTGAGTTTTCAAGGGCTTTATAAACTTGTTGTCAAAGCCTGTCATTTCCTATAGAAAAGAACACAGATCTTTTCTGTGAAATTTATCAGGCATGCCCATCCGGCACAAGTCAGATCCACAAGGCACCAAGTTCTTCCCTCTGGCTACCTGCCCACTCTTTTCACCTCATTTACAAAGGTGAAATCTGCCTAAACTGAACATCTAGAAAAGCCTAAAGAAAGACAACTGTCTACTTTCCTTGCCACAGGGAATAAAACTGATTATATAATAATGATCACAGATACAGCTAGAGCTCCACCCTTTCCATGTTGGGTTAGTCCCCCACAGTTAGCAAGTCTTTACAGAGCCTAAAAGGATGGCTCTAAGGATGGTTATGTGATTTTATTATGCACTGAAAATCTTAAATCTTAACAGCCTTACTAGCTCTTGGACTCTGGCTCTTTCAGCATATTAACCCTTTTATCTTCCTGCCTTCTACTTTAAGAATTCCTTCTTATTTGCTTTTGAATCTCTAACTGGGGCTGGGAGTTAAATGATATGTTCATAACAATACCATTACTTATCAATAAGCTTTGCTGTTATTAATAATACATTTAAAATACAAACTTCTTCATTCCTTGAAAGGCTCCTAGATGTAACAATAAAAGAAAGTAGTTTGAACTATAAGATAAACTACGAACTGGAGAAAGTTTCATTTTCCTATACTACCATATTAATACTTTTTCCAAAGAAAAGGAAAGCAGTATAGAAGTTTAGGTGATAATCTAGTAGCAATCACTTCATGCAAGAAAAGCATATTAACTATATAACTAGAAGTGCGAGCTTGAGTCAGCTGTTCACATACTCTGGGGCTCACTTTCCTCACCTGTGGGGGGAAAAAAAAATCCTAGGGAATTAGATTATTTTCTGAGACCTCATCTATATACAAAATTTTGTGATCCAATTAATTTTGCTAGATTTTTCAAATTAGCCACCTTCATTGTGAGGTAAGGATTTTGTTAGAGAGATGATCTTGTAAGTTTTGTAGTTTGCAGAGGACTTTCACAGATATGGCTCCTAATTCCTTTACTTGTTCTACTGAATGTGATATAGCAACAATGGAATCTTGACCACTTTCCAACATGCTTAAAGATCAGAAGTGGCAGTTCATCAGTAACAACCTTAATACTTTTTGAGTGTTATCAGCCTGTACAACACAGTGCCAGAAATAGTTAAGCAATGGTATTTGTTAAAATATATATAAGTAGTAAGAGGTTAGGATAGCTGATGAAAAAAAATGTTTTTCTCATATGAAACACATCACTTTAAGATTCTCCTTACCAGAGGAAAATTTTACATTCAGTATTATTACCTTAAAATATGTTGCACTAACATGCTGGGATAGTTGTAAACAACAATTATTCGACAACTCAATTGCCATTCTTTTATGCAAATGGTCTGAATTATTTACTCGTTATCATTAAAAACAAACAAACCAACAAACCTAAATCAGTTAAAAACCATTTTCCAAAGAAACAAAAATAAAGCAAAACAAAAAAGCCAAAACAAAATACTTAACTAGCTGGTTCATTCTGGTGGCTTTAAATGAAAACTAATATACAATAATTACTTTATAATAAGCATATTTATATTAACAATCTGTTTCAGTGTTAGTCACTAACTATTGCTTATTCAAAGATAATCAAGAAGTGGAAAAAACATGGCAAGATTCCCGGGGAAGGCAGCTTGAATATGTTCTAAATATAGTTCTAGCCTTTTCTCACGACATTCAGGCCCAACTAATGTGAGACTCAAGAGTCCAGGACATTCTGCAACTACTTACAAAAGCACTTGAGCAAACAAAGAAAATAATTTTTCAGTATGTAACAATTTTATTTTTAATAATTCATGCACATATTCATTGAAGAATATATCAAGCTGATACTGAAAAATTAGTAAATCTGTCATTCCTATTTATCAATTACCAAGGAAACCTCAAATCAATGTTCCTCTTAAGATACCTGAGGCAAACGTATTCCATCATTTAAAGAGCATTAATGTTTTGAATGTTGAGGAAAACCATTTTCTCAAGATTGCATTATAGACAATATCAGGAGGGCCTAAACCTGGGCATCCTGTCCATTAACAGGTGAGGAACTTACATTTGGAGCTGCTTACTTTAGTAACCCTACATTTAGAAAGACTATTTAGAAAAAGACTGAATTCCCTGATGGAGAATTTTTAAAAAATCTCCAGCTCTTAGCACTACTTAGCACACCCTAAAACTTCTATATATTTGTGAAATGGAAAGAGGTAGGAACCCTTCTAAAAATGTATCAGCCTCTAAGCCATTTACATTATGCAGAAAATGCTGAAACAAATAGGAAAACTTTGAGAAGCTCTCTTAAAACTCAGTTTCGCTGTAGGTGGGCTTGCCACGGTTCATATGGGGAGAAGTCTAAGCTGCCATCATTTCTCGAGTGGACCACTGTAACAGACCATAACTATTCTTCTTTGCTTTCTGCCCTTGCAGCTCAGAAGTTCACTCTGCACAAAGTAGATTTATAACATAAATCAGATGATGTCACTCTCTCATTTAAAATCCTATAATAATTTCCCATTGCACTTAGAATGAAATGTAAACACCTCCCAGAGCCCCTGGAAGGCCTGTTTGAAAGTGAGCTTGACAGGGGAGGGGACCAATGCTGTATTCTCAGTACTTAGCACAGAACCTGGCATATCGCTAATGCTCATTAAATATTTATTGAGTGAATGAAGGGATGAGTGAAGGAGGAAAGACAAAACTATCAAAACACTGGCAGAGTTTGGGTTTTGGATATTATAAAAATTACATATACAGCTAGGTACAGATGTATAATAGATACATAGACATATAGTTTTTAATAGAAATATTGACTATGAAATTGAAATATATATTCATAAAGACTTGATTAAGTGGCATTATATATCTAACATACTTTCATGTAACTTTTGAATTTTTTATAGTTGGATAAGTCACTTAAAAAAAAAAACAGCTCTCAGTTTCCCTATTTGGGAAACTAGAACCTGTGCACCCTATAGAGTTGTATTAAATAAGGTAATTCATGCAAGTGACGCTAGCATAGTGCCTGATCCATAGTAAGAGCAAAAATATTAACTTAAAATGTATCCTACAACTCCTTAAAAACAGAGAAAAGGAGGAACATGGGGCTATTTAATTCCATGTTGTAAATGAACTGAATACTCTATTTTTTTCCATTCACATTCTTAGGATTAATTGCTAATTTCATTTTCTTATAAAATGTTTATTGAAAAAGGCATTTGTTTCAGTCCATTTATTGTATGTAAAAAGTTAGGCCAGTTTTCTTGGGCTAATAAGCAAAGGCACTTTCCCATCAAACTCCTAAACTAATGAAGAGAAATGACTAGTGGGAAGAAATGCTAGATCAGATATCAGAAACCCCACCCTGCCTGGACCCCAATCCTATCAGTGAGCAAGGTCACTGTGCATTAAGATGTGATTACCTGGGATGACAATCTCTTACTTCCTCATATGAGGTTTGTATACTCTCCTCTCTTTGGTCTGTACTTCACCATCTGGTGGTAAAATCTGGGTTTGGCCATAGATGGTCAAAGGTCCGTTAAGTCTCAAGCCTACACGACCTACTTCATTTTATCTGAGTTTCTTGAATTTAGGTTTCCAGCATAAGTACAAATTATAATAAAAATATTCTGCTTTCCTTTTCCATGATTCCCTATATATGTACCTTGGGGACCTCATCAGGGAGAGATGTGGTGGGCCAAGGCAAAACTTGGATATCCTTGTCTTTTTATTTTTTGCCTATAACTATCTAATGGCACCCCAATTCCACTACACAGCATAAAAGTAATTTGCTCTATGTGTATGTGTGAGGGGAAGAGAGAACCCTAGTTTATAATGTGCTATCTAATGTAACTACATAGCTGCCAGTTAGAAAGGGTGCCTACGACAAATGTTAAGAGCACTCTCCCATTACCTACCACATTTTTTTGCTTCATTATTTCTCTTCCCAACTCATCTGATTCTTTTTTTCTTCTCTTTTTACCTACTTAATACCTTAAGTCTAACAACCAAACCTGATGGAATCCTTATAGATGATTTTTCTTTTCACATGGTACACAGATCCTATAAATCAGGTTCTGATAAATCTTATCAGAATCCACTAGTCTTTTTATATGACCCTACCTGAATAAGAACCTCATAAACTTTGGTTCAAACTTAGCTTGGAGAAGATTATCTACTTTTCCTCTCATCCTTAAAATCTGGGTGGTTAGGGGTAGAACAGGTTTCTCACACCACCCTTAGAACCACAGTGTCACTAGGTCACTACAAAACAGAATTCTTTTACAGCAAGAGCTTAATTATTTTTAACTTTGTCATAAGCTTAGAAACAAAGAATATATAAATTGGGAAAAAAAATAACCAAAAACTTACTGTTATTGGTACATCTTTTGTTCCTGAATTTAATAAATGGAGATTTAAAACTTTTGGTAGATCTGTTAAAATTGAGGAAAAGAAATATTTCTTCAAAAGGTGCACTTTATACTTTATAGCAAGTTAGAATCTTTACCTTATTAGATGTCAAATTGAAGCTATTCTAGAATATGAAATACAATGACAATCACATTAATAAAAAGAAATGTTACATAGGAATCGCTTTACTCATAAGGGACATTGTGTATTATAAGAATGTACCATCCCCTCTTAAACAACTACACCAAAAAAAAAAAAAAAAACACAAAATAAACCCCAAAACATAATTTTTTAGTGAACTCAGACATTACTAATCTTTCAGTTTTCCAGCAAAGCATAATGAACCAAATTAATAATGTACAATGTGAAATTATATTAAAAGCAAATCTAATGTAAAAAAATATGGTCTATAATCCTAAACAACAAAATTTTAATTACATATGGCCCATATAAACCCCAAATTACAAGCACTCTTACTTTTTCCTTAATAAAAATCTCTGCTTTGTTGTTTTCAATTTTAGAATCTGAATTCTTTCTCTGATCTGGGCTAAATTTTTTTGTATTATGTCACCATAATGCAATTTAATAATTCATACCTAAACAAAATCCAGAAATAAATCTTCTGATTTCCTTTACTATAAAAAAAGATTTAGCATAACTGAATGGATGAAGAATTGAATTAAGAAACTAGAAAACTACTTTCTGCCTCAATCTTCCATTTAAATGACTCAAATTATCCCATGACCTTGTCCTTCCACCTGGTAAGCAATGCTACCCCCTCAGAGGAGTGGGTTATAAACTTGTAAAGGCTCTGAGTCCCCAAAAGGAGATTTCCACAAGATCATGTAATCCACTGAGAAATGACTTTCAAAGCTGAACTACAAAGTATAGCAGAGCTACTCAGCACTGAATACAGGGATTTTTTAAAAAGATCTATAAAAAGTCTCTCTCTCTCTTTTTTTTTTACCTTGTGTTCGTAGTGTACCAAAATCTAACATTTCGGTTGAGGAATAAATTCCAGGAGCTTGGAAAAAAAGAAAAGTATATAATTATTTTTCACTCTGCCAGAGTAAGATGTACTGAAAACAAAACAAAACAAACTTGCAATTTCTTTAGTTTTCCACTAACCTGTTGTAACTTCAACCTCAACAGGAAGAATGATAAACTCGGTGCTGTCTGAAGCATTAGTCTTTATTCTTATGAAGGCTGTGTGATTATCTGCTTCTCTAGATGAAAAACTGGCTCTCATCACTCCCTTGGTTTCATAAGGAGGAATTTCCTGACAAGTTAACAGACCATAATGTAGCACAGCTTTTGTAATGTTGCAATACCACCATATTTTATTGAATTAGCTGATATCAAGTGAAAGATGATTATTTTATATACGTACTAAGAAAAAAAACACTGCTAATTAAATAAATATGTAGCATATGCTCCAATTGTGGAAGATGTTAAAATGTGGAAAAATTTGCTTTTTTAAACTGATAAAATATGGTATGTAAAGTAACGAAGTAAATAAGTCAAATGATCTGAAAACAACTTGTCAGTTGCAAAATCACCATTAAAAGATAAAACTAATCTACAATATCATTCATTCATTCATTCATTCACTCACTCATGAGACAGAGCCTCACTCTGTTGCCCTGGCTAGACTGCAGTGGTGTCATCATATAGCTCACTGCAACCTCCAAATCCTGGACTCAAGTTATCCTCCTGCCTCAGTCTCCTGAGTAGCTAGGACTACAGGTATAAGCCATCACACCCAGCTCATTTTTCTATTTTTGTAGAGACAGGGTCTTGCTCTTGTTCAAGTTGGTCCCAAACTCCTGACCTCAAGTGATCCTCCTGCCTTGGCCTCTCAGAGTGCATCCATTATAGGCATGAGCCACTGTGCCCAGCCCATTATCAGTTATTTTTTAAGGTGTTAGCTAGCGGTGCTTGTGTACATAACTCAGTCCTGAAATTCCCTAACCAAGAGAAATGTCACTATCAAAGGGAAATATTTTTCTAGAAGTCCACAGGAATCTCTGTAAATGATAACCAATAGGGCTTGGACTCTGCTTTCATTTAAAACCTAACAAAACTTCTCAAGCAAACGCACAATTTACTAGTTGCATTCAGTAAAGCTCTTGGCACGTAAGATAGCATAAATTTTCAGTCTTGTATTGAGAAAACATTCACACATACACTAAAAGGAAGACTCACTGGGAAAAAACTTTTTTTGAAGTGTAATTTTTTTCCTGGTTTTAGAACAATCTAGCTTCCTGGGGACTGATAGAGTTTCTCTACACACATTTTTTAGCATATTTTAGGAAATCCTGTGTTCTAGAACTTACTGCTCTTCACTTACCTTTGTTCTCTTAATGTTTTAGTCTCAAAGTAGAAAATAGGTGATTGGAACCCTCCTGGAACCCCAGAGATGGACTATCCACTTCTCAACTCTAGGGAGCTGACTTGGGCACTGGGGTTTTCTCATGTACACTGAAAGGGGTCAAGGCCCATTGACCTTTCTCTCACTCTAAGCTTGTAGGAATAAGAATTACTGTATCTTTTGTAGCCACCAGGAGTTTACAACATCATGCTACTCTCTGCTGCTGTGCATTATAGTTTTTAACAATTTAAAAATCTCAGTTATCTTATGTTTATTAGATGTCAATTATATTTCACAGGAAATTCTTAGTTCTTCTATCTAGAACTGTAATACATACAAATTTAATAGCTTATATTTAATCTTCTGATGTATTGTTTTATACATGATTTCTCCCCAAGGTTTTTCAAACAACAACATAATTTCAAGTTGAAACATTTTTGTGAAAGCATAGCAATGGATTGTCCATTACATATTTCTTCTGTTAGTGTGTTTCTGTATTTTGGAAATTAACCAAATCACCGACTGACAAATTTGTTTCTAAATGTTCAAACTGACATCCTAAAAATGTCACCTCCACATCTCTTCCCTGGTCAAGACTGGTCAGAAGGCAGAATCAAGAGGTGCTGTGTGTGTAACAGAACAATTAACAAAAAAACTTTGATCCTCAGAACTTATTCATAGTGGTAAAGTCAGTGTGTCTCCAATTATAGATAAGCAGTGATTTGAGTGACTTTGGTACAAGAACTGCATTTACCACAACTGCCTTTTCCCTCTGGTATTAAAGCATAGTAGACGACATTTAAAAAAATCATATGGAAGGAACTTTTACAAAAGGGCAGTTCCTGCATATTCTTTAATTTGGTTAATATTTTGCTAGTATTCTCTCCAAGAGAAAGTGATTCTCTAAGCATTGATACAAATGGTTAAGTATTCAACAATATGAAAAGTGGATGTAGATCACCTAAGAATTTCAAATTTTCTAAGTCATCATAGGTGCTTAATCAGGTTCCCTTTGCAAATGCCATCTTCTCTAACAGTGAGTCTGAACATTCAATTCTCTACCTTCAAAAATATAATCAATCTTCATTTTCTTAATCTTAATGTAAAGCACATCATAAATGATCAGATTTGGAGACAATTTTACCAACATAATTCTGAGAAAGAATAGTTGAAATCACTTCCTTTCCACCGTAGGCTGAAATTTCCACCAATTTAGTTCATTCCTCTTTCCAAGAATTACTGCTTATATTTTCCCCTCACTATCTCACCCAATTTTCAAATACATTTGATACAAATTTAACATTAAGACAATAATCAAAGAAAAGTCACCCATATTTCTTCAGTTGATAAGGAGTTAAGTATTTTCTGGTGTATTTAAGAAAACAATCAGTTTCATGTGAACACGCACAAGAGAAAACCATGTTATCACTCACCCACAGTTTTCTGGTACCTCCTTGTTGACCTGTTGGGAGTTCTAGGTGAAGGTCTCCTCCACTAGAGTACATTTCTACAACCTGGGACAAAAGGATACATGATGGTTAAGTTCAAAATCATATTCTCCCTTCAGGTGATTTGCTATTACAGAGAAATAAGTTTGCCATCCTAACTGTTTATCAGAAAAAATTTAAAAACATTTACAAATATAAATCTAAGAGATATTATATATCACATTGTATCACTAAAGTCAGTGCCCCATATGTGCAAGCAATGGTAGTATTTTTAATTAAAACAAGGTAAGTTTGAAAATTTAACTTAGAAACAATGTATGTAGTTGTTTCAGAGACTAGATTTTAGAAAATAACAGGATACTTATTTTTCTTTTGTCCAAAGGATATAATTTATGAAAATTATCAGGTTTTACAAATATAAATTTTGTATTTCTTATAGTAACACAAGTGCTTCTTTATTATACATTTATAACAGCAGATCAAGTAACTACCATAACTGTGAAATAGTGAAGAACATAAATATTATTCTGAGATATATATAATAATTCTAATGCAGTGTGAAAACATTTGGTTTTTACTGGTAGCAAAATCACAGGTACTAATTAATGCCTCTGTGGCTTATGCCTATACCTGTGATTTTTTTTAAAAACAGTTTTATTGGGTTATCATTTATGTATAATAAACAATACATATTTAAAGTATACAACTTGATAAATCCTGACATATGTATACAGGCATGAAACCATCACTGCAATTAAGATATTAAATTTACCCATTACCCCTAAAAGTTTCCTTATGCCTTTTATAATCCATCCATCCCTCTCTGACCATTCTTCTTCCTAGGCAACCACTGATCTGCTATCACTATAGATTAGCTTATATTTTCTACAGTTTTATATACGTGGAATAATACAGCATGTATTCATGTGTGTGGCTTCTTTTACTCAGTGTAATTATTCTGAGATCCATCCTGTTGTATATATTCACAGTTTATTTCTATTTCATGACTATACCACAGTTGTTTTTATCCATTCATATACTGATGGACATTTGGGTTGTTTCCAGTGTTTGGCCATTAGAAAAAAGCTGCTGTAGACACTGAGTACAGGTCTTGGTGTGGACATCTACTTTCCTTTCTGTTTCCTAGGAACTGGGTATATGGCAGGAGACCTTCCTTTAAAGTCAGGTAAGCTAACCCCAGCTCCTAGAAATAAAGAATATATTTAACCCAAATTTGGGGTGAAGTATGAGAATGAGCAGAGAACTTTCACTTGTTTTATCATAAAAAGTTCTCCAAGAGTGAATAAAAAAGGCCAAAGCAAGAAAAATGGCAATCATTTGGTATAAGCTTAAAGTTTTTTTTTCCCCTTGGGAGGGGGTTGTATTGCTATAAAAATAATGAATTTAGCAAAGACTGATGAAGATTTTTCTTTGAGTATTATTACTTGCCTCTTAAGACAGTGCTTTTCTATAGTATTTATTGTATTAATAATAATAGCACCTTAACTGATGCGGTGTCTGTATAACTTTTTCTGAAAACCAGAAAACACCACATATTATTTCATTTAATCTTTCAAGGTATCAAGGAAACAAGCATAACAAATGTTTGAAAACAGAAGATTAAACGTAGGCTACTGATAACAGGGACAATGAATAAGGAAATGGAGATAGAAAAAATTTAAATTACAAAATAAAAGATTACATTAAACTAGAAGCATGACACATTCCTGATTTTTAGTCCAGTACTATTTGTCCTAATTTAATACAGTTTAGGAAAAAAAGGAAGCCAAACATTATATGCAATATATAATTTGTATAGAAAAGAACCCACAAAAATGTTGTGTGCCCACATATATGCATATAAATGCACAGAGAAAGGTCTGAAGTGACATACACCAAGGTGATAGGAACGGTGTCCATGAGGAAGGGATTGGGACTGGAGCTGTGCTATCCATGCAATAGCGACCAGCTACATGTGGTTATTTACACCTAAATTAGTTGAAATAAAGTAACATTAAATGTTCAGTTCTTTAGCCACCCTAGCCACCAATTCACGCACTTACCAGTCACATGTGGCTAGTGGCTGTTATGCTGGACAGAGCAGATACTGAACTTTTCCACCATCCCAGAAAGTTTTGTTGGACAACGCTGGACTGGAAAGTAGGGAGTTCAAGGGGACTTTTGCTTCACTCATATCTGAACTGTTAATATTTTTTTCAGGGAGAGCATACTCATGTGTTTGTGTTGTATAATGAACAAATCAGATACATTTTCTTGCTTTATAATATCTTCTTCAGTTTAAGGATAAGACTAATGACATAGCATAATTTATTATAGGATTATCAGGTTAAGAGTGCCTTCCCAGATAAACAATCTATATTGCTTCTAGGATGGCAACTTTGGTTTTCCGTTTGCTCTTCTTCATTTTGTGGGGAAAACTGCATTGTGGTAAATCTTGAATTAAAATGTTATAATTGGTAAAAGACTAAATGAATTGAATTCAAAGAGATCAGTGTTTGGTAAGTCCAAAGGCTGTAAGGCTACTTAAACCAGCATTTTGCCAAGTTCTGTAAGCTGAAAACAGTCAAGGAAAGAAAGCATCAAGAATTTCTGAGGTTTCTGTACAGATTTGTGATAACAATTAGCCCAGAACAGGGACAATATAGCATACACTAAAGTAGCAAAAGGACACAAATGGCAGAGGGTTTAAGAGAAAAACAGTTGCACTTGTAAAAGCAGGACGCAAGAGCAGGGTCCTCTTTTGTGATGAAGATATCTAGCTACAAAAATTAAAACTGGGGCAGAGTATTTTTATCAGTAGCTGTCCTCACCTAATGTCAACCAAGTGTTAGGAGAGACTTCTTTCGTGCTGCTTTTGCTTATAATTCCTAAGCGTTTCACTATTCAGGCTCTGAAAAATCTCCCCTTGTTCTTTTTCATTTCTCCTTTCGTTGTTTATAAACATTTATATGAGGAGGTTCTAGGATGACAAAAACCATTTTAGTTGCCAAAGCCCTGTACTTACCACAAAATACATTCTTCTTCTTCCTCCCCCTATCATTTCTTCTTCTTCTTCTTTTTTTTTTTTAAGACAGGGTCTTGCTCTGTCACCTGGGCTAGAGTGCAGTAGTGTCATCATAGCTCACTGCAACCTCAAACTCCTGGGCTCTCAAGTGATCCTCCTGCCTCAGTCTCCTGAATAGTTGAGACTACAGACATGCCCAGCTAATTTTTCTATTTCTTGTAGAGACAGAGTCTTGTTCTTGTTCAGGCTGGTCTCGAACTCCTGGCCTCAAGCAATCCTCCCGTCTCAGCCTCCCAAAGTGCTGGGATTATAGGCATGAACCACCATGCTCAGCCTCCACCTGTCATTTTCAAGCTGCTGTTCAGTCCTGCAGCATTGGTCCTAAAGAACTCTATGGCCCTGGGTGTAGATATCATGGACTATTCTGGAAAACATCCACATCTTCTAACACAGGCAACACAACTAGAAGCTATCGTGGCTGCACACGTTGTAGAGCTGTAAGTCACTGGGACATAAGGTAGAGATTTTAGGAAATCTCTGAAGGAGCGACACTAGCCACTCCCATTGTGGAAGCGACAGGAGCAAGTGAGGAGAGATTTCAAATCTGAAAACAATTACTACTAGATGACTGGGTAGGAGAAGGAGTTGCTTTTAATCATGATTTTATATTATCCCTTCCCTGAATTTCAACTTCCAGGCTGCCATCATCAAAACTTATTACCAGAAATAAATTCAAACTGTTTTCTTAAAAAATAATTTATATAGGGCCAGGAAGAGCTTACAGGTAAGAGAAAAAGCCACGTTGTGTAGTTGAAAACTCTTCCTTAATTAAATGCAGCACTGTCTAAACTATAACACCAGAGAAGCTACAGTCATTTAAAAGTGGCTCAAAAAATTCAAAATCCAGACTGCATTCTTCCAAAATTCAGACTATAGTAAGCTATATTAAAAGTAATACTCCTCTTTAATACATCTATAAAACCTCATTATTTTAAATAGTTACAGGAAATTGTAACAAACTGAGATTTCATGCTAAGCATTAATATCACCCAAATGAAGCTATCCAAAATCACCACAATAAACTCACCTGTAAAGGCTCACTATGAGGATTGTGTATGTTTATTATAGGTGAGAAACTGCTATTCACAGGGACTCTGGCCCCAAGGAATGGCCTCAATCGATATGGATTTGGAACTCCAACACCAAATACCTGTTTCAAAGGAGAACAAAAATGAAATTTGAGTTGCTTTTATAGCAAACATTTTTATAGTTATAACTGATTGCTATAGGGAGACTGACGAATCTAATTTAGATGGAAAAATATTAACGGTTCCTGTTTAAACAAAAACTCCACAAATGTAGTTTCTATACTTGATTTGGCTACATATTTGATTTACTATATATGTGCATTTGGAATGAATTCTACAACATATTGGAAACTAAAATGACAACAGTCCTTCATAAAGTTATGGAATAGACAAAAGAAGAAAATAGGGAGTGAAAAGATTTTCCTACTCCAACCATCAGAAGTTGAAGCTATGGTCCAAACAACTTCCCAACTATCAAGCCCAGCTCCAAGTCATTCCCACATGGGAAGGCCCTTGTGGGTGAGCCAGTCATTCAAATGACAGATATTTATTAAGTGTTCATAAGGTGCTAGGCATACACACAGTAGTGACCAATTCAATAGTGAACAAATGGATAATGTGCCTACACTCATGAAACTTACATTACAGTACTGGGGAGAGACTAGATACAAATAAAAAGATTTAAAAAAAAATCCCACTGTCTACAGGGTAAATAACAGACCATGTAGGGGTTGGGGGAGAGTTTAGACAGCTACTGTATAATCCAGTGAGAGGTGACAGTGGCTTGGAAGAGAGCAGTGGTAGTGAAGAGGAGGGAAGTACACAGACTCAAGATATACTTAGGAGGAAGACTTGGTGAAAGACTGGATGTGGAGAGGTAAAGAAAGAAACAGCTGGCTGCTGGGACTCACCTTGAGAACAATCTGATCATGACCCCCAGATAGTCCAGATTGGCTGTGACCATACAGGTCTATTGGGGGACACCTTTATAGAGCAAGGACCTTCAATCTTATGATAATCTTTTCATTTACTTGACAAGTATATGTTGAATGAGTATCATCTACATCACACTTAAAAATTACTGAACCAAGCATCAACAGTTTACTGAATGCCTACTACCTTTACAGACTTATTCACCATAAGTAAGCAGAAGACATGGTTCCTTATTACAATGGAATATTTACTCTGACAGATTTTCAAAATATATGGAGTGTTTTGGGCATTGGAGAGGAAATGTCTTAAATAAAAGCATAAAAATGTAAAGTAAGGTATTAGCTAAGTAAGGATTTAAATAATTGAGTTGCATGGGCAGCTCAGCATAGTGGAAACGATTATTATGGTCTTTGTAGCTGCTCAACAACTTACTAGTAGCATAATCTAGGCAAATTAGTTAACCTTTCTAAACTTCAACTACCTTATCTAAAAAAAAAAATTGAGAATAATAGTATCTGTAACACAGGCAGAAGTATATGTATAGTATAGTGCTAGCCAAATAGAAATAATTCTTCTTCTTAATAATCTTGATAACCTTGCTATATAAAAACTTGATTCACAAACAGAACAATGGCTGATACATTATACAAAAAGATTTACATTATTCCTATAAACATTATCTTTCTTTAATAACCTAAACAAAGATTCTACATAAAAAATGTTCAAAGAAGTAAATATGATATTACTAATCTTTTAGTAATGATTCTTTACTAAAGAAAAGTAGGCATGTATGTTTTAATTTTGAAACTGTTATCAACAATGCTTTGTAAGTGTCTGAAAAGTAAAAATTAAAACAAATTTTAAAAGTCAGTGTGAAAATATTTTTTACTATTCTTTCGTCAACCAATCTTAATGCTCTAGCTGTAGCTTTAAAATAATTTGTTCAGTCTGATTGAATAGGGATATTTACAATAAGTATAAAAACACCCTAAGTCTAAACTCTTACATTTTCTATTATCCCCTGAGTTTCTGAATTAAGTTCTTAAAAGGCTGCCACATGATAAGGTAGAGATGATGATATTTTATAAAATAAACAAAAGTTTTAAATCTAGTTCTTACCTGGTAAGTAAATACCCCATGATTAGATGTGTTAATAAATAAAGTATTTTCTACATTTCCCACTACTCTTGCAAGAAAAACTACATCAAATGATGTATTTCCTCCTGGAAGAATTTTCTGAAAAGCAAAGCAATAAATAAAGTTAAATTGGTAACAAACAACAAAAAACAAAACCCCAACAGATCATGCTGATCAAAATTAGACAGCTAACATTCTTTAAACAAATATCTTAGAATCATTTCCATAAACTAGCTTTTTTCCTTTAAAGGTTTATGCTTTATATTAGCCTATTATGCAATGGATAATAAAAAAGATATCTTTATATCAAATGTCTATAGTCACATATCTTTGTCATTTATCAGCCTAAAGGCCTGAACAACAGATGGTTTCCTTGGATTGGGTTCATTCAACAATCACTACGCTGGAATGAGTGCCTAACTGTAGGCTATTCCATGATCAGACAATCAAGGAGTTGAGCTGAAGCTGAGCTTTTTATACAGATGTACTACTGTATTACTAAGCAACAACTTATATTATTTCAAAGAATAAGCATAGGCCTCAACCCCCTGATCTCTGCCACCCATCCACACAAGGCACAAAATGTCCCTGAAACGTGAATTAGGAAAGAAGGCAGGGGTGAAAATATGTGTAGGAACTCAACTCCTATTATCTTGTGCAGATTGAGAATGTCACCATAGTCAGTGAACTAAAATTTTATTACAACAAAACAGGGCTGTTCCATGAAGTTTTAAAGACTGGGATTGCAATTCTGCCTGCAATAAAGCCTTAAAATGTGTTTTAATATGTAAAGCTATCAACACTTCTCATTCTGTCTCTATGGCCAGAACTCTAAAATGCTACCTAAATTATATAGCTCCAAATACATGGCATTGAGACTATGACTTCACCTTAGAATGAAGAAAGCTGGAAAGAGCATTTCTCCTGCAATATCACCAACAAAAAGAATGATTTACAAAATCACCTTTTCTTGAACCCATCACAGAATCTGATTGCCAAAATCAAAGGAAAGACAAACACTTCCAAGAAAGATACAATGTGAGTATTGGCAGAGAATGGGAAGACGATGAGGCCACCACACAACAAAGCAAGCAAGAAATTCAGCTAAAATGTTTACACACTGCTAAAAGGTCAAGTGTAGGCCAGCATGAGAGTATAGAGCCCCTGGCAGATGTAGACATTAGGTGGAATTCATACTTGAGTAAGAAATCAATAATATCTGGTAAATTCTAAAATAGTTTGAAATTAAACAATAGACTTCTAAAATAACCCAATGGTCACATATGTAGTCAGACGAGAAATTAGAAAATATTTTGAGTTGATTGGAAATGAAATACAACATATCAAAATTTGTAGCCTGCACTTAAAGCAATACTAGGAAGAAAATTTATAGTATTACAAAAGGTTCATAAAACTGATAAAACCCTACATAGAATGACCATGAATAAAAAGAGAGAAGACAAAAATATAAGGAACTAAAATATGGACATCATTATATACCCTTTACCAATAAAAAGAATGACAAAGGGATATTGCAAACAATTCAATGCCCATAAATTTAATAACTAGACAAAATGGACAGATTTTTTGACAATCTGCCAAATCTGACACATTCTGCTAAAGCTAATTCAAAATGAAATCGGTAACACGAATAGTCCTACACCACATAAAAGAAATTTAATTTATGGTAAAAAACATGCCCACAAAGAAAAGCCTGAGCTCAGATGATTTCACTGATAGAATGGTAGAATTCTCTACCAACCATTTAAGAACGAAATAATACCAATCCTACATAAACCTTCCAGCATATAGAAGAAGAGAGAACCTTCCTAATTCATTTTGAGCCTAGCATTACCCTGATACCAAGACCAGATAAAGAGTTGACAAGAAAACTACAAGCCAATATCCTTCATAAACACAGATATACAACCTTCTACAAAGTACTGGCAAATTGAATTCAGGCAATACATAAAAAGGATAATGCATTACAACCAAGTGGTTTTTACCTTAGGAATGCAATTTTAGTCCAAGATTCAAAAATCAACTCAATATAATTCATTTACCAACAGACTAAAGAAAAACCATAAGGTCATCTCAATAAATGCAAGTAATAATTTGACAACACTTAATATCCATTCATGATTAAAAATCTCAGTAAACTAGGTGAATAGAACTCCCTCAGCCTGATAAAGAGCATCTATGAAAACCCTAGAGCTATCATATTTGATGGTGAATGAATGAATGCTTTCCCTCTAAAACTTAGAACAAGGCAAAGATATCTTCTCTTATGACAGCTATCTAACATTGTATTGAAGTACTAGAAAGTGCAATAAGGCAAGAAATAAAAGGCACACACACTAGTACAGAAAAAAATCTGTTTTTATTCATAGACAACATGGCTTTCTATATAGAGAATCTCAAAAAATATTTACAAAAATGCTCGTAGGTAGGACTCAGAAAAGAATTTAACAAAGTCATGGGAAGCAAGGTCAATATATAATGATCAATTGTATTTCCACATACTAAAAATGAACAGCTGGAATTCTAATTTTTTAAAAAGTACCATTTACAATAACACACAAAGAAATATTAAGAAATCTAATAACACGTGCAAGTTCTGAGAACTATAAAACACTGCTGAAAGTAATCAAAGATGACAAATGAAGAGAGATACTGTGGTTCATGGATTGGAAGACTCAATATTGTTAAGATGTTAATTCTCCCCAAATTGATTTATATAGCCAATGCAATTGCAATCAAAATTTCAGTCTAAGGAGATGTAACAACTAAATGCAATGTGAAATAGGATCTTAAAACAGAAAAACTGATGAAATTCATATAAGCTCTTTAGTTAATAGTATTGTACCAATGCTAGATTCCTGGTTTGATATTTGCACTATGATTATGTGGTTTTTTTTTTTTTTTTGAGACAGGGTCTTGCTCTGTCACCCCCAGCTAGAGTGCACTGGCGTCATGTCATCATAGCTCACTGCAACCTCAAACTCCTGGGCTTGAGCAATCCTTCTGCCTCAGCCTCCCCAGTAGCTGGGACTACAGGCATGCACCATTATACCTGGCTAATTTTTCTATATTTTTGTGGAGACAGGACCTCATTCTTGTTCAGGTTGGTCTCGAACTCCTGACCTCAAGCGATCCTCCAGCCTCGGCTCCCCAGACTGCTAGGATTACAGACATGAGCCACTGCGCCTGGCCAAGATGTTAACACCAGGAAGAAACTGAGGTAGAAATATGTAGAGGAGACTACCATCTATGAATATATGGCAACTGAGTGAGGGCTATGTGGAGACTATTACTTTTCTGTACATTTAAAATTAATTAAAATGACACGGATGGGCGGGACACGGACAATGTATGTAACCTGAGGTTTTGTACCCCCATGAAGAGCTGAAGTAAAAAAAAAAAAAATCTCAGCAGGATTTTTTTAAAAAAGAAAATAACAAGCTGATTCTAAAATTTAGAAGGCAAGGAAAAAGAATAAGTCAAAACAATTTTGAAAAAGAAAAACAAAATTGGCGGACTCCTAATACCTGATTCTAAGAATTACTGTAGAGCCACAGTAATCAAACAGTATGGACTGTAGAAAGGATAGGTATTTTAGAGTCTCTCTATTAGATACATATTAGAACGTATAACAAAAACAAAAACAGACCTATACATACAAGATCAATTTTCAACAAAAATACAGTGGGATTTCAATGAGAAAGGATAGTGTTTTTTAAGCCAATGGCTCAGGAACAACTGGATATCCATATGCAAAACAAAATAACCCTTGATCTGTATTTCATACCATAAGCAAACATTAACTAACAAAGGATTGTAGACCTAAATGTAAAATCTAAAACTACTACAGTTGTCCCTCGGAATCTGTGAAGGATTTATTCCAGGACTTCCTGTGGATACAAAAATCCCTGATATAAAATGGCATAATATTTGCATATAACCTATGCACATCCTTCTGTGTACTTCACTATCATCTCTAGATTGTTTATACTACCTAAAGAATGTAAATGCTATTAATATGTAAATAGTTGTTACACTGTATTGTTTAGGGAATAATGACAAGAAAAAAATATGTACATGTTCAGTACAGACATAATTATTTTTTTCCAAATATTTTCGACCTGGTATTGGTTAAATCCATGGATGTGGAACCCATGAACATGGAGGACCAATTATACTTCTAGAGGCAAAACTGGAGAAAATCTTTGTGATCTTGGGTTAGGCAAAGAGTTCTTAGCTAGAACTTCAAAAGTATGACCTGTAAAAGAAAAATTTGATAAAATAGACTTCATGAACATTAAAAACTTCTGCTCTTTAAAGATTCTATAAAGAGAATGAACAGTCATGCCACAAATGGAAAGAAAAGATTTGTAAATCACCTATCTGATAAAGGACTTATATCCAGAATATATAAAGAACTCAGTAAGAAAACAAGCCAATTAAAAAAAACAGGCAAAAAATCTGAGCAGATACTTCATCAAAGAAAATATATGAATGGCAAAATAAAAGGAATATTACTTTTCACTGGGGAATGCAAATTAAAAATGGACTAACACTATACACCTATTTTAATGGCAAACAAAGAAAACCCCAAACCTGACAACACTGAATGCTAATAAGGATGTGGAACAACTGAAACTCTCATACATCTAGTGGGAACATGAGGTCGTACAATCATTATGAAAAACTGTTCAACATATTCTTAGGATAAGACCCAGCAATCCCACTCCTAAGTATTTACCTAAGAGAAATGAACATTTATATTTACACAAAAATCCATATGTAAATATTTATAGTGGCTTTATTTATAACTCCAAGTGGGAAATAACCCAAAAGTCTTCAACTCATGAATGAATAAACAAACTGTGATACTGCCAGCCAATGAAATACTATTCTGCAATAAAGTGGTTCAAAGAACTGATACACCTAACTACACGGACCAACATGAAAAGTATTTTATTAAACGAAAGAAGCCAGACTAAAAGAGCTATATACTACATGGTTCCATTAATATACCCTGGAATAGGCTATACTCACTGGTTTGAGTTGACTCAGTTTTTGATTAGGGGTTTGCTGAAACTCAGAACTAAAGGTGTGAAATTTTACTGCAAGTATGTTGTAATTTAAAAATATACAAATATATGTAAGATATATAATACAATAAATATAAAAGTATTTATTTTTTTTTACCATTTGGAGTAAATAAAAAGTCAATAAGAAAACAAACAACCCAATTAAAAAAACAGGCAAAAGAATTGAGTGGACACTTCACCAAGTGATGTAAGTCTGCCAAGGGTCCCTTATAGACTGACTCAATCTTATTTTAGCTGGGACCATTTTTACAAAGGTCTCAGTTTGCATGTTCCCTTGGAACAAGAACAATTAATTCACTGTTTAACTCTTGGCTGGCAAGAATAAACCCTAATCTACTTTAAAACAATAAAACCTCTAAAAATAAAGTGGATAATATTACTAAGTTCAGGCCATCCACCCACACTTTGCACTGTCATGAATTTAATTCCACAGAGTTGTATTGTTGGCCACCCTTTTATCACCTTTATAATTCCCTCTGACAATTTAAGGATTCATAGTCCTGACACCTATGACATAGAGAAGAATCAAGGCAATTTGAAAAAAGAGTATCATTTTCCCATCTAAGATGCCACTGCTTTTAATATAGATGTTTTGTACCAGAGCAAGAGAAAAATAATGCTTAAATACAGCTAATAGGAGACCTGCATATAAAGCAAGGAGTGAGAATAACAAAAACCTCATTCATACAAAGGGCCAGTGAAGAATACTATGACTCATTTTGGGCACTGGATAGAGGGAGAAAAACTAACTTACTCTTAGAATTTGGACTATGTATCAGTACTCATGCAGGTTTGTAGTCTGAATACATATCAGTGGTCCAAAAACCCTCAAGCAGAAAATTTAATGTTTACATGACAGTGCTGAGACCACTAGTGCCAGTCACTCTCTCTGGAAAAACCCAACTTTAATCCAGGCTGACAGTGATTGTAAGGTGTGTGACTGTAAGATGTGTCCCAATTTCAGAGATATAAAAATGTGCAAAAAATAGTTTTAGAATTGATGAGTACAGTATTGCTATCTGAGAACAGTTCTAGAAGAGATTCATAAGGTCTATGCTTACTACATGAAAATTTATCCAGAGGCAACCTGGTTTCCTTTGAAATTTTTATGGAACTTAATTTTATTTAAAAAAATATTACCCTTTATTTAAAAAAATACCCTTTTAAAACCTATCTAAATTTCACAAAGTAAGAGACATTTCCATAGAACCCTTGTAGCTGATGGATACAAGACCTGAGTTCCTAAGTCTCTCACTAAGAAACTGTAATTTTGGCAAGTCATATTTGTAAGCAAAGCTCATTCCCTGGGTTTTTTACTCCCCTGGTGATCTTAACCAGATGCATGGCTTTGTATGTTCACCAGTGACTCCTAAGCTTCTATTTCTAGTCCAGTCCTCTCTTTCTCACACACCAAACTCAAATACCAACTGCCTCCTTGACACCTCCACTTGAATATCTAGGAGACAGTACAGATCGAACATGTCCCAATTGAACTACTGATTGTACCTCTGAAACCTGCTTCACCCTCAACCTAGATAGCAACTTTGTCCTTCTAGTTGCTTGGGACAAAACTCTAGAGCCAATCTTAATTCTCCTCTTTCTCCCAATCTCACATCAGGACATCCTATTGCCTGTATCTTCAAAATATACAGGCATATTGCCTTTTATTGTGCTTCATTTTACTGTACTTCACAGATATTGTATTTTTTTTTTTTTACAAATTGAAGGTTTGTGGCAACCCTGCATCAATCAAGTCTATTGGCGCCAGTTTTCCAACCGCATGTGCTCACTTCATGTCTCTATGTCACATTTTTGGTAATTCTTACAATATTTCAAACTTTTCTCATTTTTATGAAAAGTTCGTTTCATTACATCTGTTACAGTGATCAGTGATCTCTGATGTTACTATTGTAACTGTTCTGAGGTGCCACGAACCGTCGCCCACTTAAGACAGCCAACTTAATCAATCAATGTCGTGTGTGTTCTGACCCTTCCACCTACAGGCTGTTCCCCCACCCCTCTTCCTCTCCTCAGGCCTCCCTATTCCCCGAGACACAACAATATTGAAATCAGATCAATTTATAACCCTACAATGGCCTGTAAGTGTTCAAGTGAAAGGAAGAGTTGCACATCTCTCACTTTAAATCGAAGTTAGAAATGAAGCTTAGTAAAGAAAGCATGTCAAAAGCCAAGATAGGCTGAGGGCTAGGCCTGTTGCATCAGTTAGCCAAGCTGTGAATGCAAAGGAAAAGTTCTTCAAGGAAGTTAAAAGTGCTACCCTAGTGAACACATGAATGATAGTTAAGAACTATCCAGAACAAGGCCCCAATTTTCTTTAATTCTATGAAGGCTGACAGAGGTTAGGAAGCTGCAGAAGAAAAGCTGGAAGCTAGCAGACATTGGTTCTTGAGGTTTAGGGAAAGAAGTTAGTTCAGTAACATAAAAGCACAAGGTGAAGCTGATGTAAAAGTTGCAGCAAGTTATCCAGAAGATCTAGCATTGATGAAGGTGGCTATAGTCAACAACAGATTTCTCATGAGATGAACAGCTTTCTATTGAAAGAAAATGCCATCTAGGACTTTCATAGCTAGAGAAGAGAAGTCAATGCCTGGCTTCAAAGCTTCAAAGGACAGGCTGACTCTCTTGTTAGGGGCTAATGAAGCTGGTAACTTTTAAGTTGAAGTCAATGTTCACCTACCATTCTGAAAATCCTAGGGCCCTTAAGAATGAAATCTACTCCACTTGTGCTCAATAAATGGAATAACAAAGCCTCGATGATAGCACATTTGTTTAAAGCATGGGTTACTAAATATTTTAAGCCACTAGTAAGACCTAATGCTCAGAAAAAAAAGATTCCTTTCAAAACGTTACTGTTCATTGACAATACACCTGGTCACCCAAGAGCTCTGATGGAGATGCACAAGGAGATGAATGTTGCTTTCACGCCTGCTAACACAACATCCATTCTGCAGCCCATGGATCAAAGACTAATTTCAACTTTCAAGTCTTATTACTTAAGAAATACATTTCCTACGGTTATAGCTGCTATAGAAATGATTCCTCTGATGGATGTGAGCAAGTCAGCTGAAAACACAGGAAGAATTTACCATTTTAGATGCCATTAAGAACATTCATGATTCACGGGAGAAGGTCAAAATATCAACATTAACAGGAATCTGGAAGAAGTTGATTCCAATCCTCATGGATTTGAGGGGCCTAAGACTTCAGTGGAGGAAGTCATTAAAGATGTGGAAACAGCAAGAGAACTAGAATAAGAAGTAGAACCTGAAGATGGGACTAAATTCCTAAAATCTCATGATAAAACTTTAAAGGATGAGGAGGAGTTGCTTCTTATGGATGAACAAAGAAAGTGGTTTCTTGAGATGGAATGTACTCCTGGTGAAGAGGATATGAACACTATTGAAATGACAACAAAAGATTAAGAATATTACACAAATTTAGTTAATAAAGCAGTGGCACGGTTTGAGAATATTGACTCCAATTTTGAAAGAAGTTCTACTGTGGGTAAAATGCTATCAAAGAGCACTGAATGCTACAGAGAAATCTTTTGTGAAAGGAAGAGTCAATTGATGTGGCAAACTTCACTGCTGTCTTATTTTAAGAAATTGCCACAGCCACCTAATCTTTGGTGACCAACACCCTGGTCAGTCAGCAGCCATCAACTCTGAGGCAAGACCCTCCCCAAGCAAAAAGATTATGACTTGCTGAAGGGTCATGTGACTGTTAGCATTTTTTTTTTTTAGAAATAAGGTGGTTTTTAATTAAGGGGTGTGTGTGCATATATATATATATATGTGTACATATATATATTTTTTAGACAAAATGCTACAGCATACTTAATAGACGACAGTATAGTATTAAACTTTTATATTCACTGGGGAACCAAAAAATTCTTGTGACTTGCTTTATTGTGGTGGTCTGGAACTGAACCCCCAATATCTCTGAGGTATATCTATATCCAACCCCTTTTTTCACCTCTTCTATACACCACACTCTGGTCAGAGTAATCATCTTCTTACGTTGGAGTACTGCTACAGCCAATGTGACTGGTGACCCTGATTCTCCCCTTTGTCCCTCTATTCTTGATAAACAGTGATTCTTTTAAAACATAAGCTATCATTTCATTCATTGGCTCAAAACCCTTTGATGGCTTCCCATTTCATCAGAAAAAGCCAAGTCCTTACCACAGCTTGGAAGGCCTGTCATGTCTGTGCTCCTCACACTTCCTCTCACCCTTGTTCACTCTGGTTTAGCACACTGTTGTCCTCTTTGCACACCAAGTCTGCGTTCACAGCAGATCCTTTGTACTGCCTGTTTCTTCCATCTGGAATATTCTTCTCCTGTATATTCCACTTTCCTTCATATAGTCCTCCCTACCCTAATCCCTTCAGTCTTTGTTCAAATGTCACCTTCTGAGCAAAGCCCACCCTGACCATCCTACTTAAAAGTGGACCACTCCTCCTGGCACATTCCTAATTCCCTCATCCTATATTCTTCCTTTTTCTCAGCCTCTATTATCGTCTAAGAATTTATAAAATTTATTATGTTTGTCTTCCCTCTGCTGCTGATGTCACCTAAACTCTCCAGAGGTAAGTATCTGGAGTAAAGGATCTATCTCTGTTGTTCACTGATAATCCAAAGTGTCTGGCACTTAAGTAGGTGAGACTTAAGTGCTGGCTGGGAAGCACTAAATAAATATTTTTTAAATGAATTAATTATTTCCACACACATGGCAAAATTATTTTAAAATTTATATTTAAGAAAAATTTTAAATTGCTAACATAACAAGTGCTTATTTTACTCAGTGATACAGTGCAAAGATGATTGAAGAAAAACTTAACACCTCAAACCTCCTCGATTCTCACTTTTCTCAGGTTATCCAGTTAACCTGGTGAATCTACCTGCACCTTATTCTGGCTCTTATTAATATACCAAAGTATATACAGAGTTTTTGCTTTTTATAAAATCATTACATTCTACTTGACAATGTGCTTTTCTTGTATACTAACATAGCATGTATATGATTCCAGACCAACAGATACAGATTTATTTCATTCTTTTTACTATCTGCATAATATTCCACACTAATGCTGTATCAAATTTTATTCAATTCCCAATAATATGTTGGACATCAGAGTTTAACCTAAAATAGAATAAATAATGTCCAGACTTCTACACCTAATTAGAAATAATCATTAATATTCATTAATGACCTTCAATGAATAAGAGATGACTGTTTATTAAGCATAGTGAAAGAAATGAACTACACATTTTCATTTTAGTCACAAAGTGTACCTAGTTCATCTCCAGTTTATCTGAAAGTTTAATTAATTAAAAGGCTGTAGTTAATTAATAAAAAAGTAATTTTTGTTTTCTTACCATGTGTCAGACACCCATTTCCACAATTCAAGCAATCAAAATTTGACTATTCTTTGACACAAAACATATATTGCATATTTTATGGCCAATATATAATAAAGCCATGAAAGCTGAATAGATCTTAGTCTTACTATTGTGTACCTTTTAATTATAATTATTTAGATAATTATATTTAATTAAGAGATAATTAGAAGAACTTATATACAGAGAAATAAATTGTCACATAATCACATTCCTTACTTCTCTTATTATTCCTATTCTTGATTTTCAGGTGGTCTTAAAAATCAAAACCTTAATAAGAGGATTATTTGTATGTGTTAAAATACAATTATGTAAAATGCGGTCTTTTAAACAATTAAAAAATTATTCTTTTCTGTATTTCCTACTGCTTGGTTAATATAGAGATGATATCAGTTAATAACCAAAAAGTTTGTGAGTTACAGAAAATGTTTTATTGTCAAAGAAATAGCATGTGACCAGGAATTATGAATAATGACAAAGACCACAAGAGTTAAAATAAACATACAGAAGGTTTTGCTCTCCTGGACAAGACAAACTCTATTCATTTTCCCCCAAAAGCTCTTATTGTAGGCATAAAACTGAAGTGGAGGGGAAATGAAGTTATTTCCTCCCCCAAGAGTTCATTCCATCTCTCCCCTCTACTTCTTGAGCTTCTAGAGGAAGTGTCTTACTGTTGGGGAAAAGATGGAAAGCTAGAAGAAGAAAAGGTAAGAGAAGATAGCACAGATTTTGGCTATCTCCTTTGAAGCTAACTCTAGTCTATTTAAATGTAGATTTTGGTAAGTGTAATTATATTTATTGTTTAATTCCATATCCTCAAAGCAGAAAACACGGATTGATTTTTAACTTGTTCTTTCATTACATACACATATAGTTTATCTTTTGAAGAATTTTCAAAAAAAAACCCATTCTCTTTGTGTAAGGTTCGTGTATAGAAAGAAATAGGTCCCTACTTCAGAAATGTCAAATTGGTGGCCTTCAGCTTATGTTGTTTGGTCTATACTTTCTTTTTAAAATTGAGTTCATTTTCAATGTGTAAAGACTGGGAGATATTTAAAAATTCTTATTTCTGACTCTTCTTGGAAAATCAGAACTATACATTGGCTTACAATCCCACATAGCAACCACTGGCAGTAGCCCAGTGGGGGTTGATCCTTCTGAATGGGCCACATGCTCTCCAGAGCATCCCTCATTGCACTTGGCTTGCCTACCTCACTTACATTGTTTACCTAGCCCAGTGAGTGTCTGTTTGCAACTATATCTCCTTTAGCCTCTGTATTGAGACAGCACTGGAAAAAGTGAAAACTCTAGCCTTTAAACAGGTGAAGCTTGGAGTGTTCCGAAACCACAAAACATTGCTTGAACTAACAAAGTTAACAGTTAAAAATAAAATGTACAATGCAGTTACCAACTATTTTTGAACTGTTTACATTTTCAGTTCATTATTTTGCCCTTTAACCCGACAGTCTCTGCAGTTTGGCAATGCCTGAAGAAAGCTGGGTGGTTCTACTTACATGTAACACATCTCTCTACATAGGTTGTGACATATATGCCACTCACTGTAGTGTAATATGATACAGATCACTAGGTGGGCTCAGAGAACACCTATGCCCTCATCTTGGGTCTTATCACTATCTATATATGACTGGGGCAAACCTCTCTGGAGCTCAACTCTTCATTTGTATACACAAGTCTCTCCTAGCAATAGAATTCTGTATTTGAGACCATTAGCACATTTATAAAAAGTGTGAAAATATCTTTTAGGTAACAAAAATAACTCGAAGGAAAGTTATTTTAAGAACTATTTTAGAAAAGGGATATTCTCCATGAGTACCACAAAAACATTAAAATTTTTATTATCAAAAGTAATGTTATGTCAGTCCCTTGTTTATAAAATGCTTTTAAATTTAAAAAGCCAAAATTATGTTGTTTTAACTCTAGAAGTAAACAACAACATATAATGAAATAGGATTTTAGAAAGGAGAAATGTAAAAATCTAAATAATTGATATAAAATTAATATAGCAACCGATATCTTATATACTTTCAAAAAGTTTCTTTTGTCATTCAGTCAGAACTTTTTAAAGGAGTCAGTGAAAACTCTGGGAAGATGAAATTCAGTCCCATTAATTTACTTTCCTCTGATATTTGCTATTGTGTTAATTATTTTGGAAATATATATTAAAGTATTATGTATTCTCTCAAATTCAATTGTTTTCTTTGGTCAGGAAAAAGTTTTTCCTTTTTAATAACAAGTTCACACACTACCTACAAAAATTACAAATAAAAGTTTAGAGGATACTTGTGATAGGGAGAACCTTAAAATGACCCCTAAGATTTCCTGCCTTGATCTCTGAGATTATGACTACGATGAGACACCACACCTGTGATTATTTAGATCACATGGTCAAAGGATTCTGCAGTTGTAATTAAGGTTATCAGTCAGTCACCTTTGAGTTAAATCAAAAGGGAGACTATGCAGATGGTCCTGATCCAAGGAGATGAGCCCTTTAAAAGCAGAGTTTTCCCATGCTGGAGGCAGAGGAGGAAGCCAGAGAGCTATGAAGCCCAAGGGGAAATTATGCACTGTTGCTGGCTTGAAGATGGATGGACCCAGTGAGAAGAAATGTGGGTGCCTTAACGAGTTGACCGAGGTCCCTGGCTGACAGGCAACAATGAAATGGGGGCTTCACTTCTACAACCACAAGTAATCTAATTCTGCCAACAACTTAAATGAGTTTTGAAGTGGATTCCCCTCAGAGTCTCCAGACAAGGACTCAGACCAGATGACATCTTAATTTCAGCCTACAATATGCTGAGCAAACAATACACTGGATTTATGACTTACAGAACTGTGTGGTAATAAGTAAGTGGGTGTTGTCTTAAGCCATGAAATTTGTGGTAATTTATTATGCAGCAAGAGAAAACCAACACAACGCTGAGGAATTAACTGCAATTAGGAAGGAACAGAAAACCAACTGAATACAAGAACACTACATTTTTCAGTGTGCTTAAGGTTCGTAGTTGATTTGCTAAACTGTTTCGTGTTGACAAAAACAATCTGTGTCTAGGAGTAGACGTAATAATTCCTAGGAATGAAACAAACTGAAATCCAGGAACAGATATGAAACTAGATTCTAATTATAGCAAAATAACATTATTTATCAATAAAAATCTAGACATTTCAATTTCAATCTCAGGAGAAATCATTTGTAGCACAGAAACTTACCCTATTTTGAAAAAAGGATGCATGAAAATGTGATGTTGTAGCAGATATTGACACTAAAGTAATAGTTTCTTCAGAACTAGGATTATGTAAGTAGACTTTTTCCATTTTTGGCATTCCAACTGGCCTGTAAAAAGAGAAAGAAAATTGTCACAAATACTTCAAAACTCTAATTATTAAGATAATTTAGTTATTAAAAATTAATCAAAATTATTAGAGTAATACATATCCTAATGTATCAAGATATGTATTAATTAATATTTAAACACAGTAAGTTTAGTCACTGAAAACATATTTACTGAGTCACTTATGTTATACACTGCACTAGGTGATGGAATATAATGAAGCAAGTCTCAGACCAGGGAAGCTTATGATCTAGGGGGGAAGCAGGCAGGGAATAAACTGATCAGTTCCTTTTCTTTCTGTATACCGCCCTGTCTCCCTACTAATTGTGAATCATGTCCTTTTCTCAAATTCCACTCACACATGCTCTTCAACTTCAGAGCAGAAACCGAGTGGCAAAGTTGTGTGAAGAGATCTTGTGAGTTAGGAGCTTTTACTACCTTCATTTTATAAATGAGAATACTGAGGCACAGAATAGTTAATTAACTTGCCCGAAGTCATACTTGGAACCTAGATTGGAACTGAAGCCATCTGGGCTTCATGGCATGCTCTAACCTCCAGTACTAAACTGCCTCCTCTCAAAGGAATAACGTAAAACATACACTCAATGGTCTGAAATCCACAAATCCATTTTAATGTTCCCCTTGGCATCCATGTTATATTATAGTTTGCCTTAAAAGTGAAACATTATTAATATGTAGTCCACTTAGCACTTCTATAGCTTATCTTACTTGCACAGGCTTTCTAACTTTGACAGCTTGCTTGCTTTCTCCCTCTACAGACTCATACCCACTCACTAGTTATTAGAGTCCTCCCTAATCTGACATCATCCAAACTAATAAATCCCTCTGTTTTCACCACCCAAACCTTCCACTTGAGGCAGACTGGCCGCATGTGCATGACCCCCATGCTTTTGCCAATGTTTGCTCTGTGTTCTTCTTCCTATCTTCAATCTAAACCTTCACTTTCTAATTCAAATATACAACTTTCTTTCACAAGGTCCTCTCCTCATGCAACCATTCTGGTCCCCATTTTTTGAAACTGTGCATGTTTTGTAATTGACATTCAAGGTTTATGTATAAACCTCAAATCCTAAGCAGCTGAAAAACATAGCCAGAATTGTGTTTTGTATTTGGTTTAACTGTCCACCATGCTTTTGTCCTTCCAGAAGTTTTGCCCCTACCTATTCTTCAATACAGTTGATCGTCTCTAATTTATGACTTAGCAAAGTTGAAAAAAACAGTGAACAGCTGATAATTTACACTAGTTTAAGAAAATGAATCCGGGGCTTTAGGTCCCTATAAATTCAGTGAATTACACATGCTGGCTCTCCCTGCAACCCACCCCCCTCAACAAAAATGCTGGAAAATTTAGAAGTTAGAAAGAGGTACTAATTCCAAGAAATAACCGAAAAACAGTAAGAAACCCTTCAGAGAACTGAAGACTTCCCTGAATTTGCAGGTGGGGGCAAGTGAGGGGCAAAGAGCAGCCCAAGCCGATAATGAAAGGTTAGGGTAGGGAAAGACTTCCAAACTATTATTCTCTACTTGCTTTCCTGTTTGCCTCGAAACAGCTTGCTGCTTCAACCTAGAATAGCAGAAGAGCTTGCAGGGCTAAGGAGCTGAGCATGCTCTCCTCTACCTCCTCTCTCTGGTCCTCCAAAGCCCTAGGCCTAGTGGACTACAATTTAGGAAGACACCTCTGTCCAACAATGCCTCTGCTGAAGCACTATCAGATGGTGACAAACTCGGGGCAGTCAACAGTTTTTATGATACATGTATAACTGGGGCTCTTCACTTTGGAGATCATCTCCCTTCTTAAATTCACAAGAAAAGACCAAGGACAGGGCTTGGCCTTCTGCCGTTCTTCAATATGCATTATAAGACAGTAGCTCATGAGTTCACACACCAAAGTAACATGACACCTGGGGAGTACAATCAATCAGATAACACATACGATGTTGTGATAGATTGTAACGCTGTTCCCAATATGATGTACTTCCCCATTTCATTGAAACTTGGCCATGGCCACATAACTTGCATGAGGTACATGGTTTGTAATTATTTTCTCCCACCCTGTGGTTTGTCTTTTCACTTTCCTGATGGTATCATTTGGAGCACAATAGTTTTAAATTTGTATGTTGTCTAATTTGTATATTTTGTCTTTTGTCATTTGTACTTCTGGATTCATATCTAAGAACCACTGCATAATACAAGGTTATGGAGATATGCTCCACTGTTTTCTAATGGCCTTATTGTTTAGCTCCATTACCTTTAAATTTAGGTCTATGATTTATTTTGAACTAATTTTGGTATATGGTGTGAAAGACAGGGATCCAACTTAATTCTTTTGAATACGGATATCTAGTTGCCTCAGCACCATTTATTTGTTGCAAAACTATTCTTTCTCCATTAAATTGTCTTGGCACCACTGTTAAAATCAACTGGCAACAAATGTAAGGGACTATTTCTGGAATCTAAATTCTTTTCAATTTATCTATTATTATATTAGTTGTTTTTAGTAGATTCCTTAGCATTAAATACATACTGGATATGAATTTACTTCTTCCTTTCCAATCTGGGTGCCCTTTCTTTCTTTATTTTTTCTTGCCTAGTTGCCCTGGGCAGACTTGCAGTGTAATGTTTAATGTTAATAAACCTCTGTCTTGCTCTTGCTATAGGGGGAAATTTTTCATTCTTTTGCCATTAAGTATGATATCAGCCTTGGGGTTTTCAAAGATGCTCTTTTTTTAGGCTGAAGAAATTCCCTTCTATTCCTAGTTTGTTGAGCATTATAACCAGGAAAGATATTGTATTTTTTCAAATACTTTTTCTGCATTTACTGACATGGTCATATGGTTTTCCCTGTATTCTATTAACATGGTATATTCTATTAACATGGTATATTATATTAATTGATTTTTTGATGTTAAACCAGCCTTGCATTCTTAAGATAAATGTCACCTGGTCATGATGTATAATCCTTTTAATATGTTGCTAGACTCTTAGTATTTTGTGAAGGATTTTTGCACCTGTATTCAGAAGGGATATTTGCCTGTAGTTTTCTTTTGTAGTGTCTTTGTCTGGTTTTGTCAGAAGGGTAACACAGGCCCAAAGACTGAGTTAGGAAGTGTTCTACTGTTTGGAAGAGTTTATGAATAATTGGTATTAATTCTTCTTTTAGTATTTCGTAAAATCTACCAGTAAAGCTATGTGAGCCAGGTCTTGCTTTCTGGGAAGGTTTTTAAATGATTAATTCAAATTATTTACTTTTTAATCAGTCTATTCAGATTTTCTATTTCTCCTTAACTCAGTTTTTTTTTTTTTTTTTTGAGACAGAGTCTCACTTTGTTGCCCGGGCTAGAGTGAGTGCCGTGGCATCAGCCTAGCTCACAGCAACCTCAGACTCCTGGGCTTAAGCGATCCTCCTGCCTCAGCCTCCCGAGTAGCTGGGACTACAGGCATGAGCCACCATGCCCGGCTAATTTTTTTTGTATATATATTTTTAGTTGGCCAGATAATTTCTTTCTATTTTTTTTGGTAGAGACGGGGTCTCACTCTTGCTCAGGCTGGTCTCGAACTCCTGACCTCGAGCGATCCACCCGCCTCGGCCTCCCAGAGCTAGGATTACAGGCGTGAGCCACCGCGCCCGGCCCTTAACTCAGTTTTGATATTTTGTGCCTTTCCAGGAATTTGTCCACTTTAACTAAGTTAATGAATTTGTTGGCAGATGGCTGTTCATAGTATTCCCTTAAAATTCTTTTTACTTGTATAAGGTTGATAGTAATGGTACCTCCAAGATTCCTGATTTTAGGAATTTGAGTCTTATCTTATTTCTGGTCAGTTTAGCTGAAGGTTTGTCAATTTGATCTTTTCAAAAAGCCAACTTATGGTTTTGCTGACTTTCTCTATTGTTTTTTTTTCTATTCTGTATTTATTTTCTCCCTAGTCTTTATTATTTTTTTTCTTTTTCTTGCTTGCTGCAGTTTAGTTCATTATTCTTCCAGTTTTTTAAGGGAGATTAGGTTTCTGATTTGAGATCTTTTTTTGGTGTGTATGCAAATTAAGACATTTACAGCTTTAAGTTTCCTTCTCAGCAATGCTTTTGCTGTATCTTGTAAGTTTGGATATTAATATGTTTTCATTTCCATTCATCTCAAAGCATTTTCTAATTTCCCTTTTGATTTCTTTTTTGATTCATTGATTATTAAGGAGTATGTTTAATATTCCAAGATTTTTTTTTATTCCCCATTTGTTTCATTACAGAATGAAGTCATCAGAGAATATGCTTTGTACAGGTTGAACATCTCTTATCTAAAATGCTTGGGACCCAGAAGTGTTTTCAATTTCAGATTTTTATTGGGATTTTGGAATATCTGTATTATACTTACCAAATTAGCATCTCTCATCTGAAAATCTTTGGGCATCATGTTGGCACTCAAAAGTTTTGGATTTTGGAGCATTTCGGATTTTGGATTTGCAGATGAAGAATGCTCAACCTGTATTGTTTAAATCCATTTAAATTTATTGGGGCTTGAATTACGGTCTAGCATATGGTCTACCCTGGAGACATTCTATGTGTGCTTGAACAGAGTAAGTATTCTGTTGAGCAGAGTGTTCTAAAGATGTCTACAAGTCTAGTTGGTTTACACTGTTTCCAAGTCTTGTTTCCTTTTTTAATTTTCTGCCTAGACGGTCTATCCGTTATTGAAAATGAGGGTACTGAAGACTGCAATTATTACTATTGCACTATTTTTCTCTTCAGTTTTGTCAGTTTGCTTCATATATTTTGGGTCTCTGTTGTTATTGTATATAACTGTTATATCTCCCTGCTGGATTGACCCTTTTGTCATTATAAAATGTCCATCTTAATCTCTAGTAACATTTTTGTTTCAAAGTCTATTTTTGCCGATCTGCTTTTCCCATAGTGATGCCCTGCTATACAAGTGGGCACTAGGGAAGGTGTGGTAGTCCCGGTCTTCTCACCTTGCTCTTCCTGGTGTGGAACCTATACCCTATGAGTGAGTGGGGCAGGGGAGATAGGGTCTCCAGTAGTCTTGACACGCTGGATCTAGGGTACTGCATCTGTCCTAGGGTGTGGAATAGCTGGGTAAAGAGAGACCCAGTTCTTTCTGACATGTGCCTGAAATAGAACTTCTATAACATGAGACAGTGAATGATGAGGAATGCTAACAGCCTGCCCTTCCCAGAGTGAAATTGTGGCCTTAGACTGAGAACTGGGGTTAGAGAGAGCTTCTGTCTTCTTGGGTATCCAGGATAGAGCTTCTATAACATAGAGCCGGGAGTTAGGGCGTTGAGGGAGAGAGTAATAAAATAGGTTGTTAGTCCAAATGCCAGAGACTCTTGCTGTTCTTGCCAAGATTTAAAACATTTTCTTAAATGAACAATTTCCTGGGACTTTAAATAATTGCTTTTATAATTCTCACATGTAAACTGCTGTTTGTGGAGAGGGTCCATTGAGCTCCTTAGTCCATTCTTAAAGTCCCTCCCCCTGAGGGCATATTTGGTTCAAGTATTTTGAAGCTCTGTTGTTAGATGCAAGCATATTTAGAGTTAGGTCTTTTTGGTGAATTTGCCCCTGTATAAAATTATGTAATATCCTCCTTTATTCATAGTAATATTATTTGTTTTGAAGTTTACTTTGTCCAAATTAATATAGCCCTTTCAACTTTCTTTTGATTAGTGTTTACAAGGTGTATCTTTTCCATCTACCTGTTCACTTTTAACCTATGTCTTTATACATAAAAGTGGGTTTCTTGTTAGTTGTGTCTTGCTTTTTTAATCAATCTGACAATCTTGGTCTCTTAATTGGTGTGTTTAGATTATTTATATTTAATGCAATTGTTGATATGGTTAAAGTCTATCATCTTGGTAGTTATTTTCTATTTGCTCTATCTCTTCTTTATTCATAACTCTTTCATATGTAGAATTTTAGTCCTTGTTCAATTAAACTAGAAATCAATAACAGAGAACTAGATTCCCCATAAACACGTACGTAAATCAACGCCTGTCTAAACAACCCAAGGATCAAAGATAAAATCTGAATAAAAATTAAGAAATACCTGGGACCAAATTAAAATGAAAAAAATAAACTTATTAGAATTTGTGCAGTGCAGTTCTAGTTGTGCTTAAAGGAAAATTCATAAATTTAAATGGATATATTTGAAAAGAAGCAAGCCTGAAAATTAATGAGCTAATAAGTATCCACATTGTGCATGCACATGTATGCGTGCGTGTACATGCATAGAAAGAGCAAGAAGGCAAATGTAGTAAAGGGTTAACTCTTGGTGAATTCATTTTTGGTGAATATGATGTAGGTGTTCACCATATTACTCTTCCAACTTTTTTGTATTATTAAAGTTTTCAAAAGTTGGGGGAACATTAAGAATTTCTGTTCAACGAAGTATAGAGTGAGAAAAGTTGACAGGAGACAATCTGGGAAAAGAACTTTGCGACGTGTAAATATCTTTTTAGACTATAAGGTTACTTCTAAGACCATAAAAAAAACCTCTAACAAACTAATATTAATAAGAACCCCAAAAGAAAAATGGTCAAAGGATATGAACAGGTAGCTTACAGGAAAGGAAACCCAAAAGGCCAAGAAGCACATAAAGAGTTAGACAACTTGAACTTATTAGGAATCAGAGAAATACAGAATAACCACGAGGTATTACAGTATCCCTATTTAGCCAGTAAAATTAGAAAGCTGGCAAATGTCAAGTGTTGGTGCAAATATAGGGAATATGGAAATATAAGAATGCTCATGTACTGCTCTTGGGAGGATAGAGTGGTACAGCCATTCCCAAGAGCAATCAGGCACTACCTAGACATGTTACATGTACTCACACTCTATGACCTGAGGACTCCACTCCTGGCCTTATATTCCAAAGAAATTTTCACAACAGTCCATATGTGAACCTGTACCAGGATTTCACTGCAGGGCTGGCTGTGGGAATACAGTGTTTTAGGCAATATGTGCAGTCACCAAAGGAAGAGTTAATGGGCAAAATAGTGGATATTCTGCTGTGGTTAGAATAAGAATCTAACACACACAGACCTTTCAAAAGTTATGAAACAGAATGAGCTATATCACAATATCATTTACATTTGTTAAAATACTATATAAATTAAAAATACAGAAGAATATCTAGCATATATATATAGCAAATGTAGCAGACTGTTAACATATAATAAAGTTATAGAGGTACACAAAATATACATTGGTATACAAGGTTATAAGATTAACAAGGTATATAAGAATACTGTAATATTCCTGCAACTTTTCATAGGTTTGTAGTATTTAAAAATAAACTGGGAAAGTAAGTTCGAAAACTGGCAAAGCTAACATACTATTTAGAGGTACATACATAGGTAGTATGATTGCAAAGAAGATCTAGAAATGATTACAAAAAAATCAGACAGTGGTTAATCCTGGGGAGAACAATGAGACTGGGTTCAAGGAGGGGTACCCAGGGGTGTCTGGGTGCTGGCAAGCATTCTATTTCCTGAGCTGACTGGTAGATGTAAAACTACATATACATTTTAATGCACTTTGCTATGTGTATATTATATTTCATAAAAAAAGATAAGAGGTAAAAATAATTTTATAGTAAAGAAATGAAAACACTCTGGAAAAATAACACTACTGTACATCATAGAAAAATGGCATAAAGCATTCACAGCCTTTGTTTTGTTTTTTTGCTTTAGAGTAACCAGTAAAGATGGCTTTGCCATGTGAGTTACTTGAGATCATTGCATTGAAAGGAGTTTGCTGAGGACGTATATTTGAGGCCAGCACTAGAATAATGCTACTTTATTTTTACAGTTGATTCTTATATAACCATTAATGCTTAATCCTATTTAGTCAGATATTGAGCCCCATGCATTGTGACATGATCCCTCAATAATTCAACTTGAAAAGTATGCTAACAAGTGCTATCTAAAAATAGAATACTAGAGAACTCAGGATGGAAATGTTATAATTAGATAACCATTATGATAAATAAACTCAAAGTACAGTTAATTGTCCAAGTAGAAATCTTAGTCTATTTCCTTACAGGCTTGTCTAACTTCCTCATAGGACTTTATAGTCTTTTTTGAAGAAAAACCCTCAAAGTCAAAAGTTGGTCAGAATTTCATGTATTCAACCTGACTCCTAATATAGACATAGTATTTCACTTGATGTTTACATTGTGTATCACCAAAGCCAAAATCCAATTTGCTACTACTTTCTTCATTTCTTTTGTAGCTTCATCTGTAGTTGAATCTTGGACTACTTTCAACATTTTCTGTCTTTTCTGGAACAGAATAACAATATCTTCTTTCCATATTACCCAAAACACATGTAACAAGGGCCACAAATTATGTAAACAAGAACTCTTCAGTGTCTTTTGTAAACATTTAGCACTTTTTTTTAGGTTTTGGTAACAATTTGTACTGCTTTATTGTACATACTACTTGAGAATTTTTTCATAATACTGACGTGAAGTTTTGTTACTGTTGAGGTTAGATGTATTCTCATATCTCTAAGGCCTAAACCAAGTCATATTTTCTTTTTAAGAGCTTACCACTGCAGTGCTACCACCTCTTGCCAGAAGCAGGGAAGATGCAGAGAAAAGAAACTTCCCTCAAGTTTCTCAGCGGAGAACAGACCACCGGGCTGCTTTAGCACTCACTAGGGAAGCTGTGTCCACAGACTGCCCTGGAGAGGTAGGATCCCATAGAAGAGTTTCTCTGCTTTACCCAGGGATGCAAAAACCTGGTCTAAAATCATTCCATGGCTTATAGCCCAGTCATCACGAGGTCCACAGTCATTCCCTGGCCTAACAGTCTAGCCATCAGAAAAACAAAAACAAAAAAGGTGGAATCAGGGCTTGGGCCCTGAGGCAGTGACAGAGGTGTATCCCTCTGTAAGAACACATTTGGGGGTAGAGAGCAGGAAGCTGAGTGCCCTTAAAACTGCTCAAACTGCTGAATTCCTCGTTCTCTGGAGCTAGACCCTTTAACCAACAGGCTCATCAATTCCAGGTGGGATCACAGGATGATGAAACAATTAGGGAACTCGGTACAGACCCAGTTGGGGCCTCAAACTATAGCCATGATACTCTAGGGAGAAGCTGTATAAATACAGTATACAAGATAAAAGACTTCTTCCTCAAGCTTCATCTTTTATGTCTATTATAGACATATAGCTATTAATGGAACAGGAGTACACAGAAATAAGACATCTTTCTTACATCTTGAAAGTTCCTGATTATGTGTGTTCTTAAAAAAAAAAACCACAAACACACACACTTTTACAATTCAAACAGACTGCACACTAACTGACAACCAGTCTTTCACTTCCCTATGCATTTGTTCTTAATGTCTTTCATTATGTGACTTTAGTGCAATCAATGTCAGCTAAGACAGAGAATGGTATAAGGTATAATAATGTAATATTATACCTATTATGTAATAATACAATGGTATAAGAGGGACAGGTAATTTGGGGTATCCTTCAAGAAGACAGGGCTGAAGATGGCCTGCTGCAGGAGAGGACTGTAGGGTAAGGAGACAAATGTAGAGGTTCTAGGAGTATGGAAGCAGGGAGTGGATCAGAATGCTTGACCTGCAATGCTGCTGAGGCTGGCCTTGCCCTTTCTTCTAGGGATCAAAGAGGAAAGGCATGGGCCACATCACTTAGAAATGAACCCTTGCTCAGAGAAGAAGGATCATCTACTTAAGTTGTTCAAAGGAGTTTGGAGTAATAGGGAGAGAATGTGTCAGGAAGGGTGTCAGCAGGCTGTTCTCATTGTGCGTCATGCGTGCTCACACAGAGCAGGCTGCTCTAGCTGTGGGCAGTCCATACCACAGGAAGCAGAGGGAGCACTCCTTGGACAGAACACCTCACAGACCTATGAATACTTGCCCTGCCCCTCCCCCCTCCCCTGTTCCCTTGGTACTGTGAGCAGACAGACTGTGAACTGTGCCAAGTACACGCCTGTTTGTAAATACACAGTGCATTAATTTTCTGTGCTATATATAACAAGGTATCACAAATTTACAGGCTTAAAGTGACACCCATTCATTATCCCACAATTCTGTAAGAGTGGCTGGCTTATTTGCTCAGGATCTCACAAGGCAGAAATCAAGGCATCAGCAGGCTGTGTTCTGATCTGGAACTCAAAGTCTTCTTCTAAATTCATTCAGGTTGTTGGCAAATTTCAGGTTACTCTTAGTCTCTTGCCATATGGCCCCTCCATTTCCAAAACCAACACAAAGAAACCCCCTTCCATCAAATATCCCCCTTGCTTCAAATCTCTGACATTTCTGTTTCTGATTGCTAAAGCCAGATTTAAAAGGCTCATGGAGTAGGTGAGGCCCCCCAGATGATTTCTCTATCTTAAACGTCAATTGATTTGGGGTCTCAATTACAGTTTCAAAATCCTTTACAGCAACACCTAGATTAGTGTTTGACTGAATAACTGGTATGTAGGTACATTAGAGGCCAAAAATTTTGTGGACTATCTTAGAATTCTGCCTATCACAAGCAGCATGACTACTTGGCTGGACAGGTAAAATTTAAAAATAAAACAAAGATTTCCAAATGCCTGCCAGTGCTGGTCCTGTTTGTTTCCATTATCAGCTGTCCAAAGAGACAAGCAGGGCCAAAGGGGACAGTGTGAAGTATTTATAGATAAACCAAGCTGAAGCAAGCATACAGCTGTTCTCTGTGCTGCTGCAGCAGAACTACTGACTGTCCATATTTTAGAATAGTCTGAGGCTCAAAAGAATTAAGCAGTAGCAGCTATGAATTAGAGGCTAGCTTGGAAAGCAAGCTGCAATTCTGTGGTCAATGGCAAGTTTCCTATACCACAGAAAGATGACACTACACTGCCAGGAAACAGCTGAAGAAATGGCTTAGCCAACTGCCCTTAGACAAACCTTATGAATGACAATGACACAGCACTCTGTTAAGCACAGCTTTTGGCAGGAAGTTGGGCCAAATCAATATGCTGTACTTTGTACCACTCAATTACCACAAAATTCTATCCCCTCAAACACATTTTAGATTAAAGGCTGAGCTGGGGTCTTGGTGAAAAATCTTTTATGGAAAGATTCAACAGGTAGAAACTGAAAAGTTAAGAGGCACCAAGCATCTCTTTAGAAAAAAGGGCCTATTTGATTTTCTTGGATACTGGAAAGTCACTAGGGAAAAGTGCCTTTCATAGACTGAATTTATTTTGACATAAAGACTTCCATTTTTAGTGACATTCTATTCACTGTCCATTTTTTAAAAGCCATTAAGTACCATTTTAAAAGCCATTTTAAACTTCAGATTTGAAACCAAGACTTTCTGCACTTAATAATCACATAAACCAAAGAATTCAGTAAACCAAATTTCTACCCAGACTTTTACAGTCTGCAATAAATGATTGAAAAAGGAGTTGTTGGCTGGGCGCGGTGGCTCATGCCTGTAATCCTAGCACTCTGGGAGGCCGAGGTGGGAGGATCGCTTGACGTCAGGAGTTTGAGACCAGCCTGAGCAAGAGTGAGACCCTGTCTCTACTAAAAAATAGAAAGAAATTAACCAGACAACTAAAAATATGTAGAAAAGCTTAGCTGGGCATGGTGGCACATGCCTGTAGTCCCAGCTACTCAGGAGGCTGAGGCAGAAGGATCGCTTGAGCCCAGGAGTTTGAGGTTGCTATGAGCTAAGCTGACACCACGACACTCTAGCCCGGGGAACAGAGTGAGACTCTGTCTCAAAAAAAAAAAAAAAAAAAAAAAAGAAAAGAAAAAAAAGGAAAAGGAGTTGTTATGGAAACAGAAAAACATTTCAAAGCACTGGCATAAAAACTGAGGGGAGGGGAGAGGGTGGTGCCTAGATTGTTTCAATGGATTGTTACAGAGAAGAGGGGGAGCAAAAGGGGGAAGAGATGGGAGGGGAGGGAGGAGAGGGAGTTAAACTAGTATTAAACAATAAATTTAAACAAAAAGGATGAAAACAAAGACAGATCTATTTTTGAAGAAAGTTAATTTGATCAGTTTACTGTGAAATAAATTCTAGAGGGCAGTAGGGATGATCAGGTAGCAAGAGGAGTCAGTACAGGGGTCTAGAAAAATGCAAGGAAAATTCTAGTTGCATCCTTGCTAAAGGACATGAAACTCTTTACAAGATGCCATGAGTAATACAGAATCTAATGCCATTTTTGATATGTGATTGCTGACAGTTTTCAAGCCTCATTGACACCCCTTTACTATAAGCCCCACAACTTGTCAAGCTGGTAAGAAAACCTGCACACTCTCTTGAAGCTACCGAGAAGTTCAAACCATGCAAGTTCAGCCCAGCCTTACTGTCTAACAACAATAAAACCAAGCTAGTCTCCATTCTCTGCTCTCTCAAGCCATTTTTAAAGACTTGCTTGAGATCCTGCCATGGTTTCCCTGGAAGCTTCATTATGTGAGTATAATAAACTTTTCATACTCTCTTGGTATATGTACATATGTGACACCATCAGTCTTGGTATCTGAACCAAATTTTGGGTGGGGATCCATCTCACCTCTGTGGGGTTAACATAACACCATAGAAGCAAAGAGAAGGTAGTTTCTACCTCCACTAGACAGACTGGGGAAGGCTCGCTTTACATAGGAGAGCTATACTCTACGCCAAGGAGGTTGTTATGGACTTCAACTGGAGCAGCTGCCAGTTGAGAGAGTACAATTTCTCTTTGTCTGGATGAAAACCAGATAAACATAGGGATGGTAGCAGGAAAACGTTCACTGCCAGATGCCCTCCTTGTCTGCCTGGTGGAGCAGACACCTGACCCAAGGCCAGGGTGATCATCGATCTATGCTGAGATTTTTCAAACTAAAGAAAAAGAAGCTATGCTTCCCGATGGAGGAAGGATACAGAATGCAAGTCTGAAGAGCAGTCAGTGGATTTCTGCCCATCACTGTAGGAAAAAGATACTGGCAGTGAGAGAGAATAACCAATATACAGTGAAGCAAAAATAAGAGACAGAAGAGTCTTGGAGGTGTTAGACAAAGTGGATCCTGTTGTCCTCAGGTGCCAGCTACACTTTCCACAGATACATTACAGTCCTTAGTATCCCTTCCAAAATATTCTTTATGCCTCAACTAGTTTTAGTTAGATTTCTATCATCCAGAAATTTGGTTCTATCTAACCAAATAACTACACCCTGACCAAACCAGATGGATTAAAGGAACTCTGTAATTACTGCTGATTTTCTTACAGTATCACTAATGGTACTATAGTTATGTAGAACGTCTTTATACATCTGACTACTGTGTGGGTCCACTTATGTGCAGATTTTCTTCTACCTCTGCCACCTCTGAGACAGCAAGACCAACCTCTCCTTTTTCTCCTCAGCCTACTCAACACGAAGATGATGAGGATGAAGACCCTTATAACAATCCACTTCCACTTCCTTATGATTTTCTTAATATTTTTTCTTCTTTGGCTTACTTTATTGTAAGAATACAGTATGTAATATGTATTACATAAAAAATACCTGTTCATCAACTGTTTGCTATTAGTAAGGCTTCTGGTCAACAGTGGGCTATTAGTAGCTATTAGTTTTTGGGAGGTCAAAAGTTATATGCAGATTTTCAGCTGCACACCCCTAACTTCTGCGTTGTTCAAGGGTCAACTGTATATAGAAATGCGTGCTAAAGAATTAGGAATGAAATAACATGAGGTCTGCTACTTTTAAATGATTCAAAAAACAAAAATATAAAGAAATAGGGCAAAAATGTTAACAATTACTGAGTTTATGTTAAGAGTATATTAGCTATTCTTCCTACATTTCAATATGTATGAAATGTTCCACAAAAAATTCTTGTTAGAGGGGAGACTCTCAAAGGATGAACAACGTGCTCAGAACTTAGAAAGATTGGTGATTTCAGGAAATGGTACACAGTTTTCCACAGGTATGGTGAGCATATAAGGAAGGTAAAAGGTAGAAATTTAGCATATTTATCCTGAAGGCAGTAAGAAACCATTAAAGGATTTTTTGGGAGGAGTGGGGAAAATGACATGATCAGATTTTGATATTAAAAAGATCTCTGTTGACAGTATGAATCACATGTTGGAAAATGACAGACATGTGTTAATAGTCTAGATAAGATATGATGAGAGTCTGAATTAAGAGCAGAAGGGTAAGCAATGAGGATTAGAGAAGAGCAAACATGAAAAACTGATAGGATTTCTTCCAGCAATGGATTTGCTGGCGGAAGGGATGGAGTGCTTTGAGGGAAAGAAAAGAATCCAGGAAGCCTCAGGATTCCGGCTTTGGTGACTGCATAGTACTATTCACAGAGACTGGAGATATGGAAGTATGAGCAGGACACACCGAGTTTAAGGTCGTGCTGGAGATGCAAGGTGAGCGATTGGGGGGGGCCACACAGATTGGGAAATCATAGCCATATGCCAAGGGCATGGAGGAGATCACCCAGTAAGAAAGTGTAGACTAGCAGGTTGAAATGGGGTGAGGAAAGAAAAGCAGCCACAATTAGAGGAGAGGCAGAGGAATAGAAAGAAAGAAACTAAGAAAAACAACCTCAGACACAGGAGGAAAACATAGAGAGTGGTTCAGAAGGATAGAGCAGGGGGCAAATCTGAAAGGGAGGAAGAGGTCAGCAGCGCCACGTGCTCTCCAAGAGATAAAGGTGTCATCTAACAAAAAGACCTAAAGTAGGGCAGTTCCAGGTTTGTTAATTCATCCATTCAACAATATTATCAAGGTCACAGGTTCTTTCTATTTTTCCATTCCATTATTCAAACTGCCCTGGCTTTGGTGACTGTGTGGTACTGGCCCTCAGACTAGCACCCCTCACTGATTGCAGGATGGTTGCCATCGTATCCCAGGCATCACATGCAAACAACATCCAGCATGGAAAAGGGGTGGTTTTTTTTTTCTTGTGGCTCTTTCTAGAGTGAAAAAAATAATTCTTCCACAGAAACACCTCAGTAGACCTTCCCTCATCTTACTGGGTAGAACTTGGCCACATCCACCCTGAATTGATCACAGGCAAGAAGAATGAGATTTTTATAACTGACTTAGATCAATCAGGACTTACCCCTGAGCTAGAGACATGTCCCTTTTCCTAAAGGCTGCATAACTGAAAAAACTGGGGCTGTAGCAACAAAAAAAAACAAAGGAGGGATAGATGTTGAATAGGTAACAGGCAAGAGGGACCATTCTGTACTGTGGTATTCTAATGTGATTTTTCTTCACTTAGTAATATTCATTTAAGAAAGAGCAGAGATTTGTGGAAGCAGAAAGAAATGCAGTTAATGGAGGGAAAAATTCAACTGACAAGTTTTACGTTTCTCAGAATAAAAAACTAAACATACAATAACTTTAAAAGAGGATATGTCCTAAATATCTGATTTCATTTAGCAATCAGTTACCTCCTGAATACAATAATTTACTTTTTGCCCTGAAAATGTACAATTTCATTTTTTGACCCTAAAACCATTTTTAAGTTTCAAAAAGAACCTTAATTTTAAAATTGCTAAGCAAATTCATTCAATAGTATCCCCTCCTATTTTCTAGACTCAGAAGTTCTAAATTTAGGAACCTATTTGTTGATATCTATATGGTAGCTTTGTGGACTGAATTACAGTCCCCAGAATTCCTTTTCTAGTATATTTCTTGAAAAGGGTGAGTTATAAGTGATATTCTGTCCTGAGAGCTGAAAGATGAAGGGAGGCAGCAGCTATTTGGTAATATACATATACCTTCTCCCAGTTGTTCAAACATCAATCTAAGTGCTGCTAGGAAGGATTTTGCAGAAATAAAGTCCCTAATCAGTTGATTTAAGTTCATAAAAAAAGGAGATGGTTCTAGGGGGGCTTGCCTTAATTACTTGGAAGCCCTTTCAAAGAAAGCTTTGGCTCTGAGCTAAGGGGCTCCAAACAACAGATGGACTTGCAATTGTTCTCCCTTCCTCAGGATCCTCCCTGAATGCCTACCTGAGGACAGGAAGCTTCAGTGTGTACCCTTGGGGTTCTAGCCCACTTGTTATTTTCCCTTCCTGACTGCCTGCCCCCCTGTAGAATTTAAACTTGCTTAACTAGCTCCCACAGTCATATACGCCAATTCCACATATAAATACACATGCACACACACACATTTAAAATCTCCAACTGGTTCTGCTTCTGATTGTGTCCTTACACATATGTGTTCACATCTACCCCCAACCCCCACAAGCAGAATACATTGAGTTTAAGGTGGTGTTGGAAGGAAACAAAAGGTGAGTGATTGGGGGGCCACACAGGGCTCTTATACCCTTATGAGATAAAACAAACTCCAGTGTTTTCAGACTGGACGCAGCTTTAAATAATGGTAGAACAGTGTCTTAGTCTGTTCAGCTTGCCATAACAAAAATACCATAGACTGGGTTGCCTATAAACAATAGAATTTTACTTCTCACAGTTCTGGAAGCTGAGAAGTCTGAGATCATGGTGCTAGCATGATTGGGTGCTGGTGAGGACCCTCTTTCTGCTTCACAGGTGGTGCCTTCTAGCTGTGTCCTCACATGGGAGAAGGGGAAAGGCAGCTCTCTGGGGCCTCTTTTATAAGGGTACTTACCCCTCATCCCATTCATGACCTAATAACCTCCCAAGGCCCTGCCTCCTAGTACCGTAACATTGAGACTAGGTTCTAACATATGAATTTTGGGAGGATACAAACATTCAGATCACAGCAAATCATTTTCTTTTTGGTTTATTTTCACTTTTCGGTTTTGTTTCACTATTATTATATGCAGCACATAAATTTGCTATTTTAGGGAATCGTACTATATTCCTTTCCCATGCTTCCAATAATGTTCTTCACTGTGTTTTCTGACCCTTGTTTGTACTGGAGTTCATCTATCCATTCACACTTCTTTAACAAATCTTCCACAGTTTCTCTCAGCTCATGGGATTTCAGTTTCTCTATGACCAGCACCAGTCTCTATAAGAAACTCCATTTATTTCCTGTCGAGTCACAGATTGATTCTTTTATTCTTATCAGTTATCCCTTATTCATGACACCAAATTATTCTCTAGGCTAAAAGTTAACTAAAAACTTTAATACTCTGAATATCCAATAGGACCATCTTCCGAGGATACAGTCATGGTTGTGTTTAAACCATTCGTTTCAGCACTGATCAAAAGACCAAAAAGTTAAAAGAATTCAAAACAATATATGAATTCAAGAGATATACCCATGAGTTGATGATCTTTAACATCATAAAATAATGTTAAGGGAAAATGCAATGGAATTGTTAAAAGTATGCACACTATTTTAAGTTTAAAAAGTAGGTTATAAAATAGTATATTCAGAAAATATGGCTGTTTTTGTGACTCAACAAATAAATACAGATGCATAGAAAAAGGACTTGAAAGATAAAAGCTCAAACTTACTGTTTCTAGCTGGCTAGATTATTGGTAATTTTTTACTTCTTTCTCCGGATGGGTAGTTTAAACGAAAATTTTAAAAAACTGACACAATAATTGTAAATATTTATGGGGTACATAGTGATGTTTTGAGACATATATATGTATGTATAATGATCAGATCAGGGCAATTAGCACATCATCATCTCAAACCTTTATCATTTCTTTGTGTTGAGAACACTCAATATTCTCCTTCCAGCTATTTAAAACTAACTATATGTTATTGTTAACAATAGTCATCTTATAGTGGTATAGAACATTATATCTTATTCCTTCTATCTAGCTGAAATTTTATATCCTTTAACAAATACCTCCCTAACTGCCCCCTTTCTCTCTACACTTCTCAACCTTTAGTGTCCTCTATTCTACCTTTTACTTCTATGAGATCAATTTTTTTAGCTTCCATATGAATGAGGACATGCTGTGTTTAACTTTCTGTTCCAAGTTTATTTTACTTAACATAATGTCCTCCAGTTCTACCCATGTAGCCATGAATGACAGAATTTCATTCTTTTTTATGGCTGAATAGTAGTCCATCATGTATACATACCACATTTTCTTCATCCATTCATTTGTTGTTGGACACCTTATCTTGGCTATTGTGAATAGTGCTACAATAAACATGAGGGTGTAGATGTCTCTTCAATATACTGACTTCCTGTCCTTTGGGTAAATGTCCAATAGTGGGACTGCTAGATCATATGATAGTTCTATCCGCAGTTTTTTGAGGAAATTCCATAATGTTCTCCATAGTGCTTGTACGAGTTTACACTCCTACCAACAGTGTATAAGAGTTCCCTTTTCTCTGTATCCTCACTAATATTTGTTACTTTTTGGCTTTTTGGTAATAGCCATCCTAACGAGGGTGAGATGATACCACATTGTGGTTTTGATTTGCATTTCGCATTCTGATTAGTGACACTGTACATTTTTTCATACACCTGTTGGCTATTTATATGTCTTCCTTTGGGAAATGTCAAGTCAGAATTTTCACCCAACTTTAAGGCAGGTTATTTGGTTTTTTTGCTATTGAGTTCCTTACATATTTTGGATATTAATATGTTATCACATGTATAGTTTACTAATATTTTCTCCTATTCTGTAGGTTGTCCTTTCACTCTGTTGATTGTTTCCTTTGCTGTGCCGAAGCTTTTTAGTTTGATATAACCACATTTAAAATTTTTTGATTTTCTTGCCTGTGCTTTTCACTTCTTATTCACAAAATCCAAAATCTTTTCCCAGACCAATGTCCTAAAGCATTTGTCCTACATTTTCATCTAGTAGTTTTTAAATTTTTATTTCAAAATATTAAGTGGGTACAAATGTTTTTGTTACATGGATACCTTGCATAATGCTTAAGTTGGGGCTTTTAGTGTGCCATCACCAGAATAGTGTTCATTGAACCTGATAGGTAAGTTTATCCTTCACCCCCTGCCATCCTCCTCTTTTCTTGGTTTCGAATGTCCTTTACATCTTCTTGTGCCCACGTGTGCCTACTGTTTAGCTCTCAATTATTAGAGAGTACAAGTGGTGTTTGTTTTTCCATTCTTGAGATACTTAGGATAATGGTCTCCAATTTCACCCAAGTTGCCGCAAAAGACATTATTTCATTCCTTTTTATAACTGAGTAGTATGTGTCAGCCCTTGTGGCTTAAGCATAGCCCCACCCATGCCCGCAAGCAGTGGCAATTGTCAGCCCACACCGGCTTGAGAGCTACCTGACTCAGATCCTTGGGTGGTGGCGTTTGTTGGCTGGGTGCTGGCCTGAGTGCAACTCTGCCCTTGCCTGTAGGTGGCACTGACTGTCGGCCCATGTTGGCTTGAGGACTGCCTCATTCAGATCCTCAGGCAGATCCTCTTAGTTTGTCAGCTAGGCCCTATCCATATGGATAGGCAGCAGTGATTTGCAGCTAACATCATACCAAATAAACATTTGCAGTCCACCACCTTTGTCCCTTCCCTGTCTTTTAGTTGCTTTATTGTTTTACGTCTTACGTTTACGGTTTTCACCCATTTTGAGTTGACTTTTGTATAGGGTGAGAGGTGGGGATCTAGTTTCATTCTTCTGCATGTAGAAATCCAATTTTCCCTGCACCAGTTATTGAATAAACTGTTCTTTTTCCAGTGAGTGTGAATGGCATCTTTATCAAAAAATCAGTTGGCTGTAGATATAAGGATTAATTTCTGGGTGCTCTATTCTGTTCCATTGGCTTATGTGTCTGTTTTTATGCCACCACTATGGCATTTGGGTTATGAGAGCTTTGTCATAAATTTTGAAGTCTGGTAGTGTGATGCCTCCAGCTTTTTTCTTTTTGCTCAGGATTGCTTTGGCTATTTGGGGTCTTTTGTGTTTCCATACAAATTTTAGGATTTTTCTCCCTAATTTCTGTGAAGAATGTCATTGGTATTTTGATAGGTATTGCACTAAATCTGTAGATTGCTTGTGGTAGCATGGTCATTTTAACAATATTAAGTCTTCCAGTCCCATGAGTGTGGGATGTCTTTCCATTGTATCTACCTTAATTTCTTTCATCAGAGTCTTATAGTTTTTCTAGCAATTTTTTACCTCCTCGTATAAACTTATTCCTAGGTAACTTTTTTACAGGTATTATAAATGGAATTACCTTCTTGATTTCTTTTAAATCTAGTTAGTTGTTTGTGTATAGATACACTACTGATTTTTGCATGTTCATTTTGTATCCTATACCTTTACTGAATTTGTTTATTAGTTCTCAGAGTTTTTCTGGTAGTCTTTAGGTTTTTCTATATATAAGATCATGTCATCTGCAAACAGGGACAATTTGACTTCCTCCTTTCCAATTTGAATGTCTTTTATTACTTTCTCTTGCCTAATTGCTTTGGCTAGGACTTCCAGTACTATGTTGAATAAGAGTGATGAGAGTGGGCATCCTTGTCTTGTTCCAGCTCTTAGAGAAAAAGCTTGCAGCTTTTCTTTGGTATGATGTTAGTTGTGGGTTTTGTCGTATATGGCCTTTATTATGTTGAGGTACTTTCCTTCTATACCTAATTTAGATATTATAGCTTATTGACTGATTGAGACAGGATCTCCCTCTGTTGCCCAGGCTAGAGTTCAGTGGCATTATCATAGCTCACTGCAACCTCAAACTCCTGGGCTCAAGCAATCCTCCTGGCCTGAGCCTCCCTAGTAGTTGGAACTACAGGTATGTACCACCACGTCAGCTAATTTTTCTATTTTTTGTAGAGATGGGGTCTCACTCTTGCTCAGGCTGGTCTTGAACACCTGGCCTCAAGCAATCCTCCCACGTCAGCTTCCCTGAGTGCTAGGATTGAGAGCTTTTTTGTTTTTGTTTTTTTAAATCATGAAGGATGTTGGAATTTTTCAAATGCTCTTTCTGCATCTATTGAGATGATCATATGTTATTTTTCTTCATTCTATTCATCTGATGTTTATTGATTTATATATGTTGAACCACCTTGCATTCCTGGGATACACAACACTTCATCATGGTATATTATCTTTCTGATGTGATGCTGGATCAGGTTTGCTATTAATGGTATTTTGTTGAGGATTTCTGTATCCATGTTCATCAGGGATACTGGCCTGTAGTTTTCTTTTTCTGTTGTTGTGTTCTTGTCTGCTTTTGGTATCCAGATCATGCTGGCCCCATGGAATGAGAACTCCTTCTGCTTCAAATTTTTGTAATAGTTTAAGAAGAATCAGTATCAATTATTCTTCAAAGGTTCAGTAGAATTCAGCAATAAAGCCAACCAGCCTTGGACTTTTCTTTGTTGAGAGGCTTTCTGTTCAGGTTTTCTATTTCTTCTTGGTTCACTCTTGGTAGGTTGTATGTGCCCAGGAATTTACCCATTTCCTCCAAGCTTTTGAATTTATTGGCATACAGCTGTTTATAGTAGTCTCTAATAATCCTTTGTACTTCTGTGGGTATCTCTTGTGATGTCTCCTTTTTTGTTTCTGATTTTATTTATTTTGGTCTTTTTTTTTCCTTTGTCTAGCTAATGGTTTGTCGATTTTGTTTATCTTTCCAGAAAACCAAATTTTTGTTTCAATGATCTTTGTATTTTTTTTAGTCTCAATTTAGTTTACTTGTGCTCTGATCTTTATTATTTCTTTCCTTCTAATTTTGCGTTTGGTTTGTTCTTGCTTTTCTAGTTCCTTGACTTGCAGCCTTAGGTTGCTTATTTGAAATCGTTCCAATTTTTCGATGTGTTTATTGCTATAAACTTGTCTCTTAATATTGCTTTTGCTGTGTCCCATAGGTTTTGGTATATTGTGTTTTTATTTTCACTTGTTTCAAGGAATTTTAAAATTTCATTCTTAACTTCTTTTTTCACCCATTGGGTGTTTGGGAGCATGTTGTCTAATGTATCTGTACAGTTACAAATTTTCCTCGTTATTGATTTCTAGTTTTATTACATTGTGGTCAAATAAGATACTCGATGTAATTTTGAGTTTAAAATTTTTTTTGAGACTTGTTTTGCGTCCTAACATATGGTTAATCCTGGAGAATGTTCCATGTGCTGATGAAAAGAACATGTATTCTGCAGCTGTTGGGTGCAATGTTCTGTAAATGTCTGTTAGGTTCATTTGGTCTATTGTATTGTTTAAATCCAATGCTTCTTTGTTGACTTCCAGTCTAAATGATCAGTCCAATGCTGGGAGTGTGCTATTAAAGTCCTCAAATATTGCTGTTTTAGGGCCTATTGCTCCCTTTAGGTCTAATAATATTTGCTTTCTATATGAGCACTCTGGTGTTAGGTGCATACATAGTTACAATTGTTATATTCTCTTGCTGAATTGATCCTTTATTTATATTTTATGTCCTGTTTCTTGTAAGCAGCATATGGTTTGGTTTTGGTTTTTTATCCATTCAACCAATCTATACCTTTTAAATAGGAACTTTAATCCATTTACATCAAGATGATTATTATTTATTTATTTATTTTTTGTGACAGAGTCTTGCTCTGTTGCCTGGGCTAGAGTGCCATGGCATCAGCCTAGCTCACAGCAACCTCAAACTCCTGGGCTTAAGCCATCCTTCTGCTTCAGCCTCCCGAGTAGCTGGGACTACAGGCATGCGCCACCATGCCCGGCTAATTTTTTCTATGTATTTTTAGTTGGCCAGATAATTTCTTTCTATTTTTTTAGTAGAGATGGGGTCTCGAACTCCTGACCTCAAGCAATCCTCCCGCCTTGGCCTCCCAGAGCGCTAGGATTACAGGCGTGAGCCACTGCATTCGGCCTCAAGATTATTGATAATTAAGGACTTACTCTTATTTTTAATAATTGTTTTCTGGTTATTTTGTGTATCTTTTGTTCCTTTCTTGCTCTCTTATTGTTTATTTTTGTGGTTGGGTGGTTTTTTATAGTGATAAGGTTTGATTCCTTTCTCTTTCTACTTTGTGTATCAGCTCTACCAGTGTGTTTTACAGTTTCGCGTTTTCGTGATGGTGGTTAATGTCTTTCACTTCAAGATGCCAACTGAAATCATGAATTGTTTTCACGATTTCACTGAATTGTCTTATCTGTATTTTCTTGTATCTCAGTTTCCTTAAGGTAATTATTTTGAATTCTTTTTCTGGCATTTTGTGTATTTTCTTATGATTATGGTCTGTTATTGAAGAATTATTGTTTTCCTTTGGAGGTATCATTTTTTCTCGCTTTTTCATGTTTGATGTGTCTCTATGTTGATTTCTATGCATCGCCTCTTCAAATTTTATGGAGTAGGTTTCTTAGGGAAAGACTTTCATATAAATGGGTCTTGGTGTAGCAGTTTGGTAGGGTGCATTGGCTTTGGTTCTATGTGGATGCAGTAGTACAGTCTCTATGTGGCTTCTTCAGTTGTAATCCACACTAGTGATGTTTTTAAGTGGCTCAGACGCCTAGGCTGAGTGTGTTTGTGGTGGTGGCTGTGCAGTTTTCCCGGGGATGGGCTCAACAGATTGCATCTCAAGTTGGAGGCATGTGCATGCCCATAGTGGGTTGTTTAACTTGGGGTCTGTCTTATTGGAGTTGGGGATCACAGGACTGTCACTCTGGCTAGGAGCGCAGACATGTGGATGCTCAGCCAGCCTGGGGGCATGTCTGCCAGGGGCAGCCCTTGGGGTTCTCAGGCCCAGGATGCAATCATATGGCTTCTTGGCTGGTCTGGGGTGGAATATAGGGCTGTTTCTTAGGTTGGGATATAGGCTCACCAGTGGTGGCCTGCAGGACTGCTTCTCAGGCCCTGATTTTGGGTGCAGGGCTGTCGGGAAGGCCAGGGGCCTGTTTCTGGGTAGAGGATGCTACAGGGCTGTTTCTCAGGTCCTGAGTGTGGGCACATAGCCATTCTGCTGGCCGGGGGTATATCAACTGCATGGAGACCTGAGAGCCTCTTCTGCTTAGAGGAGGGCATGCAGCAATTTGGCCAGCTCAAGGGCAGGTTCACTCTGGGTAGGACTGCCAGACTATTCCTCCAGCTACAAGTGTGGTGGTAGTGGGGGGTTGGTTTCCCTTCTATGTAGGATCAGAGTCATGGCCAATCTTGGGCCCGGGCTCCTCACAGCTGGGGTTCAGCCACTTCTATGAGCTTGGTGGAATAAAGATGGAGACCCAGTGTTGGAGAGATGCAGTGGCTACTGGTCCCCAGAGCAGGGCAAACTCCAGAGGTTGCTCTGGTCTCATGATGTCACTGTGCTGTAGCAGTTTGGCTCACAGTGGGTGGGTAGGGTGTAGGGCATGTACTCCTTGTGCTGCTAATCTGGGGCAATGCAACTGTGTGAATTCCTGACAGCTCTTCAAATTGGACTCACGGTTTGCAAGGACTATAGATTTTCCTGTAGTAGGCACTGTAGGTTTCTGCAGTGGCAATGGGGGTTCGTAAGACAGATCCAATCAGATAAGGCTGCAGAGGGTACCCTCCTGAGATTCCAATCACCACAGGTGCTTCTCCACTCCCCCAATGCACTCTAGCACTCTCTCTTCAACACGCCATCAAATCTTTGTTGTTTATTTGTTGCTGTGGTCCTTTCTTGTGGGGGATAAGGGGATAAGCACTAGGCATCTCTAGTCAGCTATCGTAAATATATTCCAAATTTACTACAGTGAACATGTACTGCTCGTATAAATAAGCAAAACCCCAATAAGTTTTGTGGTGATGATTTAACAACCTAGAACAGGAATTCTTCACTAGCTCTTAAGGATCAAGATATGGACCTTTGAGGGGAAGGTCTATGAAACACCTGAACCTATTTGTAAAATGTTATTTGTATGTATAGCTCTAGGTGTGGGTGGGTGTGTATTTGTGGAGAGAAAGGAAGAGGGTCCACAGCTTTTATCCATTCCTAAAAAGATCTATGATCCAAAAAACGTTAAGATCACCCATCCAGAATTTTGCTTGACCTAATCCCAATTTCTCCTATTGTAGGGGTAGGGCATTATTCAATGGACTGAGGGATAATCTGCAACAGAAATTTCCAGGCTTGATTTAGGTATTTTGTATACCTGAAAATTTCATCTCAAAATGAAATTTGCACAACTCCCTCAAGAATCAAATAATGAACTGAAAAACAGTTGGATATAACTTCTGACTGAATCTCTTGAGAATACTTAATGCTAAGTCTTTCAAACTTAGAGTACTCACTATTTTAGACTAAAAGTTTTCATGTTGTACACTGATCACCTCTACCTCCACCCTCATGCATTTTGAGAAAATGTCATAAATTGCTCAGAACCATAGTCTTAGAATGGAGTTCATTAGTTTCTATTCTGATCCATTCTAGAATGAGAGAACATACTCAAAGATAATTTTACTGGAAAGAGAAAAGTCATTATTTTTAAAAAAAATAATGAACTCTCTTGATAAAGGTCAAATAAGGACCATATGTCATTATTAAATATTCTGCATTTGAAAGGAGACTGGGTGAAACATTACTGTGACTGCATTAAGAACTCAACTTTGTTTCTTGCAATCTTAACATTATACCTGTCTTAGTCTGTTTTGTGCTGCTATAACAGAATATCACAGACTGGGTAAATTTATGAAGAACAGAAATTTATTTCCTCACCAGTTCTGGAAGCTAAGAAATCTAAGACCAAGGCACTGGCATCCGGTGAGGGCCTTCTTGTTGTATCAGAACATGGCAAAAGGCATCATACAAGTAAGACAGAGACGGGGAGGGAGGGAGCCAAACTCATCTTTTCATAAGGAACCCACTCTCATGATAATGGAATTAATCCATTCATGAGGGCAGAGCCCTCATGACCTAATCATCTCTTAAAGGTCTCACCTCTCAAGACTGTTACATTAGTGATTATGTTTCCAACACATGAACTTTGGGGATATATTCAAACCGTGGTGGTACCAGAACCTTTTATATAGGACAAAATATTGATTTATTTCTTACCTGAACATTATGGTCTTTAAAAGCTAACACCACACAAGTCAATTTTACTTATTTCCAGATATTGATTACATCTAGAAGTACAAAAAGAAGCAAACTTTTCTCTGTACTGCTATCCACACCCCCCAATTCATGATCTTTGTAATAAGCATGCAATCTCCAGAAAAGATTTGCCATCAGATATCTTTTAATTCTTGTGCTAGTTACCCTACCATGGTTCTGTACAAGTATAACTGATATATCTGATTATTCCAGGTTTCAGATTGTAAATAAATTATTTAAACTTAATGTGTTTATTATAGTAAAACATGGTTAAATACAACTTTGACAGCATTAAAGAAAATTATAATTTTCATCTGTTGAATCAGAATAGATATAAAAATACCAACACAATTAAACTCTGATGAGATGGCAGTGAAACAAGAATCACCATATTTCTGGCAGGGTAAGTAATTTGATAATGTGTATCAACACCTTAAAAAATGTTCAGACCCTTTGAGTAATTTTACTCCTGGAAATTTAGTCTAAGAAAATAGTTAAATATCTACCCACCTATTTATTTCAAAATTAAAAATACAAACTTTAACCTTTATGCACAGACATCCACTATTACCAAGTGCATAAAAAAGGAAAGTAAAAAAGAAACAATCTGTATGCCCCCAAATAGGGGAGTAATTAAATAAACTCACAGGAATGCTATGCAGCATGTAAAATTTCATTTAGGACAAGTTTATAACAGAGAATTATTTATGCTATGTTAAATGAGGAAAAAAGTAAGATATAAAGTTGCCCAAATAGTCTGATCACATCTGAGTAAAACATCCTACCAAATACACATATATATTAAAAACAAAAACCCAAAACCTTGGTGTTTTCCTATTAGGAATTCCAGTCAGTATATATAGCTTCCTCTTATCCCTTTTAAAATTATTTTCTTCTGCTAACTTATCAGAATGTCATTGCTCTAGTAGCTATAATGCATCATTTAAGATGCTCTCCGCATCCACCTGCTAAATTGGGTTGGAGCCAAATAAGGTGAAAACTTGTTTCCTCTTGAGTACCTGAGATGTGCAAAATCTGAGATCCTGAGGTATAAAGTAAGCCAGAAGTGTGGTTTGGGGTAACAATTCTGTGGCTGAACCATGTCTGTAGCATTTGCTTTTGTTTGCCATTCTGGACTGGTGATAATACAATATGATGATACATAAAAGATTTCACTTTAAAAGCATATAAACAAATAATATATCCTTTATCCACAAGAAAATGTTTCAATAATAAAAATGGAAATGAAGTGCTAATCAGAAAAGGTAACCCGTAAGTTTTATGCTGCTTCCAAAGATAAGATCCTCTGAACAAATGACTGCAACATGTGGGTATTTTTCAAACTTTACAAGTGACTACTATATGTTAGACTCCTAATAGATACTTGCTATTTTCAAACTGCACTCATTATCATTTGTTTTCCTGATGACTTGAACATATAACTTTTTCATATAGATATAATGCAGGCAAAAGGCAATACAAATGCATGTAAAATACATATAATAGTTTAATGGGAAAATATAGTCCAAAAATTTTAAACTTACTGTTCATGGAAATCCAGCATTGGTGGCTCAAATCGTATGGGCCTGCAATTACCCCGATATAGAGATATACTGTAAACAGAAAGAAAATGACATAAGAAGCAATTCTTCAAAATATCTATACCCCTAAACTGTAGTAAGATACCTGACTTTTGTCATGAAAAAGTATTTTTAAGAAAAACAGAGTCTAATGTTCTATTAGAAATATTTATTTTTTCAATTAGAGAAAATCAATAAAGGTGTGTTTTAAAAAATGAAAAGTAAAGGTGGGAGTATTTTTCCTATTCAAAGGTATGTGAAAACAAAAAATGCTCAGGTAGGCTGTTGAAATATATTTGGTTGACATATCAGTAGCAATATACTTTAATATGTTCACCTGGATTTTTTTTTTTTTTTTTTTTGAGACAAGAGTCTCACTCTGTTGCCTGGGCGAGTCCTGTGGCGTCCACCTAGCTCGCGGCAACCTCAAACTCCTGGGCTCAAGCAATCCTCCTTCACCCTCCTGAGTAGCTGGGACTACAGGCACGCACCACCATGCCCGGCTAATTTTTTCTATTTTTAGTAGAGACAGGGTCTCACTCTTGCTCAGGCTGGTCTCCAATTCCTGAGCTCAAGCTATCTTCCCACCTCAGCCTCCCAGAGTGCTAGGATTACAGGTGTGAGCCACCACGCCTGGCCACCTGGATTTTTTGATACATGTATAGTGAATAATAGAGTCAATACAACCACACATACTTGGCAGAAAATACATGGAGACAAAAATCACAATCACGTTATAACTAAAGTGGTGAAGGACTAAACAAAAATGAATTTGGGACAGAAATTTCTAAAAACTGAAGTATCTATTTCATCTGAGAGTTTAGAACACACTGATCTATGATGTCTTGGCTGAAATATTTGAGTATCGTTTCTAACTATTCCACTTGATACTAGAACTTCTCAATAAAAAAGATTTCTGAATAGCAAGCCTCAAATTTCACTGTGACCTAACAATGATGTAAAGGATAAGTGACCTTAGCAGGGGATGGGTGGTAGCTTACATACCTAAAGTCATCTCTTTATACACTGAGAAGCTCACAAATTCAGTCAGCTACTAAAATTTCAAAATAGTAGATTTGGATCTTTTAAAGAAATGATGTAACAGCAAAACCCATTTTGTGAGACTACTTTATTCCCATCACCACTACAATTCACAAGAACACAAGCTTCCAAATGACACAGTAATTTTGTTCAAGAGACATAGGAAATACATTAGAAATAGACAATAACATTCACAATATGTAGGAAATTAAGCTTTAATTCAATTCTATAAAGATTAAATAGTCTGAGTAGTGGAATAACTCAGGTGAAAGTAATGAAGTCCAAACATGTTTCTCAGCCCTATCAATTTAGAGTATTCCTCTATACTGCTCATGATAATCCCTCTGCATATGTTGAACAGAAAAGTGACAAATACGAAACAGAAAGAAAACACCAAATGTAAGATTATACTTTCCTAAAGCAAAAAACTAAAGACACTGAGACAAGAAGGCACAATTCCTTGCAACGTGGTTGCCACATGTAGCAAGAGGTACAGAATCTATTCCTTCCTGTTTTCTGCCCTTCACAGACGTAATGATGCCATTCTTTTTGCTCCTTTAAGACAAGAGATGCCGCTCAGCTCATCAGTTTTAATAGTGTGAAATTCAACCTTACATAAAATCTTAATCAAATCAAGGAAAAATAAAGTGTGACATATAATTGTGTAAGTCATTAATTCATATATATAGGCCGGGCGCGGTGGCTCACGCCTGTAATCCTAGCACTGTGGGAGGCCGAGGCGGGTGGATCGCTCAAGGTCAGGAGTTCGAGACCAGCCTGAGCAAGAGTGAGACCCCGTCTCTACCAAAAATAGAAAGAAATGATTTGGACAGCTAAAAATCTATATAGAAAAAAATTAGCCGGGCATGGTGGCACATGCCTGTAGTCCCAGCTACTCGGGAGGCTGAGGCAGTAGGATCGCTTAAGCCCAGGAGTTTGAGGTTGCTGTGAGCTAGGCTGACGCCACGGCACTCACTCTAGCCTGGGCGACAAAGCGAGACTCTGTCTCAAAAAAAAAACAAAAAAACATATATATAAACATGGAATGTGTTAAATGCTGGAGAAAAAGGAGATTAAGACACAGTTTGTTTCATAGAGCCATGAGTCTATTCTGCATGTTGCAAATGGAAATGTCCAAAGTGACAGGGAGGTCAAAAGGTGTATATTCCACTCATTCATTACAAATGTATGAATGGGTACTGGGTGCCAGGTACTGTCTAGTGGCTGGGGCTACAGTGCCTACTCTCATGGCACTAACACCCTAGTAGGGAAACAATAGAATTGTGATGATATGTGATATAAACACAAATAAAACACAGTGGGAGCTGTGGTTAGAACAGAGAATGCTCTCTGAGGAGGGACACTGGAGCCAAGACATGAATGGTGGTCTGGGAGAATAAAGTGTAGGAATACACTTGGCAAGGAAGCTGAAGTGACCAGAGTGCAGCCAAGTTGTAGGAGGAGGCAGGAGCTAAGGTCAGAGGTAATTATTTGAATAGATGTAGAAAAAGCATGTGACAGAATCTGTTCATGATTTAAAATGTTCAAACTGGGAATAGAAAAGAATTTCTCCAACCTGATAAAGAGTATTTATGGAAAAAATGACAGCTAACATGGTATTGATGGTGAAAGGTTGAATGCTTTCTTTCTAAGACTGGGAAAGTGGCAAGGATGCCCACTTTCATCACTTCCATTAAATACTGTACTGGATGCACTAATCATTACATTAAGGCAAAAAAACAAGAAGGAGATATCACATTGGAATGGAAGAAGAAAAAGGATTTTGTCTACAAACATCACAATTTAGCCTAGCCTACTTTAAATGTACTCAGAACACTTACATTAGCCTACACTGGGCAAACTCATCTGGGCAACACAGTAAAGAGTACTGGTCATTTACACTCATGACTGTGTGGCTGACTGAGAGCCACTGGAGAGAGTATGGTACTGCTAGACTGGAAAAAGATCAAAATTCAAAATCTGACTCTACTGAACATGTTATTGCTTTTGCACCATTGTAAAGTCAAAAAATCGTTTAAGTCGAACTATCTTAAGTATGGGACTTTCTGTACATTGTTATTAACCATGGTCACAATGTTATATAATAGATCTTTTGAACTTATTCTAACTGAAATTTTGTATTCTTTGACTAACATCCTCCCAATCTCCCAGCCCCCCACCCCCTGGTACTTACTTCATTCTTCTCTCTGCTTTTATGAGTTCAACTTTATAGATTCTCCATACAAGTGAGAGAACTGCATGTGTTATTCATCTTTCTGTGCTTGGCTTATTTCATTTAACATGTCCTCCAAGTTCATCCATACTGTCGCAAATGACAGGATTTCCATCTTTTTTTTAAGGCTTAACAGTATTCCATTGTGTACAAATACCACATTTTCTTTATCCATTTGGCCTCTGATAGGTACTTAGATTGATTTCATACCTTGGCTATTGTGAATAGTGCTGCAGTAAATACGGGAGTACAGATACCTCTTTGACATACTGCTCATACTGATTTCGTGTTCTTTGGATATCTACATAGTCTCAAAGTACCTCTCTCCAGGATACAAAGCACTTCTCTTCAGAATTATAAGAGAAAAATGGAACAGACATAATGTGCTTTCTGATAAGATGCACTGAGAAGGGCACAAACTTCAGCAGTAATCCTGCCCAAAATGCACAATCTGAATTGAATAATGAGGAAATATCAGAAAATCAAAACTGTGGTAGTCTACAAAATAAATGGCCTCTACTCTTAAAAAATGTCAAAGTTATAAAAGAAAGACAAATCAATTATTCCACATTAGAGACTAAAGAAAAATGAAAATTAGATATAAGTGCTTGAGCTCTGGACCAAAAATTTCTTTTCTTTTGTAAACAAAAGACATTAATGAGACAACTGACAAAATTCAAATGAGGTCTACAGATTAAATAACAGTATTAAATAGTGTTAATTTCTTGATTTTGATAATTACATGGTGATCTGTAAAACAATGTTCACGTTTATAAGAAATATACATTGAAGTATTTAAGGATAAAAGAGCATCATGTCTACAAAGGATTTGCAAACAATTCAGAAAAATTACATATAAATATATATGAGGTAAATAAGGGGAGGAAGGGGAAAGGAAAAGTTGAAAAAGGAGATTATGAATATGACAATGAATGTGGAAAAATGTTAACAAATGGGGAATCTGAATCAAGGGAATATGGGAATTCTTTGTACTATTTTTGTATCTTTTCTCGAAACTAAAATTATTTCAAAACAGAAGGTAAAAATATTAAATATAAATTTAAAAATAAAGTACATTTCTTGTAGACAGAATATGCTTGCATCTTGCTCTTTAAAATATAGTCTGACAACCAGTGTTGAATCATTTATTGTAGTTTTTAACATGATTGCAGTTAAATCTACCATCTTGCCACGTTTTCTGTTTTTCCCATCTGCTTTTTATTCCTTTTGTCCTCTCTTTGTGCCTTCTTATAGATCAACTGAATATTCATTCAGTGTTTCATTTTATCTCTATGACTAATTTATTAGTATATCTCTTTGTTCTGTTTTTTTTTTTTTTAATGACTTTAATGTTTCCTCTAGGGTTTATTTCATCTTGTCACAGTCTAACTCCAAATAATAATATTCCACTTTACATATAATGTAAGAACCTTACAATTCAATTTTCCCATCCACCCCTCCTGTCCTTTGTGTCACTGTTATCAGACATATAATGTACATGTTATAAATTACATAAAACACTATAATCATTTTTATTTTTTAAAGTCAATTATCTTTAAAGTTTTTTTACATTTACCCACGTATTTTTACTTTTTTGGTGGTCTTCGTTCTCTTGTTAGATCTATGTTTTCACCTAAAACAGTTTAACTACCTTTTAGCCTTTAACATTAAAGTGCCAGCCTGCTAGCCATACATTTTCTCAGCTTTCTCTGGAAATGTCTTTATTTTTGAAGGATTTTTCTGCTGGATGTAGTGTGTTAAGCAATTTTTCCTTTCGGTACTTTAAAGATGTCATTTCATTGGTTTTTGGTTTGCATCTGTCTTTGATGAAGGACCAGCAATCATTCTCAACTTTTTTAGATATGTAGCTTCCTTCCCTGGCTGTTTTTCTATTTATCACTGGTTTTAAGCAATTTGAATGTTATGTGGCTTGGTGTGGTTTTCTTTAGGTTATTCTTGCTTCAGATTTATCATAGTTCTTTGACAGCTCCTTCCCTCCAATTCCTAGGAACTCAATTATACATGTGTTAGATTGATTGCTATTAAACCAGAAGTCACCAAGGGTTTATTCTTTTTCTAGCCAACTTTCTTCCCATGCTTCACTTTGAATTACTTCTGTCACTATGTCTTCCAACTCACTGAGCTTTTCTTCTGCAGTGTCTAAATTGTTGTTAATCCTACCCATTTCAAAAAATGTATTTTTCAACTCTAGGTTTCATTTTGTTCTTTTTTTATACTGTCCATTTTCTCTTATGTTCATATTTTCCTTTAAATCACTGAACACATAGAATAGATTTATTAAATTCCCTGTGGGGGAACAGGCACCAGCTGGCTGGTACCAGCCCCACTCAAGATAAACCTCTGTAGCACAGAGCCTGCCAAAAATGAGATCTGCCAATGTTCTCTGGCTGTTAAACCCATCAGAGTAGTTCTAGAGGACAGTGGAGACACCCACTTCTAATGAGGTCATACAGCATAGGTGTTGATGAAAGTGACAAGATGTATTCCGCTTTGTAGAAGAAAACAGCACATTTGAAGAAGGACATTATAATCAGACACTGTAAGCCTCAGGGCTTAACTGTAGGGGGTGTCAAGGTACCTAAGGTACATGTGTGTGCTCCACATGGTGTCTTACTCTTTTATCATCAAAATAGTCTGCAAGGCTCATGACCATAAGACCTTGATCTTAGACATTTGAGCCTCCAGAACTCTTGAGAAATACATGTCTGTTGTTTAAGCTACCAGCTACATGGCATTTCGTTATAGTAGCCTGGGCTAACTAACTAACACGTTTTAGTGCTCAACCCAGTCACATACCCAAACTGCATACCAATTTGAACCAAATGTTTATCAAATTCATGGTCTTGGTCACACACACACACACACACACACACACACACACACACAAAGTGAAATGTGATGGTTGTAAATTGTATTTACAAATCAAATCTTTTGATACTCCTGCCATCAACAGCTGAGGGTCTATTTCCCCTCACTCCCACCTTGAATATGGCCAACCTAAGTAGCTGGTTGACTGACAGTGTATGATAGAAATAACATTATGACTTCCAAGAGCAGGTCATAAAAGGTGATACAACTTCCACTGGTTTTCTTTGGGACATTCACTCTTAAGAGTATAGTTGTCCTGTGTGCACTAACTGATCCACACGAAGGTGCTCACACAGTACTAATATTCTTTGGGGATTGGGGTGGGTAAACTCACAACTAATAGACACGGTGAGCGTTGTAGGGGGGGAAAATCACGGTTTAGTTGTGGCAAAGTCATAACATGTAACCATAATTTGTACCCCCATAATATCCTGAAATAAAGAAAAAAAAAGAGTACAGTTGGCATACTGTGAGGGAGCCCAAACAATCTCAAACAAACAATCCCATGTGAAAAGACTGCAGAAAGAGGCCCAAATATAGGCATTCTAGGTGACAGCTGAAGTCCCAGCTAATAATCATCAACATGTGAGTGAACATGCCTCCGGCTCCAGGCCAAGTCATTCCCAGCTCTGGAGTCTCTCCAGCAGAGGCCCCGGATCATCACAGAGCAGAGACCAGCTGTCTTCTCTGTGCCCTGCCTGAAATCTTGACACACAGACTGAGAGGGCAATAAAATGGCCGTTTTATGCCACTAAGTTTTGGGTAGTTTTTTAGACAGATGTAGATAATAGATAAGCAGACATGAGACGAGAATATAATTATGTATTAATGTAAATTCTTCATTATACTAGGAAAATACTTAAAATTAAAATTTTGATCATGGAAAAAAAATCATTTTCTTAAATGTAGTACAGCATGATTCCATAGCTAATCTCCTAACTGCTAGAATAAAGGATCAAGGAAGAAGCAGATGATAAGAAGTGTGCTTTTTCTCTCCACTATTTTGGCTCCAGACATTTCACAGAGTTCTAGGGTTCTTAGATGGTCCAGCCAAGGAAAGGATCAGGCTAGACTCACAGTGGCCTGGAGACAACCCACCCTAGTACCAAAAATATTTGGGCAGGGTTCACAGGCAGGTCCCAATAGAGCATGTAACATTAGGAAGAAAGAGCAATGGGGAAGAAGGGCCATATTACTGCAGATATGAAAGAGTAATAAAAGCAAAATTAGTGAATACTGAAGGATTTCCATTATTATATTTATGAAGTAAGAAGTAAAGTTTTAATTGTTCTACTCTTAATCTGAATATTTGACACTTGAAAATAAAATTCTTTGTTGATGCAGTCTACATTTTTGCTAGTCTAGGATATTCACAGATGTACTTTAAGCATCAAGCCTGTAAAGAAGAAATGCTTTCCTGCTTCTGCTAAATCCAAATGGAAACTGCAGTGATGACAGCAAAGGCAGGGGCATCTTCTGTTGCTACAACCACTTTGGTAGTTCACTGTCTGATTTCATTGGATAATTTATTGACAATTTTTAAAGAAAAATTTGCTTTGTTCTCATTTCAAGAATACACTGACAGAATAAAATGTACTTCTAAAAACATGAGATAAATGGGTTCTTAAATTTGTGAAATGGGCTTCTTATATGAGAATACCACTGATACCACTGTCACCCTTCCAATTACTAAAGGGCACTCACTGTAACAGGTACTGGGAGGTAGACCAGTTGTTTCTGGCAAACAGGAAATGCAATTATATCATTATGCCAAACCTTCTACAGAAAAAAACATGTTTAAATCTATGGTTCCCTAGGCGAGTGATCAGTAAAAGCTGGGGGTGAACATGAAATAGTTGCTGGAGGGACTGGTTATCTAATTCAAAGAAAGCTTTCACTCCCCTTTTGATACCAGGAGCAGGCTTTCACCAGATATGGAAAGACAATCAGGCCAGTATCTTCCTTTTATACCGTCTCTTTAAAGATGTGAGAAGGTACCAAAAAACCAAAGAATTTGGGGGTGGGGAGGCAGGGAAGGTGTCTTCAAATTGACATGTATGTATGTATTTTCCTAATACCTGAGGTAAAACAACTCCTCTTTTATAACAGGGAAGCTGTGTTTAAAAGGGGTCTCTTTGAGTCACAAGACTGGGTTTCATGGCTCTTGAGTTCCTCCTCCAGGGTCCTGTAGACAGACCTCTCATAACTGAGGGCAGCAACAGTCAGTCCATAAAAGGCAGGAATAGCCACAAGAGAAGTCACTGAAGAGTACAAAGTTGAGCCTCTTACAAAGCAAGGGGAGTTTCAGTTCTGAGTATAAAGCCCTTCGTATATGACAGGGAGGCATGCTACATTATTGCATGACAAACAAATTCAGATTAAAACCTGGTTTTCCACACACAATATTTAGACATACACAATACAACGTGATTTATAATGTGCTATTCCCTCTTCACCAAAAAGAGTAGGGGAAGAGAGAACAAGAGAATGATAGGAATCCCCCAGAAGAAAGTGAAAATATGTTAGTACATTACTAAATATATACAGCTTACCTTTTCTGTTGATATGAACTAAGTCCAAGTGTTGTCTCAGTCTGTAAGAGGAAGAAAATAAGGATGAAAATAATGAAATCACATTTTTATACTACAGGCACATGAAATACACAAAATATTTTACTATAGTTTCAATTTTGATCTTGGATTTTCAGGTTAAACCTAATTCCAAAATCATATGACATGACTTGTCACACTACGTAATTCAAATGAGAGAATTTGGATCAAATTTTAAACACACATGGAAGCAATGCAAAGGAATATGATTAAGTTGGCCAAGCCAATACATCCTGTAAGAATACTCCCCTTTACAGTCACTTTGTAAAGGGGCTACTGTGCTTCTTACTGTTCACCTCTTCAACTGGTATACAACAGCTCCTGCCATCATGAAGCTCAAGGTACCATGGGGTGTGTGTGTGTGTGTGTGTGTGTGTGTGTGTGTGTGTGTGTGTTTCGTGTTGGGGGGAGGTGAGGGGGGAGAGACAGTAACTTAAAGATATGTATTTATACATTGAAAAAGGATTATAAAGATATTGGAAAGGCACTATGAAAGGGAATAAACAGATGTACTTACATCATGAGGAAATGCATGTCTGAAGAGATAACCTTTACACAAACACTAGAAGGAAAAAAACAGTGTTGTAGAAGTGGGATGGGTGGTGGTGAGAGAAAACAGCACATGCAAAGGCCCTCATAGAGGAAAGAGCTTGGTATGTTCAAGAAATAGATGGCAGGTCTATCTGGCTAAACCTTAGAGAGAAGGTTGGTGGGCTTGGGAGGGGCCAGATAATACTGTGCCCTGTAAGAAGCCATGGTAAGAGGTTTGGATTGTGTTGTACTCATATGTAATGCAATGGGTCTGAACGAGTAAGAGACAGATAGACAAAGTCTGCTTTAAGTTTTAAAGACATTATTTTGGCTATAGTATAGAAGATAGATCAGAGGAGGATCACAGAGAAAGGAGAAAGTTGGGAGGCAACAGGTGTAGTTCAGGTGATGAAGGAAATGAAGTTCTTAATGATGTGTGAGAAAATGTCAACATTCTAAGGAATACCATCAGTGAACTTATTCCAACAGGTTAGCTGCTATGTTATAATTAGAGAAAGCAAAGCGTAGCATTATGTTTTCCCAATAAGATATATTATTTTGAAATGGTATTTTGCAGAATGTATATGGGGAAAATATGGCAGACATGGAAAAATGTCCTTATTTTGTTAAGGTATATACCAGGTGAAGTGTAAAGGTATCTGTAACTTTCCTTAAAATGTTTCAACAATATAACTTTTGCATGTGTGTACAGATAAAGCAAATATGGCAAAATGTTAACTGCTGGGTCTGAGTGGTTGAGGGTATTCATTGAACTCTTATTTTTTGTACTTAAAGAAAATTATTTTTAGCTTTTTATTACAAAAATTATAACTATTCCCCACAGAATTAAAGACAATATTTGCAAATCACATATCTAATAAGAGATTAATACCCAGAATACATAAAGAACTCCTATAACTCAACAATAAAAACAACTTGATTAAAAAATGGGCAAGGAAATCAAAATGGGGTATTTCTCCAAAGAAGATATACAAATGGCCAGTATGCACATGAAAAGATGCTTGACATCACTAAATCATTAGGGAAATGCAAAATTAACACCACAATGATACTGCTTCATATCCATTAGGATGGCTATTAGTAAAAAAAAAAAAAAAAAAAAAGATTAAGTATTGCCAAGGATGTAGAGAAATAGGAATCATTGTGCATGGCTGGTGGGAATGTACAACGTTGTAGCCACTATGGACAACAGTATGGCAGTTCCTCAAAAACTTAAACATAGAATTACCACATGAGCCAGCAATCCCACTTCTGGGTATGTACTCAAAAGAATTGAAAAGAGGGACTCAAACAGATACTGCATGAATCCAAGTTCACAGCAGTATTATTCACAACAGCTAAAGAGTGGAAGCAACCCAAGTATTCATTGACAGATGAATGGACGAACAAAATGTGACTTATACATACATAATAGAATAGTATTCAGCCTTACAAAGGAAGGAAATTCTGACACATGCCACAACAATGGATGAACCCTCAAGACTAACTCTACACTTACATTAAGTGAAATAAGACAGTCACAAAAACACAAATATTGTATACAATAATTCTACTTATATGAGGTATCTAGAATTGTCAAATTCATATGAGATAGAATTAGGTTATTAAGTATGAAATGTCCGATTTCCTTAAGTACTAAGTTTGACAGTTGGTATCTATGACATTTCACTTTGACACTTCTTGTTTTGTGTTCATGGTGAAGGCACAGCCTCAGTCTTTCAAACGCACGCTTCAAATTTTTTTTTAAAGCAATGTCTGTGAAACCATAGATAACTCAAAAATTCGTGTTATTTTCAAATATGAGTTCCATTGTGGAACCAAGGCAGCACAGACAGCTCAAAACATCAAGTGTTTGGGAAGAATATGGCTAATGAATACACAGTATGTTGATAGTTTGAGAAGATCCACTCTGGTGATTTTAATCTTGAAAATCAGTCATGTGGTTGACCTGAGAGCAAGGTGGATAACAATGAGTTGAAAGCTGTAGTGGAAGCAAATCCATCTCAACCTACACCTGAATTAACAGCAAGTTTTGATGTTACTATTCCAATAATATTGGGCCATTTGAAACAAACGGGCAAGGTAAAGAAGCTGGACACCTGGGTACTGGATGAATTAAATGAGTGTCAGAAGAGAACTCGTCTGGAAGCTTGCCTTTCTTTTTTTTCTTTTTTTTTTTTTTAATTTCAGCTTATTATGGGGGTACAAAAGCTCAGGTTATATATATTGCCCATGTCCCGCCCATCCCCCTGAGTCAGAGCCTCAAGCGTGTCCATTCTCCAGACAGTGCGCCTGGCACTCACCATGTAGTCATACCTCCATCCCCTCCCCCCTCCCCCCACCTCCCCGAGTCAGCACCTTCAAACATGGCCGTTCCCCAGACGGTGCGCAACGCACTCATCATGTAGGCATACACCCATCCCCTCCTCCCACCCCCTGCCTCAGTCTGATATCCAGTTGGTATCAATCCCCAATGTGCATTTAGGTGATGATCAGGGAAACCAATTTTCTGGTGAGTACATGTGATGCTTGTTTTTCCATTCTTGGGATACTTCACTTAATATAATGGGTTCCAACTCTCTCCAGGAGAACCAAAGAGATGTCGTATCACTGTTACTTCTTATAGCTGAGTAATACTCCATGGTCACGACATAAAAGCAAACCATTTCTACATCGTGTGGTTACGCATGATGAAAAATGGATTTTTTTGACAATCACAAGTGTTTGGCACAATGGGCAGATAAAGATGAAGTGCTGGAACATAGTCCAAAACCAAATATTCATCAAAAAAAGCTAATGGTGTCTGCTGGGTGGTCCAATGCTGGCATTATCCAAACTTCACAAAACTTGGTCAATCGATTACAGCGGATGTCTACTGCAACCAACTGGATGCAATGATGAGGATGCTTGTGATTAAGCTGCAGAGATCAGTCAACAGAGACAGGCCAATCCTCTTGCAAGACAACACTCGACCACATGTCGCACAAGCAATGCTGCCACTGTTCAAACTATAGCAGCTGGACTTGGAAACTCTCTGTCATCCACTATATTCACCAGACCTTGCACCAACTGATTACCACTTCTTCCAGGCTTTCGACACTTCTCGCAAGAAAAAAATGTTTAATTCTCAACAAGCTGTGGAAAGCACCTTTGTGATTTCATTGCCAATTCCTCTCCAGGCTTCTTTGCTGCTGGCATAAGCAAGCTATTGTTAAGATGGCAAAACTTTGTCAATAGTTTAGGTGCATACTTCGATTAGTTGTACTACTTCTTGTTTGAGAGATAATAAACTAAACTTCTGATTCAAAATGGTACATTTTGAACCTAATAAGCATAGTGGTTGCCAGGGGTTCTGGGAAGGAATGGGCAGTTATTGTTTAGAGTTTCACTGTGGGAACATGAAAAAAGTTCTAGAGCTGGATGTTGTTGATAGTTGCACAATGTGAATGTACTTAATGTCATTGAACCGTATGCTTAAAAATGGTTAAAATGGTGATTTCTATGTTATGTATATTTTACCACAATTTTTAAAAGCTACAGTGATCAAGACAGTGTGATACTGGCTCAAAGACATATAATAAATCAATGAAACTGGAGAAAGTCCCACATGTATACAGTCACTTGATTTTCAACAGAGGCATCAATGCAATTCGGTAGAGAAATATGTCTTTTCAACAAATGGTGCTGGAACCACCAGATGCTATGGTTTGGATATGTCCCTCCGCGAAGTTCACGTTTTGGAAGCTTAATCCCTCTGCCCTTGTGGGTGGCTTAATGTCAGCTCTGCCTTCATGAAGGGATTAATGCTGTTATTGTGGGAGTGGCTTTGTTATAAAAGTAAGCTCTCTCTGGCACTCTTGCTCTTGCCCTTTCACCATCTGATGCCCTCCATCATGCTGTGACACAGCAAGAAGGCCCTCACCAGATGCCAAATCCATACTCTTAGGTTTCCTAGACTTCAAAACCATCAGCTAAATAAACTTCTTTATAAATCACCCAGTCTGTGGTAATCTGTTATAGCAACAGAAAATTGATTAAGACACTGAACAAACCTATGTCAGGAGAAAATGAGCCTTTATCCTTACTGCTAACCATGTACTCAAATTAATTTCAGACAAATCATAGTTTTAAGCATAAAAACTAAAAATTCTAAAGCTTCAATAGGAAAATATAGGAGACTAACTTTGCAACGTTGGAATAGACAAAATTTCATGAACAAAAATACACTAACCAGAAAGAAAAAATTAATAGACTAGACTTCAACAAAATTTTAAACATATCCTCACCAAAAGACTCCATAATAAAAATGAAAAGGCAAATCACATACTGAGAGAAAATATTTGCAAATCACGTATCTGATGAAGGACTTATATCCTGAATATATAAAGAACTTGTGAAACTGAGTAAGAAAGTATTTAAAATGAGCAATTATACAAATGTTAACCAAGCATATGAAAAGATGCTTGGTAACACTTTTAAAGAAAAGCAAATTAAAACTACAATGAGATACTATACACCTATTTTAATGTCCAAAATTAAAATGAATGACCATGGCAAGTGTTGGCAAGGATGTGGAGCAACCAGAACTCCCATATATTGCTGGTGGGAATGTAGAATATAACTATTACTTCAGAAAAAGTCTAGCAATTTCTTACAAGTTAAACATACTTATCATGACTGAGTCAAAGTGGAGTAATCCTAGATACCTACCCAAGAGAAACAGAAGCATATGTTCATACAAAGACTTGTACATGAATGTTCACAGTAGCTTTGTTTGTAATAGCTCAACATGAAAACAACTTATTCCATCAACAGGTGAATGGATATGTGAATTGTGGTACCTCCATACATTGGAATACTAGTCAGCAATAAAAAGAATAAGCTATTCATAAACACAACAACATGGATGAATCTCAAAATAATCATGCTGAGTGAAAGAACCCAGACCCTCAAAAAAGACATTCTGTATGATTCCATTTATGTAAAATGTTTTAAAATGTAAACTAACCAATAGTGACAGAAAGCAGAGGAGTGGTTGCCTAAAGACAAAGAGTGAGAGGGTGAAAGGATTACCAAGGGGCACAAATAGACTTTTGGGGGTGATAAATATGTTCATTATCTTGATTGTAGTGATGATTTCACAGATATATAAATATGTCAAACTTTTCCAATTGTACAATTTAAACACATGCAGTTTACTGAATGTCATTTATACATCAACAAAGGGTGTGACGATCTAAGAATTCTAGAAAATGAGAAGCTATAGTTCCCATGTAAAATGGACAGAAAAGAAACTCAGGCAGTATATCACCCATGTGCACTTTCTTGAGGGAGAAAAATTATCATGAAAACAGATCTGGCCAATGAAATTACTCATGATGAAGCATCACAAGTAAGGAAGCTGTGTTATGAAAGACAAGCAGATACTCAGTGCAAACGAACTGTGGACATAAGGTTGGAAAAGCAGAAAACAAATGTTGTTTTTGAATTGTAAGACACAAAACAGAAAAATAATCATTTATCTATAATAAACAAGAATAAAAATATCAGAACATGCCAAAAGAACCCTAAATGTTGAGAGAAAGAAGGAATATCACAACACATTATTTTAGTTTCTGAAATAATTTGAGAAATAAAGGCTTAAACATATCTTAAAAATATATCTGAAAACTGAGCTCCTATATCGAGATTAAAAATAAACAAAAAACAAATATGAAAGTATAAAAATTAGATGGAAAAGATTAAACACATCTAAATAAGACTAAATAAGATAAACCCATCTCTTTAAAAAAGACAAAAAGGATTAAAACCCAACTATAAACATTTAATATAAAATAATGTGGAAATGTCAAAAGTCAAAGAATGAGCAAAAATAAAGCCAAAAAAAGGATGAAAGTAAGCAAATAAGGGTTACAACATGAATAACTTTACAATGAAAATTTTTATAACTCAACAAGAAAAAAAAGAAATGAGAAAAACAATATTGTGATTGAAATGTAAGCTAACGGCATGAACAGACAATTTACTAAAGAAAAATAAATGGGGAATAATCACATGAAAAGATGATCAGCTTCATCAGATAGTAAAACAATCCCTAGAAGACAATGAAATTTCATAGTTCACCATCTGACTGGCAGGGACCTTTAAGCTTTATGGACTCCCATCCAGAGGAGATTACAGGTCTATAGAGAGTACTCAGGGCCCCAGAAAACGCCCATGCCATGTATTTTTGGACCTTCTATCAAATATAAGATATAGCTACAACGTTTCAAAGAAAACATCACTGAATCACAGGAACTTGCTGCAAATTCTCTTTTCACCATGTCTCTGGAATAGACACAGACTCCTTGACACACACCAATCAGACTTCATATACTTCTTGCACACTTAAGGACTCCAGCCTCAGCCTCACTCATCACTAGGCTGCAGATTCCAGACCACTCTGAGCCATCTCTCTCAGAAGAGGGATATATGAGAGGAAAATGGACTATTCTTCCAATTGAATATGATCAGCCTCTGTAAAAATGTATATGTGATATGATCTCAAATATTATTAAATTCTCTTATGAAAAAACACATAAAATAATTTTATCGCTATAACTCAGTGGTTCTCAACTGAGGGCAATTTTGTTTCCCAGGAGGCATTTGGCAGTGTCCAAAGGCACCTTTTTGGGGGGAGGGGGCAAGTTTTCCAATAAAAACCAGAAAACTTGCTAGACAAATTCTAAAGGAGCCGTAACAGAGGTATTTTTGATACTTCTATATAAAAATGGGGGCTACCAGCATCAAGTGGGTAGAGGTCAGGGATGCTGATAAACACCCTACAATGCACAGGACAATCTTTACCCCCCAAACAACAAATTATCTGGTCCAAACTGTAAATATTGCCAAGATTAAAAACTTTACTATAACTTCAATTTTATAAAGAGACAGCAATAATTTAGATTTTCACTTATAATAGCATCTCCTTCCATTATAATTCAAAGTACATGGTTGCCGTAACAATTATGTCTCTATCTCCGGTGGCTCTTGCAGTTCTTAACACACCGGAGATAGATAAAGGATTCTATTTCACAGATAAGGAAACTAAGCCTCTGAACGGTTTAAATTGGCAGTCCAGGATGAAATGGTAAGAGTCAGAATTCAAATCCTGTAATCTGGTCTATTATTGCATGCATATTATAGCATATCCTTAATAAGATTTTATATATGCCTAATACTGACTTCTTTTAGCTTACACGAGCTGAAGTTGGCCACATTATTACTAACAACTTTTAATGTGGTCACCCTTTTATACTGCATTATTATTTAAAAGATTTTAATTTTGTTAGGGAAAAAAATAAATGAATAAATAAATGAAATTTACTACAGAATCAAATATGTGTCAGTTGTGAATGTGGCACTGGGTGCTAAGACAAGGTCTGCATCACCCTAGAATTTAAGCTTCTTGATGGCACATACACACATATCAGTGGTACCAGGAAGTCACGCTGGGTGGCACGTGAGTGCCACATACTGTGCAACTTTCCCCAGGGATATGCTTGAGAAGCCAAGTTTCCTTGTAGGTGATCAGAATATGCTTCTTTGTCACCTTCAGATATGAAATTACATACCTTCTTCAGGATTGGGGTAGGGGGAGGTAGAGGATGAGGACAACTTTTGATGATGAAAACATCAACACATAATTCCAGTTCTCATGAACCCAACCTCCCCGACAATGTCCTCTGCAAACAATCTCATATTGAAAATGTATATGATATCTGCAAGGCAGTTTTAAAAATTTTTAACTCACAAAAGGGGTCTTTCCTGACTTTTCAATTGTTTTGCTTCCTGTGCTTGCACATACATGTGTATTTTTAACATAAATATTTATTGAGATAATTATAGATTCACATGCAGTTATAAGAAATAATACAAAGAAGTATATTTACTCAATTTCCCCCAATGTAACATTCTGCAAAAACTATGGCATAGTATCACAACCAGGATAGTGACATGGATAAAATCTACCTATCTTGTTCAGATTTCCCCAGTTTTATTTGTACTAATTTGTGTGCTTGTGCATGTATTTAGTCCTACACAATTTTCTCAGCTGTGTAGGTTCATAGCTGTGTAGGCTCCCACCACAGTTGAGATACTCAAGGATGCAGTATATTGCTCTTTTACAGTTACACCCACCTTCTTCATTCTCCTCCCCCAAGTCCAGGCAATCACTATTTTGTCATTCATGTGTAAAATTTTGTCATTTCAAAAGTGTCATATAAATGGAATCATACATATGTAACCTTTTGGGATTGGCTTTTTTCACTCAGCCTAATTCTCTATAGATTCATCCAGGCTGTTGTGTGTATCAACAGTTCATTCCTTTTTTTGCTGAGTAATATTCCATGTATCACAGTTTGTTTCACCATTCTCCTATTAAAATACATCTGGGTTGTTTCCAGTTTTTCGCTATTACAAACAGAGCTACTATAAACATTTATATAAAGATTTTAGTACAAATGTAAATTTTCATTTCTTTTGGAGAATACCCAAGAGTGCAACTGCTGGGTCATACAGTAACCACATTTAGTTTTTTAAGAAACTGCCAAACTGTTTTTCCACTTTACAAAACCACTAGCAAGGTATGAGTGATCCAGTTTCTCTGCATTCTTGCCAGCATTTGGTTTTGTCACTATTTGGGGTGGGGGGTAGGGGGATGTTAATTTGCATTTTTCTGATTGCTAATGATGTCAAATAGCTTTTCATGTCTCTTTTAACCATCTGTATATCCCCTTCAGTGAAATGTGTGTTCATGTCTTTTGCTTGTTTCCTAAATTAATTTTGGGTTTTTTTTTATTATTGAGTTTCCAGAGTTCTTTGTATATACCAGAAACTAGGTCCTCCGTCAGATATGTGGCTTGCAAATATTTTCTCCCAGTCTTTATTTTACTTGGATATCTTTTTCATACGGTCTTTCACAAGGCACGTTTTAAATTCAGCAATCTTCCTTTATGGATTCTACTTTTGGTGTCAAGTCTTTGGTGTCAAGGACTCTTTGCCTAGCCCTGTATCCTGAAGCATTTCTCCTCTGTTTTTTCCCCCAAAGGTTTTATTATATATAGTTTTACAGTTTACATTTAAGGCCATGATCCATTTTGAGTTGTTTTTTGTATAAAGTGTGAGGTTTGTCTGTATGCTTAATACCATTTTAATATTTTTTAGTGTTCTTTTTTCCTGGTTTTTAAGGTTGTTTTTGAACCAACTATTTAATCTTATTTTGTACCACTTACTTTTACAATACAAGGCAAGAAATAGTAGTGTGGAGGGAGTACAGTCGAAATGGGGGTGAAGTAGGGAGCAAACAGTTCTGAAAATGCTCAAAATTTGAAGTAAAAAAACAAAAACTTGTGTTCAAATAACAGCTTCACCCTCACTAGCCAAATAACCTTGGAAAAAATTATGTAGGAAGCGGCATTCTGTCAACCGCAAAGAGCTGCAGAAACTAGCCTCTGGTGAGGGCCTTCTCTCATCCCACACACTTCTCTACTCCAGCCATAGGTAATCCACTTGACATGATGAGAAATGGCTGCTTTGGTTATAAAATTAGTTTTTATATTGTAAAACTGACTATATAGAATGAGAAAACAAAGCTAGATTCACAGAGAAAAATGAGTGAAAAGAAATAAAATACTAACTTGTTTTACATTTGGGTACTGGGATACAAGCATCACCCCTCCTGTCCTTAACTCTACAGCACAGTAGTTAAGAACTTAGGCTTCTGAGTCAAGTGTTTGGTTTTGAATTCTAGCTTTATCACTTACTTGTCACTTATTTGGTTACATTACTTAAACTCGCTGTACTTTAACATGCTCACTTGTAAAATGATCATAAAATTAGTACTTATCTCATATATCTAAGAATTTAGAAGAGTGTCTGGCACTTGGCAGTATCTGATAAGTATTACTTATATTTATTATTTTTCCATATTTTCCAAATTGTCTATAAACATATATTTCTTTTGTAATAGAGGTACTTTATTTAAAACAAAAGATGAATCCTTCTAGGCCTCTGTATAAGTCAAAATCATAGCTCCTTTTCCTTTTCACTTTCTCTTAAGGGAACAGTAAGCTCACTCCTAAGACAATTTAAAAAAGAAGTTGGTAATCTGCAGCCCATAAGCCAAATCCAGTCTGCCATCAGTTTTTGCAAATAAAGTTTTATGCCCATTTGTTCTGTATTATTCTATCTATGGCTGCTTTCATATGACAATGACAAAAGTTGAGTAGTTGTGACAGAAACACAAACTTTAAAACAGTAGTATCTGGCCCTTTACAAAAAAAGTTTGCCAACCTCTGGCTTAGAAGATCAACAGAAGTAATGTCACAGTACCTATTTCCAGAACCATTAAATCCCTCTAGAAGAAAATTTGTGACCTAAAAATCATGACGTGTCTTCACACGAAAAATAACAGAAAACATACAGCACTACTGGTGTACTGCAGTACAAATCTGATACTAACCATCAAGATCCAGCATCAGAATCTACAGGTTAAAGGACGCAGTCCCCAACGACACAGCCCTTACTTCACACACTAGTTGCAAATTTGGGGGGGTTCCCAGGCCACCTGCACTTCTGATGAACGAGCTACAAATCTAGGGGCTTCCCATGAACCCCCCAGGCTCAATAATTTGCTAGAACACCACATAGAACTCAGGAAAGCACTATACGTAACGATCACAGTTTTTAAAGAGGACAGAGGACAAGGTTTGGGAGAGTCCTGAATAAAGAACTTCTGTTCCCTCTCTCCATGGATCAGGGCACATCACCGTCTGGCACATCGATGTGTTTACCAACCAGGAAGCTCTACCAAGCATCAGTATCCAGTGGTTTTACTGGGCTTTCATTACATAGGTATGACTGACTGAATCACTGGCCACCATATGACTGAACTCAACTTCCTGCTTCCTTCTCCTCCCTGGAGGAGGCTAAGTTGACTCAAAGCCTCAACCCTCTAATTACATGGTTGGTTTTTCTGGTGACCAGCCCCCACCTTGAGTCTTCTTATTAGGCATAAACTCAGGTGTGATCCAAGGGGTTCATGAATAACAAAGGTACTCTTATTACTAAGGAAATTCCAAGATTTAGAGTGTCTCCAAGACTAGGGACAAAGACCAGTCAGATTCTTTATTGTACAACTATTGATGAAATATTCTTGCCAAGACAAAAAATTGAATCTGAACTAGATTTAGCTAACTGTTTTTAGAAAATTCACAGGATAGAGAAAACGTTAAATGACACCAAAAGGACAAAATGAGTCAAGCCTAGGATGCAGGAAATCCTATAGACAAATGCCCCAATTTAATCAACAAAACAATGGCAGGTGGAGACAGGTTAAAAGAGACTTAAGAGATATATTAACTTAGTGCAACATGTAGACCTTGTTTGGAACTTGCTTTGAACAAACCAAATGCAAAAGGGAATTTCCGAAACAGTGGGTAAAAAACTAAATACAGACCAACCAGCTTTTATATGACATTAAGTGTTCTGGTTATCTATTGTTGCATAATATACCACTCTAAAGTTCAGTGGCTTAAATAAACAATTTTTTATTACTCTCTCCTACTCTTTTAGGTTGATCGGGCTCAATTGGTTAGCTCTCACTTGATGCCTCTCCTGTGGATGCAGTCAGATGTAAGTTCAGACTTCAGTTTATCTAAAGGTTCAAATGTGCTGGTTGTCCAAGATGACTCATTCACATGACAGGAAAGTCATGCTGGCTATTAGCTGGGAGCTCAGCTGGGGCTGCTGACCAAAAGCCTACATGTAGCCCCTCCATGTGGCTTAAGTTTCTCACATCATGGTAACCGTGTTTCCAAAAGATATGTCCCCAAACAGAGAAGCCCAAGAGACCCTGTCAAGCTTCTTTTAATAGTATTAAAAAAATAGACCTTGGCCTGAAGAATACCCTCTATTATTTCATTTAGTGCAACTCTTCTGGGGACAAATTCTTATCTGTTTGAAAACATCTTTATTTCACCATTATGCTTGAAGGATATGTTTATTGGGTAGAAAATTCCAGTTTGGTAAATTTTTTCCAGTAAATTTTATTATTATATCATTATTTTTGGTCCCATTGTTTCAGTTTAGAAGTTAGCTGTCAGGTTAATCCTATCTTCTTTGAAGGTCTTCTCTCTTTTTTCTCTGGTTGCTTTCAGAATGTATTTCTTTGGCTTTGATTTTCAGTAGTTTCATTGTGCTCTGCTCAGATCTCCCTATAAGGAAGAACTTGCCACTGAGCTATGAAAATGCTGCTGGCTATCAGCCTCCACCTGTAGTACCTTTGGGGTCAACTGCAGCATTTGAAGTAGGGCCAAGTTCTTTCTGGGCTCCTCCCAGCCAATGAATATGCCCAGCAGGAGCACTAGGGTCTGGCCACCTCCATTCCATGTGGGATACTCCCAGTAGACAATCTTTGTTCCAGAGCTCTCCACTGGGTTGGCGAAGATTCTACATCATAGTCTGAGGCTCTCCTTGCCCAATCCCACTTCATTCCCTTTATTTTTCACAGGCAGTAGCCCTCCAATAAATCTCTTGCACTCCTAACTCTGTCTCAGAATCTTGTTGAGAATTCAAATTGACATATACAATAAAGGGTATCTTTTGGGGGGCAGTAGAGAAAAACTATAGTAAACAGCATATTTAACAGTGAAATGTTGAAAGCTTTATCTCTGGATGAGAAATGGGTCAAAGATGCCCACTAAATACCACTGATATTCAACATCACACTGGTTGAAGCTAGTAAAGTAAGGCAAGAAAAAGAAAAGAAAGTGTGATGGTTGCTTTTGGGTGTAAACTTGTAGAAATAAAATATAATGAACTTCAGATTATGACAGTTAATGGACGTAGTTTGAAGCATCTAGAAATGTTATTCAAATCAATAAAAAATTCAGCAAGTTTTCAGGATACACAGTTGATATATTAAAAGCAATCACATCTCTACATTTTATGTTGAACCATATGAAATTATCACTTTTACAGATCAATAAGGGCCAGGCACCAGCAATATGGTTCAACCTACTAACCACAAAAAGCGAGCATTTTTTTTTTTTTTTGAGACAGAGTCTCGCTTTGTTGCCCGGGCTAGAGTGAGTGCTGTGGCGTCAGCCTACCTCACAGCAACCTCAAACTCCTGGGCTCAAGTGATCCTACTGCCTCAGCCTCCCGAGTAGCTGGGACTACAGGCATGCGCCACCATGCCCGGCTAATTTTTTCTATATATATATTTTAGTTGGTCAGATAATTTCTTTCTATTTTTAGTAGAGACGGGGTCTCGCTCTTGCTCAGGCTGGTCTCGAACTCCTGAGCTCAAGCAATCCACCTGCCTCGGCCTCCCAGAGTGCTAGGATTACAGGCGTGAGCCACCACACCCGGCCAAAGCGAGTATTTTTAAAAGATGTCACTGGTAACACCATAAAAAAAATACCAAAGACCCAGGAATAAATCTATTAAAAGATGTTCAAGAGCTTTATGCAGAAAACAATGAAATATTATGAGATAAATTAAAGACCTACATAAGTGAAAGAATACACCGTGTTCTCAGATTGGCAGACTCGATATTGAAAATTTTGAAAAGATTTTTAATTCTCTCCAATCTGACCTTCGGATTCAGTGTAATCCTAATAAAACCCCCAATAGTGTATATATGTGTAAAGATAACTTTAAAAGTAAATATGGAAAGCAAAGCATTAAGAATAACCAAGACACTACTGAAGAAGAACAACAAAGTGACAGGACTTGCTCTATCAAATATCAAATCTTTAAAAACTATAGTAATTAAAACTGTGATACTGAGATTAGGATAGACAAGTAAACAAAAGAAATACAATACAGTACCCAGAAAGAGACTCACAAATACATGGATACTTGGTTTATGAATAAAGTGTCACTGAAGAATACTACGGAAAGAAAATATTAGAGAATATTATATAGAGGGGCCTGGGACAACTAAATACAAAGGAGAAATAAAATCCTGACCGCATGTCAATAACAAAAATTAATTCCAGTTGGAACTGTAGCTATAATTGTGAAAGGCAAAACAATAAAATTTTAGATTACAGAAGATAATACAGGAGAGTATTTTCACAACCTTGGGATATAAGACACAAAAAGTATCAATCATAATACAAAATACTGACATACTGAACTTCACTAAAATTAAGAACTTCTGTTCATCAGAACTCACCATTACATCAACCGAAAGGGCAATCCACCAAGTGAGAGAAGATATTTCCAATATATAATAACCAATAAAAAGCTTATGTAGCAGAATTGATTTTTTGTTATTGGTATGAGGTCAGAGTTCCAATAAAGAGCTTGTATCCAGGATATTTGAAGAACCCCTACAAAACAACAGGAAAAAAGACATGCACCCCTACAGTAAAGTGGGCAAAAGACTTAAGAGATATCACACAAGATGGTATCCAAATGGTCAAATAAGCAGGAAAAGGTGCTCAGCTTTATGAGGAATCAGGGAAATGTAAATAAAACAATAAGATGGAAGGGTGGGTGGAAGAGAAATACTTTAACGTATTGCAGCGGAATTCCTGATGATGGGATTGTAAATTGGAAGAACCACTTTGGAAAATTATATGACATTATCTATTAAAATTGAAGATACATATACCCTATGACCCAGCAATTGTACTGTACTCTACCAGAAGCACATACATATGTTCACCAAGAGACAGCACTATCTCTAATAGTCAAAAACTGGATGCAACCTAAATGTCCATAAACAGCAGAAATGATAAATTGGGACATATCCATATAATGTAATACTATTCAGTAATGAAAATAAACAACCACAATAACACCCAACACAGAGAATCTTAGAAGCATAATGCTGAGAAAAAGCCAGAGGAGAAAAAAAAGGAATACAAACTGTAGGAACTTCAAAAAACAGGTGAAACTATAGTACTTAGAGACAGGTGCTCAGATGGTAAAGCTGTAGGGAAAGGAAATTACCATAAAATTCAGAAAATGGCTAACTTTTGGGGGTAATAACCAGGAGAAAGCTTGAGGGGGAACTTCTGAGGGTGCAGGCTGGTCTTTAGTTTTTAGTTCTTAACCTGGGTGGTGGTTACATAAGTGTTTGTAAAAAAAAAAACCCCACATTTTACACATCTACATATCATTTATATCTCACAGTAAATAAAGAAATAAATTAATCAAAATTTTTGACCTCCTTTATAGCAAAAGAAAACTCATTATAGGGTACTTAATTAAGTGGTTAGAGTTCCATTTTGTCTTAAATTCGGCATGTGCTCTCAATCTGTGAACAGTCCTCCAACATTTTAAAATTCTGTTTATTATTTGGGTAAGATAGTGAAAAAAAATAGAGAGCTAGGCTTTTTCCTGGAATTTATCTTCATTTGTTTACAAGAAAGTTAAATGAGGAAGTGGAATTAACCCTTGTAAACAGATTAATGCTTGTAAATGAAAGAGTATCTTTTGTTATTACAATTTACAATCTTTCAAAGGAGGTTAGGAAAAGCCAACTATTCTGATCAGTTAGAATGGGAATGATGGTTTGAGATACTTGACCAGGACATCCTACTGTGACAAGTCCTAATGCAAATTCCTTCTGTTGAGATGCAGATTCGTTAGTATCTGTATCCATCTTAGGAATCCTTTGATCTTTATACATTCTATATACTAAATTTTAGTAGCGTAGGCAAACAGGAACGACAATGGCCAAAGCACCTAACTACAGGAAACATGGGCTAAGGGGATTATGATTTCAAATCATAACATAACATTACAACTGGGAACCTAAGGAATGCATCCGAGAGAACTGCATAACGCATCATGCTGTGGAAGGAGTTCTGGAACTAGATATGATGAGTATTTACTGGATGTTGGATTCTTGCTCTAGCAATTGAATATTGAACAAATTATTTAAATTCTATAAATCTCCTTTTCCTTATCTTTAAAGAACAAGTCTAATCTTTCTAGCAACATTTTTATGTTTAGCAATTTTTATTAACTTATTATCAATTGATTTTGAGAATTAAAAAAATTACTGAGTCAAGCCACATGGATATAACATGAATTACAGATCTGGAGAGAAATGTTCTTGAGCAAAACTCACATTTTAAATAATGTAAAACAGGTTGTTGCCTTGACACTCTCCCTCCTTTAGCTTAAATTTAATTTAGAGAAACAATATATATTCTGCCACAGAAATGCTACATGTACATTTTTCTGTTCTAATCATACCATAAGAAACCAGGAGTTATTTAAGAAATATTCAAACCTACTGGCAAATTACAGTCAGAAAAAGCAACATTTTGTCAAAATCAAAATTGCTGTTTCTGAGAAACATTCTTCAACATTAAAATGAACAATTTATATACATCTATTCAAAAGGGTCTTACATTCAGCTACTTTGGGGATATATATATATAATATACTACATATAGTATCTCAATATTAGACATTCTGCAGGAGTCTTAGATTTTGTTGTGGCTGAGGTAACCAACTTATAAAACCTGCCCTCAACATTTTTCCAGACCAAAATTACCTTTGCCATAGAATTCTGAGGTCTCAACCAAGCTTTTGTCCAAGCATCTGAATAGATCCAAAGAGTATGAGCAAATCACGTTCCAGTCTATAAGCTCTACCATAGCCAAGCCCTTCTAAATATGGCCTGGCAGCCACCCTCAGCCAAAATACATGCTCCAGAATTTTCAAGACAGATTATCAACTTACAGCCTAGCTGTCTAGCTCCTAATGGACACAGATCCTTCCTCAATCAATAACGAACAACTATACTTAAGGAATTTTCCAGAAATTCAGTCCTGATGTGCTTGTCATCCAGATCCTGTGAACAACTACCTAAAGGGAGATATTTAAAACATTCATTCCCATAGGTTCTCCAAGTCTCACCCTGAAACAGATTAAAGAACTAGAAAAAAGAGACTAGGATCTTTTTCTAGTAGAAAGGCTTTACAAAATTAGAGCTCATTATATTCAGTTTTTTTTCAGTTTTAAAATATAAAAAGCTATACAAAGACTTTCCACAAGTACTATGCAATCATTGTATACTATGTTTCTCAATATCTCTTATGTAAAGGTAAGAATGATAATTTCTTAAAATTCATCACTTTTTTCATGTTCTTTTTGTTTGGCTTAGTGCATAAAATTTAAATCTAAATTTATACTAATGTAAATAAAAATCTTATTCCATGTCCCTAGTAGAATTATTTTCTCTATTGTCTTGATCTAATTTTAATTTTTACTTTCCTGCCTTTATTATTGCATGTAATAAAGAGAGTAACAATTTTATACTTGGAGTGGACTAGATTCTAGTGCCAGTTCCATTACCACAAAGTCATGGGATTTCAGGCAACTTTCTTAACCAAAACCTTGGCTTCCTTTGAATATAAAATGAATAAAAAATTATCAGTCATGCCACCAAACACCATGGTACTTGAAAAATAAATGTTATCATTACAAAGGCGTTAAGTAATAACAGACACAGAAATGATAAAAGCTTGGAAGAAAGGAGAAAACACCTAGCCATAGAAATCAGTGTGTTAGTTAAGATGGCTGTTACTATGTTGCTCTGAAATTCTAGAACTGATTTTTAGCTGTAAAGACTGAAATAGGTTTCATGGTGATATCTGAACTAGATCTGAAAGGAAGAACAAAACATTTATCAGATTATACTTTCTAATTTTATGTATAATATATTTAGAGATGTGACTTAGGATGGTAAGAAGTATGAGATAGATGAAATCTATAGTACTTACACTGTCCGGAGAAATTCTCTTCCAGATAAACATTTTGAGGTCCCTACATCTAAATTCACACTCAGACAGCTTACCACAGACTCCATGCTCCCGATCAGCCCCCATACCCTCAGGACCACAGGTACACACAATGCTACACAGTCATGATTTTCTAACTTACAAGCTTTAATACCATGATGACTATGCATTTTAAAGAAATATTTAATCTAAAAGATAAATCACATAGCTAAGGTTTTTATATTACTAATGACTCTACTGACCCATCTACAAATAAAGCTCATAAAATTATTTCAGAGAAACCACTTACATTTTTAAAAGAAAACTAATAGTCACATATTATTTAATGCTTAACACTGAAATAATTTTTCAACTTAAAAAAGTTACCTGTAGTAGCCCTCCATCATCAAAACGCAATACTTCTATTATGCTCTCCGACTGAATGAATGCTGTGAAGAAAACAAAATACACTATCATTTACAGGAACGTAAATTTGACTTTCATAAAATCTTTTACCTTAAAGTTAATTAATACAATTTTCAGTTTAAAAATACATTACTTAATGGTGACAGTTAAAAAGGAAAATATGACAAAGATTTCAGGATTTTAGCAACTGTGAAATGCTTTAAAACGAAACAATTTAATACAATAACAAAGTAGTTTCAACAACCCAGAGGCTATGTAAATCACCTTCAAAATATCTACTCTTGCTATACTATGAGAAAGCACAAAAGAGTCAAATTCAACTAGGTGCAACTAATTACTTTCCTGATAGATTAATTGAAAATATCATAAGCATATAGAAAAGATCACTAGAGTATTACATTTCCCCCCCAAAAACGAGCAGCTGCAATTCTGTATCATCTGTCCTTTTGAAGTGATAATATGACCTGGGATCAATAGTCAAAAGGGACTGGGTAGGAAGTGGGCACGGAAAAGAGCAAGATTATTCTGATCCAAGAAACAGAACAATGCAAAGACATGACATTTAAAAGCTAACATAATTGTACCATACAATCTGGCAATCATGCTCCTAGTGTTTAGTGAACTGATTTGCAGCCTTATGTCCTCATGAAAATCTGCACACAACTCCTTATAGCAGCTTTATTCATAATCACCAAAATCTGGACATAATCAAAATGTCCTTCAGTGGGTGAATTGAATCGTACACTGTGGTACATCCATTCATTGGAATATTAGTAGAAGAAAAGGCAAAATTATGGAGATGGTAAAAAGACAAGTGGTGGCTAGGATCTCAGGGAAGAAGGGAAAGGATGAATAAGTGAAGCATGGGAAATATTTTACGGTGGTGAAACCATTCTGTATGAAGCTGTAATGGTGGATACCTGACATGATGTATTTGTCAAAACAGGACTTTACAACAAACACCAAGAGTGAACATAAATGTAATGCATATTAAAAAAAATGTTTGGGAGATGGGGGAATCCCAAGATGGAATGCAGAATGTGACAAAACATATTAACTGTATTACAAATGTATAAAACAACCTTACTGAAGTGTGAGGGGAGAGTGCTGACCTAAGTAACTCTAGAAATGAATGTAATATGTAAGACTAAAGGTAAAAGAAACTATACACACTGTACTCTAGTTCCCATGGAGATATGGGTTAACAATTCTGATGCCACTATACAAGTACATTGGAAATGAACAAATAAATACATAGATGGTGGGAGCTGGGTTTCTCAGTGTTGGAATAGGAGTTTACATAGAAACAAGGGTAGGAGGCAAGAATGATCCATGTGGTAATGGATTAGAGTTGGTGATATCAGTATGAACTCAGGTTTAGCAAAACACAGATTATTACATACATATGGGAATATTTACAGATGCGTATATACATGGGTTAGTATACACATAGATTTCCTTGCTCTGTCACCTGAGAGGGCCTAGAAGCAATAACACACCAGTAACAAAGAACACACCTAGCACCCAGATCTTTAGTTCAATACTATTTTCCAATAAGAGGAATCAGGGCTTCCTGGAGCAATGGCTGATTCTTACACAGGGGCACGAAATATACAAGATGAACCTGGAGCATCTTATAGTGCCAGACAGTAAGAAAGTACTAGTAACAAACCAACCCCCCCCAACCTACACTGAGGGGGATATGGAAAGGGATGGAAGAATCAACAGAAAGAGCTCCCAAATGACCAAAACTAGAACAATTTCAGGCACAAAATATAGTATTGAATTATAATCCAAAGCATAAAATAAATATCCATAAGCTCACACTGCTATAAATTACTGAACAAATAAATGGGGAAGAAGAGACAAATCTCTCATGTAGATGGATTCCAAATAATTTATGTAGAAACTCTGCTATCTCTAAGCTGGAACATAACTTCTCACTCCTTAAGCTAGGCTACGTATTGTGACTTCCTTCCAAGAATACAGTATAGAAAGGAAGAAAAAAAGTTACTTTACAGTGGAGAAACCTGACAAAAGTTACCTCAGGCAGATGATCAAGATCAATGTTAGCTGTGAAAAGTTATACTGACAGTATGTACTCCTGACATAATGTATTTAATAATAAAAATGGCCTTTTATCTCTGTGATTGAACCCCCAAACCCCATAACTCCAGTCTAATCATGAAAAGAACATCAGACAAATTCCAATTGAGGGATGGGGACATTATACAAAATACCTGACTAACTATTCCTCAAAACTGTCAGGGTCATCAAAAACAAAGTCTGAGAAACCATCAGAGATAAGAGGAGCCTAAGGAGACATGACTACTAAACATAATATGGTACCTTAGATGGGATTCTAGAATAAGAAAAGGAAATTGGGTAAAAACTAAGTAAAATATGGACTTTATTTAATAATAATGTATCAATACTGATTCATTAATTATTTTTTAAAAAAGTACCATACTAATGTAAGATATTAATAATAGGGGAAACTAGGGAGGTAGGACATACAAGAATTCTGTACTATCTTTGCAATTTTTGTATAGTTCTAAAATATAAAGTTTTTTTTTAAAAAAAAACATGAAACAATGATGTTTCATTTGGCTTAATATGGAATTCATTGACTCCTATTTGTTGGTCTTTTGAGATTCAGGGAAGACACTGACTGTCCCACCACGTGTATTTGGCTGTGTTAACATGACTAAAGCTAAAAGTCAAGCAGCAGAGTGGGATACTAGCTAATTCAATTACATTGTTTAGTTGGATGGTGTTTTCCTGCCTGCCAAGCATCCCTTTCCCCTTAGTTTAGTAATCACATCTGATTTTATTTTGGGAAACCCCTGCCCTCTATGTCTCGTGTTTCGCTTTAACCACAGTGCCAGCCTGCTCCACTTCTGCCATCCCCTACCAGGTCTTTGCACATAGAAAACATTCAATGAAGTATTGAAAGCATGAATGAAATCCCACCTTTTTGCTCAGGTATAATAAGCACTGCCATTTGTACTCTTTGATGCAAATGACCTTTTACTTGTTATGTTATCCCTAATTCTAGCTTGTAGTGGAATTTTAAAACTGAGATCAGAGTTAATGGCTCTAACAGAATTACTGACACAGTACATTTGTAGTGCACAAGAACATCTCCAAATAAAGTGATAAATCCCTCAGAAGACAGGACTATGAATGTAAAACGCTCTGCTCAGCTCATCCATCTCAGTCTTCATTTTCTCTCCCAACCTTTTAGCACAAACTAAAATTTCAGAAGATTCAGAAAATCTTTTTGTTATACCCTACCTGAAGGCAAATTTGATATAAGAACACAATAAATGAACAAGAATTAACTGAATAGGCAGATGCTCACAATGTAAGAGATGAAAAGTGAGAGCCTCTTAGTTAGAAGCTTTCAATCTAGTTAGCAGAGGAAACCAACAAGAAAGAACTGGAAACTTGCTATATTTGATGGCTGCTATTAGAGTTCCAATATAACAACCATTGCGTGAATTCCCACCATCAAGCTAGATAAAACCTTTATCTAACTGATAAGAACTTAACTAAATAAAGTCAGTAATATAATTTGGGTGTATTGCATTTTTAATTAGGAGCTTTTTAAAAAACATGAATTGGCTGAAAAAAATTAATGGCAGCAGCTGATTTTATAAAGCCATAAAAGACAAATATTGTGTTACATATCATTAGCTTTCCTTAAAAGATGTAGAAATAAATAGGATTTAACTCTGGAATAAAACAAATTAGGATATTTTGCTTTAAATGACCAATTATAATAACTTTAAATTGTATGCCTAGAAAAACAGAACACCACATATGCACTAAATGACTTCATGTGTTAAGTTATTAAGCCATAAAATATAAAAAGTAACCAAAGAAAGTCAAGTTCCCACATCTCCACATCCCTAGATTCAAAACCACAACTGATAGCTGCTTCCTCTCCCAAAAGTATTTTGCCTAATTTTATACTCTTAATGAAGCCCAAACTTTCCCGATGTTCTCTAGTTCAAGCATCAATCAAATATAATAGAAATAAAAATAACTAATTATCGATCACTATGTTAATAAACTTAAACTATGTTATTAACCCTATGACATAGACATTATTGATCCCATTTTAAGATAAATAGTCACAGTGAATTTATGCTCATCAAGAAAGTAGTTAAAGATGGACTATGAATCTCAGCAATGAGACTCCAGAATCTATGCTTCTAAAACCATCATTATTACTTTCAAAATAAATTTCACATAACCTTCATGACTAACAGCACCTTCAAGGAACCTAGTTTTAAAAATTAGGCATATATTTCTGACAACAAGGGAGGAAAGGAAGATAATGAACAAAATGGAGTCATATATTTCTGGCTTTTATGATTCTATTGGTATTTACTTTGTGAAGTTGGGCTCAGTAAGATCTACTTTAAGCTTCTCATACTGACCCACATTGCTATGATGTCTGACAGTAACAAAGCAATTTATAATTAGTAAAAAAATTGCAATGTGTCAGCTGTTTCAAAATAGAAATATTCACTTTCAAAATAGAACCTCAGAAATTGAGTTTGTTTGCTTCCCTATTTCACTTAATAAAGAATGACATTTTTAAGATACAAATATCTTCACTTCAAAGGCATATCTTCTCTACTGCAATTAGTTTTTGTTTTTTCTTTTAGGTGGAGATTTTTTTCTAAATATTGCAACTGATGACTAGATATAATCTGCCTATTTTAATATATCTTTTTAAATAATTCATGAAAACAACACATGCTATAAATGATTAGTAGAAACAGGGTATACTTGGGGGCGGTTATCAGGCATTAGGAACCTAGGTTGTCACTTTCTTGGTCCACATAACCTCACTGTGACTACTGCTTTATCTTAAAAATGGGATCAATATGTCTGTGTCATAGGGTTAGTTTGAAGTTTAATAACATGGTGGTCAATAATTATTAGTTGTTATTTTTATTTCTATTATATTTGGTTATCTTTACCTTCTAGCCTTCATAGTTGCCTCACCCATAAGGGGTGGAGGCTGCAGTAGCCAAATCAATGACTTTTAAACCTTTCTCTACAAAAACCAGTAAGAGAAGAAAGGACCACACAGGCAGGTCTCAAGAGGGCCCCCAAATCCTGTGTCAAAGAGCCACTTTGCTTGGAATGCTCTTCTGTGGCTGGTGTCTTCCTCTCCCCTTCAAGTCCCAGTCTTCATACTGCTCACAGTGAAGTCCTTCCTGACTCTACAAGCAGCCTTGTTATCCTCTATCATATGCCCTATTTTAATTCTTATCACAATCTGTAATAGTTTCTGGTTTGCTTGTCAATCATCTGTGCCTAGCACAAAGTCTGAGAAATGGAAGATAAGAAATACTGGTTAAAATAATGACATTGGTATCCTAGAGTTAATCATTGTTAATGATATTAATATTTCTTTTACAGTTACACTTGCTCAAGATTTTGTTTCAACAAAGGACTCAATAACCAAAATTTTAACCATTCTGGACTAGGTCTATATGGGTCCCTTCTAGCTGGAGAGATACTTTATGATCAAACCTTTATTTCTTTTCTAATTTTGTTATCTGAAAAATGTAACATATGTCATCTTGCTACATGAAAAAAATAAATTGATATAAGTCAAATTCTAATTTTATCATGACCACTCAATATTATCAGCTTCCTAAAGACTGTGTCCATGTTGTTTACTAAGAGTCAAAATATAATTCTACATAATTCAGATGTGCAGGATAGAAACCACACATCTAAAAATGAGAGCCAGAAAGGTTTCTCAAAATTAATTTTATAGCTAATGACAAAATAATATAATGAACCTTCATTTTATCCTAAAATATTTAATTCATATTAAAAGATATGTAAACTTAAGTTATAAAATATAAAACAAATGCCTGAGAACCACCAACTATTCTTAACAACTTAAGCATCAGAAAAATCACTAAAACACTGAAGCTAACCCTGTTATGACCCCCTCCCCTGATCCTGCACAAGCTGGGACTAGCAGGGGCACCAGCAGCACCACATAAGACAAGCAGACCAAAATAAGACCGTGAAGGCTCTGAAAATTAAGCTGTTACTGGAACCACAGTCCACAACAGTAGGTCAGAATCTGTGTGATAAACCCCAACAGGCTGACTTCTGGCTAAAATAAAAAATTTAAATACAGTCATGTGCCACATGACAATGATTTGGTCTATGATGGACCACATATATGATGGAGGTTCCATAACATTGTAATACCAAATTTTTACTGTACCTTTTCTATGTTTAGATGCATAAATACTTACCATTGTGTTATAATTGCCTACGGTATTCAGTACAGCAACATGCTGTATAGGTTTGTAGTCCAGAAGCAATAGGCTATACCATCTACATTTGTGTGAACACATTCTACAGTGTTCACTCAGTGAGGAAATGGCCTAACGAAGCATTTCTTAGAACCTATCTCCATCGCTAAGCAACATGTGAGTGTAATGCCCAAAGTCTCCAAACAAAACAGAAACAACCCAAGTGTCGACCACAGATAAATGAATCAACAAAACATGGCATATACATAGTAGGATATTATTCTGCCATAAAAAAGAACGAAATTCTGATAAATGCTATAATATGGATGGACCTTGAATATATTATGCTAAGTGGAATAAGCTAGACAAAAGGACACATATTATAATTCTACTCATATAAAATATCTAGAATAAGCAAATTCAGAAAGAAAATAGATTAAAAGCAAATTCAGAAAGAAAGTAGATTAGAAGTTAGTTACCAGGGGCTGGGTTAGGGGACAGTGGGGAGTTGTGGTTTAATGGTTACTGAGTCTCTGGGGTAACAAAAAGGTGTTGGAAATAGATAATGGTGATGATTGCACAACACTGTGAATGTAACTAATACTACTGAATTGTATGCTTAAAAATAGTTATAAATGGTGAATTTTACCTTATTTATGTTACTTAAAAAACTACAGAATATCTCATTAACTTAGACAAAAAAATGCACAATAAAATATTAACAAATCGAATCTAACAATGAAGAAAATTACACATCATGACCAAGTGATTTTTATTCAAGATATGCAAGACTGGTTCCAAATTCAAAAACTGATCATTGTACTTCATCTCTATCAATAGGCTAAAGAGGAAAAATACACAATCATATCAACTGACACAGAAAAAGTATTTGACAAAACCCAACAAGATAGGAGAAAAGTAAAACTATCTCAGCCTCAACCTCCAGGTAATGTCTCACTTACTAGTGAAAGATTGAATGTACAGGCCTTGAGACTGGGAACGTGTCAAGGATGTGGCTCTCATCACTCTTATTCAAAATGGTACTAGAAGTTCTAGCCACTATAGCAAGGCCAGGAAAAAAAGATATACACATTAGAAAAGAAATAAAACTGTCTCTGTTTGCAGACTACACACTTGTATGTATGAAAATCCCAAGGACTCAAAAGGAAAAGAAACCCTTCTTAGAACTAATAAGTAGATTTAGCAAAGGTGAATACAAGATCAAAATCCAAAAATCAATTGCCCTTCTATACATTAACAACAAATATGTGGAAACCAACAATAAAAACAATACCATTTACAACTATTCCAAATAAAATGAAATACTTAGGTATAAATCTAAGAAAGCATGTATAGGATATAATGTACTGAAATACACACAATGCTGGAAAAAACTCAAAGCAGCCCTGAATGAATGGGAAGACACACCATGTTCATGGATTAAAAGACACAAAATGTAAAGATGCCAATTCTTCCCAAATTGATCTGTTGTTTAACGTAACTTCCATCAAAATTCCAGGATGGTTTTTTTGCTGGCATAGATAAGCTTACTCAAAACATTAGATAGAAAGGCACATCCCCTAGAATTGCTACAATAATCTTAAAAATAAGAATAAAGTGGGAGGAATCACTCTATCAGATATTATGACTTACTGTATAGCTAGAGTAATCAAGATAGTCTAATACCGGCAGAGGGATCACATCAATCAGTTGGAGAGAACAGAGAACCTAGAAATAGACCCAAATATGTCCCACTGATTTTGACAAAACTGGAAAAGCAATTTGGTGAAGAATAGCCTTTCCAACAAATGGAACATAAGCAACTGGACATCCATAGACAATACAATAAAAATAAAAGAACCATGACTTAATTCTCATAACTTATACAAAAATTAACTAAAAATAGATTACCACTCTAAATGTAAAATGTAAAACTATGAAACAATTATAGAATTGACACCAGAAGCACAATCCAGAAAAGATAAAACTGATGAATTGTACTTCATCAAAATTAAAACCTTTTGCTCTTTTTTTTTTTTTTTTTTTTTGAGACAGAGTCTCACTTTGTTGCCCGGGCTAGAGTGAGTGCCGTGGCGTCAGCCTAGCTCACAGCAACCTCAAACTCCTGGGCTTAAGCGATCCTACTGCCTCAGCCTCCCGAGTAGCTGGGAATACAGGCATGCGCCACCATGCCCGGCTAATTTTTTCTATATATATTTTTAGTTGTCCAGATAATTTTTATTTCTATTTTTAGTAGAGACGGGGTCTCGCTCAGGCTGGTCTCAAACTCCTGACCTCGAGTGATCCACCTGCCTCGGCCTCCCAGAGGGCTAGGATTACAGGTGTGAGCCACCGTGTCCAGCCAAAACCTTTTGCTCTTCAAATGACCCTGTTAAGAGGATGACAAGACAAATTTCAAAAAGGTATAAAATATCTACAAGTCACATATTCAACAAAGGACTAAGATCTAGACTACATGAAGAACTTAAACAGAAAAGAACCATCCAGTTAGAAAACAGGCAAAAGAGAAATAGACATTTCACTAAAAAGGATATACAGATGGCAAGTGAGCATATGAAAAAATGTTCAACATCATTAACCATCAGGGAAATGCTAATTAAAACCACAATATAAGGATGGTGAAAAAGAAATCACACACACCTATCAAAATATCACTATTCTAGTTGTGATTTTGTAGTATTCTTTATCATGAGGTTGCTGCTGGGAGACACCAGGTGCAGGATACACAAGATCTTTGTATAATTTCTTACAACTGTATGTGATTCTAAAATTATCTCAATAAGAATTTGCATTAGGCCGGGCGCGGTGCCTCACACCTGTAATCCTAGCACTCTGGGAGGCCGAGGCAGGTGGATTGCTCGAGGTCAGGAGTTCGAGACCAGCCTGAGCAAAATCGAGACCCCCGTCTCTACTAAAAATAGAAAGAAATTATATGGCCAACTAAAAATCTATATAAAAAAAAAACAGCCGGGCATAGTGGCACATGCCTGTAGTCCCAGCTACTCGGGAGGCTGAGGCAGTAGGATCGCTTAAGCCAAGGAGTCTGAGGTTGCTGTGAGCCAGGCTGATGCCATGGCACTCATTCTAGCCTGGGCAACAAAGCGAGACTCTGTCTCAAGAAAAAAAAAAAAAAAAAGAATTTGCATTAAAAAAACTAATTACCACCCAAATAACTAATGATAAATCCTGGCAATTATTTCTATCTGCTCAATAGTTTACCTTAAAAATATTTTTATAAGGGTGATTCTTAAATAGGTTAATATTTATAATATTTGTTAAGATTATGAAATTTAATTTCAGGATCTACATGCCATTATCCATGGTCATTTGATCATTAAAGACTGATTTTGATATCAAGAACTGGCAATGGCTTGAAAGAAAACAAAATAGTACAGGAAAAGGAAATAAAAGCAACAGAGTACTGTCACTGAAAATGGCAAAGTTAAGAACTTTTGAAATCCTCTCCTCGTAACAGGAACAAGAAAATTGGCAGCATCCAAATAAACTTTCTAAGAACTCTGGAAATTAACCAAAGGCTTGCAGCAATCCATGGAATGTTAATGTATTTTTAAAAAGCTGAATCTTGACAAGAATAGTGAGCTTCATGGCATTTAACTTACCCTATCCCCATTCTCTTCTCCCCAGCTCTGTGGCAGCACTATAACCAACAGCCGCACTCAAGAGTGAAAACCAGCAGCCTCTCAGTCAAAACACACAGGAGACAGACAATGATGGAGCTCCTTCAAAGCCCCTTCCAGAAAATTGTCTTTATTTAACCTGTCTGATGATTCCCTGTGAAACCCCACCTGGAAGGCTGTTTTTATTTGACATGATGCAGAGCTTTCCCACTATGAAAAGCTTTGACCCTGGGAACGTTTGTCAGAAACATTTTGTGGGGATTTTTAAAAATCTGGATGCAACCTGAGGTGGTGGGTAACAGTTAAGCCAAACAACAAATCAACCCAAAAGTTTAAAAGGAAAAGCTGAGAATGATTTGTACACAGGGGCTTTAAAAAGCTCTGCCATTTTCCTGGCAATCCAGAAGGTAATGGGTATATGTAGGGTTGTATGTATGTTCACTAAAGACCTGAGAAATCCCTAAACTCTCACACCTGGCTGACCTTGAGACCCTGGGTGAACAGGAGATGAAGGCTAAAAAACAGCCACCTGCATGCGTGTCGATGGTGTTGCATGCGCGCACACACATATGCCTTTCAACAAAGACGAGGAGAATTACTGGTTCCAAGTTTTTACAGAAATCTCTGTTCAATCACTAGATGACCATGAAAGTAACCATGCAAAGACTTCACTGGCCATGCACTATAAATAATACAGATTTCAAAAGGCTAGTTCAAAAAAGTCACTAAACAAACAACAATAAACAGTATCAACAAATGGGGGTCTGACTTTCAGAGTTGACATATTATATACTTAATTGCCCAGTTTTCAACAAAAAATTGAGAGACATACAAAGAAACAAAATAGTACAGAAGGAAAGATGTATTCAATAGCAACTGCCCCCAAGAAAGCCTAGATTTAGTTGGAATTACTGAAAAAACAATTTAAATCAGCTATATAGAATATATTCAAAGAACTAAAGGAATCCATGTCTAAAGACCTAAAAGTCTCCCCAAATGGAGAATATTAATAAAGAGACAAAAGTTATTAAAAGAACCAAATAGAAAAGTATAATACCTGAAACGAAAATCCCCAGTTTTCAATGAAACAGAATAAGAAATGCAAAGAACAAAAAAGTATGGCTCATGCACAAGAAAAAGTGCAATTAATAGAAACTGTCCTTGAGGATAGAACTTACTTGGATGAAGACTTTAGGCTATTTTAAATAAGTTCTAAGAAATAAAGGAAATCATGTCCCAAGTATTGAAGGAAAATATAAGAATGATTTCTCACCAAATAGAAAACTTCAATAATGAGAAAGAAATTAGAAAAAAGAAACAAATAGAAATTCTGGACATAAAAAGCATAGTAACTAAACTAAAAAATTCATCAGAGGGGCTCAGTTGTCATATTTTAGCAGGTGGAAGAAAGAATCATCAAACTTGAAATAGGTTGATTGAAATTATCCAGTCTGAGAAACAGAAAGAAATAAAAGTGAAGAAAAATGAACAGAGCCTGAATGATTATGGAACACCATCAAGAGTACCAACACATGCATAACAGGGGACCCAGAATACGAGGAGAGAAAAGGGGCATGAAGAATATTGGAACAATAGGTGCTATTAGTTCAAACTAGACTGTTATAAATTGTTAATGGCAATCCTCATAGCAACCATTAAAAACAAATTTTAAGAATTTAGACTTTAAGATGAAAATTGCTACTAGAGAAAAAAAGATATTTCATAATGCTTTATAAAGAGATCAATCCATCAAGAAGACCTAACAATTGTAAACATAGGTGAATCTAACAAAAGTGATCCAAAATACATGAAGCAAAAACTGACAGAATGAATGGAGAAAAAAGAAATTCAACAAAAATACTTGGAGAACTTAATACTCCACTTTTGAAAATGAGTAGAACTAGACAGAAGATAAATAAGAAAACAAAGAAACTTGAACAACACTAGAAACCAACTACACGTACCATATCTATAGAACACTCAACCCCCAAACAGAATACACATTCTTTCACATGCACATGAAACATTCTCCAGGATGGGGCACGTTAAGCTATAAAACAATTCCAATAAATTTAAAAGGACTGAAGTCATACAAAAGTATGTTCTGCAACCACCATGGAATTAAATTAGAAATAACAGAGGGAAATTTGGGAAACTCAGAAAATATGTGGATATTAAAAAATATAATAAGCAACATTAGCAAAGTGGCAGGATACAAGGGCAACATATAAAAAATCAATCATATTTCTAATACTAACAAAAAACAGCTGGAAAATTATTAATAAAAATAATTTACAATAGCATCAAAATACTAAGGGGTACATATGACAAAATACAGCTGGGAAAAATTAAAAAACATTTAAATAAATGGAGAGATACCATGTTCATGAATCAAAAGGCTAAATATATTTTTTTAATTTTTTTAATTTTTTTGTCCTCTAGAAAAAAGACTCAATTTTTCCCAAATTGATCTAGATATCAATGTAATTCTAACCAAAATCTCAACAGGTTTTTTTCTGAAATTTATAAGATGATTCCAAAATGGTGAAAACAATTTTGAAAAAGACAAAAAAGATTAGATAATTTAACATTACCTGATTTTAAGACTTAAAGCCATGATAATCAAGAAAAGGGTAATACTGACATAAAGACAATAGTTGTGTGCAACAGAATAGACTCCAGAAATAGACCCCTACATATATGGTCAACTAATTTCAAGAAAGGTATCGAGGCAATTCAATATGGGAAAAATAATCTTTTCAAGAAACCATGCTGGTACAAATGAATAGCCATATGGAAAAGAAAAAAAAAGGAACCTGGACATCTCAACATTTACAAAAACCAACCTGAAACAAATGATAGAACTTAATGTTAGAGTTAAATTTCTAAACTCCTAGAAATCAACAAAAGGGAAAATTTTAGTGACCTTAGTTTTGGCAAAGATTTCTTAAGTAGGATACAAAAAAAATCATGAATTATAAAAGAAAAAGATAAGAATTTGATTAAAAATTTTTTAAAAAGGCTTTTACTCCTCAAAAGACACTGTTATGAAAGTATTATAAAAACACAAGCCACAAACTGAAAATAATATTTGCAAAATGTATCTCTGACAAATGATTTGTATTCAGAATATGCAAATAACACTTACACCTAAATGGGCAAACAACTAATTTTAAAAATGCAGAAAAGATTTGAATAAATATTTAAGCAAAGACAACATGAGTAGCATCTGAAATAAGGCATACAAAAACAAGCACATGAAAAGTTGCTCAAGATCCTTAGTCACTAGGAAAATTAAAATTAAAACCACAATGAAAAAATAAATAAATAAGTGAAACCACAATGAGACACCACTACACACCCACTGAAATGACTAAAATTAAAAATTCTTGCCATATCAAGTGTTGGCAAGGATGTGGAGGAACTGGAACTCTATTACACTGCTGATGGGAGTGTAAAAGCATACATCTACTTTAGAAAACATGTTAGTTTCTGAAAAAGTTAAAATATACACCTACCAGACATTCTATTACTAGGTATTTGCCCAAAAGGAAATGAAATATATGTGTATACAAAGGCTTCTACATGAATATTTAGAGAAGATTTACTTGTAACAGCTAAAAAGGTGAAACAATACACATTCCCATCAGTGGGTGAATGGATACTGTGGTGTATCTACACAATGGGATATTATGCAGCAAGAACACACTATCAAAATATGCAATATCACAGATGAATCTCAAAATAATAATGCTGAGTGAAAGAATGCAGACAACAAAAGGGCACATACTACACGACTCTGTTAATATAGAATTTATAATATGCAAATTAATCTATAGTGAGAAAGCAGAAGAGTTATCACTTGGGGTTGCAGAAGTAGGAAGAAGATTACAAAAGGTCACAAACTTTGAGAGTACATATGTTCATTATCTTCACTGTGGTACTAGTTTCACAGGCACATATGAGCCCAAACTTGAATTGTACACTTAAAATGTGTAGTTTATTGTACATTATACCTTTATAAACCCATTTTTAAAAAGTCAACATCCTACATAGGACATAGAAGAATTCCAGTGATTTTGAAGGATTCCAGATCACTATCTCATATTAACTACATGAAGGCTTTTCTCCAAAACTGCAACCATTCTCCTTGCCTTATTCCTTGTACCTACATACCCAACTGGCCTATTATGTTGAAATATTCCCTCTCAGAAATACATAGCTATGTCATGTGATGATAACTGCTACAAATCTCATTAAGCTAAATGGCATCTTTCTTATAGAATATCCAAAATTTCAGCACCAGTACGACAAAAAATAAATATGTAATGCATACATATTTATCAAGCCAATACCTCATGACTATATTAAAACAGTGAATGGAAAAAAGTATTTCCCAGTGAAAAACGTTGGCAAAGCTTTATAGTTTACATTTTTGTCTGGATGGTAGTTACACAAATACATACACATATAAAAATCAAAAAAGCCATGCACTTAAGATTCGTGCACTTTATTAAAAAATAATTAGTCAAAGTTTGAGGGTAGCAGTACTATATTTCATGGACATCCCTGTCTTTCCTCTCCTTGACTTCTCCCATACTGTCTTTGTGGCTTTTGTAGTCCCAGTTCCCTCTCCAGTACGACATGATCCTCATGTCCCTAAACTTCTTTCTCCCCCTGCTACCTGCTCCACACTCTAGCAAAGAGTATCAGGGTAGAATTTCTTTAGGATGTTCTCCTTCCGCCAGCAAGAGATTGGGAAAACAGTTAACCTCAGCAACTTAGGAAAAATACTGTTTTGACTTTTCTTTTTCCAACATTAAGAGCACCTCAGAAATCATGCAGAAGTTGAATGAGTTCACAGCCAGAACTAGGACATGGGTCTGCTGATTCCTAGAGTCCAATGTGTGTTACATCTGCATCTTGATTTATCAGCTTTGGATTCCAGTCTGGTTTCCTAACACAATGGAATTAAAAACTGTTCAGCCATCAACTTGTAATCAATGATAACTAATATTTTAGCCAACAAAGATTCAAAGATGGAAACCAAGCTTAGTTTTGAAGTACAAATATCCTCTTAATAGCCTAACTTTCCAATAGAGGAAGTACAATGAAGTTGGAAATAGCCAACAAACCAAGATGAACTCATTTCCTATGGAATACATGCACCACAGTTTTAGGATTTATTAGAGCTACACATTTTAAAGAAAAAATGACAGACCTAGAGAACAGAAGCAGAAAGCAGAATAAATCAATAATTCAACTGATGGTAGAGACTCACAGTAAACATAACCAGACATATTTTAAAAGGCATAAATCCCTCTAAGTGAAATTAATGATCTAAAGTGGTTAGAAAAACATGTCCTCATTTAGATTAGCATATAGGTTCTGGTCTACTTTTGTGGTCTATAGTTCCAAAGAAATTTAGTTTTGTAAGCCCATGTGATGCTATACGTGTCTGCTTTGTTCTTCTGGCTGCCTGAGATCCCACTGTATAATTCCAGTGCCACACAAAGGGGTGGAAGGCACATCTTTAGGCTGCATGTTATAAGTACATAAGTGGGTGGCGGACTGCCAGACCTGTGAGGTGGACATTTCACCTGGCCTATTCTATGATCACCCCATTGGTGAGCTTCTTACTCTATCTCTGCTGGGGCCACTGCTGCGGGCAGAGTAGGCCCGCTGCCACTCCCTGGGTAAAATGTGTCAATGTTAAGTCCCTGCTAGTGTTTCCTTTTCTTAATCCTTTGGCCAGAGAGGTTAGAGCTTTCTGTTTTTTGTTTTTGTTGTTGTTTATGTCTGTTGGCACTTCCAAGTTGTAGGGCACTCCATTCTGGGACATATAGGAAACAGGAAAAAAAAAAAAAAAACACATGGAACTTACTCTAGTGTCATTCAACTCCTGAAAGTCCCTATCCAGTCCACCTTCTTTCTACCTTTCAGAGTCATTTAATACCCTACAGAATCAGTGAACTTGAAGACAGATCAACAGCACTTCCCAGCAGGGCGTGGTGGCTCATGCTGGGAGGCCCAGGTAGGAGGATTGCTTGAGGTCAGGGGTTCAAGGCTGCAGTGAGCTGTGATTGTGCCACTGCACTCCAGCCTGGGTGACAAAGTAAGATCCTGTCTCCAAAAAAAAAAAAAAAAAAAGAAAGAAAGAAAGAGAGAGAGAGAGAGAGAGAGAGAAATACAGAAATAATCCAAACAAAAGAGGATAAAGTAGGCTGAAACAAAAAATGAAGAGAGCCTCAGGGACCTGCAGGACAATAATGAAAGATCTAATATTTATACCATCAGAAACTTATAAAGAGAGCTGAAAATTGTGAGGTTGAAGGTTGAAAAAGGATTTGAAAAAATAACAAATGAAAACTCCTGAAATTTGTTGAAAGAAAGACATAAAGTTACAAAGCAAATTTCAGATAGAACAAACGCAAAAGAAATCCATGCCAAGACACATCACAATTAAACTTCTAAAAACTAAAGACAAAAAACTCTTAAAAGCAACCAAGAAAAATGACACATTACCTATACCAGAACACCAATTCAAATGGCAGTGAATTTCTCATCTGAAACCATGGAGGTCCAGAAGGAATGACACATTTCTTCAATGCTCAAATATAAGAACTGTAGATTGTGAATGCTATGTCCAGCAAAACTATCTTTCAAGAAAGAAGGGGACATGAAGACATTATTAAACTAAAAACTTTGTCACTACCAAGCCTACTCCTAAAGAATGGCTAAAGGAACCTCTCCAAAAAGAAAGGAAATTACAAAAGAAGGCTTAGAATTTCATAAAGGAAACAAGAAGAAAAAGGGTAAATAGACTATCTGTCTCCCTGTTGTGCTCAATGTATAGAGAGGAAATACTTCAGGAAATCATATTTTAAAAAGTAAGAGAGGGCAAAGGGATCTTAATGAAAGCAAGATTTTGATACTACACTCAAAGCAGTAAACCACTAATATCTGTAGGCTGTGACAGATTAGGTATGTATACTGTAATGCCTAGAGCCACCACTAAGAAAAACATACAAAGTAATATACTCAAAAACAAATAAAACAAGATGGAATCCTAAAAAAATGTTCAAGTAACCCACAAAATGGTTGATAAGAAAAACGAAGAAATGAGAAACACAGGAAACAAAGACAAAATAAAAAATAAAATGGCAGACAGGCTCTAACATAATAAGCATTTTAAATGTAAATGGCCTAAACACATCAACTAAAAGGTAGATTAAATTGGCAGAGTGGAGTAAACAAGATCTTACTATAGTGTTTAAAACCAACTTATTTTGAACATATCAATTTTACATAAAAAAGATTGAAAAAGGATGTATCACGCTAACATTATTTTAAAAAGCAAGTATGGCTGTATCAGTATCAGATAAAATAGACTTCAAAGAAAAAGAAAATTACTAGGGACAAAGAATAACATGATATAATAACAGAATCAATCCCCCAGAAGAAATACTGCTCCTAAATGTAAATGCACCAAAAAACAGATTTGCCCAGTAATGAAATAAAAACTGATTGAGCTAAAATGAAAAATAGAAAAATCCATAATTGTATGTGGGGACTTCAACACTCCACTGTCAGCAATTGGTATAACAAAAAGAGAAAATTAGCAAAGATATAAAATAACTGAACAGCACCACCAACCAACAGGATCTAAAAGTCATTTATAGAACACTACATCCTACAACATAATATACATTCCTTTTAAGCTACTACTGTGGACTATGCATCAAGATAGACTGTATCCTGGGCCATAAAACAAACCTCAACCATTTTTTTTTTTTTTTTTTTGAGACAGAGTCTCGCTTTGTTGCCCGGGCTAGAGTGAGTGCTGTGGCGTCAACCTAGCTCACAGCAACCTCAAACTCCCGGGCGTAAACAATCCTACTGCCTCAGCCTCCCGAGTAGCTGGGACTACAGGCATGCGGCACCATGCCCGGCTAATTTTTTCTATATATATTTTAGTTGGCCAGATCATTTCTTTCTATTTTAAGTAGAGACGGGGGTCTCGCTCTTGCTCAGGCTGGTCTCGAACTCCTGACCTCGAGCAATCCACCCGCCTCGGCCTCCCAGAGTGCTAGGATTACAGGCGTGAGCCACCGCGTCCGGCCACAACCATTTTTTGAAAATTGAAATCATTCAGAGTTTTACAACCATAATGTTGGTGAACCTTATGTTGATAAGTTCTCCAACCATAATGCAATCAGACTAGAAATCAGTAACAGAAACACAAAAATCTTCAAACACTTCTATATGAAATAACACACTTCTAAATACATAAGCCCAAAAGCAATAGAATATTAAAAAACACACAGAAGCAAATAAAAATAAAAATGTAATATATCAAAAAACAGTTCTAAGAGAAAAACTTATGAGACGGTAACACAATAAAAAAGAGGAAAAGGTCTCAAATTAATAATCTGTGTTCCTACTTCAAAAAACTAGAAAAAGAACAAAAAAACCCAAAACAAGTAAAATAAAGGAAATTAAAAATATATTTATAAATTATAAATAACAGCAGAAATCAATGATATTGAAAACAAAAAAATAAGAGAAAAATCAATGAAGCAAAAAAATCAGATTCTTTGAAAAAGAATCAACAAAATTGACAAGCCCCTAGCAAGACTAGCACAAATAAAAAGAGAGAACGCACAATGCACAAATATCAGGAATGAACCAGGGGACAGCAATACGACTGCCATAGCCATTAAGAGTTTACTGAAGGAATAGTATGAATAACTTGATGCTCATAAATTCAACAGCATACAAAAAATGGACCAATTCCTCAAAAACCACAAACTACCAAAGCTCAACCAAGATGAAATAGATGGGCTGCACACACACTTAATAGCCATTAAAGACAATGAATTTGTAAATAGAAAGATTCCTAAAACAGAAATCCCCAAGGCCAAAATGGCTTTACTGGAAAATTTTACCAAACATTTAAAGAAGAATTAGCACCAATTTTACATGATCTATTCTAGAAAACAGAAAAGGGGACATTTCTCAGCTCATTTTACAAGGTTAGTATAAATATTACCCTGATAACAAAGTTAGACAAAACCACTGCAAAAAAATTTTTTAGACTATAGATCACCATCTCTTACTAACTTAGATGCAAAAACCCTCAACAAATACTAGCAAACTGAATCCAGCAACATGCAAAAAAGGATTACACACTATAACTAAGTGGGATTTATTCCACATATACAAGACTGATTCAATATTTGAAAATTAATCAATGTAACCCAACATACATAAGAGTTAAATAACAAAATCATACAATTATGTCAATTGATGAGGAAAAAGCATTTGACAAAATCCAACATCCATTCATAACACAAATTCTCACCAAAATAGGAACATACTGGAACTTCCTCTATCTGATAAAGAGCACATGCAAAAATCTACACCTTAATGGTGAATGAATGGGTTCCTCCCAAGAATGGGCAAAAGGTAATCTCACAGTTCTTAATCAGCATGGTACCAGAAATTCCAAGCCACTGTGATAAGGTGAGGAAAACAAACAAGATGCATATAAATCAGGAATGAAGAACAAAACTTTCCCTATTTGCAGACAATATGATGGTTTACACAGGAAAACCCAAAAGAATCTATGAAAAAACCCAACGTGAGTTCATCAAGGTGGTAGGATATAAAATCAACACATAAAAGCCAGTAACATTTCTACATACCTATCAATGAACAGATAGAAATCAAAAATTAAAAACAAAACACCATTTACAGTCAATCTTATATACAGATCTAGATATATGCTAAAAATTACAAAATGCTAAAAAAACCCTAAATAAATGAACATACATACTGTGTTTATGGATTACAGTATTCAACACAGTAAAATGTCAATTCTCCCCAAATGTTTATTAATATATAGGTTTATTAATATCTCAGCAACACATTTTACAGACACAAACAGCTTATTCTAAAATTTACATGGAAAGGTACACCCCCTAAAATAGCTAAAACAATTTTGAGAAATAAGAATAAAGTGAGAGGAATTACTCTACCCAATATTAAGGCAGAGTGTGAGTATGGGTAGCATTACTCTAGAAATAGCTAGAGTACGCAGGACAGCGTAGCACTGGCAGAAGGATATACACAGATTAATAGAACAGACAAGTCAGAAAGAGAGCCACACAAAGGTGCCCAGTTGATTTGATAAAGGTACAAAAATAATTCACTGGAGGAAGGATAGCATTTTCAATAAATGCTGATAGAGCAACTAAACACCCAGAAGCAAAAAACTGCCACATATTTTCCTGTCTGGGAACCGACTTATTCCTGCTTGTGCTAAATAGAAATGTGAAATAGTTACAATGTCCCATCAGCTAATTTCTTGATTATATAAATAACACTTATTATTTTTTTTTTACTCTATTCTTTGTTTTAACTCATTTGGTACTGATCTCTTATACTTTGATCAACAGTTTCAGGGTACAAATTAAAACTCCAAGTTTTTTTTTCCCAAGGAATTCTTACAAGTAGCAGTTAAGACACACTCATAAGAAAGACTTAAAAAGTTTGGAAAATTTTCTTAGGCACACTAGTAACTGGGGTAAAAACAGATAAATTATGTCAAATTGAAAATGTGTTATAATTAGAAGTAAAGATTTTAAAAATACTTCTCTTTCTTCATTAAGTGGTAGAAACTACTAAACATGACTTTTGTAAATGCCTGGTCCAAAAATTTTAATTCACTACCAGTCGTTAATAGTTTATTCCTCATCTCTGACATAAATTTCAAATTAAAAAACTGTCCATCAGCATTAATTTTAAAATGAAATTAAATGTCTGAATAAATGTGAGACTTTATAAAAAGAAAAACAATTAAAAGATACCAAATTTGGCAGGTTCCAAACCCAGTAATGTTTAAATAAAAAAAAGCAAACAAAAATTCTATTGTGCCCAAGTACATGTTTTACTTAAATATAAATTTTAGCATTGCTATGAATTTTAATTTATTATTTGTTTTCAAAATTATTTAGTCATGTATTTTACTTTTGACTATATGAATATAAAAACATCATTTTATATACACATATTTTCCCTCTACTAACTAGGCACAAAACTTAATTTACCTCTAGTCTGCCTTGGTTTGCTTTAAAGCTCTAGGAATATCATTTTTGGTGCTGACCACTGGCTATAAACAGAAGGCATCAGCTAACTCACAGGGTAGGGAGGGGCAAGGTTATTTTATGAGCTCACTGTGGAGTGAGTCAATTACAGACCTAAACTTAAAAAAAGAAACACCTTACACATCTCAGACATTTGGAAAAAAATATGTTGAAGTATTAAAACTTCTATTCCAAAAGGACATATGTTTCCTGTTTTTGCAAATGTGCTAGAAAGCTTATATCTTTTGGCATGGCTGCCAAGCATGTGGACAAACAAGTGACGAAGAAAGTTTCAAAACTAGTTCTCCAAAATACAATTAGCTAATGCCATAGCAGGCACTCTGATAATTTATTTAAACAAACAAGAAAACTTTTAACTAAAGGCTTTTGCACATACACACTGTGCTAGGGGCTAAGGCTAGACACTGACCATCCTCAAGGAGCTCATTTACTAAGATGGGACGCAGAACGAGTAAACCAAGCACTGGGTGCACCAGGTGCACTGACACCACCAACAGCCACAAGGGTGTGCGGTGTGGTTACATCTGAAAGACAAGGCGGAGTCAGATGAACAAGGAGGTTAAAGTACACCATTCCTACTAGAAAGCACAATGGTGCAAAGGAATTAGAGGTATGAGAAATTATGATTCTCTAAGAAAATAAAAGTAATTTCATTGGTCTGAAATTTAGGGAGCATTGGGAAGAATTCGAGAAGAGGCTGGAAAGGGAAGCAGAAGCTGAGCCATAGCCCACACTAAGCCCTGGAAAATATGTGCTATTTGTCCTGTTTTCCAGTAACTTGTCTAAGGTCACACTCCTGAGAAGTGGCAAAGTTACCAGAAGAAAGCTCAGATCTGCCCCTCTGCAACGTTCAAGCTCAGGGTGCCTCTTAACTATCTCTAGTACTTACAGGGAGTCTCCCAACAAGATAAGCTTCTTGAAGATAGAGAAAGCCCATGGTGAAATAGCACAATATCTAATCCTGAAACTAACAATTAAAGCAGCAGGTCTCAAAGTGGAGTCCTTGGACCTCTGCATCAAGTCACCTTGGTACTCAGCAAAATGTGAATTCTGAGCCTACATCCAGATGTACTGAATCACACTGTCTGAGACCGAGCCTGGGATTTTGCGTTTTGTAGTGATACACAAAAGTTTTGAAGGCTGGTGGTTTAACACGTTGACTGCCACGTGAGTTGTATTTAAGTCAAGCTGGTTTTGAGCCTGGGACCTTGTGAAGCAAAACCCTGCAGCTGGTTCATGCAAACCTTACTTGTTGATGTTCTTATTGTTACAGTTAATATTTTTTTTTCTTTTCTTTTTTTTTTTTTTTGAGACAGTCTTGCTTTTGTTGCCTGGGCTAGAGTGAGTGCCGTGGCATCCGCCTAGCTCACAGCAACCTCAAACTCCTGGGCTTAAGCGATCCTACTGCCTCAGCCTCCCGAGTAGCTGGGACTACAGGCATGTGCCACCATGCCCGGCTAATTTTTTTTTTTCCATATATATTTTAGTTGGCCAGATAATTTCTTTCTATTTTTAGTAGAGATGGGGTCTCGCTGTTGCCAGGCTGGTCTCGAACTCCCGAGCTCAAACAATCCGCCCGCCTCGGCCTCCCAGAGTGCTAGGATTACAGGCATGAGCCACCGCGCCCGGCCTGTTACAGTTAATATTGACAATTTACTTCTAAAAACATGGATTGCGTTGCATATAACTCACGCACAGAAAACAATAAAAAATAACAAATTGAAAGGATTGTTTTGTTTTAATAAAACACTGTGGCCTCTGGGAAATTTTTTTTTCTAGTGTGGTAGTGCGTTAAAATACCTGTTACACTGAAAGAAGGTAGCAGATTTGAAAGGGAGTAGAAGGAAAGGCTTAATTCAACTTCAGACAAACAGGATTTGAGATAACAATGAAATATGCAAGTGAAAATGTTGATGCAAGCAGTTCCAAGACAGCATTTAAACTCTGGGAAAAAGATCACAGCTGGAGACACCAACAGAGAGATGAAAACTAAGCTCTAAGTTTAAAAATCGCCAAGGATAAAATACTAAAGCGTTGAAGTCTATAGTTTTATATAGGGCAGAACCTCCCTTGGGCAGCAGTGGAGCCATTGACAGTAGTTTATGAGAAAGAGTAACAAAAAAGAGCATGTATCATGGAAGCCGAGAGAGAGGAGGGTTCAACGGTGTCAAAGCCTACTTTACAAAGAAGAGGGGGAAAGAGGGGCAGAGACTTTTAAATAAACCACCAGAGCTGGCCAACTGGAAGCCACTGCTAAGTCTTGAGACAGGTTTCTGAGTGGCAGAGAGAAGCCAGACTCTAAAGCAGGTGCCTTGAAGGTCAAGAAAACAGAAGGGTTAGCCTTGGAAATGAGAAGAAATGTTCCTTCTGACGACTGAAGAAACATGTGGCTGGGGACACAGACAGGTTGAGAAGGGAGAGGTAACAGAGGGAGCCGATGCTGGCAGGTATCAGCCATAAGATAAAGACCTGGAAGAGCCACTGTAGCCCTGACTCTCCAACATGGAAACATTTTCTGCCAAACCCTTTACTGTAGAAAACTTTAACCTAAAGAATAATTAGAAGAATAATATTTTGACAGATTTGTTTTAGCACATCCTTTCTGTGTATTTTTTTTTAACTTTTTTTTTTGGCCAAACCATTTGAAAGTAGGCTACAGACATCAAAACACTTCCCAGTAAATACTTCCAGCATGGATCTCCTAGGAACAAGGACATTCTCCTACATAATCACAATTCTATTATCACACACAAGTATTTCAATATTGATATATAACAGTAAAAAATATATATTCTGTGTTTACATTTTCTCAACTTTCTACTCAAAAATGTTTATAAATTTTTTTTCAGTCCAGAATCCAATCAAGGATGATGTTTTGCATTTGGCTATAATGTCTCTTCAGTCTCCTTTAAATTAGAACAGTCCTGTCAAATTTTCTTTCATGACATATTTTTAAAGATCAAGACCTAATGTTTTACAGAATATCCCAAAATCTTGATTTCCTTTACTGTTCCCTCATGATTAGATTCATTTTAAACATTTTTGGCAAGAACAATATATAAATGATGTATATCCCATCACAAGGCAGATATGAACTGTCTGTTCTTACTGGTGATACTAAATTGGATCACTTAATTAACGTAGTATCCACCAGATCTTTCCATCAGAATGATGTCTTTTTCCCTTTGTATAATAATAAATAACCCATAAGGAGAATTTTGAGATAGTGTGCATATATCCAACAACATTCCAGCCAATTATTTTAGCACCAATTGACAATTCCTGCTTGAATCAATGATTATTGTGGTGGTTGTAAAATGCTGATTTTCTAATTCAATCATTCCTGTACATTTACTAGATGGTGTTCTTTGATAATGCCATTTTTATTTCCTTCCACCCTTTTCATTTTCATTATGGATTCATAGATTTTTCCCCCAATATAATTGATTACTATTATTATTCTTTGATGTTTAAAATGTGCCAAATTTGGCCAATGGGAATCCCTTTAAGCCAGCTCTTGTGTCATTCTAACAAGTTCCCATTAATCCTTGAACACTTCTTTGCTTTCTGACACAATAAAATATTCCAGGAACATCTTGTAGTTTCCCTGTCTGAGCTCTAGATGGTTTCACAGGTGAATTCTAATTAACAAATAATGCTGAAACACCTCAAAAGAATTAAGGCTAATCCTATATAATTCAGCATCATAGAAAAAAATACGTCCCAACTCAGTTTATGAGGCCAATATTTTCCCAACACCAGAAACAGACAAAATATTTTACAAAAACTAAAACCAATATCCCTCATTAACAAAGACACAAAAGTGCTTAACAATGTTTTACCAAACTGAGTCTAGCAATACATAAAAATGAATATGTAACATCCAAATAGAGCTAATACCAGGAATGCAAGGATGTTTTAACATTAAAAAAATGCATTTTACCAGATTAAGATTCTAAAAAAAGAAAAACTAGTTATTATAACCATACAGGAAAAGCATTTGACAAAATTCACCAATTTGTGACAGAAATTATCAGTGAGCAAAGAACAGAAAGAACTTCCTCAACCTGATTATGAGCATCTATTTAAAAAGCCCTACAACTAACATGATACTTAGTGGTGAAAGACTGAATGCTTCCTCCCTAAAACTGGCAACAAGGCAAAGATGTACATTCTTGCCACTTTTATTCAACTTCATTCTGGAACTCCTAGCCACTGTACTGAGGCAATACAAAGAAGCAAAGGCATACAGATTGGAAAAGAAACTGTAAAGATGTCTTCATTTATAGACAGGATCATGTTTGTAGAAAAATCCTAATGAATCAACAAAATAAAGGTGCTATTAGAATAAGTAAATTATGAAAAGTTACAAGATACAAAGTCAATTAACAAAAATCAATTACACTTCTGTACACAAGCAATGAACAATTGAAAAATGAAATAAAAATACAATTCCATTAACAACAGCATCCAAAAAACATAAAAGAGTAATAAATACAAGGCCGGGCGTGGTGGCTCATGCCTGTAATCCTAGCACTCTGGGAGGCCGAGGCAGGTGGATTGCTCGAGGTCAGGAGTTTGAGACCAGCCTCAGCAACAGCGAGACCCCGTCTCTACTAAAAATAGAAAGAAATTATCTGGCCAACTAAAAAATATATATAGAAAAAAATTAGCCAGGCATGGTGGCGCATGCCTGTAGTCCCAGCTACTCGGGAGGCTGAGGCAGTAGGATCACTTGAGCCCAGGAGTTTGAGGTTGCTGTGAGCTAGGCTGACGCCACGGCACTCACTCTAGCCTGGGCAACACAGCGAGACTCTGTCTCAAAAAAAAAAAAAAAAAAGAAAGTAATAAATACCATTTAAAGAAATGAAAAAAAACCTAAATAAAGAGTTGCAGCATGTTCAGGATTAAAGACTCCAAATTGACCTGTAGAATTAATGTACTCTCAATCAAAATTTTAGCAGGCTTTTTTTTTTTTTTTTGGAAATTGACAAGTCTAAAATTTATATAGAAATGGAAATAACTAAAATAGTCAAAAGCAATTTTTAAGAACAAAGTTGGAGAACCTACACTGCCTCCTTTAAAGACAAACAAAAAGGCTGTAGTAATCAAGACATAAAGTACCAACAAAATGACAGATATGTAAATCAACAGAATAGAACTGAGAATCCAAAAACAGACATGCACATATATAGTTAACTGAGTTTCAATAAAGGTGCCAAAGCAACTTAATGGGAGAAACAAAAGTCTTCTCATAAGTTGTGCTGGAACAGGTGAATATACACACGCCAATAATGAATATTGACTCCCACTTCCTACCATATGCAAAAATTAGCTCAGAATGCACTACAGACCTAAATATAACAGCCAAAACTGTAATATTCTAAATAAACACATAGGAAGTAGCCTTTGTGATCTTGTGATAGGCAAAAATTTTTATAGGACACAAAAAGCATAGAACCATAAATAAAAAGGTTGAAAAATTGTACTTCATTAAAATTTAAAACATTTACTCTCAAAAAACTTTAAAAAAATGAAAAGACAAACCATACATTGGGAAAAAATACTAGCTACATATATCTAATAAAAGATTCACATCTAAAATATATAAAGAAATCTCAAAAGTTAGTAAGATAAACAACTCAATAAAAACTGGGTAAAAGATCTGACTAAAAACAGAAGATCTATAAATAGTTGAGAAGCACATAAAAAGATGCCCAGTATCATTAGCCATTACATAAATACAAATTAAAACTAATGAAATACCACTACACACCTACTAAAATTACTGACAACATCAAGTGTGGACAAAAATATACTGCAAAAGCAACTAGAACTCTCGTACACTGCTGGTGATGGTCTGACAGTTTCTTATAAAGTTAAACATAATCTTACCCGTAACAACCCATCAATCAACTCCAAGGTATTTACTTACAAGAAATGAAAACATTTGTTCACAAAAAGACTTTTACTCTAATGTTCATAAAAGCTTTAATTATAATAGCCCAAAATTTGAAAAATCAACAGGTGAACAACTAAATTATAGTACAGTGTATCTATATAATAGTTCACTATTAAGCAATAAAAACAAACTGATAAATGCAACATAGGTGAATCTCAAAAGCATTATGCAAAGTGAAACAAGTCAAACACAAAAGACATCCTGTAGTTTGTCTCCATTTATTTGAAATTCTGGAAAAAGCAGCAACTACAGTGACAGAAAGATCAGTAGTTACCTGAAACCAGGGATGAGAAGGCATTAACTGCAAAGAGGCACAAGGGAACTTTTTGAGATGATGGAAATGTCTTTTATTATGAAGCTATTTTTACAACTGTGTGTTTGTGAAACTAATCAAAGTGTACACTTAAAACTGGTGAATTTTATTCTATACAAATTATACCTCAATAAAACTAGTTAAAACATGATGGAAAAAAAACAAAGCTGGCATTAGTACAAAAAAGCTCAGTCACCGTACAGGGCTATTTTAAAATATGTATCACTACAGGCTCTAAATTCTCCTAAGGCATACATATGTCACCGCATTTTTGTCTTGTATTAATTTCATCTGTTAAGGTAAAATAAAAAGGAGTTGTACTGCTTTTCAATGGCTTCTTCTTTTCCCTGAAGGTCCCAGGGACTAGTTAGTTTTAAAAAATTTTGATACTGCTAGAACAATTTGATTTTCACCTTAAAAAACCAGATAAAGTTTGTACTATATTACATATTTTAAAAAGTTTTTGATTCAGATGCATAGTGGTAAAATTCTGTTACAAGTTCAAAATATCTGGATATGGAATTAATTAATATTTGAAAGAATAAGTCATCTTCTCACAGTAAATGCTTTCCCAAATTCAGTTCTGTAACCACAAGCTTACATAAAAGTGGCATAGGTAATGTTTTAATTAATACTCCAACCTACTTTCAAGAAAACTGGCAAACCAAGCATTCACATGCCTGAATGTTCTACCAATAGGATGGTAGCAATCCCTACACACCCATTACCACATACAGCTACAGTCAAAGATCTTTCTTTCTTTCTCAATCAGGAGAGCTGTATGTACCCAGAAAAAAGAAAATAAAGACCACCACCTTCTACAAGTTCAATAATACTGCTGTTAAATTTAGTAAATTAGGAGAATTGTTATGACATTCTACTTTTATATTGGATTTATTCAAGACTGTTGTTTGACCTCTACTTCCTTGCAATTTTGTTCATGTCACTTCCTATTAATGAAATTGATATGCACGCCGCACACCTCCCCTTTAGAGTAAATTCAGTCTTACTTCAAATAAATCACAAGGAAATATAGCTGGGAAAGAAGTCAATGTCTTCCACAATTGCCTTAAAATAGTCAAATAAATGTTACTGAGGAAAGCAAAAATCATATGCAAGTAAGAATGGATCTATTTTTATCATATCAAGATTGTTAAATACACACTTGAGATGTATGCCCTTGACTAAGTCAATCCTAGTGCAGATTGTTCTTCCTTAAACCACACCTTCACTCCCAGACAGAAAAACACATCAAAATAAAAATAACCAGAGTAAAATGTCTAGCAACATCTACTGAAAGCCTTCTACACATTGAGCACTGTGCTAGTCAATCTGCATGCACTACTCTTATTTAATCCCAACAAGTCCTGAGAAGGAAGATACTGATCTCTAAAATAAGGGTAAATTACCAAGTAGTAAAATTGTTAAATATTTAGTATTAACTACTATCAGGAAAATTTGGGAAAATAATGACTCTCAGTCTTTAAACCCCAGTCCCCTCATCTATGAACTATGGATACGTTTCTTACTAAAACAGGCATTACTGCATAGAATATCTGGCACGTAATAGCCACCACTTACTAAACACCTATTATGAGGGCCATTTATGGAGCCAGTCTGCTAAGGACCTAGTAGACACCAGGAATGATGGATCTGGATGGCTGTGACAAGCCCTATGACTGGGCACCAATTCATCTGATCTTGTGAACAACACAGATTGTTTAAAAATTCCCTAGTATAATGAAAATTACCACTTCTAAAAATCTGAAGAAATTCTCTAGTGAATTTAGATTGTGTAAAACTTGCCTACCCCTTGACAGGTTAACTTCAAAAGCTATTTTCTACCTTTCTTTTGCTGCCCATGGAGAAGTGATATAAATGTAATTCTGAAATTCACATAAAGGTAGAAATAGATGGCATTAGCCAAGTTTCCTAGTATGGCTCTTTCAACTAGATCTAAAAATTTAAATAAGTAGAGAAAGAACAGTAATGAAAGAATAATCCAGTGAAAAAAAGAAAGTGAGCAAAACCTAAAAAGAAAAAAATTAATCAAAAGGAAAATTTAATACAAATATGAAATTATCAAATTTAATTTCTTTGCCATTATTAATTTGACAGAGGTATCTATATATTTTCCCTGCCATAAAATAAATTTCTATCATAAATATCTAGTATGTTAGAATGGTTATTAGAGCTGACAGAATGCATACATACACTGAATATGCAAGCCTCAACAGAGTAAGCTGGCTGTTTTCTGCTCATCGCAGCATAATTCAGCAGTAGTTAAAACAGCAAGGTGTCTGGCATCCAACTCAGACAAAATCTTTCTGGGGTGGTTAATAGGTCTGGAAAAAGCAATTTCCCTTAAACCACCTAATACATTACTTTAAAAGAAAGAACATTTTTCTAATTTTTTAAATTTCTTCTACTTTTCAAACCTAATTCTTTGAGTGTTAGATGCTAAAAGTACTTTGGGAAACCAAAGAGAACAAAACAAATAAAAGGCATAAACTATTTGAGGACAGGATCACCTATTCTTCATCTCAGAGGCTTCAATGACCAACCCAGTTTTTGACACACTGGCCTTCAATAAATGTTTGCTGAGCTGAATACATGGAATACCTTCAGACCAAGGAGTAGGTCTAGTCCCACTGAAAATAACTGCAATCTAGCTCTTGTATTACACAAGTAGTCCAGACTGAAACATAATTAGAATATGTATTAATAACAAGAGCTCCCACTAATCTAGCATTTACTACATGCCATGCCCTACCGATGACCTAATTCAGTACTCACACCAACCCTAGAAGGTAGGTACTCCTACCATCCATGAAAACAGATTAGGAAGCTGAGGCATGAGGACTAAACAACTTGCTCAAGGTCACAGCCAAGTCCATATTCCATGCCAGCAATATGTTTAGTCTCTACAGCAGCGAGATAGCAGCCAGGCTGCTCAGGTAAGATAAGACTGATCACTGAGGATGACGAGTGCTTGCTCTGGCAAACTTTTTACAGGAGTGTTCACAGATCTGAATTCAGCCACACCTGCCCACCACTTAAACAAACAAACAAACAAATGGCACACTTATTAGATGGGTGGAAGGGGTGGTAAGTCAGATGGAACTTAGAGAGTACTGTTTTGACTGACTGTAAAACACAGATCCAGACCTAATACTGTCACTAGAATTCTCTCCATTATACAAGCTGATCAGTACAAGGGCTTATGTATACTGTCAACCTAACTCCCTCCTGTGGCACATTCACCTTGGTATGTACCTTTAATCCCACACTGTAATTATTTGTTTATGCCTGTCTCTCTAACAAGAAATTCTTAGATGCTAATGACTATCTTACTTATAAACATATTCTCAGAGCCCTGCAGTGTGCTAAAAAAACACAGGTTGCGTGAAAGGTGCACAGTGACAGAGACTGGGAAGTATAATACAAAACAATACAGTGGGTAAATTTATTTGTATGTGACCACAGAATGGAATGTTTGAGAGAATTACATTTATTTAAATTCCCTGGGTACAGACCAACTGGCAGAAAGGAAAGAGAATCAAAAATCGAAGCATAAAGATCACATGGAAGTAAGGAATTAACACAGTACTTATAATGAAAAATTTATATACACACTAGTCCAAACCTTGCACGGGTAATTTTTCAAGAGGGTTGATAATGGGGGAGAGAAGGTGAAGGCAGATAAACATCCTCAAACCAAAAGTTTAACCTCCCCGATACTCCACAAAATACTTTTATTCCCACTTAGTCTAAGGAAACAGACTCTCAAGTGGTAACTCATCCAAGGTCACAGAGCTAGTAAGTACTAGAGTCTCTATGATCTTCTTTTTATCATATCATCCTGTCTTCCCACATAAAACATCCTGTTGGAATGCCTTACATCATTTTTTAGGTTTTTTTTTCTTCTTCTTATGGTAGTTTTTTTGTTTTGTTTTTCTTTTTAAAGGTAGGAGGCAGTGAAAGGAAAAAAAAATCCAAAACTTTGACACACATTCTAAAAAGCTATATCTTATGGCATAATACCTAAAAATTGGTTACTTATTTCTAAATAACCTTTCCAGTACACTGAGATAGCCCTGTCCCCAGCACCTGGCCTATCCTGCCAACCACTTGTAACTCAAGTGACTGTCTGCAGGTCTGTTCATCCCACCATAGCAGATTCCTGCAGACCAAAACTGTGTCTTCATCTTTCTAGATCCAGACTAGGACATGGTATCCACTGAATAAAAATTAATGAATTAATTTGCCAGTGTTCAGTCTAGCCTGGTGACCAGATAAGGGCTCAGAGGGTCTATGTTTCCTGTCTCCCCCCAAAAAATGTGGTGTTTCAATGTTTACATCTATCTTAAGACATTAACATGAACTCCAGAGGTAAACATGGGAATGCTTGCAAACCATTCCATCAGTGTGTACTTCCACTATTTCAACTGAGTCAAGATTTACTGAGCACTTGCCGGGTACCTCACACGAGACAACACAGTGGGTACTCCTCTTTCTCTGCAACAAGGTCTCTGATAACAAGTTCCACCCTCAAAGGAGATAAATTCAGACAAAAACATAAATGTTCAGAAAGCATGCCAAGCAGTGTTGGCGTGTGCTTGTAGGGAAGCCCGCACAAAGCAAAAGTGACTCCCAGTAGCTTCCACTCTCTTTGTGTGGTGAAGACAGGAGACCTGAGGAGCTTCCTAGCTACTATTATCAGGAGGATTATACTCCTTCCCCAACTCACCATTTGAGCCTGTTTTCTAAGGCACATCCTTTCCATTAGAATAAGGATATGCCAACATTTATGTTAACTAATAAGCTGACAAACTCACTACCGAACAATTTGTTGATGTATTGTGACTACTGGGCATGTATAATTTAAGCCTTTCATGTTCAACTGTACAAAAGAGAAATCATCCTGTACCTAGTACAATACATATCTTAAGGGCTGGCCTCCTAAAGTTGGGGAAGGGTGCTTAGATAGACAGTTGTTGCTTTATCACCAGTTTCTTCCAGGCCCTGGCCAAGCTCCCCTTGTTTGGGTCCTTTTGCCCACCACCTCCTTCCCTAGAGACTTTTCTCCACCAGTCTGTTACCTCTTTCCTCTTCTGTGTGCAGACATCTAAATGCCCATGTTTTCAAAAACATTTCCTTTTCAGATCTTATTTAATGACACTTTCAGGCCTTCTCTAACAGCTCTGAATGTATCTTTCTGTGCTGTAATTCCTCTTTCCAGGCTGCCATTCCAAGGTCTTAGAGCATGCATTCTACAATGAGTCAGACACATATCTACACACCCATCTGGTGAAGATTATTCCATACAACCTGCTCAAATAAAACAATTTGATGCAGTAAGAATCTGCAGGAACAAAACCATAAAACTGAAAGCCAAGCACATTCTCCCACAAGTAGCTGGGATCCATCATATGCCCTCACTTAAAAGCAGTCTTTCATACAACACTGGACTTACTACCTGGTATTGACCATGAATAACACAAAATCATCCACTTCTCTACACTTCACTTACTGCCTTTCACTACAATCTAGTTGATGCTGAGTTGTGCGGGGACCCGGGAGGTCCAGGTTAGTCTACCTCTGCGAACCAAGACCCTGGCAACATTCCACTCCATTCTCCTTGTTGACTGAAATTACTGTAATGGTGCTGCTGTGGCCAGTATAGAAAAGTTTCCAGAAATGTGCTGTTGTGAGCTAGAAGTACAAAGCATGAGAGACATCTTCCAGAGGTCCCCACTTGGGGAAATTTGTTTTTTTTTTTTTTTTAGAACCAGCATGGATACATACTGAAAAAGAATGCAAAATTTGAATACATTATTAAAATAAAAACAAACACCTTAAAGAAATGGTTATCTTTTTGGGGTATGGCGTTAGGCTCCCCTTACCCCCAAGGAACAGCTCAGTAGGAAGTATAAGGGTGTTAAGTATTAAGGCTAATCCAAGAGACAAAAGCCTCCTGCAGTTTCTTTCACTGTATGAAAGGCCTGGGAAGATGTAAATAGAGACATAGGCCAAAGGAAACAGTATAGAGAGAGGACAGAAAAAAAGTAGGATGCCTTCTCTGTAAATATATCATAAAGCTAACATTTGAGTACCTATGCAAAGTTCCTAACAACTCTATTAAGCATGTGTATGCCCATTTTATAGCTGAGAAAAGTCCACAATTAAATAATTTGCCCCAAGTAAATGATAAACTAGTAAATGATAAACCAATATGTGAAGAAAAGCCAACCATTTACAAGGCTTTGACCTTGTCTATTCTACCAGGCACTCAACCCCAGGCAAAAACCAGCTAGGTGAAAGAACAGGTAGGTGGCTCAGCCAATTGGGCTCCTGGTCCCAGGACTGTGGCCAGAGGAGGGTGAGGATCTGGGCCTATTCCTGCAGCAAGGACAAAGTGCTGAGTGCTTTGGCCAACTTCTGATGGTCTGCCATGCTGGGCATATTTAACTCATTCCCACCCGGGGGGTGTGCCAGTAGCAGCAAAGCATAAGAAAGCAGCAGTAGGTATCACAAACAACTTCTGGCTTGACTGTGTGCTCTGAAATGAACCCTACTGACCTACTGACATTCCATCATTCTTAGACAAATAAAAGCCAGGTCTGTCTGGTTTGTTTTTAATGTAGCTCATGGTGGGAGGTAGTATAAAGAATGATTAAAATTACTATTCATCTTGCATACTGCCTTCTTTCTTAACTTTAAATTTTTTAAATTATTATGGGTATATAATAGTTGTACATCTTTACAGGGTACATGTGATGTTTTGATACAGGCACATAATGTGAATTAACTAATCAGGGTAATTGGGGTATTCACTTCAGGCATTTAATATTTGTGTTAGGCACATTCCAATTCCACTCTTTTAGTTATTTTAAAGTATACCCTAATTTATTATTGATTATAGTCACTTGGTTGTGCCATCAAACATTGTTCACTCTATCTAACTATATTTTTGTACCCATTAACCATCCCCGTTTTATCCCCTTCTCCCTGCTACCTTTCCTAGCCCCTGGTAACCATCATTCTACTGTCTCCATGAGATCAGTTGCTTTTAATATTTAGCTCCCACATATGAGAGAGAACATGCAAGATTTGTCTTTCTGTGCTTGTCTTAACTTCACTTAACGTAATGTTCTCCAATTCAATCAATGTTGTTTCAAATGGCAGGATTTCATTCTTTTGTGGCTATATAATATTCCATTGTGTATATGTACCACAATTTCTTTATCCATTCATCCGATGATGGACATTTAAGCTGATTCCATATCTTGGCTATTGTGAATTGTGCTGTAATAAACATGAGAGTGTAGATATATTTTCAATATACTGAATTCCCATCCTTTGAATATATATACAGCAGGGGGCTTACTGGATCATAGGGTAGTTCTATTTTTAGTTTTCTGACGAACCTCCATACTGTTTTCCATAGTGGTTGTACTAATTTACATTTCCACCAATGGTGTACGAGTGCTCCCCTTTCTCCACATCCTGGCTGGCATTTGTTATTTCCTGTCTTTTTTTAACTGGGGTGAGATGATCTCATTGTAGATCTCATTTGCATTTCTCTGACAATGATGTTGAACATTTTTTCATATGCTTTTTGGCCATTTGTATGTCTTCTTTTGAGAAATGTTTATTTAGACTCTTTGCCTATTTTTTAACCAGATTATTTAATTTTTTCCTATTGAGTTGTTGGAGCTCTTTATATATTCTACTTAAGGAATCTCTTGTCAGATGAGTAGTTTGCAAATATTTTTTCCCATTCTATGGGTTGTCTCTTCATTTTGTTGATTCTTTTGTTGACCTTGGGTAAAGGTCAGGGAGTAAATCCTGGGCCTACAACACTGCACTGAAACTGCTGATATATGGGATGACACACTGAAGGCCTGATAGGAAAAGCACACTCACAGGAACTGTTCTGTGTGATAAGAGCAATAAAAAACACAAGACATCAGCTGTGATAAGTGTGTGTCGGGAGGGGGGGGAGGGTTCCATTATTGGTTTAAGAGGGGAAAAAAACACTGAAATAGAAGGTAGTTGACAATTGGTCTAAAAGTACCTTTGTGGCAATCAATCAACTCCACAAACTTGAAAAGTTTCTACAGATTGCCAAATGCAATGGGCTAAGAAATTCTCCAATCAAAATTTTGTCAAATAATCCATAAAAATTTCTGAATATCTGAAATTAAAACTACCTCTAAATCCTATGTATGACAGACAAGCTATACTTAATCAACACATTTTTTAAAAGCATAGGTTTGTAGTCTCATTGTTTCTAGCACTATATTTTAATGTATGTAGGTTAAGAAGAAAATCCTAGATCATTCTTCTTCATCGCAAAAAGAGACAAAAAAATGTCAGAAGCAGAGGAAAACATGCTGAAATCTGTCTATCTGTGGTAGGCAAAAAAATGTTCACCAGCCCCATCCAAGATGTCCACATCCTGATCTCAGGATCCTGGGTATATGTCAGGTCACATGGCAAAAGGGAATTAAGGTTGCAGATGAAATTAAGGTTCTAATCAGCTGGCTTTAAAATAGGAAGATTATTCTGGATTATCTGGATGAGCCCAATGTCCTTAGAAGTAGAATAGAGGGGCAGAAGAGGGAGAACCAGAGAGAAGGCAACCTGAGATGGACTTTGCCCAACACTGTTGACTTTGAAGACAGAAGAAGGTGCTATAAGCCAAGGAATGTGTGGGACCTCTCTCTCCCTAGAAGTTGGAAAAGTCAAGCAAAGAGATTCTCTGCTAGAGCCTCCAGAAAGAAACAGAACCCTACTAACATACCTTGATTTTAGCCTGGTGGAACTCATTTCAGACTTCTCATCTCCAGAACCATAAGATAACAAATTTGTGTTGTTTCAAGCCACTAAGTTTGTGGTTATCTGCTACAGCAGCAGCAATAGGAAACTAACATAACATCCTATCTGATGTTAATTACCAAAATTTTTTTCTGTATCAAGAGGCTAATGGATAATACCTGAAAATAACAATGATGGTTATATTACAGAGTAATAACTGATACAGATATCTAGATTTCTGCTTCTGGGCATGATGAAGTAACAGGGACCAATGTATCCTCCCACCCTGAAACAATCGAAAACTCAGACAAAATACATTAAATGATAGTTTCCTGACCCTAAACATCAGTCAACAAAGGACAGCAACTCCTGAGAAATGGGAAACAAACCAGGTGAGCCCTATGATTGCCCCAGCTTACTGCCTTGAGAGAGTTACTAGGACACAATGCACGGAGGGGAAACTGTGGTAGAGACCAGTGGGCTCTCCAAGTTGATGAAACAAAGCTGAGAGTCCAAGGAAACCAAGGCAGTGAGAGTTCATAAGACAGAATACCAGAAAGAAGAGAGTAGCACAGAGAACCCTGGAGAACTATAGAGGGTCCCTACTCGGCAAAGTACTAATCTGTGCATGTGTGTGAGGAAAATACCTAAGGCTAGAGAAGGAACCATTCAAAAAGATTACAGCAAACAGTGCCTGGCATTCACACAGGGACAGGAATAGTGCTTATTCCCACCAAATTGGAAACACCCATAATTCATGAGATATTGGATAGAGTACTAAGGAGGGTCTTACCTCAGCTATAAGGAATAATTAGTTTGAAAATGAACACTACTCCAGATCTACCTAATACATCTTGAAAGCAAGACCCAAAAAGACCAAACTGTTTCCAAGTAACTTAAAAGTACCTTAGAACAAAACTCAAGAATATTTATAGGAATACAAAAATAAGAGCACCCAACAAGGTAAAATTCAAAATGTATGTCATCCAATGAAAGATTACCAGGCACACAGAGGTAAGAAACCATGACCCAACAAGAATAATAATCAGTCAAAAACCAACCTAAATGTTAGCAGACAAGACACTAAAACAGGTATTATAAATGTGTTCCATATATTCAAAAAGTAGAGAAATGGAAGACACACAAAAAGACTGAATTATACTCATACAGATGAAAACTAAAATGAGTGAGTTGAAAAATATACCAGAAGGGATTAATGACAGATTAGACATTGCAAAAGAAAAGATTAAGGAACATGAAGGCATAGTAGTAGAACCTAACCAAATGGAACAAAGAAAAAGAAAATCCAAAAACCAGTGAGCTGTGGCATCAACTTTAAGCTGGGTAATACATGGACAATTAGAGTTCCCAGAATGAGGTTGGGAAGAGGACAGGGAAAATATTTAAAGAAATAATAAGCAAGTGTGTCCCAAACTTAATGAAAACTATAAATTCAGAGATCCAAGAAGTTCAACAAACCCTAAGCATAATAAACATGGGGGGAAAAAGATATCAAGAAATATTAAATCAAATTACTTAAAACAAGAATTACAAAATGTACAGAAGAACAAAGATAAGGATGACATCAAATCTCACTTGAGAGACAATGCAAGCAAGAAGACAACTTCTCTTAAGTACTAAAAGAAAAAAAGAACATAGCAACCTGTAATTCTATACCAAATAAATTTATCTTGTTTTTTTTTTTGAGACAGAGTCTCGCTCTGTTACCCGGGCTAGAGTGAGTGCCGTGGCGTCAGCCTAGCTCACAGCAACCTCAAACTCCTGGGCTTAAGCGATCCTACTGCCTCAGCCTCCCGAGTAGCTGGGACTACAGGCATGTGCCACCATGCCCGGCTAATTTTTTCTACATGTATTTTTAATTGGCCAGATAATTTCTTTCTATTTTTTTTTTTTACTGGAGATGGGGGTCTCACTCTTGCTCAGGCTGGTCTCGAACTCCTAACCTCGAGCGATCCACCCACCTCGGCCTTCCAGAGGGCTAGGACTACAGGCGTGAGCCACCGCGCCCAGCCTATCTTTTAAGAACAAAGGCAAGATAAAGACATTTTCAGATATATGAAAACTTAAAAAAATTCATTACCAGCAGATCCACACTATAAGAACTGTTAAAGGAAATCCCTCAGGCAGAAGGAAATGATACCAGGTGGAAATATGTATATACATTTCTCAGTAATTGATAGAACAAGTAAACAGAAAATCAGCAAGGAAATGGTGGACTGACTGACATTTACAGAGCACTCCAACAACAATGGAAGACACATTCTTCTCAAATGTACACACTCACCAAGATAGCCTGTATTCAAAGTCATAAAACAAGTCCCAAATTCAAAACGATTAATGTCATACCAAGTACAGTCTCTAGCCAGAAAGGATTTAAATTATAAATCAATAACAAAAATTCTTTGATAAAGACCTCAAAGACTCAACTTCCATCTTAAGAAACTAGACAATAAAAGAGCAAATTACATCCTAAAAGGAAATAAAAACTCAAGTGAAAAAGCAATGAAAAAGGGTGAAACAGATACACACACATACACACACAGAATAAAGCTAAAAATTGTTTTTGAAAAGATTACTGAAATTGATAAACTTCTAGCCAGACTGATGAAGAAAAGAGAGAAGACACAAACTGTAAATATCAGGAATGAGAGGGATGTCACCACCACAGATGCTACAGATATTCAAAAGATAGTAAGCGAACATCATGAACAGTTTTGTCAATAAATCTGACAACTTAAATGAAAATGACAAATTCTTTGAAAGACATTAATTACTGAAGTTTATTCAGGAATAAATAGAAATAGATAACCCCTATATCTTAAAAATTGAAATTGTGGTTAAAAAGCTCCCCACAAAGAAAACTCCAGGCCTATAGGGATTCAATGGTTAATTCCTACCACACATTTATGGAAGAAGTTAACATGAATTCTGTACACTCTTACAAAAAATGAAAATACAAAAACACCTCTCAACTAATTTTATGAGGCCAACATGACTCTAATACCAAAAGCAAAGATATTATAAGAAAACAGACCAATATTCCTCATGACCAAAGATACAAAACTTCTAAACAAATTTTAGCAAGAAAAAAACCTAATATATTAAAATACATTACATAATACAATATAAATCATGACCAGGTAAGAAATGCAAGGTTGATAATTCATCATGTTAACCTAAAAGAAAAACATCTCAATGATGCAGAAAAAGCATTTAATAAATTCAACGTCCATTTCTGTTAAAAACCCTCTTTAAATGAGACACAAAAGAGAACTTCCACCCTAAGAAAGGGTGAAAAAGCTGTAACTAACATAATATTTAACAGTGAATGACTAAATGCTTCCCCCTAAGATTACAAATAAGACAGAGATGCCTACTACTTTATTCAAGTTTGTACTGGAAGTCCTAGGCAGTGCAATCGGGCAATAAAAATAGAAGGTATCCAGAATAGAAAAAATTATATTTATTTGTAGAGATGATTATCTATGAAAAAATTCAATGGAATCCTCAGAAAAGCTATTACAACTAATAAGTCAGATCAGCAAGATTAGAGAATACAAAATCAACATAAGAAAATTTCTTTTTCTTTTTCTTTTTTTTTGAGACAGAGTCTCGCTTTGTTGCCCGGGCTAGAGTGAGTGCTGTGGCATCAGCCTAGCTCACAGCAACCTCAAACTCCTGGGCTTAAGCGATCCTACTGCCTCAGCCTCCCGAGTAGCTGGGACTACAGGCATGTGCCACCATGCCCGGCTAATATTTTCTATATATATTTTAGTTGGCCAGATAATTTCTTTCTATATTTAGTAGAGACGGGGTCTCACTCTTGCTCAGGCTGGTCTTGAACTCCTGACCTCGAGCGATCCACCCGCCTCAGCCTCCCAGAGTGCTAGGATTACAGGCGTGAGCCACCGCGCCCGGCCTATTTCTATATATTAGCAATGAACAATCAGAAATTGAGATTTTAATCTTTAGAATAGTATCAAAAATATGAAATACTTAGAGATAAATCTCACAAAAGATATAAAAGCTTTTACGCTGAAAATTACAAAATATTGCTGAGAAAACTTAAAGACCTAAATATTAATAAATAGAGAAAATATCCCTGGTTCATGCACCAGAAAAATAAATATTGTTGAGATGTCAGTTCTCCCCCAATTGATACACAGATTCAACATAATCCCAATCGATATCCAAGCAGGCTTTGTTGCACAAATTGATAAACTGATTCTAAATTTCATAATGAAATGTGAAGGACCTAGAACAGGCAAAATCCTGAAACAGAACAAAGTTGGAGGACTAACACTGTTTCAGTAATTATAATAAACCTGGACAGTGTGATACTGGCATCAAGACAGACAGCTAGATTAACAGAAAAGAGAGACAACTAGAAATAAACCCACACAGGTAAATGCAATTGATTTTCAAAAAGTACAAAGACAATGCAGGGGGAAAAGGATGGTACAGTCTTTTTAACAAATGGTACAAGAACAACTAGATATCCATATGCAAGAAAACCTGAATGCAAACCTCATGTCATATGTAAAATTAACTCAAAACGAATCATAGATCTAATGGGAAGACCTACAACTATAAAACTTCTAGTAGAGAATAAAGGAAAAAATCTTTGTGGCCTCAATTAAGAAAAGATTTCTTAGATACCATACAAATGACATTATCTATAAAAGAACAAACTGATAAACTGGACTTAATTAGTTAAAAACTTATGATCTTCAAAAGACACCGTTAAGGAATGAAAAGACAAGCCTCAGACTTGGAGGGAATCCTTGCAAATATATACCTCCAGAAAACTTGTATCCAGAATATATAAAGAACTCTCAAATCTCAAAACTAAGAAAACATATAGCCCAATATAAACGTAGGTAAAAGATAAAAAGACACTTCACCAAAGAAGATATATGGATGGCAAATAAGCACATGAAAAGATGCTCAAATTGATTATTTAATGGGGAAATACAAACTAAAATTATAACGAAATACAAGCATACCTCAGAGATATTGTGGGTTTGGTCCCAGATCACCACAATAAATAATACATCACAATAAAGCAAGTCACACAAGTTTTTTGGTTGCATGTAAAACTTATGCTTACACTGTAATCTATTAAGAGTGTAATATGTCTAAGAAATGTACATACCTTACTTAAAAACACATTATTGCTGAAAGATGCTAACAATCATCTGAACCTTCAGCAACTCGTAATCGTTTCACTGATGGAGGGAAGTTTATGTACTATTTTAAATTCTACGTTGTCATGTCAACAATGTTCACAGCATATTCACCAGGAGTACATATCATCTCAAGGAATCACTTTCTTTTCTCATTCATAAGAAGTAATTCCTTAGCTGTTCAAGTTTTATCATAATATTGCAGCAATTCAGTCACATCTTCAGGCTCCACCTCTAATTCTACTTTTCTTGCTATTTCTACCACAGCTGCTGTGACTTCCTCCACTGAAGTTTTGGACCCCACAAAGTCATCCATGAGGGTTAGAATCAACATCTTCCAAACTCCAGTTTACATGGATATTTTGACCTCCTCCCATGAATCATGAATGTCCTTAATGGCATCTAGAATGGTGAATTCTCTCCAGGTTTTCAACAACTCTGCCCATATCCACCAGAGGAATCACTATCTATGACTGCTATAGCTTTACAAAATGTGTTTCTTAAACAGCAAGACTTGAAGGTCAAAATTACTCTTTGATCCATGGGCTGCAGAAAGGATGCTGGGTTAGCAGGCATGAAAACAAAATTTATCTCCCTGTATATCTCCATAGAGCTCTTGGGTTACCCAAGTGCATTGTCAATGTGGAGTAATATTCTGAGAGGAATCTTGTTTTCTGAGCAACTCTCAACAGTGGGCTTAAAATATTCAGTAACCCATGCTGTAAACAGATGTGGTAAATTAGCCTCTAACAAGAGAGTCAGCCTGTCCTTTGAAGCTTTGAAAGCCAGGCATTGACTTCTCCTTTCTAGTTATGAAAGTCCCAGATGGCATTTTCTTTCAATAGAAGGCTGTTTCATATATTTAATACATTGAAAATCTGCTATTGTGTAGCCAATTTCATCAATGATCTTAGCCGGATTGCTGCAAATTCTGTATCAGCACTTATTGTTTCATCCTGCCCTTAATTTACGATATGGAGACAGCTTCTTTCCTTAAACTTTATGAACAAACCTCTGGTAACTTCCAATTTTTCTTCTGCAACTTCCTCATCTCTCTCAGCCTTCACAGAATTAAAGAGAATTAGGGCCTTGCTGTGGATTAGGCTTTAGCTTAAGAGAATACTGTGGCTGCTTTGGTCTTCTATTCAGACCACTAATACTTTCTCCATATCACTAATAAAGCTGTTTTGCTTTCTTATCACACGTGTGTTCACTGGAATGGCACTTGTAATTTCCTGTAAGAACTTTTCCTTTGCATTCACAACTTGGCTGTTTGGTGCAAGAAGCCTAGCTTTCAGGCTATCTCAGCTTCTGACATGCCTTCCTCAATAAGCTTAATCGTTTCTAACTTTTGACTTAAAGTGAGAGATACGCAACTCTCCCTTTCACTTGAACACTTATAGGCCATTGTAGGCTTATTAACTGGCCTAATTTCAATACTGTTGTTTGTCAGGTAACGGGGAGGCCTGAGGAGTGGGAGAGAGTTGGGAATGGTGTCAGCAGAGTAGTCAGCAGACAAACAACATTTATTAAGTTTGCAATGTCATATAGGTGTGGTTCTTGGCACCCCAAAACAATTACAATAGTAACTGGAAAAAATCACAGATCACTATAACAGATACAATAATAATGAAAAAATTTGAAGTATTGCAAGAATTACCAAAGTGTGACACAGAGACATGAAGTAAGCATATGCTGTTGGAAAAAAACATTGCCAAGAGATTTGCTCGATGCAAGGTTGCCACTAACCTTCAATTTGTAAAAAACACGGTAACTGCGAAGCAGGTGAAGTGCAATAAAATGAGGTATGCCTATACCACTACACACCCATTAAATGGCTAAAATTTAACAGACTGACCATACCTAGTGCTGACAAGGATATGGAGGAACACTTCTGATGGGAATATAAAATGGCACAGCCACTTTGGAAAACAGGTTAGCAGTTTCTTAAGTTAAATATACAACTACCACATGATCCAGGCATCCCGCTCCTAGGTATTTATCCAAGACAAAATAAAATACATGTGCATACAAAGACTTGTATATGAATGTGTTCACAGCAGCTTTATTTGTATAATAAAAGGCAAAAACTTGAAACGACCTGAAATTTCAACAACACATGAATGGATAAACAGATCATGGTATAGTCACATAATGGAATATTACTCAACACTAAAAAAAAACTTGCTACATGTAAGTTGGAAGAATCTCAAAGGCCTTGTACTGAATAAAAGAAACCACTCTCCAAACCATATGGTCTCAAAATTACACACCGTATGATTTCATTTATATGACAGTCTCAAAAAGAAAAAGCCATAGTGACAGAACAGCTCAGTGGTTGTCAAAGGTTAAAAATGGACATTTCTAACCTCTGCCATTTCTATATGGGAACAGCATAACTGGGTTTTGAGGAGTGATGGAACTGTTTTGTATCCTGACTGTGGTAGTGGTTACACAAATCTATCTATACATGTGTTAAAATTCATAGAACTATATACCAGAAAAAAAGTCAGTAAAAAAAAAAATCTGTTAAGGTAGCATACTACTACTACTACACACACACACACACTTTGTACCCTGCTGCTTTCATTTGTCAATGTATTTAGGAAATCACTAAATGGAAAATTCTAGAGATCTTTCTCATTCATCTCTACAGGTGTATAATAATCCATTCATAATTGGATATGCATAATAATCATATATCTTTACAGGTGCACAATAATCCATTCATAATCCATAAAATAATTTATTCAACTATATATGGGCAGTTTCCAATATTTTTCATTTACAAATTATCATGCTATAAATAACCTTGTGTATGTCTGTATTTACATTGTTAGAAGTACATCTTCGGAGTCAATTCCTAGAAACGGGATTGCTAGGTCAAAATTGTAAATATCTACGTACTTTTGTTAGATATTGTGCCAAATTTCTTTCCATTAAGGTTGTATAATTTTTGCATTCCCACTAACAAGGTGTGAAAACACATGCTTACCCACAGCCTCACCAAAAGTGCTGTCAAGCTTTTAAGCTTTTGTCATTCAAGTAAGTGAGAAATGGTATCTCATTTAGGTTTTTCCTCCTTAGATCAAAAAGATACCAATTTTTAATAAAATGCAGCTCCTATTTAAAGTACACAATGCAAAGTTTGTAGTATATTCACAGAGTTGTGCAACCATTACCCCAAAGAGAAACCCTTGTACCCATTATCAGTCACTCCCCACACCACCCTCCCACAGTCCTAGGGAACCACTAATCTATTAATACTTTCTGTCTCTGTGGATTTTCCTAATCTGGATGTTTTATATAATGTCTTCTATGGTCCTATATGGTCTCTTGTGAGTTTGTTGACTTATCATAATGTTTTCAAGGTTCACCTATGTTGTAGCATTCATCAGGACATCACTCCTTTTTATGGCTGAATGATATTCCATTTATTTACATTCATCAGCCAAACATTCCAGTTTTTTCCACTTTTTGGCTAATAATTCTGCTATGAATGTTCTTGCACAAGTTTTAATGTGCAAATTTTTATGTTTTCATTTCTTTGGGGTATATACCAAAGACTACAATTGCTGGGTCTTACGATATTAGGTTATTAAGTATGGAATGTCAATTGATATCTCTGACATTTCACTTTGACATTCTTGGTTTTTTGTTTGTTTGCTTTTTTTATTGTGAAGGTACATCCTCATTCTTTCAAATGCATGGTTTGGCTTGTGATTATCTTTCTAATCTTTTTTTAGAGCAATTTTTATGAAATCATAGATAAGTCAAAAATTTGTGTTATTTTTGAATGAGTTCTGTGGTAGAACTAATGCAGCACAGACAGCTTGAAATATCAACGAAGTGTTTGGGAAGGATGTGGCTAATGAACACACAGTATGTCGATGGTTTGAGAAGTTATATTCTGGTGATTTTAATCTTGAAAATAAGCCCTGTGGGTGACCTGAGACCAAAATGGATAATGATGGGCTGAAAGCTGTAGTGGAAGCAAATCCATCTCAACCCACACAAGAATTAGCAGCAATGTTTGACATTACTATTCCAACAATATTGGACCATTTGAAACAAATGGGCAAGGTGAAGAAGCTGGATAGATGGAGTTCTGCGTGAATTAAATGAGCATCAGAAGAGAAATAGTCTTGAAGCTTGGCTTTCTTTGCCATCATGACATAAAGGCGAACCATTTCTACACTGTATTGTTATATGTGATGCAAATGGATTCTTTTTGATGATCACAGGCGTTCAGCACAATGGTTGGACAAAGATGAAGTGTGGAGACACAGTCCAAAACCGAATATTCATCAAATAAAGCTAATGGTATCTGTCTGGTGGTTCAGTGCTGGTATTATCCACTACATCTTCATGAAACCTGGTCAGTTGATTACAGTGGATGTCTACTGCAACAAACTGGAAGAATTGATGAGCATGCTTGCAATTAAGCAGCTGAGATTGGTCAGCAGAAATAGGCCAATCCTCTTGCAAGACCACACGTTGCAAAAAAAAAAAAAAATGCTGCCAAACTATAGAAGCTGGACTTGGAAATTCTCTGCCATCCACTGTATTCATCAGACCTTGCACTGACTACCATTTCTTCCAGGCTTTGGACCACTTCTTGCAAGGAAAAATATTCAATTCTCAACAAGCTGTTGTAAAGGCCTTTTGCAATTTCATTGCCCTCCAGGCTTCTTTGCTGCTGGCATAAGCAAGCTATCGTTAAGATGGTAAAACTGTGTTGACAGTTGAGGCACATACTTTGATTAACTGTACTGCTTCTTGTTTGAGATATAATAAACTAAACTTTTGATTTGAATTTGGACATTTCATATTTAATGACCTAATAAATAACTCCATATTTAACATTTTGGGGAACTACCAACTACTGATTGTTTTCCAAAGCAGGTCTCACCATCTAATATTCCCAACAGTAACATATGACATTCCAAGATCTCCACGTTCTTCACAACACTTGTTATCTGTCATTTTGGTTACAGCCATAAGACTGGGTGTGCAGTGGTATCTCATTTTGGTTTTCATTTGTATTTCCCTGATGACTAATGATGTTGAGCATCTTTTCATATGCTTATTGGATATCTTCTTTGGAGAAATGCCTATTCCGATCCTTTATCCATTTTTTAACTGAGCTGTCTGCTTTTGAGTTATAAGAGTTCTTTAACATGTCCCTTTATCAGATACATGATTTGTAAAAATTTTCTCCCATTCTGTGGGTTGGTTTTTCACTTTCTTTATAGGGCCCTTTGAAACACAAACTTTTTAACACATTTACTGTCACACTGGGAAAAATTTTTTTTTCCTTGGGGCCACGGTGCTTTATTATGAAAATAGAATAAAAACTTTGAAAACAAAATGCTCCTTTCTAATTTAATAAAAAAATTGTTATTTTTTTATTGTTTTCTGTGTATGAGTTATATGCAACTTGAAAAACAGTTCACATGGCTCCCAAGGTAGAGACGTGTGAGTTACATATGCTTTATGAGGGCCCAGGCTCAAAACTGGCATGAGTTAAATACAACTCACATGGCAGTTAATGTGTTAAACTTTGATGTCTAATTTTCCTTTTGTTTGTGCTTCTGGTGTCACATCTATCAGGAAAGTTGTTTAGAAACTCAATGTCTGCGGTAGGCTAAATAATGGCTCCACAAGATGTCCATGTCCTAATCCCAGGAAGCTGTAAATGGAACCTTACATGGCAAAAGAAATTTTGCAGATATGATTAAATTAAGGGTTTGGGGATGGGGGAATTATCCTAGATTATCCAGATGGGCCAAATATAATCATATTCAAAGGAACAGAAGGCAATATGAAGATGGGAGCAAGATGCTGGAATTAAGCAACAGGGTGATGTAAGGAAGAGGCCATGAACCAACGAATTCAGGAAGCCTCTAGAAGCCAAAAAATTAACAAATTCTCCCTTGAAGCCTCTAGAAAGAGCACAGCCCTGCCAACACTTTGATTTTAGACTTCTGCTCCCCAGAACTGTAAGAGAATAAATTTGTGCTGTTTCAACCCACTAAACTTGTGGTGATTTGCTACAAGCACAATAGGAAACTAATATAGGGTCCAAGGTTTTTGTTTAGGGTTGGTCACATAGGTACCCTATGCCTATTCAAAAATTCCAGATTCCCAAAAGAAAGTCAAGTTTTTAATATAAACCACATATACTTAGGTCTATTACTAGAATTTCTATTCTATTCCATTAATCTATTTATATACCAGTACCATACTTATTCCAATTATACCAATTATATAATAGTTTAAAAGCATGTATTAATAACTACTTATGCTAGTCATCCCTCATAACTTTTCTTTTCCAGCATTTTCCCAGCATTCCTATGTGTTTATTTTTCCATATAAACTTTGACATCAACTTTTCTAACTCCAGAAAAAGTTTTGTTGATATTTTTTAAAAATAACAAGTTAAGTTAGAGATAGCTGATGTCTTAGTCTGTGTTGCTACGAAGGAATACCTGAAGCTGAGTAATTTATAAAGAAAAAAGGTTTATTTGGTTCACAGTTCTACAAGTTGTATAAGAATGGCATCAGCATCCGCTTCTAGTGAGGGATTTGGGCTCCTCCACTCCTGGAGGAAGATGTAGGGGAACCAGCGTGTGCAGATCACATGGTGAGAGAGGAACCAAGAGACCAAGAGAGAGGAGAAAGGTACCAGGCTCTTTTTAAGCAACTAGCTCTAAGGGGAACTAACAGATTGAGAACTTACTCAGTCCCCCACTCCCTGACACAGGAAAGGCATTCATCTATTCATGAGGGATCCATCCCCATGACTCAAACACCTCCCATTAGGCCCCATCTCCAACATGGGGATAAAATTTCAACATACAAAGGTTTGGAGGGTCAAATATCCAAACTATAGCAAGTGACATCTTTATGATGTTGAGTTTTCCTACCCCAGCACAAAGAGCATCTTTCTACTGTTAAAATGTATTACTCCTTCCTTTAAGAACGTTTCAAAGTTTTCCTCAGATTCTGCACACTTCTTAAGTTTACTCTTAAAACTATTTTTTGTTATTGCTGTTATTACTACTGATAGCGTTTTACAATGTCTGAAATATTTCAAGAAACTTTTAAAAGAGTTTTGGTTAAAAAAAAAAAACCACAACATAAAAACACACACATCTACTAGAGGGTACAAACAGGTGTGAGGGAGTGTGGTCTGGTAGCTGCAAACAACCCAAGCCCAGAGGGCCTCAATGGATAGATTTTCTAGAGGGAAAACAGACATGGGTTAATTCACCAAGAGAGTTCAGTGGAGCTAAGAGAACTGCTGCTGAAATCCAGACAGCCAAAATCAATAGCTTAAAGAAAAAAAGCCATAGATAATTGGATTGAATAAAATGTAACGTCCATCCCTAATAACTCTTTAAAACTGTTAAAAATACAAGAAATTTCCTATTACCAAGAACATCTAACTGCAACCAACTACCACGATCATACTTTACAATGAAACACATAAGATATTTTCCCCTCAAAGACCAGAAAAACACAAGGATGGCTACTTCATTACCACTCTTATTTAACATTGTTCTGAAGCTCTAGCAATGCAATAATACATACAAACATACATATTAATATTAGATTGAACAACTAGGTTGTTATTCAATCATCTTGGATAGCAATTTCAAACAGTTCAACTTAATACATATGTATACACATGGAAGAAAGAAAAATGAAATAGAAAACATTATAAAAATGTCAACGCATTCCAAATTTACTTAACATTGTATTTTAATGCAATTCTAATCAAAAAGCAAATAGGACTTTAGAATTTTCTTCAAAAAATCATTTTAGGATCTGCAGGGAATAAAAACAAGAAAGACAAGAAAATGCTTTTAGAAGAATAATAATTTAGGAAGAGGGATGTCTTGCCAAGCCAGATAATAAAATGTACAAATAAGCTATATTACTTAAAATAAACTGAAGACAGAAATATATACATATCTATGTATATGAGGAAAAAAACAGAAAAATTAAGAAACAGATCCAAGTATATAACAGAATTTAAAAGAAAAGGAAATATTGTATACAATTCAATGACTGGTGTGAAGGCAACTGACTAACCATTTAAGAACAAAGAGATTTCCTACCCCATGCCAATAGACTGAAGAATTAGAGATCTGCATTTAAAAATAGAAGAATGGAGATAAATAATGGCAAATATATAATCTTTATGCATAGAGCTTTTAAGGCACAACACCTAAAGCAAAGGCAACAAAAACAAAAATGGACAAATAAAACTAAATCAAATTTTTGTTCAAAGAATATAATCAACAGAGTAAAAAGGCAAAATGGGAAAGCATATCTCCAAATCATCTAATAAAGAGTTAATAGCCAAATATATAACTCCTACAATTCAACAACAGCAAAAAACAATTAACCTGACTAAAACTTCGGCAAAGGACTTAAACATTTTCCCCAAGAAGATATACAAATGCCCAAAAAGCATATGAAAAGATAACTAATCATTAGAGAAATGCATATCAAAACCACAATGAGATGTCACTTCACACGCATTAGGATGGCCATGATTAAAAAAAACAAAGAAAACAGAAAACAAGAGTGAGCGCAGGTGTAGAGAAAGTGGAACCCTTGTGCACTGCTGGTGGGACTGTAAAATGGTGTGACCACTATGGAAAACAGTGTAGCAGCTGCTCAAGAAATTAAAAATAGAACTACCATATGATCCAGAAATCCCTCTTCTGGGTATATACTCAAAAGAACTGACAGCAAGATCTTGAAGAGATAATTGCACACCCAACTTCACATTATTATTCACAATAGTCAAGATGTGGAAACAAGTCAAGTGTCCATGGATAAATGAATAAACAAAATGTGGTATATACATACAATGGAATACTATTCAACCTTAAAAAGGAAGGAAATCCTGTCACACTACAACATGGATGAACCTTGGAGATATTATGCTAAGTAAAATAAGCAGGCACAAAAAGACAAATCCTGCATGATTCCACTTATATGACGTATCTAAAGTGGTCAAATTCATAGACAGAAAGTAGAATGGTGGTTACCAGGGCCTGGGGGTTGGGGAGACAAAGAAATGGGAAGTTGTTGTTTAATGGGTATAGAGTTCCAGTTTTAGAAAATGAAAAAGTTCTGGAGATCTGTTGCACACAATGTCAATATACTTGATAGTACTAAACTGTACACTTAAAAATGGTTAAGGGCCAGGCACAGTGGTTCACACCTGTAATCCTAGCACACTGGGAGGCCGAGGCAGGAGGACCTCTTGAGGCCAGGAGTTTGAGAACAGCCTGAGCAACACAGTGAGAACCCCACCTCTACAAAAAATAGAAAAATTAGGCGGGTGGTTTGGCATGTGCCTGTAGTCCCAGCTACTTGGAAGGCTGAGGCAGGAAGATTGCTTGAGCTCAGGAGTTTGAGGTTTCAGTGAGCTACGATGACACCACTGCACTCTAGCCCAGGCAAGAGAGCAAGAACCTGTCTCAAGGAAAAAAAAAAAAAAAAAAAGGTTTAGATGGTGAATTTTGTTGGTTTTTACAATTAAAATTTGTTAAAAATAATAAATAAAAATAAATAAATAATGCAGGTTTCACACTCTATCATGACAGGCCATGTCAAGGATTCTCTTAAACCTTAGACCTCTGCCCTAACTGTTGTATGCAACAAAATGCATCAAGCAAAGAGCAAAAGCTTTCTAGAAACCTTCCATCTGTGGTTTTAAAGTAATCACATGGGAATGAAAGAAAAATAGATTTAGTACTATAGATGAAACTAATGACCACCTAATTCTGAAAGAAAAAAAAGCACCGGAAATTAACTACTTCTGGAGCCCATGGATCTCTAAGGGAAGTCTGAAAGTTATTTCCCCCATTAAAAGCAAAGGCCACTACTGGCCCTTGAATTACCTCCAGTTCCTTTTAATCCAGGGCCAGCTTCTGAGAATATTCCACGTCTAGATTAACTTGTCACGCTAATCTAGAGCTAAAGGGTATCCACAGAAGGCAATTATTACTTAACCTAAGTAATATCTTCAAGAACAAAGAGTCACTGCCTTCTAAAACCAAATACTTCTTTCCCTGGATTTTTCCACTCATCAGTTTCCTTGGTTTCCTTTTAAGAGCTTTTATGACCCAGAATGGCCTATGATCATTTTAATGGTTAACATGTCCATACAAAGTGATATGGAAGTTTATGGCTGTTAAAAAAAACACACACACACACACACAACAACAAACCAAACAAATGCACTTCACTTGAATACTTAATACATTGGTTTTCCAGGAACTGGCAAATCTGTTCTTTTCAGGCGGTACACAATGTAACAAAATCTACTTCCTAAAGTATTTATTCAGGATTATATGGGGACAGATGGCTTGGGATGGAATCCTGGCTCTACCACTTACCAACTCTTTTACCTTGGGTGCATTATTTAACCTCTCTATGCCTCAGTTTCATGATCTATAAATTGGGGTTTATGAGAATCTGAAAATCTTAAAAATCCAAAAGGTACAAGAGTAATGGTTTAGACAAGTGTATATAACTCATTTTAGTTACAAAGCAACACACAGGGAAGAAGAAAGTGGTGTCACTCAATGTCCTATTATAGTAGACTTCCTAATGACACCTGCACTGGAGTAGAGTTTTACCTACACTCTTGACTCTCAACCCAGGTCTGAGGTATCAAAAGGAGAAGATACCGTATATAAGCTTTCATTCAAAACCAAATGACTGCTATGTACATACCACAGATGTTGATAGACGGTCTGCCCTATAGAAGAAATTCCAGTCTGGGTGAAGAATGACACCCATGAAGTCATTAAAGTAGCTAAACAGGCGGTACACAATTAAGCATCAAAATGAATGATAAATGAGTAACAAAGACACTGCAGATTCAGAGGGGGCATGCAGGACTGAACAGAAATGGGGAAAGGTGGGAGTTGAGAGTCTACTGCAGTACCCCAGGCTGGAGGCTGTGAGAGAGCTGACAAGGTGGGCAGGGGGGTGTAACAGCCACTGATGCTACCTGATAAAGTGTCAAAACTGAGTCCAACGTGGCAAGGAGAATAATCATGGCATTAATAAAAACCGGGAAACTGGAAGTAGCCTAAGATAATTCTGCCCTCGACATATATAGTGTGCGCCAGTAACTAGGCACACATAGAAAAGGAAGACATCCAATGGGCCACTGGAAAGCAGTGAATGACAGCTAGGGCACAATGATAACCAGGAAGTACAAAGTCACATAAACTAAAGCAGTGCCCAATGCTCCTTCCAACAGATAGTAAGGAAAAATTCATTGGTAGAAAAAGGACTCTTGGGGTAGCAAGGCCAATCACAGAGCTCAAATTACAGCAGACAAGAGAGAACACCTAAAATACCAAGCACCCAGCAAAGATTTCACTTTCTTCCAGAGGTAGTTTAGTTTATCAATACTCTGGCAGATAACAAATAGGATGACTTTACATCTGCTTCCAAAGCTAAACCTTTTGGCAGGTGCCTATGAAGATCCACTGTAAGAATTAGAAAGAGGAGGGAAATGGGCATTAGCAAGAGAAGAGAGGACATACTTTTTCCATTACAGAACTCCAATGCTCCTCAAAGTACTAAACAGCTTTTAGTAAAAACAAGCAACAAAAGTTCATTAGTGAAGTACTTAGGTAATACTCTAGGCCCTAAAAAGGGTACCCACTCTACTCTCATACAAAGGATTAAAACATCTCACTCTTAAGAAAATCACTTTTTAGGCCGGGTGAGGTGGCTCACACCTGTAATCCTAGCACTCTGGGAGGCTGAGGTGGGTGGATCACTCAAGGTCAGGAGTTCGAGACCAGCCTGAGCAAGAGTGAGACCCCATCTCTACTAAAAATAGAAAGAAATCATCTGGCCAACTAAAAATATATATAGAAAAAAATTAGCCGGGCATGGTGGCACATGCCTGTAGTCCCAGCTACTCGGGAGGCTGAGGCAGGAGGCTCACTTAAGCCCAGGAGTTTGAGGTTGCTGTGAGCTAGGCTGACACCACGGCACTCACTCTAGCCCGGGCAACAGAGTGAGACTCGTGAGACTCTCAAAAAAAAAAAAATTAATAAGGAAGACCCTCATCAACCTAATACTAACCTAAAAAAAAATTTAAAAAAAAAATCACTTTTTAAAAATATTTTTACATTATAAAGTAATAATTTGATTAAGAAAAGTAAATATCACTCCTAACCAATACTACCACCCTTAGACAAACCACTATTAGGTGTTTTATTCCCTTTCTTCTGGCCTTTAGTCTTAAGCAACTTTTTCATATGCTTTGTAGATAAAATACTTTCGTATGATTCTTCTGCACTTATGTCACAAATACAGCTTAAAACAAAAATTGGTGAATGAAATTACAGTACACTGGCAAAAAAATTTTAAAGTCCCAATAAAGACTATCAAACTTTACCCTGACATTTAATTTTCAATTAATAATACATATGACACTGAAATTTACACTATCATGGATTGAAACAATTATATTATTGAAAATTTATCCAAATTTATATTAACTAGATACATAAACTATAGCTTCTCAGTCAGAGTAAACTAAAAGGCACACTTTCAAAAAACCCATTTCACAATGAAACAATATTATGTGATATGATTTTTTTTAAAAGGCTCTTATTTGTTAGTCATAATGGGCTGATTTATAATTCAAAATACTAAAAATTATACATTTAATATACACACAATATGTTTTTATATATTTAAAAAATATATTTTCATTAAACGCACACATTTTCACTATTCTCAATATCTACATCTTAGCCTCAAGAAAAATCTTGCTACCATTCCAGAACAAGCTAGTTATTTGTAGTAATTATAGTAACTTCTATCTCTGGCAATTCTTTCAAAGACCTTACAACTTTATTTTACAGCCAAAACAGTCTCAAAGGTCCCTTTCCTCTGGTCTAATGATAACACACCTTCACAGATCAGTTAAGATAAATGTTAAGACACAGAAATGTTAAGGCATATAGGATGTTAAGACAAGGAAAGGCTCAAGCTTCTAACTCAAAACTAACAACGTCTACTCCAAACATGAAAAACTGCATTAGGTAATCTAATTATTTCTGCAGATTTTCTTCAGGAGACAGTGAGTTTTGTTTTGAAGATTTTCTAGTGAAATTCTACTATAAAGCAGAAGAAATACACAAACATACAAAATACCTATAGAACCATCATTAAAACTTTAGGTAAATCTTAACTTTGAAAATTTAAACAAGTTTATACTACTTAAACACAAAAAATCTTCACAATGTTGATGAATAAACTGATCTCAGCTATCTTCAGAAATCTGCCCAGACTTGCTGAAAAAACTCATCAGCACCCTTTTGGGGCAAATGCTATTACTTGTGCCCCATGAGATGCCAAACTCATAGTATTACAATCACCCAAGAAAAACAACTGCATTTCCCCTACTTACTCAAAAACAATACTGGAATTTGATCAGCAAGGTTTAAAACATAGGCCATTTCTGGAGATATCTTCACGGAATATTTGATTAGAACCAGATCTGTTTATGATGGGCAAAGACCTGTGTTCTATATTAGTATAATTACCATTAATACCTTGAATAACTTTGAACATACAAATCGTTCATACAGACACAGCATGGGTCACAAAGGATGTCTGATTCAGCTACGACCACTGGCTGATTCAACCACAATTTTTATACATACTCAACACCCTGGCATGTATTCTCCTTGCCCAGCCCTTATGCACATTTATGGATATTAGAGAGGTGTGCTAAAATATATAAACTATACAAATGGAAAATTAGCAAATACATCTTAGGCCGACAGCTCTCAAACATGAGGTTTGTTTACTTAACTTTAATAAGTTTTATTAGCATATAAAATGGCTGTTGGAAAAATAAGTAGCAGTAGAAGGATAATACAAACTAATGCTTTACTAGACTCAATCATTTCATTTCCCTGTGTGAATGGCGCATGAAGATAATCATTCCCTGAAACAAAGGCTAAGTGCCTATTGCGTTTCTGGTATTGTACAAAGTAAGCAAAGGAATAGAAAAGCAACGATATAATACCCACCAAGGTCTACTTGAAGCCCAAGGAGATATACCCATTAAATTACTATACTATTTTGGGGTTTACTGAATACCCGTTACATGCCAAAATGGTAGGCACCATGGCCACACAAAAGAACACTCAACTAACTGCAGATCTGTAACCAGTGATGAACTATGACAACACCGGGCCTGACTAGTCCTAAAGTGGCAGTATTTTATTCTGGAAATAATCTTGCTTCTGTCAATGAATTCTTCCTATAAATGGCAATTCTTTGAATAATTTCCACTATGATAACTCAGACTAAGGCTGCTTAAAGAGTTAAATGAGGGAATGTAATGTTTTGAACAAAAATAAACAGTAAACTGAAGCACAATTGCACTTTAACACTAATTTGGTTTGCATTTGCTGTTACCTTCAGTAACAATAAAAACCAAGCGACTTTACTCAGAAAAGTAGAACATCAACTCTAAGGTTACCTTGGCAAGAAATTATTTTCTTGTACTGGAAGTTTAGTGTGGAACAGGTTTCCCTTTTGTTGTTAACCTATTCACTTTTAGTGAATTCTTCATGAAGTCTGTGACCACTCACATTTCCCAAAACAGTTGTGCCGACAAAATTACACAGATTTGGTCTTCAAGATTACAAAACAGTATTTGACCCTGTCAAAGTACTGTTGTTGCAGCCATACAATACTAACGATAGCTTTTAAAACAGGGACTAGCCTTAACTGTAAAAATTATAAAGATTTGCAAGCTAGCAATTTGACATTTGTTTTTAAAGTCTCCCATATCAAAAATAAAGTCACCGAAATGCGCGAGTATCTTAAGAAACGTAAACAGGCTTTCAATAGCTTACTAAAAAGAGCCAAATGGAATTCTATTTAGGGCTAGTAATAAACATCAATACTGCAGAGCGATATTGAAGAAGGAAGCTAAAGAAACAAGATCCCCCTAGAAGAAATGTTTGAACAAATTCAAAGTAAAATTTGGGAAGCTGTGTTTTGAAGCCTTTCCACCAGTGTATTTTCACTAAGGCATTTTAAAGTAAACTCTACACACCGTTATTAAAACCGCAAACAAAAAGTGTTCTAAAATTTACCTATTAGCAGCAATAAAGCCTAAAAATATGCCCCTCCTACACAGCGGGCCAAGTGGCAAGAACATACGAGAACTCAGGAAGTTTTGAAATGGCAGTGACAGGAGACAAGAGGAAGGAATCACAGAGAAGAGGAGCAACTCCGTGCGGCCGACGCCGCGAGTTAGCAGCCGAGCTGCAAGTTCACGGCTCGGACCGACTCCACCAACTTCGCGCCAGAGCCCCGACCGCGGCCCTTCCTCCCAGTCGCAGCCGGGCAGCGGCCTCCGCGAGAGCGCGGTGACAGCCCGGCCACGGGGCCCGGCCCGGGGGATGCTAGCCGGCTGACACCCACCTTCTTTCTCGGCCCGCGCCGCGGCCACTACGAGGGTCATTACCAGATGCAGCGCTCCCAAGAGGCCGGCGGCCGCGCTCCGCGGGCCCCCGCCGCGGCTGGCCGCGGGCTCCAGCCCAGTCCCGGCGGACGTGGAGGCGGCGGCGGCGGCGGCTCCTGCTGCTCCTCCTCCTGCCCGCTTCCCCATCCCTGCCGGCCGGGGGCCGCCGCGCTCGAGGTCCGGCGCGGCCCTTCTCGGTGAGGCGGCGCCGGCGCGGGAGCCGTGGTCCGGGCTCTGGCCGCGGTGCCGGGGATGAGAGTGGTTCCGAGCCCAGGGCTCGGGATCTTGGCGTGGGTCTGGGTCCGTGCTTGCGTGTGAGCGAGTGTCAGTCACGGCCTCGGCATCGCCTACGAGGAGTCGGAGCAGAGAGGCCACGGGTCAAGCGCGGCGGGCGGCCATACTGGAAACGGGCAGGGGCTGCGGGCGGGGAGCTCTGGCCTGCGAGGGGCGGGGCGCAGCGCTGGACACCGCCCCCGCCGTGGCGACACCTGGGCGGCCCGCTGGTCGGTCTGCCAGCCCCGGAGTCCGTGGGCCCCAACTCTTCGTCCTGCTGTCGGAGGCCCACGACCTCACTGGCCAGACGGCACCAGGGCAGCACAATCCCAAGCTGTCACCGCTGCCCGGCGGGGGAGGAGGGAGGCATGGCCGGGCCCGGCCGCCAGGACTTATGATGGGCGCACACGCTTCGCAGAGGCAGTGACGGTGATCACGTGGAGACGGAGCGTCCTCCCCGCGCAGGCGCCGTGGTGCGTGGGCGGGGCGGAGGAGGGGTTGCTGGGCGCTGGGGAGTTTCGGCAACTCGTTCGAGGGCAGGGCAGAGCCGGGTCCTCTGTACTGCAATGCGAGAGCCTTACAGGGCCTGAGTGTGTATCCGGACTGCGAGGCCAAGCGCGGAAGGTTAATGCCGTGACTCCTCCTCGTAGCACCTCCTCTTCACAGCCGCTTTGACGTCGAAAATATCCCCGGCCTGATTCAGTTCCTGGTGGGGCTTCCTTGAGCCGCAGTATTCATCTTTGTATCCTCCAAAACACAGTACCCGAGAGGCACTTCATGAAATCCTCATGCCTTTGGCTTGTGCCCGCTTACTTTGCCGCGGTAAACCTCGTGTGTGCACGGAAAGCAGCAGTGACCCTGGACGGAGAGGGGAGACTGCTCTTTAGAAAAATATCCAGTGGTGGTGCTGGTTTTCTCTGTCTTGGAATGATTCTTAAGACGTTTCTATTCACATATTTTCTGCAAGGCCCAAATCAAACGGCGTCTGTTCCAGGAACCATCTCTGGCCTCTCAGATGCCCTTTTCGTCTTAGGTTGAGGTTTCTGGTTTGCGTGGCTATTCTCTCCGAGACTTAAGTTCTTTACTTAGTAACTTCTCCCCAACGCCTAGCCCAGAGCCATTTTACTTTGCTCAGCTGTATTTGTTGAGTGAGTCAGTATATTTATAAGGCCGTGCCTAACCATAATACATCTTAGAACAAACTAGATAGAAAGTAAGGTTTCAGAAAGACAAGAGGAACTCACAGTGCTACCCTATGCACTAGTCTTTGTCAAGCAAGCACTTAAATTTATTTATAAATTAATATTTTAAACATAACCTTACCCTAATTCTTAAAACCAGTTTTATTTTTTTGAACATTAGTGTTAAAATTGAGTAACCAAATTTTGTTCGTGATGTAATGAAATAGGAATCTTTAAGTTGGGTTTAGGCAAATGCCTAAAGCAAGAGATTTCTGGAAGGCTTTTAATTCACTGAAGAAATCAAGCCCAAGGATATGTGACTGAGTACCTTTGCAGAGTCAAAGCTTAGCCTCCAACGCGCCAGCACTGGGCGTCAGTAGCCCTTCCCCCATTGCCCGGTTTAGGGCAAATAAACCTTTCAACCATGAAATGCTCAGGTTCTGTTAAGCGGGAATCGACCATATCCCCTGGTTAGCCTGAGGCTCAAGAACCCCATGGGAAATAACTTGCTTATGTCTATAATTGGAGCTTAGACATACACAGACATGTTTGATCAAAAGTAGATCTCCCATAAAGCTAATGAGGCTTAAGCTGCAGGGCCCCTCTCTTGCACAAGTTCCTTCTAGGGCCCTGCACCAGATTGTATATTTATTGGCTGCTACTGTTGTTCTTAAAGGGGCCCTCCCAAAAGTTGGGTAAGCTTTTAAGGCCTACCATACTTGAACCCTTCCTTATGTCTGATGGACACTGGGAGCAGGAGAGGAGGTGATGGAACTTTCTTCCTAGGAAAGGACAATGAGACCACTGGGAATATAATAATAGTAAAAGAAGTCTTGCTACGCAACTTGGTAAATTGTGTGTTGGAGATGGAGAGAATCTGGAGTTGAGCCACCAACCCCCATCCCCCACACTCATGTGCCTCATTAAAACTGAAAGAACTATCACACCAAGGACCCTCATGCAGCTCTGATTATTTGTGGACTTCCTTTCTTCCCTTTTAGAAAATAGAGAGACCTGGGCATTTAGCAGGTGGAGGCTATTAGCTGGCAGAATAAGGGAAAACCCACTAAATCAGTGGTTCTCAAAGTGTCATGCCCAGACCAGCAGCATCACCTGAAAACGTGGTAGAAGTGCAAAATTAGCAGACCACATCCCAGACCTGTGGAATCAGGAACTCTGGGTTGAGGTCCAGCGATCTGTGTTCTGACAAGCCATCCAGGTGATTTTGATACAGGCTCAAGACTGAAGACTGTTGCACTAAATTGATATACGCTGGGAACTACACATTGTTGGGACTCTTCATTTGCTATTCACTTTGCCCTCTACCCATATTGGTAAATTACCAATGAAGGCAGAGTTATACGGGACTCAGACAAATTTGGGCTTAAATCTCAGTCCTGCCTTTATAGGTTTTGTAATGCTGGGCAAATTACTCAACTTTTCTGTCCTCAGTTTCCTCATTTATAAAATGGGGGTTTCTAATAACTAATAAATTTGGAGAGATAAAGCAAAATATGTAAAGCTTATAGACTATGTCTGTCACGTAGAAGATTGTGAAAAGTAGCTATTAACTTTTTTTCAAAACACCACATTAGACACAAAGATCTCTGACCCATTGATACCCTTACTTCATTGCACAAAATATTTGAGGAGGCTTATAAGAATACTTTCATTATACTAAGTGTATACATTAATTAAAATTTGGGACCAAGAGGGGAAAAAAGCTGTTGGTATTTCCAGGGTCCTATCTCGCTTGCTCCATAGGTGAATGCATGTGGTAGCCTGCTATTCAACACCATCTGTACACTTTCAAGTCCCAACTGTATGTCACAAGGCAGACCTTACTATCTCTACTGCTGTTCCCACTCAGGTGTCTAATAGACATCTTAAACTCACATGAACTCCTAATCTTCCCCCCACCCCCAAACCTTCTCCACCCACAGCCTTTTTCCTATCTCCAGGGTAACTACAACCATCCACTTGTACAGGCCAAAAACCTAGGAGTCATTCTTACCTATTTCCAGATACATACAGAATCTAACTGCTTCTCACCACCTCCAGTGCTACACTCTGGTATGAGCCCTGTCATTGCTGCCTGGATTTCTGCAATAACTTCCTAACAGCTTTCCCTGTTTCCACCTGTAAAAGAAAAATTTTCCACTTAGAGCACTTGCCCAGTAGATATCAAAATGGAATGCTGTGTTATACCACAACTGGTTCTAACCAACTGAAGTAGATAAAGGACTGTGAACTTTGAGTGACCCCTATCCTAGACCTTTATTAGACTTAACTGAAGACTCGTTCCTGTCCAGTGAACAAAGGGACTTGTTTTATCAACACTGTTCCATCCTATCCAGAGCACTAGTTTTCATTCTTAATTAGCCTAACCACCATGAACCCCCTTCCCTCTTTCTGGTACCTAAAAAATCCTGGCTTTTCCCAATTCATGAATTACTCGGTGAACGTTTTCAGTGGTGTGTTTCATGCCTACTACTATATCAGCAGATAAACTCAGCTTTGTTTTTTGTTTTTGTTTTTTGAGTTTTGGTGGTCTTTCCTTTATATTTTGGCTTAAATTTGTACCTTTATTGTCTATTGTCAACCTAGCAGCCAGAATGATCCATTTAAAACATAAGACAACTCACATCCCTCCTTGCAGTGGCTCCCATCTTAGGGTAAAAGCTTCCATGGCTCTATATGATCTGGCTCACCATGGTCTTTGACTTCCGTTACTCCTGTATTCCTCTGGGCTCAGTGTTTTTCAGTTGAACTGACTGCCATTTTGTTCCTGGAACATTTCAGGCATGAGTCTGCTCAGGTACCTATCCTCTAGCTCTGCCCTCTACCTGAAGTGCTTTCTCCCCACCCCACCCCTGGTTCTCTGCGTGGCTCATTTTCTTACCTCCTTGGTGAAGCATACCCTCATCACTATCATGCACCTTAATATACCTACCCCCAAATCCCAATCCTCCTTACCCTGTGCTCATTTTTTCTTTTTTCCATAGCACTTATCACTTTCTATAATGTTATATAATTATTCATTAAATGTGTTGTTATTATCTGTCTTTCACCCTCATTCATTTTGCTCACTGATGTATTCCAAGCTTCTGCAATAGTAACTGGCATATATTAGACACTTGATAATACTTATTGCATGAATTAATGGATGGATGGATGGATGAATACAACCTAAAGATAAAGATCAGTAAGATATAGTTCTTCCCCTCAAGGGAGCTTCAAATCTGGTAGATCAGATAGACATATACAAAACACTGTGTAACAGGAAGCAATCAACTGCAGGAGACAAGAGAAGAGGGAGTACTAAATGAAGGAAACTCTGTGTTCTACCCATTTGTTTACCCAGCCTTTTCAACTTCTTTAACTGATTTTTCTGTTTTCACTTCTCTCATTCATCTAATCAAGAGTATGAACAAACTGCATACCAACTAACTGAATTAGAAAAAATGTGGCATATTATCTGTCTTCTTCAGTGTACAGTGTACAGTTCTTCAATGTACAGAGTAATCTGCTCATTTTGTCTCCTGTGTGTCTTATTCCTTGGTAGGTTTCCCTTGGTGTTATTCTTAAAAAGAAAAAAAAAAATCAATTCATAAAGCCCAAGGTTTAAGTCTGTTCAACTTACTAGGCAAATTACTGTAGCCTCAGGTGGGGCAAATAAACCTCAGGCAGGTTCATACTGTAGATGAGGGTAGGAGCTTCTAAGGTGGTGGGCTGTGCTCTGTACCAGTGTGGATCCCATCCTCCTTGAAGATCTTTATTCAGATATTCCTCCAGAAAACTATAGTCCTTTGTAAAGTTTCTAGATCCACATGAACTAAGGTTTCATCAATGACCACAACCACTGCCATGTATATACACCTTTCCTAATAAACATATTGCATTTAGATGATAGAATTAACTGTGGTTTCATTCAACATTTTTCTTCCAAGCTGACTGATACATTTTATAAGTCTGTATTAATCTTTTTAACATTCTCAAGAAATATTATAGTGGCATACATCCTAGTTTGAAATTCTCCACAATAAGCTCCAGTACCTTTTTCTCTCCTACAACATTATTAATCTTGTGACATTTTGAAAAGTTTCATGTGGTTTGGTGGTCTTTCCATTAAAAGGAGGAAAATAATACTCTTGAGGACAGGGGACACCCTGGTGTTTTTGTTGTTCCCTTCACCTCCCCTACCATTGTCCTCTCTAGTATTCAATAAGTACTTTGACATTGATTTTTAGGCTGCCCTGAGTTTCTGAACTTTCCTAAATACCATTATTAAAGAAATCTGCCTCACCCATCATTCAATTGTACTTAAAACTGCATGGTTTATTGGTAATTAGCAGTCTTGGAAAGCCATTCAGGGGAAAAAAGGACATTGAACAATGTTGAGGGACTTTGGTGTTCCTACCTCTCTCTATTATAACTGTTTGTAACTGTAAACATCCCAGAATATTGGGTAAAGGCAAGGATCGACATATTCAAGATGCAGATAAAGACCAGAAACAATGGAAAACAAAATTAAAACATTAATGATGTAAAACAGTAAAATAATTACTGCTGAGACAAGATGAAGTAGGAGAGAGACAGTTCTCTTTGCCAAGTCATTTAGCGTGAGTTTCCTAAATGAGGAATCAAGAATTGGTCATTTCGGGTGAACCCTATAGTGGTTGTCCAAGAACAGGTATCCTAGCTAGCACACACACATACCTGCGCAGTGTTTTCCAAAAAGTAAATTTTACTTCCTCTAAATGTCATTAATTTCTGGTATTTTAACCCAAGTTAAATTTGGTATTTAAAATCTGGTATTTTAAAACCACATAACATGGCTGGTAAGATATCTTTATGACCATGAATTAACAAGTGTTTGAATTATTCTTAAAAGAAAAATGTTAGCGAAGAAATAGTCTGCAAATTGTCAAAAGGAATAATTTTGTTTCATATGTAGTGTACAATATGGTTAGCATTGGTATTGAGTCATAAAGTTTGTAAACTTAATTAAGTTGTAAAAATTAACAAATAAAATTGTACATATTTATTGTGTGCAACACAATGTTTGAAATATGTACACAATGGGGGAATAACTAAATTTAGCTAATTAACATATGTATTACCTCTGATATCATTTTTTTTGTGGTGAGAATATTCAAAGTCTACTTTCTTAGAGATTTTCAAGAATACAGTACATTGTTATTAACTATAGTCACCATGCCCTGTCATAAAGGTCTGATGCTTTCAGTCCCTTTGATAGTACACAGGCAAGGAAATATTAATAACAGTCTTTGATCTCCATAAAATATGTGTTCTGTCACACTGGAAAATATTATTGCAAATAGCAGAACTGTTCTTTTTGTTGGAGAAAATATTATGTTTTCTTTCACAATATGATTTTACTTTTTGTGAATAACCTTACACCAAAAACCCCATAAGATTTTAGAAGAAGAAATGGACTTTAGATATTTATTTAAGGCTGGCTTTGGAAGTATCCCTACCACGTCCAACTATGGTTTAGCAAATTACTCCGCCTCTCTAAATTTCGGTTTCCACAGTTTTGTGTTTTAAAAAAATGGTAAAAATAACTACTGAAGATTAGTTGTAAGGATTCAATAAACCAAGTTTCATGGAACCATCTAGTATATGGGCAGATGCTCAATGATGCCATTGTTGTAATCATGTTTATTATTACAGAAAAGGAAACTGAGGCTCAGAAATTAAGGGGCCTGTCCAAGATCATGGCAGGGCAGAGACATGACTCCCAGGCCAGGGTTTCATCTTTTTTTTCATCTTCAGGTCCATTTAATTAAAGCTTTTTATGTCCACAATGTTTTATTTGGCAAGGTACTCCTATCATTATTGTTTTAATCTCGTAATAATGTCAAGGGCTAAAGAATTAAAATTCTACTGCTCTACAGAAATGATAGCACAAATCATTACAGTAATATCATAAAAGGTGAATGAAATGATTCCTCAAGAGAGCCGTCACTAAAAGGTTAGTAGCCACAGCTTGGACTTCCCTGAAATCCCCAACTCAAACTGAAGCACTTTATTCAAATCAGAGTGGACCAGGCTATGCCGTGATAACAAACAACCCTCAGATCTCAATGACTACAAAACGACAGATTTTCTTCTCTGTCCCAATACATGTTCATCCAGGGCCCTGGCTGATGGAGTAACCTGGGTCACTATGGCAGAGAGAAAAGAGGGTTCTAAGGGTCTTCTAAAGTCTATTTAAATTTTCTGACAAGAATTGACATTTGATCAGTTCCACTCGCACTCACTGGCCAATGCAAGTCACACGGCCGTACCTAACTTCAAGGGACTGAGGAAGTTCAATCCTCCATGCAGCTAGGACAGAGGGTGGGTCCATCAGTTAACAGTCCTAGTGACTACCACAGGCTTTAACTTCTTTTCTTTTCTTCTTAGGGAAATAAGAAATAGTCGATGATGGGAAACTGTTTTCATTTTCTTATGACTTATCAAGTTGTAAAGAGCAGCTTTAAGTTTCTATCATTTATACTTTTTTGTTTGTTGGCTTGATACATTTTTATTATGAACATAGTCAAAAATGAAATATGAATGCTTTTAAAAGCAGTTGGCAGAAATTCAAATTTTAGTATTTAGAGATTGTATATTTAAAAAAGCAGCAACAGGGAATATTTGAATACTAACTGGATTTTTCTTGGGGAATTGTTAATTATCTTAGGTGTGATAATGATGATTATGGATTTTTTTAAAAGATACTTTATTTTTAAGATATCTTTATCTTTTAGAAATACACACTGAAATATTTATGAATGAAATGATATGATGGGATTTATTTCAAAATAATTTGTAGGGTGAGTGGGGGCAATGGGTACGGTTATAATGATAGAAGATTAGCCATAAATTGACAATTGTTGAAGCTTGGTGATCAGTGCATGGGAGTTCATCATGCTAGTCTCACTAGTCCCTCTACTTTTAGATATGCTTGGAATTTTCCACAATAAAAAGTTTTTTGTTTTTTTTTAAAAGAAGCAATAGAAGGCCTGCAGCTTCTTAAGCCCCCAGATTGAGCTCTTCTAGAGATGGCTACAAGGGGTCTTAGCCCATTGCTGGTGCTGGTGGGGCCTGCCTGAGAATGCACCAAGCCCTGGGAAATGTTTCCTCCAAAGAATTTTCATACTTGCCAAACACTTGAAACAACTAACCTTAGCCCAAGGTGGCAGCCGATGATGCCCATGCCTTGCAGCATCTGGCCGGACCTCAGAACCACCTACTCTTGCCCTTTAAGGAGCCTGAGTGCTCAGGATCCTCCTGTGGCCACGGTTGCTTGCACAGTTCAGCAAGTAAGGCTTAAGTACAGCTCTGAGCCAAATTCCTCTGCTCTAGTTACTCTGTGACCTGGCTGGACACCATAGTTCCTTTGGTTGTTAACATGGTACACAGCGACTTTTGGTGTCTTTGAGGTGTGCAGAAATGTGTGGGGCATGAGCCTGGATCAGACACAGACCTGGGATATGACTTGAGAGCTGCTGCAAATGCTCCTCTCTGCCTCCTAAGGCTCCTGGTCTTCATCAAAGACCTTCTCTCCAGAGCCAGCTCACTCTCAGCTCTCGCCACTGCCAACCTATTCCTAACAGAGATGCTGGTTGCAAGCATCACCAGGGTGACGTCTGGCACATGACCTGACCTCCCTTGGAGAGCCCCGCTCTCCTGCCCACAGAGGTGGACCTCTGGTACGTGGGTTTGTTCCCCATGATCTTGCGTTTCCTGCCATATCTGATTGGCTATGGACTCCTAGCCCAGGCTGGCCCAATCAGATTCTCTTGAAAATTTTCACTAAGAGATATGGACGTTGAAGAAGAGTTTGAATTATGTAAATGGTAGAGCTTACATATGACCATCTACAAATTCCTGCCACAGAAGTCCCCAGAGGTGCCCTGAGCCCCACCCTCCTGAGGACTGATTGCTCAACATTTCTGTGGATGCCATGAAAAAGTCCAGGGTAATTATATGAGTGTGTGTGTGTGTGTGTGTGTGTGTGTGTGTGTGTGTGTGTTTGTGTGTGTAAGTAAAATGATTGAGGTTCCTTTCTTTGCTGAGTGCCTTGAAAGGGGTGGTAGAAAGCCTCTAAGATGGCTACCAATTATCTCCACATCATTCTGTAAACCACCCCATGTCCCCTTGAATGTGGGCTGAACGTAATAACACTTCTACTGAATGGAACATGGCCAAAGTGCTGTGATTTACTTCAAGATTATGTTAAAGAACCTCTGTGTTTCTGTCTCTCTCTCCCCTCTCTAGGGAAAGAATGATTCCATGTTATGAGTATCCCTGTGGCCAGGCCCACTAGTTAAGAAACATCTCCAGCCCTTGGCCAGTGAGGCCCTGAGGCCTGCCAATAGGCCCGTAAGTGATTTTAGAAGCTACATGGGAGTCTCGTGAGGATTGCAGGCTGGGCTGACACTTTGATTACAGACTTGTGAGAAATCCTGAGTCAGAAGCACCCAGTTAAGCCACACCCAGATTCCTAATAATACATGTTTGTTTTAAGCTGCTAAATTTGGGGGTAATTTGTTACGCAGCAATAGGCGACTCATACAAGGGGCTGTGAATATTCAAAATAAAATGAAAATCCTAAGAACTGAGGAAAATGAGAGGAGAACTAGACTAATCCAGAGTTATAGTGGTGATTTTAACACTTCTCTTTCAGTAATTAATGGAAAAAATAGACAGAGATCACTAAGAACAGAGAAGACTTATACAACACTTTCCACCAACTTGACCTAATTGATGTTTATAGAACATTCACCCAAGACAAGTAGAATAGAATGTACAGTCTTTTCAAGTGCATATGAGTTCATCGAGATACACTATGTGCTGGATCATCAAACAGTCCTCAATAAGTTTACAGGGATGAAAATCACACAGAATATGTTCTTTGACCATAATAGAATTAAAATGAAAATCAATATTAAAAAGATATCAGGAAAATGAAAATCCTTATATGTTTGGAAATTAAATAGTTCATTTTTACATAATGCGTGCATCACTAGAGAAGAAATCACTAGAGACATTAGAAAGTATTTCTAACTGAATGATAAAAACCTGAGATATCAAAATTTGTGGGATGTTCCCTCAGAAATTGCTTAGAGCAAAAAGGATAGTTTTAAATGCTTACACTAGAAAAGAAGAAAAGTTTAACGTCAATGATGTTAGTGTTCACCTTAAGAAGCTAAAAAAAACCCAGAAAATTAAGCTCATATAAATAGAAAGAAGGAAATAAAGACAGGAGTGAAAAATTAATGAAATATAAAAGAGAAATAATAGAGAAATGCCACTTAATTGAAAAGTTGGTTGTTTGAAAAGATCATTTTCTGGCTTCCTGCTTCACTCACAACCCATGCTTTCATTTTGGATGTCATCTTGACTGTGAGACATGATGCTCAGCTCTGTCCTCACGACTAAGATTTCAGTTTCTATATCCTGTATCCTCTCTAGCTAGTTTAAACTGGAAGGAACTTACTAAGAGGACTTAGAAAGATCACAGTGTCATTAGAAAAGCTGAAAGGCACACATTGGGCTGAGCTTTTAGGGACAATGTCCTACAAGCTCTTCACAGAATCAACCTGGTAAGGAGCGTCTAGCCCGGGAACCACGCTGCCTCTGCCTCCACCACATGGGTGACGTAGGCCTGCCCATTTCTTCTTGCATTTGGCTTCCAATTGGTAGCTCACACTGATTTCATCTGATTGGTGGAACCCAAGTCAAGGGTCTGTACCCCAGTGGGAAGGGAGGCTGGGCAAGGTAGGTTGTGGATTCTACAGTTGAAGATGAGTTTACAGCCTGGTGAGTCATCAAAATATGGAGAAGGTGTTTGATAAATTTTTGATGGGTGCTAACAACAGATGAACACCTTAGCTCTTTCTTGCCAACAAATTAGGCTTCCCCTCTAAGTATCTTTCCTCATATACCTTGTGGTATGCATCTTTCCTGAAGTTTCCTCCACATATGGCATATGGTACTCAGTGTATTGTTCATGCGATAATCCAATGCTTATTAGTTGGGCCCCTACTACATGCAGGCACAGTGACAGTCTCCCGAGATACAGTGCTGAGCAAAACAGCACAGTCTACTACCAGTATTTATTAGGACACTGCCATTAAAGGTGAGATAAACTAAGTCAGACCAGATTGGTCAGAAAGGTAGACATTATCATAAGAAAAGAGGAGTGTCTCATAGACCCCAGAAAAGGGGGCTCTGGCTGAGTCTCAGAGTGGGATGAGAATTGGAAGAGGAATGTCTCTGAGGACACTTTTCCTCTGTGTGTCCCTTATCTGCTTCATTTCTATCCCTTAAGATATATGTTCCTATTATTCCATCCCCCGGGCATAAAACATATGGGCTGCAGTGTCTGTTCAAAACACAGAACAGACAGAACCAGAATTTCAGGAAGTAGAGGAAGGGCCCGTCAAATGTGTCTGGGTGGGGGTAGGAGGTGAAGTGGAGTATTTCAGTAGAGTCACAGCTACTGGGGGCTCTTCCATTCCCGTAGGTGAGAGGGGAGATAAGGCTATCACTCTGAGCTAGGCTGATATTCCCAGATATTATACCTAGTTGCCCGAAGTCTCACAAGTGGGACTCTGAAAGTCTTTGCACATATTGATGGAGGCTGTAAAATAACCGACATTCACCTGTATTTGGGTTTATTAGCACTTAATGGGAAAATCTAGATCACACATGAATGCTAAAAAGCAGCAAAGTTAAATGAACTGATTTCAAATCTTTGCTCAAGTTGTCCTTTCCCGTACTCTGATATACCACCATACCTGTCAAAGCTGTTGTCATTATCACCTGGCACCTGACTTGTAGGATGCAGACTGTGCAGCTGCCTGAGGCCCAAGGGCACGTAAGAATCCTTGGAAAAATGTTTCTCATTGATTATATACATATATGTACACACACACACAAGATATATATATATATGTATACACACACGTGTGTGTTTGTGTGTGTATATCTACACAAGACATATATGTGTGTATCTTGGAAATTCATAATTTCTTAAGTTACAATGAAAACCTCATTTATATTTTTTTCTCAAGTAATCTGGATGGGAAAGGGAAAGAGGCAGGCAGAGGAGTGAAGGAGAAGCAAGTTTTCCGGAGCTGCAGGTGCAGCCCACCAGGCCTGCGCCCTGGCCTGGGGTCTTGTGCCTGTGACTGCCCCTGGGCCACCATGCTAGGGGCAGAAAGGACCCTCGCTCCAGCCCAGCTCATCCCAGGAGTTCACAGGTTGGCTGTCCATTTCCTTGCCTCTGGGTTCCCCAGGACTCTGACGCACCCCTGGGAATTTTCTCTCCTCCTTCTCAGGCCCAGCTTTGCATTTTTGGGACATAGTCTTGCCAGACTGCTTTGCCTCCAAGCCCATGGTCCCTGCAGAGCCAGCCACCATCCTGCGGTATCCCAAATCTACTTTTTAAATGCTAGTTTTAAAAAATCCATTTTTCTACAATTAAGCATAACAGTTTGCACAGATTGTTGAAAGGAAATAAATGTGAAAAAATATGATATAATATCCTCTAGAGCCTATAATGTAAAATTTCAGATAAATCAAAACAGTTAAAGGTGAACAAAAGAGAAGTCACTTTTGCTACAGATTTGGAGGAAGCCCGTAGAATGAACGCTGAGCAAAGGTGTTCCTTTCTTCCTGCAGCTTTCCATGAACACAGAAGAAATGTGAGAGATACACGGCAGTTCAGTCTATGTTGCTGGACATTTAGACCACTTTAAAGCTTTTTTGCTTCCTGATTACTTTCCTATCTATAGAAGTCTGCATTTTAAGGGGGACTTGTGGAAGAAATTGCAGATATTTTAGAAGCTGTTTCTCCCCTTGTACGTTGAATTAGGATGTTTTATGTAGAGTACATAATGAGAAAGTAAGGATTTAAATAAAGTCCTTAATAAATGTATCCTAAAACTTTAAATTAGATTTATTTTTCCTTGTCAATTAAAGAGTTAAAACAGAACATCATAGAACAATTTAAAATATATTGTTTAATTAAAGAATTCCTTGATTCATAAAACTGTCACAGCCACTGGTCCTTTGTCATGGTTAAGGCTCAAGGCTCCAACTGCTTGAGTTGGTTTTTATGTTTGCTTGGTTTTTAACTTTTTATTTTGAAAGAATTCCAGAGTCACATGCAGTTGTGAGAAATAAAAACAGAGCAATCCTGTGTACCCTTCAGCCAGTTTCCCCCATGGTAACATCTTTCATAACTGTAGAACACTGTCAAAACCAGGAAACTGACATTGGAACAATCCACAGAGCCTTCTCAGATTTCACCAGTTTTAGTGCATTCATTTGTGCATGTGTGTGTGTATTTAGTTCTGTGCAGTTTTATCACACGTGGATTTGTGTAACCACCACCACAATCAAGATGCAGACCTATCCGTCACCACCAGGACTTCTCGTCCTTCCCTACTTCAGCTACGGGCGCCCCCTCTGTACCCCTCCAACCTGGAATCCATTCTCATCTCTACAATTTTGTTATTTCAAGAATGTTATGTAAATGGAATCAGACAGCATATAACCTTCTAAGTTTGGCTTTTTTCCTTCCTCAGTTTAATTCCCTTGAGATATGCCTGAGTTTTAATCCTGGCTTCCTGCCTTACTGGCCGTGTGATCTTGGGTAAGGTGGTTAACGTCTCTGTCTCAATTCCACTCAAACCTAGACAGTGATTCCGAAGCCTCAGTGTCTCCACAAACATCCTTCTGCTTCTCACTTGCAATCAAGAGGAGGCCTTCCATAGGCCATATCGTCTGTTTCCCTGTGGCATCTCAGAACATGGCTGGGACTGTGAACTTCTGCACCTTCTCTCAACATTTCCCAAACAATACAGTGTAAGGAAAAACACTATTTGGAAACAAACACCATTTGGTTAGTTTTAGGTATTTAGATGTTGTCATAATCTATTTTATTGCTAAGTAACTTGATATATGTTTACAGAAACATTGTTTTGAATGGAAGCCCGTTTATACTGCTACCAGTTTTTATTTTTGGTCAGTTTCTCTTTCATCAGTGGAAATGTGTACCCAGGTGGCCTTTACCTGTCTTTTAGAGGTCATTTGATTTAGCCTTACACTGTGACAAGGCTCTGGGTATATTGCCAAGGAACTGTCTCCCTGCCTTGCCAGTTGGCTGATTATCTGTGGTTATCATGTGTATAAAGTATTTTATAAGTTCACAGAGCTCTCCACTTGAATGTCAGCTCAACATAGAGGCCTCCTTGACCACCTCTAAAATAGAATCTGCCTCCTGTCTCTCTTCATTTCTTTACCCTGCTATATTTATCTTCAGAGCACTTGTCACCACTTGACATGTTATATACTTATTTGTTTACTGTGTCTGTCACTTTCAGAATGCAGTCTTCAGGAAAGAAGGGACTTGTCTGTTCCCTGCTGTATTTCTGCAGCCTAAAAAAGTGTTTCTAGAACAAATGAACAAAACAAAAGAGACAATGAATGAATTCTTCCACTGTTGATGGAGGGAGGCAGAGATGAGAAGGCTCCCGGCATGAAGGCAGCCGTAACAATGACAAAGGTAATGGTACCAGCAACGCTGTGGTGGGGATGTGTCCCAGTCCACAAACTTGGGTGTGCAAGAAAAACAACTTCATTTTTCTATAACTCAGCTTAATTCCTATTTCAAGGCTTGATTTTGACAGGATGGTGGCACTTAGTGGCTTTAGTGTTGCAATCCTGTGCCCTGAGCTGAGCGGGTAGGAATTTATGGACCATTCCCCGTGGTGGGGGGACAGTACTCAGCTCATCCACCGGTGGCTGAGACAATGCTCTTGCCTCTCTGCACAGACTGGGGAGGCTGGGACGCAGCAGTGTCCTGAGCCTGTCCCTCCAGGATTTCGCCGCTGTCAGCAATTTCTTACTCACCCCTTGGGTTCTGTTACCAGAAGGTGATTCTTCTACAGCCATGTTCTGCTTTTTAGCCACGCCTTCAATTTCTGTTCTCAATTCCAGGGTAAGTTTCAGTTCTTTATTCTCAACCCTGGGGTAAGAACTTTGCTCTAATTCTCAGGTCTAATAGTTTGGTAATGAAACAAGGTAGTTTTGCTTGGAGACTCCTACGCTGCCCTTTTTCATCGTGCATGTTATAGAACATTTCCCAGTTACTGCATCTCATTATACACAGTAGCATTATTCCTGTGAACAAAGTACTTCGTTTACTTAAACGATGAGTATATATTAGAGCCGTATAGGTTAATATTGCATTAGTACTTGGATTTCTTTTATTGTAAAATAATTATTCATCTAAAGTTTCTTTGAAAAAAAAAATCCCAATTTAAATGCAATCATAGTACCAAAATTTTGTGAGGGAAATTTAAGCACTATTATTAGACAATGTTTTACTTTAAACAAACTTTTATTAATATAAAAATACTACGAATTAAAACAGTCACCAGAGTAAACAGACAACCTCCAGAATGGGAAAAAATTTTCGCATACTACACATCAGATAAAGGACTGATAACAAGAATCTATTTAGAACTCAGGAAAATCAGCAAGAAAAAAAATCAAACAACCCTATCAAAAAGTGGGCAAACGACATGAATAGAAATTTTTCAAAAGAAGATATAAGAATGGCTAACAAACATATGAAAAAATGCTCAACATCCCTAATCATTAGAGAAATGCAAATCAAAACCACAATAAAATATCACTTAACTCCAGTGAGAATGGCCTTTATCAAAAAGTCCCCAAACAATACATGTTGGTGTGGATGCAGAGAGACAGGAACACTCATACACTGCTGGTGGGACTGCAAACTAGTGCAACCCCTGTGGAAAGCAATATGGAGATACCTTAAACAGATTCAAGTAGACCTACCATTCAATCCAGCAATCCCATTATTGGACATCTACCCGAAGAAACAAAAGCCATTCTATGACAAAGATATCTGTACCCGAATGTTTATAGCAGCACAATTCACAATTGCAAAGATGTGGAAACAACCCAAATGCCCATCAATTCACGAATGGATTAGTAAATTGTCGTATATGTATACCATGGAGTATTACTCAGTAATAAGAAATAACGGTGATATGACATCTCTTTGATTCTCCTGGAGAGAGTTGGAACCCATTATATTAAGTGAAGTATCCCAAGAATGGAAAAACAAGCATCACATGTACTCACCAGAAAATTGGTTTTCCTGATCATCACCTAAATGCACATTGGGGATTGATACCAACTGGATATCAGACTGAGGCAGGGGGTGGGGGGAGGGGATGGGTGTATGCCTACATGATGAGTGCGTTGCGCACCGTCTGGGGAATGGCCGTGTTTGAAGGTGCTGACTCGGGGAGGTGGGGGGAGGGGGGAGGGGATGGAGGTATGACTACATGGTGAGTACCAGGTGCACTGTCTGGGGAATGGACACGCTTGAGGCTCTGACTCAGGGGGATGGGCGGGACATGGGCAATGTATATAACCTGAGCTTTTGTACCCCCATGATGAGCTGAAATAAAAAAAAAAAAAAAGACTCTAAGCCAGTAACCTGCAGTGTATGTCAGTATCATCTGTAGAAACTTCTTAAAATACACAGGCCTAGGTTCCATCCCCAAAGTCTGTGATTTGGAGAGTCCCCTGTGAGGTCTGAACCACAAGCCAAAAGTCCAATCTAGCCCCCTCATTTGTTTTATTGATGAAGAACCTGAAGCTCTGAAAGAACAAAGTGATTTTCCCAACCTCCTACACATGAGAGAAGTGGTTTCATCAAGTACATTCCAACGGACTGTGACTCCAAAGCCAGGGGTAAAGCTTTTTCTGGGTGATGATGCTTAACACTCGACAGAACTCAACTTTCGTCATCTCTTTGTAATTCTGATAGTGAAAATGGTGAAGAAATTCTTAGTTCCTAATGGAATCAACCCTCCAGTGTTCAGGTTAGCAGTTCTCAAAGGTCATATTTACATTTTACCAGTGCAAGTTGTCTAAAAAGAAAATGTCTTTCATCCCTGCCCATGGTGAAGCTGGAGTTGGCAACAAGGCTGGGGATGGGCAGTGGACACTACCATGGTTAGAAGAGGGGTGAGCAAGAAGGGAACCGGCAACCCTGTCATAGATAGGTGACCCCAACAGGACTTGAGGCTCAGAGAGGCACATGACACATACTGCGGTACACTGGCTGAGTTCCTTCCGGACACGGAGGAAGGAGGGGGCTCATGACATAGGACTCATCTATATCATTGGTGTCCCTCTCCAGAGGGCTTAAATGTGCACCCACCTGGGCATTGGTATATTTAAAATGCTCCCCAGGTGATTCTCACGTGCAGCCAGGATTGAGAACCTCAGCTCTGGGACGATAGTCTCACCATTCTTTTATGCACATCTGCTAAAAAGGAGGAGATGGATTGCAGATAACTTAAGATGCCTCACACTACCCCCCTACACACACACACACACACACACACACACACACACACACACACACACACAGATTAATGGGTGAAAGACCAAGCCCATATTATCAACAAGTCTTAACAATGAGGCCTTGCAAAGTGGTTTGAATGAAATTATCACCTTCTTCTTGGCCCAAATGTCTCCCTCAGCTATCCTACCTTTTACTTGGAGAATAACTGGCTACTTTTCAGTTCTTGCTCTGTTCTCTGGCTGGAAGCCGCAGAGAATCACCAGCCTACCAGCCCACTGGAAAAGACAGGAAGTAACTAATCAGTAACCTACTTTTTAGTTCCCTTTCTTAAGAAAATCTTAATATTTTGTCTTTGTGTTTGACACTCCTCAGTCTCACTCTGATGTGACTTTAGGTGGGTTTATTTTTTACTTCTGCTGATAATTCAGTGTGTTTTTTTGGTCTGAGCACCCATCCTCCTTCAATTCCGGTAAATTCTCTGCTATTGTCTCTCAATATGTTTTCTCTCCCTCATTCTCCCTATTCTCTCCTTCAAACTCCTTTTAGATTTATATTGGATTTAGTCATTCTACTGTTCACATTACATTGATTTCATATTCATAATTTCTGTTCTTTCTCTGAGCTTTGGTGTGATTTCCTCAGAACCATCTTCCAAACCACTAGTTCTCCATCTAGTCAAAGTCTAACTTTGTTCATTGAATTTTTAAATTTTTAAATTTTTATGACTATATATTTCCAAAATTTCTATTTGCTTCCTTGTTTTCTTCAACGTTCTCTTCCTGCCTTATGGATTCTATTCATTCCTTTATCTCTCTGAACATTTTAAATCTCTCAGACTGTTTTATTGCCATCGGTTCTTGCAGTATATATTCCACTGTTTGCTGGATCCACTGAGTCTCTCTTCCTCACAGTCTCATGTGGAAATGGGAGTAACCTTACACTCCTGCAGTAACATAATTCCAAGATTGCAAGATAATAATCACTGTCTTCCCACACTGAATGCTCAGTTTAAAGAGTATTTTTCCCTCTGATGTTCAGAACTCACATTTTATATGAGATAGTTCATATTGATTTAAAGCCCTGATCAAAGGAGAATACTGTGAGCCAGTTTTCCTGTAACTAAGACTGGGGTGGGCAAAACGAAGGAGAAAGCACCTTTGTAAACCACTTGATCAAAAATGTTTAACAGAAGACAATTTGATTAAAAAAAAAAAGAAATTCTTGCTAAGATGTTATAGCTATCTCACTATCAAGGCTAGATTTTAGATTAAAAAAAATCAAATGGGCCAGGTGTGGTGGCTCACATCTGTAATTCTAGCACTTTGGGAGGCAAAGGTGGTGGGAGGATCACATGAGGCCAGGAGTTCAATACCAGCCTGGGTACCATAACAAGAACCTGTCTCAATAACAAATTTAAAAATTAGCCGGGCATGGTGGTGTGCACCTGTAGTCCTAGCTACTTGGAAAGCTGAGGTGGGAGGATCCCTTGAGCCCAGGAGTTTGAGGCTGCAGTGAGCTATGATGAGCCACTGCACTTTAGCCTGAGCAACAGAGCAGATACCCTGTCTCTAAAAACCAAAAAACAAAACAAAAGACCCCCTGAGAATATCACATTAAATCATATGTTTTCTCAACTGAAAATCTTCAAGTTTTCCAGCTTTTCACCCTCTGATGTCATTTCTAGACAACTAAACATTCTTGCTTCCCTGATTTGCGTGTTCTTGAGATCGCCACTACAATCCATCAGGGTGCAAGGTCAGAGTACAATGTGTCATACCAGCTGGGAAGGCACAAAACTCTTTCCCTCGTCCTAGACTCTGTGCTTCTACTCATGGAGCCCAAGACCATCAAACCTTTTTAGATAACATGTTACTCCGCTGAGTTAGAATGTTCAATTATCTAAAACCTTGAATGCCTCACACAAAAACCTGCTGCCTGGGCTCTGTAGGCAGCTGAGCACGTGACTCCTGCTGTATAGTCACAGCAACCCAGGGGAAGAGCTGATCTGATGCTCTACCGCACTCTAAGTATTCTGCAATGGCTGTTTCCTGGGTCTCAGTCTAGGAGACAGTCACAGAAGGAAATAGACTGAGCTCAGGTTTCTGCCCGGAAGGACCATCGTCTTTCTGAGGAAAGAGCACCTGCATGTGTGAAACAAAGGGAGTTCACAGCCAAGTGCTAAATCATGCAGACCAGACAAATACTGCAGAAGGGAGGGAGAGATTAAGAGTTGCTAAAGCTTGGAGAGAAGACTCAGCTCTAATCTGAGGGATGAGCCGGGCCTGTGCATGGAGCGCTGGAGTGCATGGGAGGATGAGCTCCTGCGGGAACGTGCTGCAGACCAGGCTGCGCTTGAGGCGCACATAGGTGGACGGCCGCTGGCAAGGGATGGTAGTAACGGTCAGCCTGTGGGGTAAGGAAGCCAGAGGGAAGCTTACTGATAACTAACTGGTGCTTAGGAGGGGAGGTGGCGGCAGACAGATGACAAGCATGAAAATGTAAGATAAACAGCCACTGCTCACTCACTGAGTGCTTTCGTAGAAAGCACTACATTACATGAAGGATCTCATTTGGTCCTCACTCACCCTCTGATGTAAAGGACACTACTATCCTCACCTCCCAGATGCAGACTCTGAGGTTAAATGAGGTTAAATAAGTTGCCCCAGACAAAACAGATAGCAAGTGATACAGTATAGATATGAACCCTGGCAGGCTGGCCCCAGAGCTTGCATTCCTAATCATCTTGAAATACTATGCCTCAGAGGATTATAATGACTTGCCTTTATGCTACTAAAAATTGGAGCACATGTCATCTTGGTCATTGCTTTCCACTGGTTGTCATCTTCTGAAGTAAGACATTGCTCACTCAACAAATAGTTACAATGCTGCTAATCCCTGGCCTTATATTGGGTGTTGAGGTAATCTAGATGAATCAGATTGGCCACTGCCCTTGAGGAGGTGACAGTCCCCACAAGGAGGTCACAAGGAGAACAGTGTAAACATATAATTATAATGCAGCATGACAAATGATGATTCACTACGAAGTGCTTCTACAGAGTGCTAGAGAATCTCAGGAGATGGAGTGGCCGGTTCTACGAGAGGGAGCTGGGGAAGGCTTCAGAAAGAAGGGGATAGTTAAGATACATTTTGAAGGATGAATAGTTACTCAGATAGATGTGGGAGTATGAAGGGTTCAAAGCAGAGGAAATAGTGTCCAAGAGAGTGAAGATATAGGAGTTCATGGCTGGTCAGAGAATGAGCACAGCTAGAAGAGATCCAAGCATAAAGTCCAAGGGTAATTCTCAAATATGTTCTGTGGACTACTGTTCCTGGGTGAGTTGAGTTCTGTTGTCAAATGTGTGTGGAAACCATTGTATCCTATAATCACTTTTAGAGATTCATCATGCATGGAAGCATATTAAAGGCTTTAAGAAGTACTGTAGTAAACCAACCTATTTAAAAATTTGAAACATGTTTCCCATTTAATTGTTCACAGAATAATTTTTTTCTTTACTCCCAAATGACCCTTTGACTTTTCATTTCAAGAATTTATAGTTTTCATTTCTCTAATGAGATTCCCTCCCTGTGCACTCACTAAGACTGCATTTTGCTCTAATTCTTTAAGCATAGATTTGACAACTGCTTTAAAGTCCTTTTTGCTAATTCTAAATTCTAGTTCATCTTAGGCTTGGTTTCAACTGATGGCATTTTAAAAATTAATTACTATTAATTATGTTATCCTATTCCTTTATATGTATAGCAGTTTTTGATTGTTTATTGGACGTTGTGAAAGTACGTTTTAGAGAACATTGTTTTCTGTTCTTTCTATGAAGAGTGTTTATTCCTGTTTCAGCAGGATTATCATTAATGACTGATCAATGTGAATTTATGTAGGCTTAGTTTCATACTTGGTTGGTATAGATATGTGGAAAGTTCAAGATGCTTCCCAAGCCCTTCCAACTTGGCAGGACTCATTCTCCAAACTCTTTATCTCATGTGGACCTTGATGGCCTTTGGCTGTAGACTTTGTCAGGGTGAGTTTAGAGTAGAGATTACTCCAGGGTTGGTCCTTACTCCTAAGGTGCAGGCTTTCCAGGGCCTCAGCTGGATGCCAGGGATATTAACGAAGCATAAACAAGATCTCTCCACTCTGGCAGGGCTGGACTTCAGTGTTGTCAAGTACTGTTCAGCCTCTAATGTCTCTGTTCCACTCTCAACACCATAGCAATTGCTGTTTGGTAAGTCATGAGAGGTCTTTCCCCATGCCTGGAAAGCCCATCCCTCAATGGCTTCGCAGGGATTCCCTACATGGACTTCTGGGGACCCTTTTTGCATTGCTCCCTCCTCTGCTATGTCCCACCACAGACTCCAGCTGGTTTGGCTGCCCCAAACTATTATTTCTGCCTCTCCAGCTTACATAGACCACAGTGCTCTGCTTGGACTCCAGCTTTCTGCTGTGGTCAGGAAGAGATCTGGACAATCGTGGGGCTCACCTTGTAAATTTCTCTCCTTTCAGGTATTACAGTCTTGTGCTGCCCGCTGTTCACTGCACACAAAACAGCTCCACTGTATTTCGTTCAGTTTTATAGTTGTTTATGGAGAGAGAGTTGCTCTGATACCAGTCATGGTCAAAAATGGAAATCCAATATAATACTATTAAACAGCACATGAAACCAGCACCATCCAAAACATACTTTGAGAAATATCAACATAAGTTTAATTTTAGCCCAATTTTCAGTAATAAGAAATCATGTATTCCAGTAGCTTGCTTTATAATTCTATTTTGATCTACAATAGGTCTCATAACTTAACCTGCCTAAAACAAAAATCTTAATTTTCAAAGACTTATTTCCAAACCTGCTCTTTCCCTGATCTTTCTGATTTCAGAAAATGGCAACCTCACCATTCTATTCATAGCTTCTCAGGCTAAACTCCTGATGTTAGTGTTACCCTTGACTATTTTCTTTCCCTCACATCTCACATTCGATACATTGGAAAACCATGTTGCTCTACCCTCGAAATATATTCAGGATCTGGCCACTTCTCACCACCTCAACATACCAGTTAAATCAAATGACCATCATCTTTCACCTGCACTAATGCAGTAGCTTCCAAATTGGTCTCTGCTTCCTTCTTGTCACCTTCAGTCTATTTTTCAGAGGGAAACCAAAATGACCCTCTAAAATGTAAGCTCATGTCATGCCCTTGGCTCAAACTGGTTTCTCCTCACACTTAGAGTAAAATTCAAAGTCCTTTCCATGGCCTAGAAACCGTTTATTGATTTGAACCCTGGATATCTCCCCTGTTCCCCTCCTTCTATCCCTCTCCCTCTGTCATGGCCATTCAACTGTTCTAGCCTTCTTGATGATATCTCATGAACATGACAGGCACACTCCCATGAAAGGGACTTGTGTCTGCTAGCTCCTCTTCCCAGGATGCTCTCCCTCCCATATCTACATGGCTCCCTCCCTCCCTCACCTGTGTAGGGTCCTACCCCTTGTCTCTCTCTTGCCTTTCACTGCCTCATTTCTTCATAGCATTTACCACTGCCCGATATATATCTCTTCACTTATTTTTCTCTCCCACTGGAAGAACAAGAATCTTTGTCCATTTTGTTCACTGCTGTATCCCAGTCACCTATAAGAGTACCTGGTACTTTGTAGGTGCTTGATAAATTAAGTTGAATAACTCATATGAATTATAAAAAATTTATCTAAATTTAATTTTTGTGAGATGATTCAGAATGATAAAGATTGAAAAAAGGCATTCAAAACTGCAAATATATTGAAAAAAACTGAATGGTTTTATCGACTCTTATGAACGAAAACCATCAATGCAAAAGCACATGTAGGTTTCTTTATGTAACAGTGGGGAAATTATCCTGTTCAGCTAGGTGAAGTTTCCTGGGCTCAATCATCTTTCCCCAACAGATTAATTTCAATAAAAGTCCAGACAGAAGAATATATAAAAATAAAACAAGGAAATGTAACACCCTGAGACAATGCTATTACACAGCCTGTGCCTTCAGAAAAACATATTATTCTTGTTCTTAAACAGAAAACATAGCATTCAGAGTCAAAAATAGCCTCCATTACCTGAAAGGTTTGTGATGTACAGGTTTTCTCTGGAATATGGAAAATGTGTGTAGAGAAGAAAGCCTCTTGTGTTTGTGTTCACATAAAACGAGCAAAAAACTATAGACCCTTGCAGGAAGATATTGTCCAACGAAAACCTGCAAAGAAACCAATCCCTCTATGTACTGGAGCTCTCATAAAGCCAAAGGGCACCCTTTGAAGGAAATCTGGGGCCAAAGAAGCAAGTGCTGTTTAATTATATCTTTTCTGGTACTAATTCTCACCCAGGACTGTTCCATTTGCTCAGTATTCTAGAAGGACAAACTGTGGTGATGGTGGACATATTCCAAGCCATTGGGATCAGCATCTTGAGGAATATTGGTTCTAATTCCCACAGCTTATTAAAGTTCAAGAAAGGCCCTCAGGCATTTCCATTCTTTAAGCCTTTTTTTTTAAAGCATGAAGGCACTTCCATTTTTGAGGTTTCTGATGTATTAAAAAAGGATTAAATTTCAAAACAGGATTGCAAAACTTGTAATATATCTTAAATGCTTCCATTTAACAATTTACCACTTAACGTGGCAAAACAGCATTAATAGTAGACTATGATAAGTTACATGTGTATGTGTATATATATGTATATGTAGTAGACAAATATTATGGACAAATCCACAAATATACTTGTGAATGTCAACATCTCACTCTCAGCAACCGATAGAACTATTTGACAAAAAATCAGAAAATACATAGAATATTTGAATACTACCACCATCCAACAAAATCTAATTGACATTTGATAATATATGAATCAACAACAGAATAATATGCATTCTTTTTAAGTATCCATGAAATATTCACAAAGAAAAATCATTCATATCTTGGGCCATTAATCAAACCTCGAGACATTTAAAAGCCTTAAAATCATGCAAAGTTCCTTAGAGATAATGGAGTCAAGATAGGAATCAATAATAGAAAGTCAATAGGAAAATCTCTGAACACTTGGATGTAAAACAACAGAATTCTAAATTATCTTTGGGTTAAAGAGGGAGTCCCAAAGGGGAAAATACATGTAACTGAATGAAAATAAGATACAACATATCAATATTTGTGGAATGCATCTAAACCAGTACCAAGAAAAGAAATAATAATGAGACCAGAAATCAATGAAATTAAGTAATATCAGCAAAAATAGCAGAATAGGAGTCTGCAAAACTCTTGCTCTTACATAAAAGCAATGAGAAAAGTGGCAAACTTTTCAGCATCAACATTTTTCAGAATTCTGGAAATTAACTGAAGACTTTCAGCAATCCAGGAGTACTGATTCGATAAAAAAGGCTGAATTCAGGTAAGAACAGTGAGTTTTCTGGCATTTTGACTTGGCCTATTCCTCCTCCTTCCCCAGTTCTGTGGTAGCCTTGAAGGCCAACTGCCCACAGTTAAGGTGAAAACTAACAGCCTGGCAGTTCCCAGTGGCTTCAGAACAGGGTTAGAGCTCCTTCCAAGTCTCATTCCTAGAGAACTGTCATTATTTGACCTATCTTGTAGTTCTCTGCAAGGCTGTCTTTATGGAAACTGACTTGGAGCTTGTGCAGTGTGAAAAGCCTTGCCTGTGCGGTCATTTGTCAAAGATATAATAGATGGAATTGCTTAACTTCACTTCTGCCTGATGTGGTAGACACTAATAGGAGCAGATAATAGGCTAACCAAAAAGTTTAAAACGAAAATACAGGAAATGAAATGTCCATAGTTAGCTTTGAAAAGCCATGACATATGCCTAGGAATCTCAAAATACATGCATAAGGCTATGCACATGCTCAGGAAAGAACTGAGAAAGCCCTAAGTCTCACCTCAGGGTAATCTTGAGACTGCACAAATAAGAAGTGAAGGCTAAGACAGAGTTGTAAACTGCCTGGCTGAGTGGTATACTTGTCCCAATATATGCACATTGAGCCCATCCTCAAAGACTTGAAGAAGTATTGGTCCAGATGTTTAAAGAAATCTGTCCAATTATTACCTAACCATTAAGCTAAACAGGTAGAATTTCAGTGGGTATACATAACAAAGAATATAGACTTGACAGAATTAATTCAGAGAAGCTGCTAAATAAACAATGACAGCAAAAAATAGCAACAATAATAAACCCTGGGGAGGGAGGAGATTCTGATTTCCAGAGTTTCCACATAATATGATTTAAAATTTCCAGTTTTCAACAAAAAATTACAAGTCATTCAAAGAAACTAAAATGTATGGCCCACACATAAGGGAAAAAAGTATTTAATAGAAATTATTCTTCAGAAAGCCCTGATGTTGGAATTGCTAAAGACTTTAAGTCAGTTATTCTAAATATGTTCAAAGAACTATAAAAGAACCAAACAGAAAAGTACAATAATTGAAATGAAAATTCACCATGATTTCAGCAAGCAGAATCAGAGTCAGTGATCCTGAAGACAGATCAATTGAGATTATCCAGTCTGAGGAATAAGAAAAAGGAATGAAAACAAAAATTTACAGTCTTCTAGAGTCCCAGAAGACGAAGAGAGAAAGGGGAAGAAATAATATTTTACAAAATCATAGCTCAAAACTTCACAAATTTGATGAAAAACATTAATTATACATCCAGGAAACTCAACATACTTCAAGTGAGATAAACTAAACAAGATGCACACCTAGAAACACAATCAAACTGTGGATAGCCAAAGACAAAAAGTGAATCTTAAAAAAAGCAAGACAGAAGAAATTCATAATACATACTAAGATTAACAGCTGATTCCTCATCTGAAACCTTGAAGCCAGAAGGTTGTAGAGGCTGGGTGCGGTGGTTCACATCTATAATCCTACCACTCTGGGAGGCCAAGGTGGGAGGATCACCTGAGCCCAGGAGTTTGAGGTTGCTGTGAGCTAGGCTTATGCCACAGTACTCTAGCCCAGGCAACAGAGCGAGACTCTGTCTCCCCCCCCCAAAAATAATAATGATAATAAATAAATAAATAAAAAGAAGGCAGTAGAATAAAATATTCAAATTGCTGAAAGAAAATCACTGTCAACAAGGAGTTCTACTTCTGGCAAACTATCTTTCAAAAGAGAAGGCAAAATTAAGACATTCTCAGATAAATAAAACTGGGAAAAGTCATAGCTAGCAAACCCACCCCATAAGAAATACTAAAGGAGGTCCTTCAGACTGAAATAAAAAAACAATAGGCAGTAACTTGAAGAAATAAAGATTTCCAGTAAAGGCAACTACAAAGGTACATATCGAAGATAATATTTATATATTTCTGTTTGTAACACTTTTTACTCCTATCTTATTTAAAAGACAATTGCATTAAGAATAATCACAAAACTGCATTAATAGGTACACAATATATAAAGATATAATTCACATGACACAGCACAAAGGAAGGGGAGGGAACAGACCTATATACAAAGGTTTTGAATTCTATTGAAGTTAAGTTGATATCAATACAATTTGACTGTTATAAATTAAGATGCCAATTGTAATCCCAAGATCAACCACTAAGAAAATAACTCCCCAAAATATAGTTAAGGAAATTGAAGCAGTGCACAATAAATTTAACACAGAAGAATGTAGTAATAGAGAAATAGAGGAACAACAAAGTAGAAGGCATATCAAAAACAAATGGCAGGCTGGGTGCGGTGGCTCACGCCTGTAATCCCAGCACTCTGGGAGGCCGAGGTGGGTGGATTGCTTGAGCTCAGGAGTTCGAGACCAGCCTGAGCAAGAGTGAGACCCCGTCTCTACTAAAAATAGAAATAAAAATTATCTGGACTACTAAAAATGTATATAGAAAAAATTAGCCGGGCTTGGTGGCGCATGCCTGTAGTCCCAGCTACTCGGGAGGCTGAGGCAGGAGGATCGCTCGAGCCCAGGAGTTTGAGGTTGCTGTGAGCTAGGCTGACGCCACGGCACTCACTCTAGCCCAGGCAACAAAGTGAGACTCTGTCTCAAACAAACAAACAAACAAACAAACAAACAAACAAAAACAAAAAACAAAAAAACAAACAAATGGCAAAATGGTATGTGTATATCCTACTATAAGAGTAATTACATTAAATGTAAATGGATTAAAAATTCAGCTAAAAGACAGAGATTTGCAAAATGGATTTTAAAATGATCCAACTATATGCTCTCTATAAGGCACACATTAAATTCAGAGATACAAATAGGTTGAAAGTAATACAATAAATATATACCATGAAAACAGTAACCAGAAGTGAGCTGGAGTAGCTATAATAGTAACAAATAGATTTAGACAAAAATTGTTACTGGAGTTGAAGAAATTAATGAAGATCGAAATAAATGAAAGGAAATATGTGTTTATGGATTAGAAAATTAAATATTGTTAAGATGGCAATACTCTCCAACTTGATTTATAGAATAAATGCAATCCCTATTGAAATCCTAGCTGGTTTCTCTGAACTGACTGACAAGCTTATTATAAGAATTAATATTGGGGAGAAAAAGAGTCCTTTCAACAAATGACTCTAGGGAACTATGTATCCACATGCAGATATATTGAAGCTGGACATCTACCTCACACTCTATATAAAAAATAATTCAAAATAAATCAAAGACATAACTATAACAGGTAAAACTCTAAAAAATAGAGGTGAATCTTTATGACCTTGGATTAGACAATGTTTTCTTAGCCATGACTCTAATAGCACAAGCAACCAAAAAATAAACAAATAAATTTTAATTTTAATCAAAATTAAAAACTATTCTTTTTAAAAGATATTATCAAGAAAGTGAAGAGACAACCCATAGAATGGGAGAAGATTTTTGTAAATCATATATCTGATAAGGTTCTAGTGTCCAGAAGGTATAAAGAATTATTACAATTCAACAATAAAAGACAAATAACTCAATTTAAATATAGTCAAATGGTTTGAAAAGACATTTTCCAAAAGAAGATGTAAAAATGGCCAACAAATATGTGAAAATATGCTCAACATCATTAGTTATCAGGGAAGTGAAAATCAAGAGTACAATGAAATATTGGTCTCACTCCCATTGGAATGGCTATAATAATAATAATAGGCCAGGTGCGGTGGCTCACGCCTGTAATCCTAGCCTTCTGGGAGGCCGAGGCGGGTGGATCGCTCAAGGTCAAGAGTTCGAGACCAGCCTGAGCGAGACCCCGTCTCTACTAAAATTAGAAATAAAAATTATCTGGACAACTAAAAATATATATAGAAAAAAAATTAGCCGGGCATGGTGGCGCATGCCTGTAGTCCCAGCTACTCGGGAGGCTGAGGCAGTAGGATCGCTTAAGCCCAGGAGTCTGAGGTTGCTGTGAGCTAGGCTGATGCCATGGCACTCACTCTAGCCTGGGCAACAAAGTGAGACTCTGTCTCAAAAAAAAAAATAAATAAATAATAATAATCATAAAAAAGACAAACAACAACAAATATTGGAGAGGATGTGGAGAAATTAGAACCTTTATATTGCTGATGAGAATTTAGAATGATCAGCCACTATGAAAAACAATTTGGTAGTTCCTTAAATACTTGAACATAGTTATCATATGACCCAGTGAGTCTACTCAGAGGTATACACCCAAGAGAATTGAAAACAAATCTTTTAATATGTCCACACAAAAATGTGCACATAAATGTTCATAGAAGCATTTATTCATAATGGCAAATAAGTGAGAACACCCCAAATTTCAATCAACCGATGAATGGATAAATAAAATGTGGTATATTCATACAATGGAATGCATTATTCAGCTACAAAAAGGAATGAAGAAATCATACTATAATACTGGAATATGCTGTGACAATGAAAACATCATATTAAGTAAAATAACCCAAACACAATGGCCACACATTGTACAATTCTATTTGCATGAAATGTCCACAATGGGCAAATCTACAGAAACAAAAGTAGATTAGTAGTTGTCAAGGACTGGAGAAGAAGTGGATGGAGAGTGATGGCTAATGTGTAGGGGGTTTCTTGTTCAGGTGATGAAATGTTCTGGAATTAGATAGTGGTGAAATGCATACACTTTGTGAATATAGCAAAAACTACTGAATTGTACACTTTACAAGGATGACCTTTATGGTATGTAAATTGTATCTCAATAAAAAATCAATGAGATTGAAAACAAGAAAACATAAAATCAATAATACAAAAATCTGATTGTTAAAAATAAATAAATAAAATTGATAATCCTCTAGCAAGATTGACAAAGATAAGAAGGATATGCAAATCACAATTATCAGGAATGACACGGGATATCACTACAGATTCTGAAGTCATTAAAAGCATAATAAAAGCATATTAGAAACAACTTAATGCTCATACATTCAACAACTTGGAAGTAATGGACTGTTTCCGTGTAAAGCATGAACTTCTAAAACTCAATACACGCAACAGATAACCTTCATGGTCTTATAATAATTAAAGAAACTGAATTCATAATTTATTTATTTTTCATATTGTTATTCAGTAGTTTATTCACTTTCACTGCCATGTAATATTCCATTAAATGAATACATAATATCACAATTCATTCTAATATTGATAAGCATTAAGGTTGTTTCCAATTTGGGGTCATTCCAAATAGCACTGCTATTCTTATACATGGCTTATGGTGAACATATATACACAGTATATAGGGTGCACCCTATTCTTATTAGTTGAATTCATAATTTTAAATGCTCTCCGAAGAACTCCAGGTACAGATGGTTTTACTGGAGAATTCTACTAAACATTTACATAAGAGTTAGCATCAATTTTATACAATATATTGCATTTTTCATACAATGAAAATAGAAGAGGAGGGAATATTTTCAACTTATTTTATAAAATCAGCTGTATCATAATATCAAAATCAGACAAAGGCAATATAAGAAAGAAAACCACAGACAATATCTCTCAAGAACTTAGAAAAATCTTTTGTAAAATATTAGCAAATCAAATCCAGCAATATATAAAAATAATTACGTAATAGGACCAAGTGGGATTTATTTCAAGTATATAAATCTCATTCAGATTTCAAAAGTCAATAAATGAAATACACCATATAACAGGCTCAAACAGGAAAATCATATGATCATGTCGAGTGATGAAAGAAAAGCTTTTGAAAAAAATCCAATACCCATTCTTGCTAAAATCTCACAGCAAACTAGAAAGAGAGGGGAAATTTCTAAACTGGTTAAGGAGTATCTACAAGAAACCTACCACTAATATTGTACTCACGGGCTGGTATCCCAAATTTGAGTGTGAGTTTTTGAGGGCAGAGCCTGAGCCTGGAAGAACTTTCAAACCTAACACCCTGGAGCACTAACCATGTACCAGGCGTGGTTCCAAGTTAACAAGCCCTCAACAACCCTGTGGGGTAGTGTTATTGTTATTACTCCTTTGCAAATAAGGAAACTGAAGCACAGGAAATTATTTAAAAATAAAAGACTAACTTACATGGGGATACTGTTATTAAACCAAATTTTAGAAATAAAAAAATCCACAGTGGATATTGGAGCTTTGCTGTACACTAAGGCGAACTGACTAGTTGGCCTTACTGGCCCTGCTTTATATTTTTTAAATGATTCTTTTGTATTGTTTTTCATTTTCAGTGACTTTAGTCATCTAGGGGCACATTTAAACTCTGTCAGGTGTGACAAGTAACATTGGCTATAACTCTGACATGAAATGAAAGGAGCATATTAGTTATAATTGGCTATTTGTATTGTAAACTATTACAGACTGTAGGAAAATGGTTAGTCAAAGACTTTAGAAACTGAAAAAAAAAGGCAAAAAACAAAAACAGAGCACTGATTAGGAAATGGGAAGTCTTTCTAAGACTGTGTGTGAACTGAAATTTTTGTGTGTGTATGTTCTGCTCTCATTCCTTGTACTGCAATAATAATGAAATTAATGGTGAAGAAGTGTTTTTAGAGTCAGAAATAATCACTGTCACCGAAGTGCTCCTCCTCCCACCCACACCGTGTGCTGTCTGATTTCCAACTCCCCTGAGAATCTCAGCCCCCGACCTCATGGGCTCCCCCTTGCCAAAGCTGCTTCTCATTCCAACAGCCTGCCAAGCAGTACGTTCTGTGTGAGGGTGAGTCTCCTCAGGCTGCTGTAACAAAATACCACAAACCAGGTGGCTTAGAACAACACAAATGTATTGCCTCATGCTTCGTGAGTCTAAAAGTATAAAATCAAGGTGTTGGCAGGGCCATCCTTCCCCTAGAACCTGTAGGGGAAAGATGCTTTGTCTCTTCCTAGCTTCTGCTAGTTTACTGGCAGACTTTGGCATTCTGTGACTTATAAATGCATCACTCCAATCTTCTGTCTTCATGTGGCCCTCCTCCTTCTGTGTGTGTCTGTCTGTGTCCAAATTTTCTCTTTTTATAGGGACATCAGTCATGTTGTATTAGGGCCCACCCTAATGACCTCATTTTAACTTGATTACATCTGCACAGCCCGTTTCCAAAGAAGGTTACAGTCTGAGTTACTGGGGGCTAGGACTTCAACATAGCTTTTTGGGGGAACACCATAACTGAGTGCTAGGTCACAGGTTCAGTTAAATGTTCTCCTGCACTTATGGAACAGGAAGGGCTCCATGGTACTGCCTTTCTCAAATGGCCTCCATCTTTGGGCGCCCTCCCGGGACTGCTGCTGTGGTGTCAAGTGCCTCGGGGTCCCAGATGGCACAGCAGGCAGGGGGCTCTTTCATGTGAATAAATGCATCTGACAGTTCACCAGGGTTGGAGACCACCCAGGAGCCCTCTGGGTTCCTCTTACTTGTTATTCTCGCCTTCCTTTCACTCTAAGGGCTCTCTATTTTTATCTGTTGCATTGTGTGTTTGTTCTCACAATCCTCCTCAACTTCTTTTGGGATAAAATCAGGAATAAAAATAAATTAAATGAATGGCAATTCTCTGCCACAGTTTGGTGGCTTAATTAAATAGCAGCACAAGGGCAGCCTGTGCACCCCAGTGTTGCCTGACAACCACAGGATGCTGCCCCCGCCACTTGGCCTTCCCAGCCTTCATTACTGTTGCCCACTCAGCCTCACACCTCTGCCCTTCCAAGAGGCCATCTCGGAGCAACAGACAGGACTGTAGCTCTCCGTGTGCTGTCCCGAATCCTGGGCTCCCCTGGTCATTGCACTCACCTGTGGCATTCCAGTTGTCTGTTTCGTGCTATCTCTCGAGGCCACGAGCTAGAAGGCAGGGACCGTGGCCGCTTCATCGTTTACTACCACCAGCATCTAGCTCAGAACTTTACCCATAGTAATTGCTCAAGAAATGTTACTACCTGGTAGAAAGGAAGCACCTGTGGGGTATCACTACAGCAGAATGGAAGACCCATAATTAGGATCTCTGAGAGCTGCCATAATGTGTAGCCACCTGTGCCTATTTAAAGTTAAATTTACATTAAATTAGCAATTCAGTTCCTCAGTCCCACTAGCCACATTTCAAGTGCTAAATAGTTACATGTGGTTGGCGACCACCATATTGGAAAATGTAGATATAGAACATTTCTATCACCACATTTCTATCATTTCTACTGGACAGTACTGTGCTGAGAGGGTCCCATAACCAGTGCCCCCAGGGTGCTCTTGGTGTTTGTTCATTGCACTCCCAGCCTGTAGGAGCTGTGTGAATATAACTCTTTGAGAATCTGGAGAAGAGTTTGGCCACCTGCCTGCTGCCCTTCCCAGGTGGCATTTCCACTGAACAGTATCATTCTTACTCCTTGGGACAGTGGTTTCATCTCAGGAGAAGTAGGTTATATAGTCTCCTCAGAATTTAAGGATATTAAAGGTGTACAACACATTTTCTGCCCCTAGGAACTTTCTCATCCTCACAAGAGAGAGTCCGTGTGAAGCGAAGAACAATCATAACCGATATAGTGTGTGCTGTGTTGCCGGCACCAGCTGTGCTAAGGGTTTTTTATGTAATCAGGCAATCCTCACAACAGCCCCGTGAGGAGGGCACAGATATTGTTGTCATCTTACACAGAGAGAAGCATAAGCACAGAGAGCTTACATATATGACTCGCTCATGCTTAGACAGCTAGTCAAGATTTGAACCCAGTCTGGCTCTAAATTCTTAGATCCAAACACTATCCTCTGCTACTCTTATACACGGTCAGGCGAACTTTAAAAGAAATGCTCGATGGGGAAAATAAGAGGCATACTAATGTCCAGCTGTGGATAAAAGGTTAAATGAATTCTGCTGGGTTCATAGAAAGGCACACTGTGTGGCCTTTCAGTATGCTGCTGCAGGACTGGCTTAATCACATAGGAAGATGCTGACGATCTAAAAACAGTGAGAACACTCACTAATTTTACATATGCATATGTTAAAGGATATGTATGTATAGAAAAAAATTAGTGGGCCACTGTTTTAGCTTCCTAGGGGGGGTCCTGTAAAAAATTAACACAAACTAGGTGGCTTATAACCACAGAAATTTATCTCTAACAGTTCTGGGGGCTTCAAGTCTATGTCAAGGTGTCAGTAGGGCCATGCTCCTTCTGAGGGCTCTAGGGCGAGTCCCTCCTTGCCTCTATCCTAGCTTCTGGGACTCCAGCAGTTCTTGGTGTTCCTTGGCTTGCAGCTGCATCTCCAGTTTCTGCCACCATCTTCATGTGGCCTTTCCCCTTGTGTTTCTGTCTCTATGACTCTGTTTTCTCTTCCCATAAGGCCACCAGTCATTGGATTAGGACCCACCCTAATCCAGTACGACCTATGAAAGTAAACTAAAATGGAGACCAGGCCTGAAGAATCTCTGAGCCGTCAAAACCAGTTAGGCCTCATAAGTGACCTCTGTCTTGCTTGAATTGTAAACATAAGCAAAGTTTAACTTGAGCTATTTCTCATAAATGCCATTATTAAAGAAAAACAGAAATTAAACTCAACCAATCAGAAGCATCCAACAAACTTGTAATTCTGCAACTAGGGACTTTCCAACAGGATAGACCAAATAAAGGAACTGTATAATTGTAATGAACCAAATGCTTTCTTTGCCCCACTTCTGTGCCGGTCCTACAAAAGCCTCCCTCTTGCGTTCCTTCAGCTGAACCACTTCTAGTCTGCAGCTGCCCCAATTTGTGTACTGCTTCTTACTCAAATAAACTCTTTAAACTTCTATTGTGCCCTAGGTTTTTCTTTGACAGTTCTCATCTTAATTTAACTAATTACATCTACAAAGATGCTATTTCCAAATGAGGACACATTCTGAGGTCCCAGGTGAACACAAATTTTGGGAGGACACTATTCAACCTGGTATAGTTTGTCCTCTGGTGCCCCCAAATTTGTGTTTATCTCATGTGCAAATTACATTCACCCCATCTTAACATCTCCAAAGTCTTAACCCATTCCAGTATCAACTCTAAGTCCAAAATCTCATCGAAAAGTCCCAAATTTCATCTAAATTATCTAAATCAAGTACGGGTGAGGCTGTGGGTATGATCCATCCTGAGACAAAACTCCTCTCCCTCTGTGGACCTGTGAAAACTGGAAGACAAGTTACCTGCTTCTGAAACACACTGGTGGATTAGTGGAAGACAGGTAGGAGCTCGCCCAGCTACACCCCTGCCCCAAACCACTCAGCTGCTGTCATCTGCCACTTGGTATGTAAAATGCTGGGGACCTGACAGTAACATCTCCACCATAGCTGTCCCGGAAGAGCCAAATGCCTTCCCCACTGCTTTCCAGTGGTCCCATCCTCAAGCTAGTTGTTGGTCTCATGTGGCTCACCTTTGTTTTCCAATTCGCCCGTTGGTAGGTCTGATTTAAGGAACTTACGTCACATGGTTTCCACCTTTTTTTTGTGCCAGAAGTTGTTGGAAGTTGTGCTGAATGAGTCAGTTTGAGGCATTCATTACATTATTTGAGTCACAGATTTTCACAAGTTTGTGAATTGCACAATTTTACTCTAACAAAGTACATTTCTTTAGTTTCTAAATGATTTTTGCTCTGAATTTTTGACTTGTTTATGATAACAATATGCACTTGCTTTCTGTCTGTCTACCTTTGCCTGGTTGGCCTTTGCCCATTTTTAAAAATTTGTGACCTTCTTGACCACTTTATTTTGGGTGTGCATTTTTTTTTTAAAAACAGGGTCTTGCTCTGTCGCCCAGGCTGGAGTATAGTGGTATAATGAGGAACTCCAGGGCTAAAGTGATCCTCCTGTCTCAGCCTCCCAGTAGCTAGGACTATAGGCTCATGCCACCACACCCAGATAATATTTTTATTTTTATTTTGTAGAGACAGAGTCTCTGCATGTTGTCTAGAATGGTCTTGAACTTCTGGCCTCAAGCAATCCTCTGGCCTTGGCCTCCCAATGTCCTGGGGTAACAGGTGTGAGCCACTGTGCCAGGCTAATCTCTGTATTTTTGAATGATATTTTCCCTGGGCAGAGAATTTCAGGTTGACAGTTGCATTCTTTCAGTACATGAAATATGACAATGCATTTCTTTGGGCTTCCATAATTTCTGTTCAAAGCCAATGAGAAATGTTACTGTATCTTTGAATATAATGTACTCATTATATTCGAAGATGCATTAAGCATGGCGGGACTGTTCACACCATATTTCCTCACCATCAGAATGCAAACATAGCTTGTCGGTGTCCTTTTTCATTCAGTCCTGCTGTTCTTACTTGTCAAGACTTTGGATTTAACCAGTCTAGGGGCTCTCCGGCCATAAACCTGTACACCATTCCTATTGTTCCAAAAAGGGATTTTGGTGTTGTTACTCAGGGTGTGTCATTTACTTTGAGGAACTAGGTTTCCTGGCTTTGACTGATGTTTCCAACTGTGGATATCCTCTCTCGTTATCTTCCCACAGGCCTAGTTGACCTTCACTGCATTTGGAAGCCCTTCCTCATTTATTTTGGTTCAGGGTTACAGAGGTCTCTTAACGTCTTTTAAGATAGAGTTTTGTTCCTGTTTCTTATTCTCCTCCTTGCTTTTGAGTGATTTCTCAGAGAACAGGGAAATTTCCCTCTTTATGCTACATTTTAAAACCAGAAGATTTACCCTCAGAGTCTTTTGCATACAGCATTATTTTTAGTTTTTGTTCTGCATCACATATCTTTTAAGAATCATTTTAAGCCATGATTAGGGAACTGATTTCAAGTTTATATTCAATCTTGCATGGTGCTACTGATGCAAATAACTCAATGGAAGGGACAATCAAATCATCAGATTCTGTCACATGGCTGAACTTGCATATGTGCAGGCAATGCCATTCCCATCACAGTGCACTTCTCTGCCTGACTTCTGATGAGCATCATTTGACATAAATTGAAGATGTTTCCCAGAAGTGGAAATGTAAAAATGTGAAAAAATGGCATATGCTATTTGAGCTGGAACTGCAGAATGGATAGAGTCCGGTAGTCTGGCGAGGAAGGTGATCGTGAAGCGGACAGACACACGCAGACAGAGCACGGAGCAGCGTGGCGCTCACCTTCCATCCGTGGAGCAGAATCACCTTTTTCAAACGCTTAAATTTTACAACGGGTTTAGGAGTTGAATAGCAAATAGTCCAATTTGGGAGAAAAATAGCATTCAATAGCATGTAACACTTCATTTTCTGTTGAATTCTTTAACTTAGAAATGAGGTCTGCCCTCAACTTTTTGACACACCCATTATGTTCTCGTTGTGTACAGAACAATGCTTAAATGCTACAGCCTGGCCTTCAAAGCCCTCCACCCTGTGAAGCCAAAACTAAACTGAAGGATTTGGGTTAAATGCTCAGTCAAATCCCCTTCCTTCTATGATTTGGTAGCATCCTCTCCTCTCATCCCCTATGATGTGTGACTGGGGTGAGCTGTTCACAAGCACGTTCCTGTACCTGTGCATTGCTCGTTCTGCTTCTCCACCTGGAATCCTTCTCTTTCTAGATGGCCGACTTTGCTGATCAAAATCCTGGGTATCCTTCACAGTCCCACAGGCCTTTACTCATTCCCCAACCACAGGGGAACTTGTTTTCTCCCTCTGGCACCTCATTTTTCACAATGTTTTCAGACCAGGTGCTACTCCCAAGGGAGGCAAGGACTGTTACTCTGATCCCTGAGCTCACCACTCTGCTCGCAAGAAATGGTCTCCCAAACCTGCATTCAAACTCCTGCTTTCCTGGTTCCCTCTGTCCAATCTGAATTTTCATGCTCAGTTGGACTTCCGATATTGCTCCTGTCCATTTCTTGCTTTGACCTGGAACTTTCAGATTCTGGCCCGCTGTTGTCCCTAACTACGTCTTGGTTGTTCCAGCTTCTGGCTATAAATGTATATATAATATATTCCCTTGACACTACTGTAGTGACAAATCAGTCAACAAGTTCTCAATTTCTAGAGCCCTTCACTCCAGGCCACAATCCCCCACTGCCCACTGAGCACTGCCAGCAAGGCTTTAGCCATTGGGTTATATCATCAACCTCATGGACACTGAATATTTTTCTTGGATTTTAATTCTTTGTGTGCTTGTCTCACTCTTGTCTCCTTGAGGGTGGAGTCTACAATGCCCAGCATGGTGCCTTGCACACAGAAGAGCTCAGAAGGTACTTACTCAATGCTGTTTGAATTCAGGCACCTTAAGGTGACTTGGACACCTCCCAGTATGCCCTAGCAGTGGCCACACCTCAGGGTGCTGCTCACCTGTAGCTAGGCTGGTCACTGCTGTCTCTCAAGATTGCTAGCTTGATGCTTTCAGAATGAAAAGGACCTAAATGTCTCCCATTAGAACTGCTTATGGACATTTTTAAAAGTATACCCCCTGCTGTGCCTCTAGGACTCCCCAGCCTCCTCTCCTGATTCTCCCCAACTTATACTCAACCACCAGTCACATCGGGAAAGGGAGACTCTCTCCTGCTCATCTGCAGGCTCCCTGAGGCCAGGCACTGGGCCTTTTTGTTATCAAAAGTTTGACGCTTGTCCCCAAGGCTGCATTGAAGAACGTGGACAAGTAGTTTGAGGAAACAAAAGAGAAGTTTATTAATGTGCTGGCAAATGAGGAGGATAGGAGACTCTCATCTTAAAGTACTATAGTCCTCCCTATAAGCAGAAATACAGAGCTCTTAAAAGGAGTTTTCAGCTTGGAGCTATTGCTGTTAAACTTTAGGTTGATGGCCCTGATCAACCTCATCTCCAGCGAAGACAATCTTGTGACATCTGCCCGGGCAATTCTGTTGCGCCATCTCCTATGGTACAAAGAACAAAGGACACTTCCCCGCCCCTCTAATCACTGGCTTTGGACAGGAATGCAGGTTTTTAATTCCCAAAAAGAGTGTGTGCGTGGTAGGGGAATTAAAGAGACAACTTGTAAAACATTTTGCCCTTTTCCAGGCCATTTTTGTATGTCTATGTGTCACCAGTGCCGAGCTCATTCCTGCCCCACGCCAGGCCCAGAGTTTGTACTCACTGAAGTATGTGGGTTGAGTGCTTTTCTGCTCCAACTGTGCCCTCCATTCCTGCCATGCTTGCCTTCTGTGGTTGCTAGAATTTCTTCTTTCCTTTAAACATCTGCCTGAGCATCTAATAGCATTTGTGTTTTTATTTTTAATATTAATGTATTCTCCATTTATTATTGATTAGAGAAAGTCTAGAAGACAGAAGAGTCTGTGAAGAGATTGATGACATGACCTAGGGGTCGGACGAGCTTCTGTCTGAACCCTGCTGTGCTAGTCATCTATTGCTATATAACCTGTTACCACAAGTGACTTAAAAAGTATTTATTATTTTACTTTCACTGAGGCAGGAATTTAGGATTGGCTTAGCTGGGTGCTTCCAGTTCAGAATTCTCATGTGATTGCAGTCAAGGTGTCAGCTGAAGCTGTAGTCACCTCAAGTCTTGACTGAGGTTGGAGGAGTCACATCCAACACGTTTACCTTCTTGGCTATTGGCAGGGACTTCGGTTCCTCATCATGTGACTTTATAGAATGCTCGAGCATCCTCGTGACATGGCAGCCAACTTCTACCCAAACAAGCAATCCAAGACACAGAAAGCAGTAGCCACATGTTGTTTAAGGCCTAGCCTCAGAAACAGTATACCACCGCTTTTGCCATATTCTCCTGGTCTCACGGGCCTACTCTGATTCCATGTGGGGGGCTGGGTTACCAAAGGGCATGGATGCCAGGGGCAGGGCTCACTGGAGGTCATCTTGGAGCCTGGTACCACACCTGCTTACCTGGGGAGTGTCTTTGTGCAAGTTGTTTAACCTCTCTAAACCTCAATTCCCTCATTTGCAAATAACGACACTTATAGGAATTTGTGAGGATTAAATGCTTATAAAGTACTTAGAACAGCTCTGGGGTCTCTACTTATTGCCAGGACTCTTCCAGGGAAGCCAGTTGTAGCCTCTCTCTGGGAAACCCTCCAATCCTCTGCTCTCGTCTCCTCCCCTCTTAATTCTTCCCCTCCACACCTGGGAGAAAAATTTTCTAATCTAGCTGGGTTAGGGGGTGAGCTTTGTTCCTCAAACCTCACGTCTCCCAAACATAACATCTATGCTTCAGTGCTCCATGTTCCCCTGGGGACCCAGGCTTTGGAATTCAAGACTTCAGACGCCTGCATCCCTGGATGACATTGTGACTATATCTAAGTGAGAAATTCTGAACTGGAATCACCTCGCTGAGTGACTCTCAAATTCTTGCCTCACTGAAGGTGTGAAATAAGAAATACTTGTTGTTTTAAGTCACTTTGGGAAGAACCTTGCCAGTAATTTTTTCTTTTATCCCATCATATCCCTGACCATATCAGGGCTGATAATTTGCTTGGGAGGAACACCAGGGGGAAAAAAAAGGTTATTTAAGAAATCAAATTTCACCAGGGAGTTAAACACAGGATAGAATAGGACTTTGGAGGAATGGCTCCTAATCTTGACTGGATTCTTGGAGGAGATGAGAGTCAAGTGCAAATGAGAGTCACCCAGTGTATTAGTGAGGGTTCTGTAGGGAGACAGAACCACTGAGGGGGGGGGGGGAGAGAGAGAAAGAGAGACAGGGAGAGAGAGGATTAGAGAGGGGAAGAGGTGGGGATTTATTAGGGGAATTGGCTTATGCAATCCTAGAGGCTGAGAAGTTTCATGTCAGACTGCAAGCTGGAGACCCTGGGATGCCAGTACCATGGCTCAGTCCAAGTCCACACGTCAGAACCAGGGAAGCTAATAGTGTAACTCTCAGTTCAAAGCTAAGAGCCTCAGAAGCTGGGGAGCCACAGGTGTAAGTCCTGGAGTCCAAAGGCTGCAGGGTCTGGAGTTCTGATATCCCAGGGCAAGAGAAGAAGGGTGTCCCAGCTCCAGGAGAGACAATGGATATCATCTTTCCTCTGCCTTTTTGTTCTATCTGGGGCCCCGGCCAATAGGATGTTGCCTACTCATAATGAGGCCAGATCTTTCCCACTTGGTCCATTGACTTTCTGCCACTCTTCTCTGGAAACATCCTCACAGACACATCCCAAAATAATGCTTTACCAGTTCTCTAGGTATTCCTTAATTGAGTCAAGTTGACAACTAAAGTTAACCACCACACCCAGTGTATTTGTTTCCTCATGCTTCTGTGACAAAGCACCACAAACTGTTGGCTTCAAGTAGAAATTAATCGTTTCACAGTCCTGGAGGCAGGAGGTCTGAGATCCAGGTGTTGGCAGGGCCGTGCCCCCTCTGAAGGCTGTAGGGGATCCCTCGTTGCCTCTTCTTAGCTTCTAGTGGTTGCTGGCATCCTTGCTGTTCCTTGGCTTGCAGCTGCATTGCTCCTTTCCCTGCCTTAGTCACGCATGGTGTTCTCCCTGCGTCTGTCTTCACGTGGCCATCTTCTTGTAAGGGCTCCAGTCATCCTGGATTAGGAGCCCACCCTATTCCAGTATGACCTCACTTTCACTAATCAGATCTGCCATGACACTATTTTCAAATAAAGCCACATTATGCAGTACTAGAACTTCAACAAAGTTTTTTGGGGGGGACAAAATTCAGTCCATACACTTGAAGAGGGGCAGGGGCAGGCCCGGGGCTGAGTGAAGGCTCTGTGGGTAGAAAATGCCTGTGCAAACTCAGGTAGGTGCAGAACTTTTCCACCCCTGCTGCCAACAGGATTGAGCCAGCGGGGTGGGTGTCCCCAAGCTGTTGCAGGAAGAGGAAGAAGGAGGCAGGGGGGTCTGGGTGACCTGAAGTCAATCGAAGACAGTGGCCAGACTGTGAAAAGGAAGATGGTCCCTGATGAAAGTTGTGTCAAACAGGGAACAAGGAATACAAAGAAATGAGCATATTTAGATTCCCAGGTACTCTTTTAAGCTGAAATGTTGAAAGACTTGAGAAATGACACAGTTAGAATGGTAGGGACAGGAAAGTCCAAGCAGAAGCTTCAGATGTCTGTTCATGTGACAGTTATGGGAATAGACTTCGAGAAGCACATTCTTGGGAACTTCTGGAGGTGGGGTGTGCTGTAAAAGGAACAGTGTGGAGAAACACTCACCTCTTTGGAAAGTATCAGTGGAACAATTTTTTCATCTGGTGGAAGGCAAAGATGAAGGCCTGTGCGCCCCAGCGTGTAGCCCTCTTCTGCTAATTCTCCCTGTCTCGGCCCCTTCCCCAGGTGGATTAAACCATTTGAGATCCACTGTTTACCTTCAATAATGGCTCCCAGGCCTCACTTTCGACTTAGCATACTCCTCCTATGTCTGCTAACACCCCCATTTTGTTCTGGTTAGTTTACTTATTTAAAAAAGTCACTCTGCATTTTCAAAGCAACTGCTTGCTATCTTGTGAACAAAACTTGCCCATGACTAAGGGTAGATGTCACACCGACTGCTTCATGTAGTAATTTAGGCAATTTGGAGAGAAGTTGTCTGTTCCTGTAAGTTTTATAAACATTTTCAAATTCATTCAATCTTTCAACAATTACTTCAGTGTCTACTACATGCCAAAGGATTAAATATCCTGCCTTTCCTAAGGAATTACCTACCTGGTTTATAAACTTTACCTATGTGACATCTTTGGGTAGGTGTTGTTCAAAACACTTTGGTCTCAGCTTGTTTCTTTCCCTCCTACCTAAGCCCTTCCTCTGTGTGCGCTTTTTTAAAATTTAACGTGAGTAATATAAAAATTCATCCTAAATTATAAGCAAAATTATTAATGATAACTTATTAATATTAATAATGATAACTCATTCTTAATAATGAGTTTGGATCCTTTTCCAAATTCATCATTAAGAAAAAATATTTTCAGCCAGGAGCCTTAGTCAATGAAGGAAAGCTGTTTTCTAATTTGGAAAACTTGTTTTTAGAATAGAGATGGCTTTTTCACTTTGGAGAAACCATCAACACAAGTTGTTTTCTTTTTAAAGAGGGATACAGACTGAATCTCAAAAACATTATGCTGAGCCAGACACAAAAGAGTATATTTATATGAAATTCTAGAAGAGTCTAAACTAATCTATAGTGAGAAAAAACAGATCCATGGTGGCCTGGGGCTGTGGCTGGGAGAGGACTGACTACAGAGGGGCTAGAAGAAACTTTTTGGGGGAATGAAAATGTTTTATATCATGATTGTGACAGTGGTTATACAGATGTCTACACTTTTAAAAACTCATCAAACTACACATTTAATTATATGTGGATTATAATTCAGTAAAATTGATTTAGAAGCAAGAATGTAATTGCAGTCTGGAGCTAGGATCTGAATAGACAGAAACTCTCAAAGAAAAAGTGCACATACATTTATATTTTCTCTCTTTTTTTCTGGTTTTTCTTTAAAGAGCTTTATTGAGGTATAATTTATGTACCATAAGATTCACCTGTTTTAAGTGTATGATTTCTTAACATAGTAAATGTACAGAGCTGTGCATCCACCATCACAATCCAATTTTAGAATATTTCCATCACCCCAGCAAAATCCCTCATGCCCATTTGCTGTCAGTCCCAGTTGGGCTAAGCCAGTAGTTTAAGCAGGCAGAGCTCATTTGCCAGGGACCCAGTGCAAGACTTCGGACTCCATAGGCTTCACTTTCTTTGGGTGTGACCTCACCCCGCCTCTCAGGGACTCCCACACAGGCAGGCTCTTCCTCTGCACTGTATTTCTTTTTGCAAATGCAGTCTATGCTCCTCTGTGGACCCCAAGTGGACAGGACATCAGGAAACCTGAGGTTGTCCTTCAGTGGTGCCCTGAGCTCCCCAGTCACAGGGCAGCAGAGTCCCTCACCCCAGCCGCCCCTGCCCTGGCCCACCTGCTTCTCTTCTGTGCCCAGGGTGCTGCTAGACAGAACTCAAGTACCTAGCCTCTGTTCCTGCCAGCTGCCCGGGAGCCTTGTCCTGCCTGTCAGCTGTTGCTGGGAGCAGTGACAAGAAAAGGGCTGAATCTCCCCAGGGCAACACAAATAAGTGGAGAGAACACACACATGCTCATGGTAGGCTTGGAACAAAACTTAGCCCCACTTTGGGCAGCAGTTGTATTTTATCTAAAAGGCTGACACATACCCAGAAACAAGCAGTAATCAAGGGTAACAGTCTGGCAGGGAGGTGGAGGACACCCTGAATCTCCCTCTCCATGCTTCCGTTGGAGCCCAAAATTAAGGCAAGAGCTCATGACTTACTTTGTATATACCTCCCCAGTAGTCTACTGATGAAATTTAGGAATGAAAAAAAGAAGTATAATTTATTTATATATAAAATATCACAGTCTAAGAGTATGTGTAAGCAAGATAAGCTCCTTTGCAGGAGAGGTTAGCTTTTGCTCTTTTGAGGGAGTTGATAGTTGGTTTGCTAGGTTCTGAGCTGTGGATTAGCCCACAGGACTGCAGTGGGACAGGACAGGTGTTCTTGGATTGCCACTTTCGGTATTAAAGACAGATCTTTCAATTTTGGGAATGTCAAGGTTGTGTTAAGTCAGTCAACAAGTTGCTCACAGGCTCCTTGGCCCCTGCCTGTTGCTTTTCCAGACACTATATATTGGGTCATTGCTATCAAAGCTGGTTGTGTAATTTCCAGGGCCCACTGCAAGATGAAAATGTGGATTCTTTTGTTTATTAAGCAGTGAAAAGGCTTTTTTCTCTTCTTTGGCAGTCTCTCTCTCTCTTTCTCTTTCTTGACCTGATAAACTGTTTTTAAAATGTGCCATTTAATGTTGTGCTCCTGCAGGTATGGGACACGCAGGGGCCGCAGCAGGGGTGGAAGCTGCAGCAGTGGCTGCTGGGTGGCTGTGGGGGTGGGGAGTGGGCAACTGAGCTCCGGTAGGCGGAGAGGCAGGAGAGGGCGGGACCACACGTGAGCTGAGATTCCAAGACCCTGGAGCACGTTCCACTGGTCTTTACTCACCAAGCACAGATTCAAAGGACAAATTATTAAGAATTTCAACATGGTAACTGCAGAACACTAACCCCTAGCACCAGCCCCCTGCTGAGCGTGTGGCCCTGGGGGGCTGGCTGGTTGCAGACCTATGTAGCTGGCCCTGAGGGCTATTTATATTTTATTATTTCTGTCCAACCTCCTGCTGGTAAGATTTGCACCCAAATGGGCCAGGAGCCCCTGGGGTGAACAGCAGCATAATCCTCTGGAAAGAAGGGGGCTTGATGCTACCTCTCCTACTTGCTCTTTGGAAAGCTCACTTAATCTTTGTGAATCGAATTCTCCTCCTCTATAGAATAGATGTGTAAACAGCTGCTTTTCAGAGATGTTGTGAGGGTCAAATAAAATAAGAAGAAAACATATATTTAAATTTATGGGGGGTGGGTCTGGAGCAAGATGCCTAATAGAAACTTTCAGCAATCATTCTTCTGCATAAACACTAAATTCAACAACTATCCATGCAAGGAAACACTTTCAGAAGAACCAAAGATCAGGTGAGTGAACACAATACCCGGTTTAAACATTATATCAAGGAAAGAGGCACTGAAGAGGGATGAAAAGACAATCTTGCATCGCCTATGCTCCCCACCCCGCCGTCCCTGTAGTGCTGCATCAGCACAATGAGCAGAGAGAGAATTTATGTGCCTTAGGGAAGGACAGTGAAGTGATTGCAGGACTTTGCACTGGAACTCAGAGCTGTCCTGTCACAGGGGAATACAGCACAGGACAGAATTCTGCTGGTGCCCACAGAGGGAGCATTTAGACCAGCCCGGAAATCCTCCACCCTGAAACCTGAGTTCTGGCTACCTCCACCTCTGGCTGACAAAAAGTGGCCTGGAGCCTGGAATAAATTTGTAAGGCAGTCAGGCCACAAACGTTGCAGTCCTTGGGCAATTCCTGTGGCTGTGCTGGCTGGGAGCCAGTGGACCTGGGGTGCATATGACCCAGTGAGACACCAATTGTGGCAACCAAGCCAGTGCCTATGTCACCTACTCCCCCAACTCCAGGCGGTACAGCTCAGGGAGTGTCTTCTTCCACTTGGGGAAAGGAAAGAGAAGAGTCCAGAGGACTTTGTCTTGCAATTTGGGAACAAGCTCAGCCACAGTAAAATAAAGTATGAAGCAGACTCTTTTGACTACTGACTCCAGGCCTTAGTACCTGGATGGCATTTCTGGACCCACCCTGGGCCAGAAGGAAACTTGCTGCCCTGAAGAACTCTGTCCTGGCAGGATTCACCACCTGCTGACTGAAGAGCCCTTGGGCTTTGAATAAATATCAGAGGTAGCCAGGCAACAGTCACCACAGCTTTGTGTCAGACTGGGCTGACTTCAGGTATGACCCGGTGCTGGTAGCCATGAAGGAATGCTGACATCACTCCTCCCCCAATGCAAACATTCTCTCACAGAGAGTGAGGGAAGAGAGTGAAGAGACTTTGCCTGGTAATCCAAGGAGTTCTCCCACATCTTACCCTAGTCCATCAAGGTGGTGCCACCAGGGGTCTGCAAGAATCACAGTATTACTGGGCTAGGGCACCCCCAGTGCTGATATGGCTGTAATGACCAAAGACTTAGATCACAACACTCAATTCCCTTTGAATATCTGGAAAGCCTTCTTAGAAAGGATGGGTTCAAACAAGCCCAGACTGCGAAGATTAAAATAAATACCTAACTCTTCAATGTCCAGACATTGACAAACATCCACAAGCATCAAGAACATCCAGGAAAACATGACCTCACCAAACGAACTAAATAAGGTACTGGTGACAAATCCTAGAATGATGGAGATATGTGACCTTTCAGCCAAGAATTCAAAATAACTGTCCTGAAGAAGCTCAATGAACTTCAAGACAACACAGAGGAGTTCAGAAACTTATCAGAGAAATGTAACAGAGTGATTAAAATAATAATAATAAAAAAGCAGAAATTCTGGAGCTGAAAATTCAATTGACAAATGCATCAGAATCTCTCAACAGCAGAATAGATCAAGCAGAAGAAAGAATTTGTGAGCTTGAAGACAGGCTATTCAAAAATATACAGCCAGCAAAGAAAAAAGAAAAAAAATGAAGCATGTGTACAAGATCCAAAAAATAGCCTCTAAAAGGCAAATCTAAGAGTTATGGGGCTTAGAGAGAAGGTAGAGAGAGAGTTTGGGGTAGAAATTTTATTAAAAAAATAATGATGGAGAACTTTCCAAACCTGGGGAAAAATATCAATATTCAGGAAGAAGAAGGTTACAGAACACCAAGCAGATTTAACCCAAACAAGATTACCTCAAGGCATTTAATCATCAAGCTCCCAAAGGTCATGGATAAAGAAAAGGTCCTAAGGGAAGCAAGGATAAAGAAAAAAAATGACATGTAAAGGAGCTCCAATACATCTGTCAGCAGACTTCTCAGTGGAAACATTACAGGCCAGGAGAGAGTGGCATGATATATTCAAAGTGCTAAAGTGAGGGGTGTGGGGGGACAGAACTTTAAACCTACAATATCATATCTTGCAAACATATCCTTCAAACATGAAGGAGAAATAAAGACCTTCCCAGACAAAAACTAAGGGATTTTTATCAACGCCAGACTGTCCTACGTGAAATACTAAAAGGAGTTCTTCAATCTGAAAGAAAAAGATGTTAGTGAACAATAAGAAATCATCTGAAGGTATAGAACCTACTGGTAACAGTAAGGACACAAATACAGAATACTCTATTGCTGTAATTGTGGTGTATAAACCATTTATATCTTGAGTAGGAAGACTACAAGACAAACCTATCAAAAATAGCTACAACTTTTTGAGAGATAGATAATATAAAAAGATATAGATGGACACAATAAAAAGTTAAAAAGTGTGTGAGGAGGAAGAACTTAAAAGGTAGACTTCTTTTTGCTTGCTTATTTGCTTCTTTGTAACCAGAGTTGTCATATATTTAAAATAATTGGTTATAAGATATTTTTTGTAAGCCTCACAGTTAACCTCAAATGAAAAAACAGATACACAAAAAATATAAAGCAAGAAATTAAAACACACTACCAGAGAAAATCACTTTTAACAGAGGAAGATAGGAAGAAAGGGAGAAAGAAAGAGAGGACCACAAAAAAGCAAGAAATCAAATAACAACATGGCAGTAATAAGTTCTTAGCTATCAATAATAACATTGAATGTGAATGGACTTTCCAATCAAAAGACATAGTGGCTGAGTGCATTAAAAAAAAAAGACTCAACTATATGTTATCTACAAGAAACTCATTTCATCTATAAAGATACATATAGGCTGAAAATAAAGGGATTAAAAATGATACGCCATGGAAACGTAAATCAAAAAAAAAGTAGGAGCAGCTATACTTCTATCACATAAATAGATTTCAAGATAAAAACTGTAAAAAGAGACAAAGAAGGTGAAATGAAAGGAAATAAAATGAGGAAGGAGTCAATTCAGCAAGAGGATATAACAGTTCTAAATGTATATGCATCCAACACTGGAGCACCCAGACATATAAAGTAAATATCAGAGGTAAAGAGAGAGATAAACCCAATACAATAATCACTGGAGACCTCAACACTTCACTTTCAGCACTGGACAGATCATCCAGACAGAAAATCATCAAAGAAACACTGGACTTAATCTGTGCTATAAAGAAAATGGACTTAATAGATGTTTACAGAACATTTCATCCAATAGCTGCAGAATACATGTTTTTCTCTTCAGCTCATGGATCATTCTCAAGGATAGACCATATATTAGGCCACAAAACAAGTCTTTAAAAATTCACAAAAATTGAAATCATATCAGATATCTTCTCTGACCACAATGGAATAAAACTAGAAATCAATAACAAGAGGGAAACTGGAAACTATACAAACACATGGAAATTAAACCATATGCTCCGTAATGACAAGTAGGTCAATGAAGAGATTAAGAAGGAAATTAAAAAATTTCTCAAAACAAATGAAAATGAAAGCGCAACATATCCAAACCTATGGGATATAACAAAAGCAGTAATAAGAGGAAGGTTTATAGCAATAAGTGCCTACATCAAAAAAGTAGAAAAGCTTCAAACAACCTAACAATTCATCTCAAAGAACTAGAAAAACAAGTGCAAATATAACCCTAAATTAGTAGAAGAAAAGATATAAATATTAGAACAGAAATAAATGAAACCAAAACAAAAACATACAAAAGAACAATGAAATTAAAAGTTGTTTTTTTTAAAAGATAAACAAAATAGACAAACCTTTAGCCAGACTAAGAAAAAAAAAGAGAGAAGACCCAAGTAAATAAAACCCGAGATGAAAAAGGAGACATTACAACTGATACTGCAGAAATTGAAATAGAGGCTACTATGAGCCACTATATGCTTCCAAAGTGGAAAATCTAGAAGTGGATAAATTTCTAGTCGCATACAACCTACCAAGATTGAACCAGAAGAAATCCAAAACCTGAATAAACCAATAAAAAGTAACGAGTTAGAATCAATAATAAACAGTCTCCCATGAAAGAGAAGCCCAGGGACCTGATGGCTTCACTGCTGAAGTATACCAAGTATTAAAAGAAAAACAAATACCAATCCTACTTAAACTATTCCAAAAAATCAAGGGGGAAAGAATACTCCTAAACTCATTCTATGAGTTTCACCTATATCACCCTGATATCAAAACCAGACAAAGTCACAGCAAAAAGAGAAAACTACAGGCCTTTTTGATGAACATGGATGCAAAACTCCTCAACAAAACACTAGCAAGCTGAATTCAACAATACATTACAAAGATTATTCATCATGATCAAGTGGGATTTATCCCACAATGCAAGGTTGGTTCAATATATGTAACTCAATCAATGTGGTACATCATATCAACAGAATAAAGGACAAAAACCATATGATTATTTCAATTGATGCTGAGAAAACATTCAACAAAATTCAACATGCTTTCATGATAAAAACTCGCAAAAAATTGGGTGTGGAAGGAACTTAACTCAGCATGATAAAACCCATATATGACAAACCCACAGCCAGTGCCATACTGAATGGGGAAAAACTGAAGGCCTTTCCTCTAAGATCTGGAACAGGAGGAGGATGCCCACTTTCACCACTGTTATTCAACATAGTACTGGAAGTTTTAGCTAGAGCAATCAGATAAGAGAAAGAAATAAAATCATCCAAATTGGACAGGAAGTCAAATTATCCTTGTTTGCAGATGATATACTCTTAAATCTACAGAAACCTAAAAACTCCACAAAAAAACTATTAGGACTGAAAAACAAATTCAATAAAGTTGCAGGATACAAAATCAACATACAAAAATCAGTAGCACTTCTATATGCCAAGAGCAAACAATGTGAAAAGGAAACCAAGAAAGTAATCCCATTTACAATAGCTATAAATAAAACAAAATACATAGGAATAAATTTACCCAAAGAAATGAAAGAGCTATATAATGAAAACTGTAAATCACTGATGAAAGAAAATGAAGAGAACAAAAAAAAAAAAAAAAAGGAAAGATATTCCATGCTCTTGGGTTGGAAGAGGCAATATTATTAAAATGTCCATACTACCCAAAGCAATCTACAGATTCAATGCAATCCTCATCAACATACAAATGACATTCTTCACAGAAATAGAAAAATAATCCTAAAATTTAAATGGAACCACAAAAGACCTAAAATAGCCAAAGCCTTCCTGAGCAAAAAGAACTGGAGGAATCACAAATTATACTACAGAGCTGTGGTAACCAAAACATCATGGTACTGCCATAAAAGCAGACACATTGGTCTCAGTGGAACAGAATAGAGAACCCAGAAATAAATCCACACATCTACAGTGAATTTGTCTTGGACAAAGGTGCCAAGAACATACAATGGAGAAAGGACAGTCTCTACAATAAATGGTGCTGGAAAAACTGGATATCCATATGCAGAAGAATGAAGCTAGACCCCTATCTCACCATATACAAAAATCAAATAAAAATGCATTAAAGATTTAACTCTAAGACCTGAAACTATGAAACTACTAAAAGAAAACATTGGGTAAATGCTTCAGGACATTGGGCTTTGCAAGGACTTCTTGAGTAATACCCCCAAAGCACAGGCAACCAAAGCAAAATTGGACAAATGGGATCCCATCAAGCTAAAAAGCTTCTTCACAGCAAAGGAAACAATCAACAAAGGGAAGGGACAACCCGCAGAATGGGAGAAAAATTTGCAAACTACCCATCTGACAAGGGATTAATATTAATAACTAGAATATGTAAGTAACTCCAACAACTCGATAGGAAAAAATCAAATAATCTAATTAATAATGAGCAGAGGATCTGAATAGACATTTTTCAAAGGAAGACATACAAATGGCCAACAGGTATATGAAAAAAATGCTCAATATCATTAGTTATCAGAGAAATACAAATCAAAACTACATGAGTTACTATCTCACCCTAGTTAAAATGGTTTTTTATCAAAAAGACAGACAATAACGAATGCTGAAGAGGATGTGGAGAAAGGGGAACCCTTGTACACTGTCAGTGGGAATGTAAATTAGTGCAACCCCTATAGAGAACAGTATGGAGAGTTCTCAAAAAACTAAAAATAGAACTACCCAGTAATCCTACTGCTAGGTATATATTCAAAAGAAGGGAATTCAGTGTATCAAAATGATATCTGCACTCCCATATTTATTGCAGCACTATTCACAATAGCCAACCTGTTGGAATCAACCTAGTTGTCCATCAACTGATGAATGGATAAAGACATTGTGGATAAAGAAATATTACAATGTAATATTATATAGCCATAAAAATGAATGAAATCCTGCCACTTGCAACAACATGGATGGAACTGGAGAATATTACTTTAAGTGAAATAAGCTAAGCACAGAAAGACAAATTTCACATGTTCTCACTAATAAATGGGAGCTAAATATGGAAAACAATTGATCTTATGGAGACAGAAAGTAGAATGATTGTTACCAGAGGCTAAGAAGTGTAGCGTGGAGGGGGGGATAAAGTGAGTTGGTTAATGGGTGAAAAATATATAGTTAGTTAGATAGAATGAACAATATTTGATAGCACAACAAAGTGATTGTAATAAACAATAAGTTAGGGTATACTTTGAAATAACTAAAAGAGTGGAATTAGAATGTTCTTAATATAAGAAATAATAAATGCCTGAGGTGATGGATACCTCAATTACCCTGATTTGGTTAATTTACATTGTATGCCTGTATCAAAAGATCACATGTACCCTATAAATATATACAATTATCATGTACCCATAATTATTAAAAATTAAAAAAAATAAATTTATAGTTTTATTATTTTCGGGTATCTGGCAACAAGCCAAGTGCCTAAAACTAAGAGAAAAAGCCTTCATACCCATGCTCCCTAAGCCATTTCTGTGGGCAGCAACAGGCATCTGCAATATTTTGACTCAATGAGGTTTCTCTTCCAGGTCTCCTTCTTCCTTTTCTTCATAAGCTTTCCTCCCCCTCATGGCACGCGCCTTTCCCCTGCTGCCTGGCGCCTTTGTTCAGTGTTGTTCTACCTGAACTGCATCCCCAGGCAGTGGCCATGGTTCAAGTTCTCCTGATTCCCCTGCTTAAATCAGAACACACCTGTTTAGGGTACCTTTTGCTTGAGACTCTGCAAGGTCTTCAGAGAGATTATGTGATAATGTAATCTGAGTTAATCTTCCATGGCTTTAGTAGATTGTCATTCTTTTTTTTTTTTTTTTTTGAAACAGAGTCTCGCTTTGTTGCCCTGGCTAGAGTGAGTGCCGTGGTGTCAGCCTAGCTCACAGCAACCTCAAACTCCTGGGCTTAAGCGATCCTCCTGCCTCAGCCTCCCGAGTAGCTGGGACTACAGGCATGTGCTATCATGCCCAGCTAATTTTTTCTATGTATATTTTTAGTTGGCCAGATAATTTCTTTCTATTTTTAGTAGAGACGGGGTCTCGCTCAGGCTGGTCTCGAACTCCTGACCTCGAGCGATCCACCCACCTTGGCCTCCCAGAGTGCTAGGAGTACAGGCATGAGCCACCGCGCCCGGCCTGTCATTCTTGATGATATTACATTTGAGCAAATAACTTTAAAATGTCTTAATACAAGAAGTAAGTCAGCCAGAATTTTATAGGGGAGATCTTTATGAATAGCTGAGGACACCATTCATATAACAGAGTTGTGTGTGAGTAAAGTAGCCTGCTTTGGGGGTATAAGAAACCTCATGCCAGAGAACAGCTGTAACATGAGGATCAGTGTGAGTCAGCTGAGTACCTGGAGAGCTTCTGGGCTGGAAGTATAATTTCCAGGCCCAGGAGCTAAATTTGGCCTTCTGACATGCCCTGTTTGGCTGGCATTGCTTGGTTTTTTAAAAAAGTTGAATGTGAATGCCTTTAAAGTGGCGCCAGCCCTCTCTGGTTCTCTGGAGGCCCTACCTCCCCTATTGTCTGAATGCCTCCTTCTTGGCTGAGTCATTAGTCCACACCCTCATTTTAGGGGTAAGAAGTTGGCTCAGCTAACTGAAAGGCCAAAGCCAGAGGGCCTGGTGCCAGCAGGGCTCTGCCCTTGACCCTCAGTTTCTTTGCCAGTGTTTTGCATGCCAGCCCAGGTGTGTCTTTACTCCCAATAGCCAGCACCTGGTGTTCACCAGGCTTGGTGTGTTAGTTTTCTAGGGCTGTGTGCGTAATGAAGTTCAACAAACTGGGTGGCCTGAAACAATGGAAATTTAATCTCTCACGACTAAAGAAGCCATGAGACAAGGAAGTTTGAAATCAAGGTGTCAGCTGGGTTTGTTCCTTTTGGAAGCTCTGATGGAGCATCTGTTCCATGCCTTTCTCCTAGTTTCTGGTGTTTGCTGGCAATAGCTTGGCTTGTACATGCTTCACTTCAACTTCTGCCTCTGTCTTCACATGGCATTCCCAGTGTGTGTGTGTGTGTGTGTGTGTGTGTGTGTGTGTCTGTCTGTCTGTCTGTCTGTCTGTCTGTCTGTCTCTAGTTTTCCTCTCTTTATGGGTACACCAGTCATTGGATTAGGACCCACCCTACTCATTTTAACTGATTACATCTGCAAAGACCCTATTTTTCAACAAAGCCACATTCTGAGATTCTGGTGGATGTGAATTTGGGGACGGGGGTCAGGTGGGGTGGGATGGGTACTATTCAACCCAGGACACCTGAGCTCAGGAAGAATCCAAAATGTCTGGGAATTTATATCCCTCCATCTCCCTTGGTGGGGGAAGAAAGCTATAAGTACTTCACCCCCTTGCCCAGGATTGGCCACATAATTTACTGGGCCCAATGTAAAATGAATACGTAGGGCTTCTTGTTAAAAAAAATTATTAAAAAGTGGGAAAAGACATGAATAGAAGCTTTTCAAAAGAAGATAGGCTAATGGCCAATAAGAATATGAAAAATGCTCAATATCTCCAATCATCAGGAAAATGCAAATCGAAACCACAGTGAGATATCATTTAACTCCAGTGAGAATGACTTTTATCAGAAAGTCCCAAAATAACAGATGCTGGAGTGGATGTGGAGAGAAAGGAATGCTTATACATTGTTGGTGGGACTGCAAACTAGTACAACCTTTATGGAAAGTAGTATGGAGATACCCCAAAGAACTAAAAGTAGACTTACCTTTTGATCCAGCAATCTCTCTACTGGGTATTTACTCATAAGAAAAAAAAAAGGACATTTTATAAAAAAGACACGTGCACTCAAATGTTTATAGCAGCACAATTCACAATGGCAAAAGTGTGGAAACAACCCAAGTGCCCATCAATATATTAGAGGATCAATAAAAAGTGGCGTGTGTGTGTATATATATATATATATATATATATATATGTATATATATATATGTGTGTGTATATATATATATATGTATATATATATATGTGTGTGTGTGTGTGTATATTGTGTGTATATATATATATACACACACACCATGGAGTATTACTCAGCCATAAAAATAATGGTGAACTAATACCTTTTGTAACAACCTGGATGGAATTGGAGACTACCCTTCTAATGAAGTATCACAAAAAGAACAAAAGAACAAAACCACATGTACTCACTACTAAATTGAAGCTTATAGATCAACACTCATGTGCACATACAGTAGTATAATTCAACAGAAATCAAGCAGGTGGGAAGGGGGGTGGGGTATGGATAAATTCACACCTAACAGGTACAATGCACACTGTATGGGTGATGGACACACATAAGTTTGACTCAAACTGTATAAAAGCAATTCATGTAACTAAAACTTTTGTACCCCTGTACTATTCTGAAATAAAAAAGATCTTAATGCAAAAAAAGTTGATAACGATTTACCATCAGAATCAAATATTTAATATTGATTACAGTTTAGCAAGGTGTTAGCATTGTCTCTGATGTACAGAGGTACTGAAAAACACTTATTTTTCCTTGATTTTTTATGCTTTCTAGAAATATAATAACAATCATCATAATAACAACTATCGTGTTAAGTGCTTACTATGTACCATGCATGCATTGTTTTTTAAAACTTTGCATAGAATTATACTTATTAAATCTACCAAATACTCTGTAAAAAAATTATTAAGAATTTTAAGATGGTGAGAGCAGAGCATTGAAGCAAGCCTGGGCCCTTCTGAGTGTGGAGTCCTATTTAACTGCAGGCTCCCACGCAGACCCCTGCCTTTACCTCTGATCAGGATGACTCAGAGAGGACACTTGCAGTGTCTTTCCTGCTCCCTGTGGAATCAGGCCACAGTTGCCCTCTGTGGATAATGCACCCTTATTTGACCTTCCTCATTTTCCAGTCCCACCTCTGATCATTTCCCTAATGGCTATTCACTTCCTAATAAATCCCTTTCACCCAAATCCTCATCTCCATCTTACTTCTGAGGAATGGAACATGAGAACAGGCCAGGACAGCTTTGCTGTAACTGGATTACTATTGATAAGAAGTACCTCAGCAGCATGGCATCATTGTGGGGGAAGGCTAGGCTCTCTATTTCTTTTCTCCATCTAAAGAAAACTTCAAAAATAAGTCTTAGAGATGCACCAAGGGACTACTGGGAAGATGGAGCAGATGGACTTCACCTATTCTTCCTGCCAAGCACAACTAAAAACCACTGACATATGTAAAACAGACCCACAAAGACTCTGAAAGGGGAGAGGAGAAGAAAGACAGGCTAGGGACTTTGGGACCCAAGGAATGACATGGTGGTGAGTTCCCTGGATTTTTTCCCCCTCATATATTCTAGAGTTAGAGCAAAAGACACTGGAAACCTGGAAATGCCAATGGTGCAGACAAAACAAATCCTCAAAAATGCCTGCTTTTTCTAGCCAAAAGACCAAGAAAGGGACAGCCTAGCAAAACAGGAGACTTCTAGACAATAATTGCTCTACTCCAGCTACAAGCTACAGAAAAGACTGTGGCCCCACTTCCACCTATGCCAGTATAGGTTGAATAGGGAGCCTAGACTTCTGCCCTCACCAAGCTGTAAAGAGGTGTCCTGATGCCCCTACCCATGTGGTGTCAGAGAAGGCCTACTGAAGAGTTGGGATGTTTACCATCACCTAGTGATAACAAGGCCACCCTCAATGTTGTCAGTGGAGGGTATAGGGAGAACAGTGATGACAAATTCCTATCCTGTTCAGTCCAGGAGGTACAGCCTAGTGGGGAGCCAGAACTTCCACTGTACCCAGCAGTAATGAGGAGGCCCACTCTCCTTGAGTGTCAGTTGAGGCCCTGTAGGGAACATGGGTTTCTACCTTCACTTAGCAATGATGAGGTGGCAACCTTACTTTTGCCAGAGTGGTTATCAAAAGAAGTCAACTAAAATAGGAGGTTTGAATAAGATCCAAAGTCTCATAGTGTATACCCAAAATGTCTAGGATTCAATAAAAAAAAATCACTCATCATATCAAGAGCCAGAAAGGTCTCAAAATGAATGAAAAAAATCAATAAATGCCAACACTATGATGACAAAAATGTTAGAGTTGTCTGACAAAGATTTTAAAGCAGCCATAATAAAAATGCTTCAATGAGCAATTATCAACCTGCTTGAAACAAACGAAAAAATAGAAATTCTCAAAGAAAGAGAAGCTATAAGGAAGCAAATGGAAATTTTTGAACTGAAAAATACAATAACAAAAAATGCAGTAGATAGGCTTAAAGCAAAATGGATGAGACATAGGAAGGAATAAGTGAATGTGAAGATAGAATAATACAAATTACCCAACATGTACAGGATGAAAAATTACCTATTGGGTAAAGCCTAGACTTCACCACTATACAATTCATCCATATAACAAAAAACTGTACCCCCTAAGTTTATTAAAATAAAAAAAATTACCCAATATGAACAACAGAGAGAAAATAGACTGAAAAAAATGAACAGAAACTCTGGAGCCTATGGAACCATAACAAAAGATCTAATATTTATCTCATCAGAGTTCCAGAAGGAGAGGAGAAAGAAAGCAGAGCTAAAACAGCACTGGAAGAAATAATGGCTGAAAAGCTTCCAAATTTGACAAGAGATGTAAACCCACAGATCGAAGAAGCTGAGCAAACTCCAGATAGAATTAAAGTAAAGAAATCTACATGGAGACATATTATAGTCAGATGTCTGAAAACTATTTAATAAAAAGAAAGAAAATAGATCTGGAAAGCAGACAAAAAGAAATAATATCTACATATTAAAAAAATTTATTTACAACAAATTTGTCATCAGACACCATGGAGGCCAGAAGTAATTGGCACCATATTTTTTAAGTACTGAAAGAAAAGAACTGTTAATCTAGAATCCTATATCCAGTGAAAATAGCCTCCAATAATGAATAAGAAATCAAAGCATCCTCAAATGAAAGAAAACTAAAGAATTTATAACCAGGAGACCTACCCTAAAATAATAAGTAAAGGAAGTTCTCTAAATAGAAAGGAAATAATGAAAGGAGGAAACATGGAAAAGCAGGAAGTAAGAAAAAAAAACACAGTAAACAAAAGTATAATATACTCTCCTCTTGATTTTCTTAAATTATATTTGATGATGAAGGCAAAAATTTTAACACAATTTTCCACTTTTTGGAAGCAAAAATTGTAGCCACTATTGTGGTTCTAAATGTATGTAGAGGAACTATTTAAGAAAATGATATTATTATTGTTTTAAATTTAAGAGAATTACATTATTATTATCTTAAATATTTAATATATTAACTAAAAAAACTATTTAAAGATATATATTAACAAAGGTATAGATAAATCAAAATGGAATTCTAAAAAATGTTTAAGTAACCCAAAGGAAATTAGGAAAAAAGAAAACAGAAATGACAAGCAGAGAGAAAAGACAAAAAACAAATGGCAGACTTAAGGTATATATTCAGAAGGCAGAAAACAAAAAAATAAACAGCAGCCCTACGGTTGAAAATCAGTAAGGACATAGCTGAATTGAATGGCACCATCAATCAACTGGATCTATAATAATTGACATTTTTAGGATACTTTAGCCATCAACAACTAAATACACATTCTTCTCAAGCTCAGTTGGAAAATTCACCAAGATAGACCACATTTTGAGCCATAAAATACACCTTAACAATTTTGAAAGAATAGAAATCATTTCACAATGGAATTAAATTAGAAGTCAATAACAGAAAGATAGCTGGAAAAATCCCAATGTATTCAGAGATTTAACAACATGCTTCTAAATAACATACAGGTTAAAGAAGAAGTCTCAAGAGAACTTTAAAAAATATTATGAACTAAATGAAAATTAAAATATAACTCTCCAAAATTTGTGAGATACAGCAAAAGTGGTGTTTAGAGGGAAATTTATATCACTGAATGCATATATTAGGAAAGAAGAAACATCTAAAATTAATAATCCAAGCTTCCACCTTAGGTAACTAGAAAAAGAAGAATAAATTAAATCTGTGTCATGACCAATTTCTATGCCAAGTTCACCTTCCTATGCCTCATGGTGAGAGCACTAAACCTTCATATTGTTCTGACTGTGAAGTTTCAAGGTTTGGGCTGCACAGTGAAGGTCAGCCTTACCTTGTGGGTGCTGATGGCTTTCTTGTACACAGTAGGCTGCTATTTCATGTTTCTAGAGAAAGTGTAACTTGAATCTTTTACTATCCACTCTCCTGGAAGTATGCACACTTCAAAATGACTATCATGAACCAGTCTTTGTGCCTTTGGGTCTCATGAGATTTTTCCATGGCATCATCCTGCATAAAATCAAACAGAGCCCATTGGAAGGCAAAGAGGTAAGGTCTCTGGCTGTGTTTTTGTCACCATAGTAATATACTTTTTGGCCTTTGGATCTTATCAACCTATTTCCTTACTTAAATACCTCTTGGAAAGCAGCGAATGGAAATTGGATTTCTATAAGAGAGAGCTCGAGTTTTCTGGGCAAGTCATCTTGTGTCTGATGACATTTGAAAACATACTAGATCTTGTGTTCTGCATTCTGATCTACAACATTTGAGAAGAACTGAGGGCCTGATGTGCATGTTGTGTCCTTCCTTTGGAGGTGGCGTGCAGGCACTAGAGGAAGGTTCCATCAAGGCCATTGTAAAGTCACAGAAGAGCATTTCTCAAACTGAGATCCAGGCATGCACCCTCAGCAACTATGACATTACAAGGAAATTTAAAATTCTTGTAGTTTTATTTCAATGATAACCTAACAAAAATATTAATATAAGCACTTTTGGAACTATCTAGAGGACAGCTGTGTAGATATGGCCATTGATTTCAGTGTCATTGGATGCCATGTAGTTTTACTTTACTAATTGCAGGCTCAGGAAGAAGGAGCAAAGAAGAACATAAAATCTAAACAAGTGTATTCTCTCAAAGTTGAGGCCAAATTACACCAAGGCTTGAAGAAAATTTCCGAATAGTTAAAAGTGAGAAAATGACGGGAGAACCGAGTCATCAGCAGAACACAGAGGTAGAGGCAGGTCTCTGTAAAATTATATTCCAGCGTGACCAGCAATTTAGGTTCAGAAACAAGTGTTATTCATCAGAATGAGTGTATATTTTCAATTATTAGTGAATGAAAATAATCAAATTTAATTATATATTGGTTAAAATTTTATTGGGTTTGTTGTTTTGCTTGTTTCAAATCTCTAAAATTATTTGCACAAGGAAATACATTATCTAGTTTTAAGTTTACATGTTTAAGTAACATTTTGATTAAAATCATCAAAAACAATACTGGAGGGCTATGAGAATGCTTTTCCTTTAAGCTTGTACTGTCACAGAATAATTTTGAACTGGAAAGTTCTCCAGAGATCTAGTAGAGAGGAAACTGAAACCCCAAGAGATTAAAGGACTTCTCCAAGGTCAGACAACTAAGCCACAGCAGGGCTGTGACTAGGGACCAGCTTTCCTGGTGTCCAGCCCAGGCCCCCTTCCAGGGCACAGCTGTTCAGAATAGTGATCCAAGGAGATGGATTATTCAGTCCGAGATGATTGGATGGCAATGTCTTCTCTAAAGCAAAGGCTAGGAGCTTTGTTTTTCCTTTCTCAGGCCACTGACTCATGGGATACATCAACCATGGGCCAGACATAATTGAAAAAAAGAAGAGAAGTTAAAAGACAAGATAGAACATAAGTCCCCACTCCACCCCTAGCAACCCCACCAAGGCCAGCGTTACCATACACTCCACCTCCATCACATTTAGATACTTGCAGACCACAACAAAGGATGTGCTAAAGGGCTATTTTAAACATTTCTAAATGGATGCCCCACATTGTATGCATTAGAAAATGGGCTATGCAATGGTTCTCTACTGGAAGGTTCTTTTTTGCTTTAAAAAAAAAATAAAAGATCCATTCTTCCGAGGCCATCATCACTGAACATTGCTGATAAGTTTTGCAATTTAAGTTCATGTTTTTTTAACCTTGAGTAGATGGTGAAAGAACAGCCGTATTGTCATTATGGATTTGCAAGCTTTGAGCACGTGCTGTTTGTAAATGAAACCCACCTGAAACATTCTAACATAAGCTCCATTTCATTGGTTCTAGCCACCCATGAAATAATGCAGGAATGTTGTCAGGTAATTTCTAGAGGTGTCCAGAGCTACCTTCCAAGAGCTTACAAACACATTAAGTTAGTTACCAAATGGGGTTGGCCATTTCTACAGTTTAATTTCTCTTGGCCTGGCCTGTCTACAGGTCTGCCCCACCATCTTCATTTCCCAACTGTTTCTTAGGGAGGCCCACTACTGCCTGCTTCTTGCTGACCATGCTGCTGTTGCTCTGAAACCCCCACTCTCCCAACCTCGGCCAGACTTCCTGCATCTGCAGCCTTCTCCATGGAACTTTCATGACCCTGGACTCCCAGAATTCCATTGTGAGGAGAGAGGGTGCCCTAAAGGGTCCATAACCTACTTGGAGATGATTCGGCATAGACAGTGTAATGGAATGAACTTCCCCGCACAGTCACCTTTTGAACCTCCCGAATTAGGAACTCACTTTATATATCCAGGGCTTCTTCACCTGGGGGCCACTCACTTCCCAGGAGTCTAAGGATAGAATTCAGGAAGTCCGTCAATTTGGATGGGAAAAAAAATTACATCTTTGTTTTCACTATCATGAAACTGAAAAACTGCATTTCCTTCCATTATGAAGGTAGGCAGCAAACTGCAGCAGGAGAGGACCAGTGACCCTGTCATAGCAGAAATCTCAGGGGTTCTCATTCATGTTACAGTTGCTGCAAATATCTCCAAATATAGTTTATATGCATCATCACTTCCAAATCACAATAATTATTAGACTTCCCACTAGATCTTGTTAAAGTGTTAATAAAGAAGCACATATATTACTATAGCATAAATTTATTTTTTCCTAAAATTTTGAGAACTATATTTCAATATAACAACAAATTCTATGTATTTTATTTTATTAATTTAAAAGCATTTTTTTCTGAGAAGGGATTTATAGGCTTCCCCGACTCCCACAGGAGTCTATGGCACAAAATGTTTAAGAAACCCAGCCCTAGAGTGTTAATTATCAGGAGGGAGGTTGGAAATTATTTTTCATTCATGTAATCAGAGACATTCAAGTTATGAGCCTTGTCCCTGAATAACTGGGGCACAAGAATCAGAAAACTCAGTAGTACAACACCTGCAAGTTCCACTAAGATCTTGGACCCCCACTTGGTCTTCCCTTTACATAAGTTGAGTCATCAACTAAACTAGAAGCCTGATTCTATGGCTGGAACATTGTTTTGTTGGCTTTTGAATGACCCTTTCTGGCAAAGTGTGTGCTGTGAGTTGAATTGTGTCCTCCAAAAATATATGTTGAAGTCCTAACCCCTAGCACCTGTGAACGTGGCCTTTTTGGAAATAGGGTCTTTGTAGATGTAATCAAGCTAAGATTAGGTCACACTGGAGTAGGGTGGGCCCTTAATCCAATATGACTGGTGTCCTGATAAGAAGAGAAGAGACAGAGAGTGCCATATGATGACACAGGCAGAGAGAGGAGTGATGCAGCAGCAAGCAAAGGGATACCAAGGGTGGATGGTAACCACTGGAGACCAGGAAGAGGCAAGTAAGGATTCTACCAGAGTCTCAGAGGGAGCCTGGCCCTGCTGACACCTTGATTTCAGACTTCTAGCCTCTAAAATTGTGAGAGAATAAATTTCTGTTGTTTTAAGCCATCAAGATTGCTGTACTTTCTTAGTGCAGCCCTAGGAAATAAATTCAGTGTGTATCAGAGTGTCAATGAAGGGAAAAGGGGTGGGAACCCCAGTGAGGTCACAAAACCGGTTGTGTGACTTTTGGAGCCTTGTTGCTAATAAAGCTTGTACATGTGGCAGATTCCAGTCTGAGACGAACACTGATGGTTACATACCGTCTGAATGTGAGTTTGTGGGGAAGGAAATATATAGTTTCCGCCCACTTCCAACTGGCAGAGCCTGGAGGTACCCAAAATAGCAGTGCAATTGTTGGGCCTAGAGCTTGGCTTAGCTCAGTTGAAAACAGAATGCCTGCCTCCCTTTTTGTGCTATACTTGGCTAAAGCTGCCCCATCTCACAAATGCTTCAAGTGAACTTGTCTCCTTACATTTTTACTAATTGTCCCATCTTTCCCTGGTGCCCAAACAGAAGTTCAGGGAAGACCGGGTGGGGACCAAACTCACTAGCAAGTCCGTGCTAGTTCCACATCACTGTGTCTCCCTCTTCCTTAGAATGAGTTCCCTCCCTGGGAGAGCTCAGTCCCTTATGCAGAGACATATGCCAATCTACCCAGTGGGCTGCTAGACTTCCACCTTGTCTACTTCCCAGGAGTGGGCAGGGTTCCCCCTCAGTGGGGACTCTCTTCGCTCTCAATACAATAGCCTTGTTTCCTCAAGAGGACAAATCACATCATAGTATTTTAGGCTACTAATTAAGGCACACATTTTAGAAGACACTTGGAGCTTGTAGGAAGAAGCATTCTGGGGCTTTGAACTTCTTGCTTCCCTGGTCTGAACACTCAAGGACAGGATAGTGGAGGATCAGGATTCAGGAGGAACAAGGACATCTCATTTTTTGGATTGTCCAGTCCACCATAGCTGCCACTCCCTCCCTCTTAAGTTACCATTTTTTTCATGTTTGGCTCTAAATATCCCCATGTTCCAGACAGACCTCCTGACTGAGACCTCTACCCTCTTCTCTTGCCTGGAGAGGTGTCCTGAAGACTACCCTTGCTCTTAATAGGTTCTTATAGACAGCTCTTAAAATACACTAGAGCGTTCATAAGAACCACCCAATCTTTCAATAAATAGTTTTTCCTGGACTAAATGCCAAGTCAAATGTTGACCTTAATAAATTTATACTCACGTAATCTAACCTTCAAATGTCATAAAAATAGGCCACAATCTTGTCCCCCCCATTCAAGAGAGAAACTGCAGCTCCTTCAGTCTCACATAAAACTTTCTTCATAATATTTAGTCCTTACCCCAGATCAAGTTTTTGGTTGTTGCTCAAGTGGTCTGTGAAGTATCCTTTCATGTTAGTAAACCAGTCTGCCCCCTCTGCTATTTTTGGCAATTGAAGTAGCTTCCATTTATTGATTGATTGATTGAGATATAATTTATTAATACATGCTGGAAAACCACCCCATGTAAGTGTACAATTGAGTGGTTTTTAGTATATTCACGCAGTTGTGCAACCATTACTACTATCTAATTTCAGAACATTTTCATCATTCCAAAAAGAAACCTGTGCCCATTAGCGGTCCCTTCATTCTCGCTCCCCTCTATCTCCTGGCAACCACTAATCTACTTTCTGTCCCTATGGGTTTACCTGCTCCTTTATTTTTTTCAACCCAGTTAAATCCCAAGAATCCAATCCAGTTCTACCAAATAATGCTTCTTTAGTGAAGGCCTGCTGTACAGGAGACTCCCTGCTTTGACTTTGAAAGGCCAACCATATTAAATTCTCTTTACTCAAAATGCAAAGAAAGAGGAGCAGGTGGCCATACCAAATCCCAGCAGGGCTGGGAGACCGGAGTTAAGGAGGTGTGCAGCTGCAAGTGTGTAGAAGCACTGGGCACTCTGACTTTGTAAACTTAAACTATCATGCTTTATTAGCAATAAGGTTTCAGATGACCATGGAGAGAATATTTGCCAAACTCAGGAAACTTTGTTTCTAATTCCAAGAGAGTTGCCATAGGCAGTTGCTAGCTTCCGATGCAAACAGAAACTTAATGTTCATTGAATGACTAGGGACTTGAGTCTCTTGAGCACTGTCACTTGGGTTCCATTTATCCTCACAGCAACCATTTGCTGAATCTGGTATTGCTCAATTGACATCATCTACGCCTCCCTTCATGGCAGGGGTACTATTATATCACCAGCTAACTAAAGTCCTACAGGATGGAAATAGTTTTAAAGACACCGTTGGAGAACCTGAAAATAGATAAAAATAAGTATATCTGTTTTGCTAGGATTTTTCCCTAACCGATAGTAATTCTAACTTTTTTAATTTTGAAAGTATAGTAATGTGGAATTAAATAATTCAAACTTAAAGGTATTGAAACTTTAAATTATTCTGTGCCTGGAGAGGAATGTGGCTATATAGGCTGAATCACACAGCATGCTGCTACAACTTCTAGTTTTTTTCTGTAAATGATTAGAAATGTCTAAGTGTACCAGGCATTGTCTCAGATAAAATCCTCTCAGAACATTGCTTCTCTTCATAGAATGTTAAAGCAATCTTCCTTGGAATGGAGCAAGCTGTAGTACTAATCAAATCACTGTAACATACGTACTGGCCTTGCATAAAATTTATTTCTATACGACCGAGCTGAAACTGTTTCTGCCTATATAAGTGAAACCTTAGCTTCCCCACTTTGGAACATTGACCCCTCCCCTTTGGAGTCTGTTCCCTGGGTGGCTATCCTCAAGCTTGGTGCTTGAATAAACTATATACTTAATCATATTTTCTGAATCTCATTATTTAAGGTTGACAGTATCCTGCATTTTCAAATAACAAAAAATGATATTTACTTGTTTTAAAATAAAATTCCAAATAATTTTCAGCAGTTTTTTTTATGGTAATACCTACTACTAGTATGTAAATGTTTTTACCCTGGTATTTCTTTATTCAATTTATTTCATCTCCTTTATATACTTTATGTCTTCATTATGCTATTATATCCTCATTAATAATCTCTTACAAGAATTTATGTGTTTTATATCTATTGATATTTACCATATTAGAAGTTAAATCTAAACACTTTTTAAAATATTCAATGAATTTAGAGATAATAAACCCATTATATATTAACATAACATTTGTTAAATTAATATGTTTTCTAAAACAAAAATTTTATTGAGAAGAGTGGCATTGTTTTACATTTTTGCAAATCTCTTTAATGTCTGTCTCAAAAGAAAATAGCTGGATTTTTGATATCTACATTTTAAAATAACAGCTTTATTGAGATATAATCAATATAACATATCTTTACCCATTTAACATGTGCAATTCAATGGTTTTTAGTATATTAACAGAGTTATGCAACCATCATCACTATCAATTTTAGAACATTATAATTAACCCCCAAAGAAACCCTATATCATTAGAATTTATTCCTCATGCTCCCTACTCCCTTCCTCACCCAGAACTAGGCAACCAACAAATTCTGGATTTGCTTATTATAAATGGAATTATATAATATGTGGTCCTTTGTAACTGGCTTCTTTCACTTAGCTTAATGTTTTCAAAGGTCATCTGTATTGTAGCATGTTTCAATATTTCATCTATTTTTATTGCTGACTCAGATCCCATTGTATACATACACTGCATTTTGTTTATATCTCCACTTTTTTACTGTTATAAGTAATGCTATGAACATTCTTGTACAAGTTTTGTGTAGACATGTTTTCATTTCTCTTGAGTATATATCTAGGAGTGAAATTGCTGGATTATATGGTAACTCTATGATTAACATTTTTGAGTAACTACTCAAATTGTTTTCCACAGACCATATTATATTCCCACCAGCATTGTATGAGGGTTTCAGTTTCTCCACATACTCTTCAATACTTGTTTTTATTGTTGAATTGTAAACATATTTATATTCTAGACACATGTCCCTTCTCAGATAGATGATTTGTAAATATTTTCTACCTTTCTGTGGGTTGCCATTTCCTTCTCTTGATTGCGTTCTTTTAAGCACAAAAGCTTTTAATTTTGATGATGTCAAATTTATGTATTTTTTTCTTTTCTTGCTTATGCATTTGGTGTCATTATAAGAAACCATTCCTTAATTCAGGGTCATGAAATTTAGAGCTATGTTTTATTCTGAGAATTTTACACTTTTTGGCATTTGTTTATAGGTCTTTGATCCATTTTTTAGTTAATTTTGTATATAGTATGCAGTAGAGCTTCAACTTTATTCTTTTGCATGTTGGTATTCAATTGTTCCAATACAATTTATTGAAAATAATATTCTTTCTGTATTAGGTGGTCTTGATGCTGTTTTTGGAAATCAATTAACAATAAATGTGAGGGTTTATTTCTGTACTCTCAATTCTATTCCACTGCCCTATATGTCTATCCTTATGCCAGTACCATATTGTGTTGATTAGTATAGCTTTCTAGTAAGTTTTGAAATCAGTAAGTGTGAGGTCTCCAACTTTGTTTTTCTCTTTTGAGATTATTTTAGTTATTATGATTCTCTTGCATTTCCACATGAGTTTTAGGATCAGCTTGTTAATTTCTGCAAAAATCCAGCTCATATTTTGATAGAAATTGTATTGAATCTATAGATCAATCTAGGTAGTGTTGCCATCTTAACAATATTGAACCTGCCAACTCTTGAAGTTATCTTTCCACTTAATTAACTCCTTTAATTTCTTTTAAAAAATGTTACATAGTTTTCAGAGTATGGGTTGTGTGTTTTTTTCTTACTTTTATTACCAAATATCTTACTCTTTTTGATGTTATTATAAATTGAATTGTTTCCTTATTCTAGCAAGAGATTTAGACATCCAGATACAAGAGGACCAGGGAACATCAGGAAAATACATTTCAAGAGGGAATTCACAACATATAGTCATCAGACTGTCTAACGTCAACATGAAGGAAAAAAAATTCTAAAATCAGTAAGAGAAAAGTATCTAGCCACCTATAAAGGAAACCCCATCAGACTTAACGGTGACTTCTCAGCAGAAACCTTATAAGCCAGGAGAAATTGGGATCCTATTTTTAGGGTGCTTAAAGATAAAAACTATCAACCACAAATTTTATATCCTGCCAGAATAAGCTTCATAAATGAAGCAAACACTGATGGAATTCATCACTACTAGATTGGCCCTATAAGAAATGTTCGAAGAAATTCTAAACTCATAGATCTTATAAAACAATTGCAACAGAGGAGGAGAAAGAAATCAAATGGCAACATGACAGGGCTCCACCAAACCACAAGGACAAACAGATAGAGAAAAAAAGGAAACAACCCACAAAACAGCTAGGTAATAATTAACATTATGACAGTAACAAAACCTCACATATCAATATTAACCTTGAACATAAATGGGCTAAATGCTCCACTTAAAAGATATAGATTGGCGGAATGGCTTAAAAACCATGAACCAACTATATGCTGCTTAAAAGAAACTCACATTACTCATAAAGACACTTATAGACTGAAGGTAAAAGTTTGGAAGAATATATTCCACACAAATAGAAACCAAATGCAAAAAGGAGTAGCTATACTTAGATAAAACACACTGTAAATCAAAAATAGTAAAAACAAACAAGGTTACTATATCCATGTAACAAAACTGTTCTTCTACCCCTTAAATTGGTACTAAAAAAATGAATTGTTTTTTTTAATTTCATTTCTAGTTTGTCCATGGCTAGTCTATAGAAATATAATTGATTTTTTGTATATTGATCTTATATCCTGAAACTTTGCTAAACTGATTTATTAGTTTTATTAGAGTTTTAGTGGATTTCTTAGAATTTTCTATGTACAAGATTATATCATCTTGTACATAGAAAATTGAGTTGTACTTCTTTCTTTCCAATCTCGATGCCTTTCAGTTCATTCTCCTGCCTAATTGACCCAGCTAGATCTAGTAGTACAATATTGAATATAAATACCAGAGCAGATATCCTTGTCTTGTTCCTGATATTAGGGGCAAAGCAGCCAGTCTTTCAACATTAAGTATGATATTAACTGTGGGTTTTTCATACATGCCCTTTGTCAGGCTGAGAAAATTCCCTTCTATTTCTAGTTTGTTGAGTGTTTTAATCATGAAAGAATTTGGATTTTGTCAAATGAATCTTTGGCATCTATTGAAATAATCATGTGAGGGGTTTTTTTTGCCTTTTGTTCTATTAATACGGTATATTGCATTGTATACTAATCTTGCATTCCTGGGATAAATCCCATATGATTATGGTGTATAATCCTTTTTATATTTTGTGGGATTCAGTTTACTAGAATTTTGGTGAAGATTTTTGTATTTATATTCATAAGAGATATTGATTGGTCTCTAGTTTTATTTTCTTTTGATGACTGTCTGGTTTAGATATCACAGTAATGATGGCCACATAGAATGACTTGCAAAGTGCTCCTTCCTTATCAATATTTTGGAAGAATTTGTGAAGAATTGGTGTTAGTTCTTCTTTAAATATTTGTTAGAATTCATTATCGAAGCAATCTGGGCCTGTGTTGTTTTGGTTTTTTTTTTTGTCAGTAGCTTTTAATTACTAATTCAGTATATTTCATTGTTAGGGGCCTATTCAGATCTTCGATTTCTTCTTAAGTCAGTTTCAGCAGTTTGTGTACTTGTAGGAATTGTTCTATTTCCCATGAGGTATCTAATCTATTGGCCTACAGTCATTCATAAGTATTCCCTTATAATGCTATCCACTTCTGTAAGGTTGGTAATAATGCTCCTTCTTTCATTCCTAATTTTATAATTTTATTCTTCTGTGTTTTTCCTTGGTCAGTCTAGCTAAAGGTTTATTGATCTTTTTAAAGAACCAATTTTTTGGTTTCACTGATTTTCTTCTATGTTTCCATTATCTAATGTCATTAATTTGCACTCTAATCCCTATGACTTCCTTCCTTCTATCTGCACTGGTGTTTAGTTTGCTTTTCTTTTTCCCAGTGTCTTTAGGTGAAAAGTTAGATTATTACTTTGAGATGTTTCTTCTGTTTTAAGTATAGGTGTTTATAGCTATAAAATTTCCCTCTAAGCACTGTTTTCACTGCAGCCCATAAGTATTGTTATGTGGTATTTTCATTTTTATTAATCTCAAAGTATTTTTCTAATTTACCTTTGACTTTTTTGACCTGTTGGTTATTTGGAAGTGTGTTGTTTAATTTCCATATATTTGTGAATTTCCAGAATTTCTTTTTGTTATTAGTTTATGTAGTACTTTCATGCATTTATACTCTCTCTTAAAAATACATAATCACCTTTACTGGAGACCTTTTTTTACATGTGCATGGATTTGAATTCCCATCTGAGGTCACTTGTGGACTCTCTTAAAGGAAAAGAAGATAGCCACTATTACCTTATATTATTTTTATTATAATATTTCTTAAATATTCATCAATCTCCTCATGCTTATAATACTTACACAATTTTAAAACCAAAAGAAATTTGCAAATTAAACATGAAAAGGCCACCCAACCCAATAAAATTCAAGTTGATATTTCCTGGGATACACAGCTGTTCTGCTGAGACAACACATCCACCTGCAGTGAAGATATGCTCTGATGTCCTTACTGTAGCCTCCTCTACTGTGTGTGACATGATAACTCCATTTTCCCATCACTGGTCTCTCTCAACCTGCCATGAAACCTTGGCTCACAGAGGTAGCCCTGATGGTCATTTGGACTTTACTTTGCAGAATGTATCATTTACATATTTATGGTATCCTCCTAGTTATTCTGTAATTGTTTAAGACATTTAATTTCTGACACACCAACACATAAATAAACACAGTCACCCAAATCCCATTGGTTAGCAAGACATCATTCAGATATTCATGAATTAATCAAGAATATAGTTAAATATTTTTTAAAAGAAGATCAATAATGGAAATGAAAACATAAAATTAACAAAGTTTCATAGGATATTCATGGACATCCATAAATAAATTTAGGGAGTCCACTGTAAGAAACATTGCTGTTAGCTATTCTTTGACGCATTGAAAAATATGTTGGTCTCCTTTACATTTAGACATGGCTAAGTATTGGGCATTCAAAGGGAAGATGAGGTGGAGCCACGGTGAGGGTCACAGCAGTCAGTTCAGTGTGAGTGCAGCACGAGAATGTATTGTTCTGGGGACTGAGGGAAGCTTTATCAAGTAAGTGTCATCAGTACTGGGCCTTGATAAATGACAAGGAATTGCCAAGCACAGAATAAAGGAGGGGATCTCAAGGCAGAGAGAACCATATCCCTGGAAAAAGTGTGCATATGTGTGCAATCTTATGTTATTACAGTTAGTCAAACAAGCAACGATGAATATCTACTTTGTGTTCAGCTCAGCAGGGGGCCCAATGACGTTCATGTTCCTGCCTTCATGAAGCTGAGAATCTAGCTAGAGAAACAAAATTGCAGCTGACTACACAGTGAACCTACAAGGCAGTATATTACTGTCAAAGAGTGTGGTCCAGAGTCTAGGTGCCACAGGAGTGCTGAGTGGCCCGAGTGGCCCAAGAGTGGAACAGTGAGAAAAAGCTTCATGGGAGGGGCAGCTGAAGGAGCCCAGGAGGACAGAACCGAACAGAAGCAAATCTTGCAGTCACAGCCTCCCATAGGGTGGTCAATGAAAGGCTTGAGGGCATCCCAAGACTGGTAGAGGAACCTCACACATGGGAAGATCTGGTGTGGCCATTAGAGTAACAGTGCCAACGATATGCTTAATTTTGAACATTGAGGTCAATTTATTTTACCCAATCAATGAAATCAGTGACTTTCCCTCACCCCCTCTTCTCTCTTCTTCCCCAGTGAGTCAACAACTGTGTAGCAAGCAGGATTGAGTAACTGACAGGTTGCTTTGTGAACATTAGATTCAATATTCTGCCCACAACAATCAGGTTCTTAAAGAGTATCCATGACTAAACTTTAGGAATGTGTAGATCCCTTATGCATTACTTGTAGTGAGGGCCTGGAAAAAACCCTTATGGGATGTGTTGGTTGAGGTCCCAGGCATCAAAGAATTGCCAACAACACCAATGCAAGGGCTTGATTAAGATTGATAAAGATAACTTTCAGTTAATACTGATTAAAATTTTAATTTCCAAGCTTTAATTAAATTAATTTTTGAATAGGTTACACATTCAGAAGATATAACACAACGTTGAGTGAAAAGTCTTCTTTCCACCTGTGTCCCTAAACACCTATTTCATCTCTCTGGAGGCTACCAATACTGCAGTTTCTTGAGTTTCCTTCCAGAAATAGCCTATACACAGATAAACAATCGCATATATATTCTTAAAGAAAAGAATTGATTAGTGTCAGATTTTTATTGTAACAACATTATCATAAATTATATTAGGAATGCATTTTTTTCAAATAAGGGGGAATGGTTATTAGTTTTCAAATTACAAAATAATGTATTTTATTACAGAAAATATAAAAAGGAAAAGGAAGAAAATTTAAATTGCCCATTGTATTACCATTTGGAGATAACCCTTGTAGACCTACAATTATTTATACTTCTTTCCAGTACTTTTACATTGCACATACAATATATTTTATTGCAGTCTTTTTTTGTTTTCACTTACTATAGTGTTTCAACCTTTCCTAGTCATTAAGTGTGTCTTCCCAGGGGTTCCCAACCTATGGTGAGTTGTATATTTATTTCATTATATATTACAATGTAATAATAATAGAAATAAAGTGCACAATAAATGTAATTCGCATGAATCATCCCGAAACCACCCCTCGCCCCTGGTCCGTGGAAAAATTGTCTTCCATGATAACGGTCCCTGGTGCCAAAAAGGTGGGGACCACTCGTAACCATCTTTAATGGCTTGATTGTATATAACATATTAAATAATTTATTTAACCAAGGTATCTTGTTTGAAACTTGAGTTGATTATAATTTTGCACCGTTGTAAACCTTCACTTGACATATATTTAGTCTTTGTTTATTGATAACTTTATAATTCAGGTGCAAATTTCATAAGGGAGAAGACTGTCTTTGTCTTGATTACTTATATCCCCTGAGCACAGTGCCTAGCTAACTCTATTTCACTATTAGATGGCTGTATCTGCAATTAAAAAATGCAAGTTTTTGGTGAAATTAACCTCAGAAAGGATTGGGTTTCTGATATGATTTACTTTCTGGAAGACAGAACAGCATTCTCTCACCTGTAGTTAAAAATCCTGTTAAGGATATGCCAAGGGTTTGTTCATTCTCTTTTACAAAAAAAGGAATTGTGACTTGGGGTCTTAAATACAAGAGCAAAGTCATAAAAAGGGCCTCTTTTTACTAAGCAGCATCCTCTGTGATTACTACAATATTAGGACAAAAGGGTACATTTTACACCACTGGAATAAATTAACCACAGGGCACTCACACAAGCTGAAAAACATCAGATAAAATGCTCCCTGTACAAGTAACTGTAAGACAATGCCATTTAACACATCACTGAAACCTACCTCCTCAGAACAATTCCCTGTTCCTCAGGGAGGGTCTATTTAAAAAGATGACGGTCACTAGACAATTGTGGTCTTGTTTATTATTATTCCAAATGAGGCAACAGAATCCTTGTAGCTTGTTCAGTCTGCAAAGCAATCTTTCCCCATCCCTAACTGTGAGTCTCCACAGTGGGAACTAAGAAGGGTTCTTCCAGGGCGAAGGACAGAAGAGCAAAGAAGGGTTGACAGGGCAGGTTTTTATGGGTGCTGCATTGTGTCTCAGCCAAAGGTTGACATTTCAAGTCAAAAAGAATGCCTGGAGATCGCTGCTGTGTTGACAAAGCCCCATGCCTGGCTATCGAGATGTCCATGAGGACCAGGAACACTAAAGCCCTGTTGCTGTAACAACAGTATCAGGAATCACTGCACACTTGGGCGCCTAACGCCATTCTTCCTTTCAAAGGAAACTTGCACAGTCAGGCCCAGGCTAGGTTAGACTTGTGCATGTGAAAAGAAGTCTCCTGCAAATCTTTGACTTTGAATGCATTTATATAGAGAGAAGAAAAACAATCAGGTTTCTTTCTTCACTGTAAAGTAGACTTTTGACTAGTATTTGTAGAAGGAAGCTGTTTCTTAGGTTTATCCTTCCCTGAAGGTACAAAAACCACTTCTACTTGTTAATTTTTTTATGATTTTCCTTAAGATGCTAGTGGAGGAGGTTCCAATAGCCTCAAAATGATACTTTCACCACTAACTTGGCCCACATTTGCTCCATGGTGCATCTGACCTCACAATGGACTCAACATCGCAGAGAACTACATTTCTGCTTCTGTTAGGAACCAGATGCAATCAGCAAAAGTTCATCGAGTCAGGCTGGGCGCGGTGGCTCACGCCTGTAATCCTAGCACTCTGGAAGGCCGAGGCAGGCGGATTGTTTGAGCTCAGGAGTTTGAGACCAGCCTGAGCAAGAGCGAGACCCCGTCTCTACTAAAAATAGAAAGAAATGATCTGGACAGCTAAAAATATATATAGAAAAAAAATTAGTCGGGCATGGTGGCACATGCCTGTAGTCCTAGCTACTCAGGAAGATGAGGCAGAAGGATTGCTTGAGCCCCAGAGTTTGAGGTTGCCGTGAGCTAGGCTGACATCATGGCACTCTAGCCTGGGCAACAGAGTGAGACTCTGTCTCAAAAAAAAAAAAAAAGTTTATCTAGTCAGGTATATAAACTTTAAAACATATACCACTGTTCTTTTTTTGTTAACTTTTATTTTTAAATAAGTGTAGATTCATGTATTTACATTGTTGTGTATATACTACAGAAATTCCCCTAAACTCTTTCCCTTGTTTCCAGTGGTTAACACCTTCTATAACTGTAGTACACTATCAAAGCCAGGAAATTGGCATGACGTTGGTGCTATTGCTACTGGTCTTTTTGACATCTGACAGTACAAAAACTGAAAATTGAAAGTCCTAAAACCTAAGAAAAGGAATGATTTCCATCTCCTGCTAAGATCTGCTACTACCAAGGAGTAGTTTTCCATATTTCACCCTGCTCAGGCTGTTTTAGTTTTGTAACAGTCATACCTTCTTTGGGCAGAAAAATGCTGTCTCCTATAAGATTTGCTAATCCTAGTCTTAAATACACAGAGGAGCCTCCTTTGTCCCTTGCTCCCCATCCCAGACAACTTTCCATTTTTCTACTGGAAAGAGAAGGTAGCAGCTTTAGGGGGCTCTACTGATGGTGTACTTTAATGCTCTTTTTTTAAAACAAGCTTTTATTTTTAAATAATTATAGATTCACAGGAAATTTCACAAAAATAGTCCAGGGAAGTCCTGGGTACCCTTCACCCAGTTTCTCCCAAAGGTTGCATATTTAATACTCATTTTTCAAATTACTGCATTTAGAAACGATATCAATTCCTATGTTGTTTTGTTTTATTTTAAACTCAGAAACATCAGACCTTTTCTTTAACTACTCCTTTTGCCTAGTGAAAGAAAATATTTTATAGTTGAGACTCTCTTATTCAAGGGATTGGGGCTAATTATTAACCAGTTAATTGAAAATGTAGAAATCATAAAAAATGATACATGGATATTATATACTTCATCTAACTTGGCTCATATAAATGTGTTCATTCTCCAATCTTCTGATATAGGGCTGTAGAAACAAAAGTGTACTTCAATGGAAAACTATGCATTGGCTGTAGCACACCCTTCTGCCTTCTCAGATTAATTCTTGGGAGCTATTTTACAAATCTGTATATTGTAGGTAACTAATGGACATGCAATTTATGTCCCGTCTGCTAGAGATTGGTTTCCTTCTTCCCTGTGGGAAAGCCAGTCTGTGTCTATTTGCACCTTTAATTAAACATTACTCCTTACAAATTTGTTCTTTTTTGACTTTTCCTTTGAAGAATTATAACATTTGCCTTGTTCCTTCATCTGATGAGTTTAATAAAATCTAAAGCATGTGTTCATTTTTATATTTGCATGAGAGTCATGATTTTATCTTTTTCTGAAAATTATCTAACAGAGTCAAGATATTTTCTTTGAGTATTTGTTCATTGGTTAGAGTTTCTTCTATCTTTCAAAAATTATAATACATCACAGACAACAATGATTTCCAGTTCTACTCTCTATAAAATGGAGGTAGAGCTTAAAGATTAGGTGCAAGACAATTGGAGAGCTGAAAACTTCTAGATTTGTTGGACTCCTTTTTCCCTGCCCCGAGTCCTTTACTGGGGTCTCACCCACTCCTAACACAATAGCAGTTTTATTTAGCGATTCACCTCCATTTGGTATTCCCAAAGCATCCATTCAGCTTTAAGTATCACAGATGTAAGAACTTTTCCTCTTTTAATACTTATATTCACTAATTAATAACATTTAATTAAATTACCTAAGAGTCTAATCAGCATAAATAGATTTGAGAACAAGCATATCTGACAAAAGAAAAGTACAACTCAACTGGTAGGAGCAGTGCCTGCACATGACTGACTTGCTAGTCCTGGGAGCTGAATGCGCTGTGATCAGTCTGCTCATTCCATGTCCCTTAACCATGGAGTGCGCAGTGCATTCAGGGGAGGCCAGTTAAGAGGGTGTGTGGCAGAGACTGGCTACTCGTTCACCACAGTTCTTTCTCTTCCTGGGCACACAGCTAGACCTCATAGCCCAGCTTCCCTTGCAGTTGGCATGGCCGTGGGACCAAATTCCAGCCAGTGGAATTTAAGTGAAAGTGAAAACTGACTGGACTAGGTCTGCCCCATACCGACATCCCACCTACCACTCTCCAGCTTTCTTTCCCCTTCTGCTGGCTTGATGGAGACATACACCTTAAAGTTATTGATGAAGATGGTGGAGCCAGAAGACACAAGGATCCTGGGTCCCTAGATCACTGCTTGGAGGGCTTGCTGATGAGAAATATCATTTTTGAATGTTATGTGAGCAAGAGATTGACTTCCATTGTGTTTGAGCCAGTGTTATTTCTGGATTTGCTTGTTACAGCAGCTAGCATCATTATCCCCTGTCAGAGCTTCCATTGTATCCCCACAGTTGACCCTATTTCTATCAAGAGGATTATCAGTCTTTCAACGTGGATTCTCTGACAAAAAAAAAATCAATTAGCATAACTCATCTGAAGTGGTTACCTTGTTGAAACATCCTTTAAAAAGAAAGCAACTGGATTTAGGGTTCTCACATCTTTATTCACGCCACAAAAATGCATTGAGGACCTATTGTGTGCCAGGCACTGTTCCAGGCCCTGCAAATATACAGTGAACAAAGTAGACAAAGATTCTTTGAACATGAGGGTGCAGATATCTTTATGAGGTAGTGATTTCGTTTCCTTTGGGTATGTGCCCAGAAGAGGGATTGCTGGGCATATACTCAAAGCAAAGTCATTCTAATTTTAGTTTCTTTCGAAATCTCTATACTGTTTTACATAATTGTTGTACCAATCTACATTCCCATCACCAGTGTGCAAGAGTTCTCTTTTTTCTACAACCTCACCAATATTTGTTATCTTCTGACTTTTTGATAATAGCAGTCCTAACAGGTGTGAGGTAGTATCTCACTGTGGTTTTTATTTGCATTTCCCTGATGATTAGTGACATTGAGCACCTTTTTATATACCTGTTGATGATTTTTATGTCTTTTTATGAGAAATGTCTACTGAGGTCTTTTGCCTATTTTTAAATGCGGTTATTTGGTTTTTTCCTATTGAGTTATATGAGTTCTTTATATATTTTGCTGATTGACTTCTTATCAGATGTATGGTTTGCAAATATTTTTTCCCAATCCATAGGCTGCTATTTCATTTTGTTGATTGTTTCCTTTGCTGTGCAGAAGGTTTTAGTTTTATGTAGTCCCATTTATTTATTTTTGCTTTTGTGGTTTGGGCTTTTCATGTGATATCCAAAAATATCATGGTCCAGGATCTTTCCCCCTACATTCTCTTCTAAGAGTTTTAAAGTTTCTAGTCTTACATTTAGGTATTTTATCCATCGTATTCAGGTATTTTGAGTTGATTTTTGTATATGGTGTAAGATAAGGGTCTAATTTCACTCATTAGCATGTGGAAATTCAGTTTTTCCAGTACCATATATTGAAGAGGCTATCCTTTCCCCATTGTGTCCTTTTGATGCCCTTGCCAAAAATGTGTTGACCACATATGTTTGGACTTATTTCTAGGCTCTCTATTCTGTTCCACTGCTCTGTGTCTGCTTTTATGCCAGTACCATGCTATTTTGATTACTATAGCTTTATAATATAATTTAAAATCAGGAAGTGTGATGCCTCCAGCTTTGCTCTTTGCTTAAGATTGTTTTGGCAATTTGGGTTCTTTTATGTTTCCATGTAAATTTCAGGATTCTTTTTTATCTGTATCTGTGAAGAATGTCATTGGGATTTTGTTAGGGATTGTGTTTAATTTACATATTGCTTTGAGAAATACGGATATTTTAACAACATTAATTCTTCTGATCCATGAGCATGTGTTAGCTTTCCATTTATTTGTGCTCAATTTCTTTCATTAATGCCTTATATTTTTAGTGTACAGATCTTTCATCTCCTTGGTTAAATTTATTCCTAGGTATTTTTTTTGATGCTGTCATAAATGGGATTGTGTTCTTGATTTCTTTTCCAGTTAGGTCTTTATTTGTGAATTAAAATGCTACTGATTTTTGTATGTTGATTCTGTATACTGCAACTTCACCAAATTCATTTTTTCCTTCTAACAGTTTTTTTGGTGGGATCTTTGGGGTCTTTTCTGTATGTAGGATCATATCATTTGCAAATAGAGATAATTTTATTTCTTCCTTTCCTATGTGGATGCCTTTTCCATGTGTATTTAAATAGGTCAGTGAACAAAGAACAACATGCCTTGTCTTAGTCAGTTTGGGCTGATATAACAAAGTACCATAGACTGGGTGGCTTATAAACAACAGAAATATTCTTTTCACAGCTCTGGAGGCTAGGAGTCTGAGATCAGGGGCCAGTATATACTGTCAGGTTCCGGTGAGGGCTCACTTCCTGGTTGGATACTGCACAATCTTATTGTGTCCTTACATGGCAGAAAGAGAGTGAGCGAGCTCTCTGGCTTCTTCTTATAAGGACACTAATCCCATCATGAAAGCTCTCCTCTCATGGTCTAATTATCTCCCAAAGGCCCACCTTCAAATACCATGATATTGGGGATTAGATTTCAACATATGAATTTTGCGGGACACATTCAGTTCATAACATGCCCTCTATACTGAGCACTTAATTCTATACAGCCAATTAACAGATTCATTTTGGTAAATGGAGACACAGTTATTTTTGCTTCTCTTATTTAAATGAATTTCTTCTTTCATGGCATGGCTCTATGGAACACCTTTTTGCTATAATTTGCTCCTTATCCTGTTCTTTTAGGAAATGCAGTTAGGGTCTTAAAGGCTGAAGCCTGCAGCCTTGCAAGGGATTAGAGCTCAGCATTCATCAGGAAGCTGGAAAAGCTCTCCATGGAGGGAAGAGGACCACTACTTACATCATCTTTTGAAACCATCTTCTCAGTTAAAGAGGACTTCAAAAGACAAAACAAACAAACAAACAAACAAAAACAAGCAAACAAACAAAAACACATTTGGATAATGACTTGAAGGAAATTTTGTTTAAACTTTTGCTGCAGTTAAAAATCAATAATTTATATTTCCATGATCTGGTAATGATGTAAGAACCTAGCTTATTCATTAATTGGGAACAAGGACAAATGTGAAACCGGGCAAAATGACTGGGCTCTGGGGCCGGGAGAGTGGAGGCCAATTCCAGCTGACTTAAGTGAGGAGATGGGGTCAGGGGCTCCCTCCCGTGGAGAGCTCTGAGTGAGTGGGGCCCAAGGGGGCTCAGCTTGCCCTGTGGAGGTCTCAGCCACTGTGAGACTTTTCACCAACCTCAAGGAGACTTAAGAGAAGAAGAGGGTAGAGTCCTTTCTCCCCTGAATTACAATACTCTGAAACATGTGTGACCATTGGCCCATTCCTGGAGGTGGAATGGTCACTGCACACCCCCTTATCACCTAGTTCTTGCTCACCCCTCCCAATGACGGGGCAGGCTTTGGAGGACACTGTACAAAGATGCTTCTGATTTTCTGTTTGGGATTTTATTTATGCCTGTCTTAGTCCATTTCATGTTGCTATAACAGAATACATGAGGCTGGATAATTTATAAATAAAAGAGGGTTATTTAGTTCATGATTCTGGAGACCTGAAAGTACAAATATGGCCCCCAACATCTGCTTGGCTTCTGGTGAGGGCTCGTGCTGTGTCAAGACATGGTGGAGAAGTGGAAAGGCCAGCAAACACATGCGGAGCGACCAAACAGGAAGAGGAAACTTGCTGTACAACAACCCGTTCTCACAGGAACTAATCTATTCCCTTGAGAGTGAGAACTCACAGACTCCCTCGTGATGGCATTATTCTACTCATGAAGGATCTGTTATGGTGGCCCAAACACCCCCCATTATGCCCCACCTCCCAACACTGCTGCACTGGCAATTAAACTTTAACGTGAGTTTTGTGGGGATAAACCACATCCAAGCCATAGCAGTGCCTTACTCATTTCTTGCAAGGCACTGAGGTACAATTAAAGGCCCATCCTCTATGAACCCACAGAAATGTTCAGACCAGAGTAGAATAATACTAATTAAGAGCTGAAAGAGTGCAGAGAGGCTAATGATACCAAAAAGTTGTCAAAGGCATACAATCCATAGCACTAAACTCCAAGAAGTGTGTAGGGCATTTGCATCAGGACTTATAACAACACAATGGTGTCTTGAATAGATGCTTTTAGAATGTGTAGAGATAATCTTCAAATGATCATTATTACGTTCATGTTCTACAAAAGACTTTGGCATAAAATATTGTAAACTCTAACTCTGTGACAGCATTTCTAGTTGAGTAAGAGAATCTTAGTATTTGACTTTAAATGCAGCCCAACTCTGTGTGTGTGTGCATGTGTGTATGTGCACACATGTGTATTTCCCATTCTGTGCATTCCACTTGCCCTTGCCATGGCATTCAACCAGGAAGCCTGTTCTCTACTTCATTTCCTCAGGGCGTGTATGTAGCACAATGGAAAGCAGAGTGAGCCTGCAACTCTTTCAGGCTATTGTTTTCCAAAAGCCTACGCATGGATTAATACAGCAGAGAAAAATTTTCACTGCCCAGGGACTAGCCCATGCTCCCCATATTTCCCATCTCCTAGTCATGAGGTGGGGGTCATGTGACTTGCTCTGGCCAATGGGCTATGAGTGGAAGCAAACATATGACTACATCTATATAATTGTGTGTGTGTTTTAATACAACACTGTACTGCATGTATGTTCTGCAACTTTGTTTTCTAAAAAAGTATCTTGGAGGTTTTCCTATATTATTATAAATAAATTTACCTTATTCTTTTAAATTGTTATCAGATCACAATGAAAATATACCATAATTTCAACCATTCCCATACTGATGGACATTTAGATCATTTCCATTATGTTGCTCTTACAAAATTGGGAAATCTTAGAAGTGGAATTGCTTGGCAGAAAGGTATGTACTTTTACAAATTTTAAAGACCATTATTAAAAATTATTTTATTGAGTTCAACTTGCTGGCATTTTTACCTGAGATTTATGGAATTAGATTCATCAATGAGAATGTTCTGATTCTTCTAATGTTATCCTCTTTCTTTCCTCTCCTTCACTGCTCCAGAAGGGGGGATATTGATATAATTGGACTAGATTCCAGGATGTTGATGGAGCCAAGTTTATGAGTTATGAACCCTAGTGTGGTTCTCCCTATGATGCTTTGCTCTTTCTCAAGGGAGAAAAGAGGACAAACCAGACCTTACCTCTTCTGGTGGGCAGGCCCTCTCATCTCTCCCTCCCACATAGGCAGTGCAGCACATTCAGCCGTCAAGCCTCAGCAAGGAGCTGGTGAAAAGATCTGAGTTTAGAAGGAAGAAAAGCTCTACCCCTGTACCCAAGTCCTGTGGCCACACAGGGTTGCCAGGTTACCTTGCACTAAGGTCAGAGGCACCTAAAATAAGGAAATGCTTTATTGTCCTCTGCCATTGTCCGTCATGTGTACCCATTTCCCAGGAACTGCAAGAACAGGGTGATCTGGCCAAGGCAAGATTCAGCCCATTCCCGAATATCATTTTCATATGATCAAAATCTCATCCCAAGAGTATTTTATTTGCCAGGTTTTAGTATCAGCATCTGTTTCAAAGAATGGTTTGAAATATCCAAGTGTTTGGGATTTTTGCTTAAATATATTAATAAAATATTGTTATTCAGTTCTTCTTAATATGCTATTGGGATGTGGACGCTATCGGGATGCTACAAGGCATCCAGCTCATTTAAAACGATGCCACATTGCAAAGGTGTTGGTTAACAAGAATATGAGAGGGAAAGGTAATTTAAAAATACTGCTTTGTGCCATTTAAAATTGAAATGTGTCCTGTTAAAAACCCATTCAAATCCAGTGAGGTTTTCACTGTTTCATTAAAATTCAACTCTAGGTGAACACAATATTACTGGGATGACAGAAATTTCCTTTTGGAGACAACTAAAGCCAACCATTGGTCAATACAGCATATATTAATAATTAACAGGGCAGGGTGTGGAGTCAGGTCGCCTGGGTTCAAATTCTGGAGCCACTAGCTGAGTGGCCTTGGAGTAGTTACTTAATCTTATGTTTCAGTTTACGTATCTATTAAAATTGGGATCATTATGGTATCTCCTTCATGGAACTTTTCTAAATATTAAATGAGGTAATATATTTAACTTAGAATATTGTCTGACATTCAATCAATTCTAGCTATTATTTCAAAGTCTTAATTCAGTCTGGTAAAAGTGCATATAGTAATTGCAGGGCGTGGTAGAACAAAATGCTCCGTTCCTCATGAATGATGTTAAATTGAGACCCACAAGCCTGCATTCACTCCTCAAACAATGCACACTGAACTTAACAGTATATATAAATTTCTGTTTTCACTCTACCTTCTCCCACCCCCACCCACCTCTCCCAAGGCTGCTTCTGACGGCCAAATCTCCCTTCACCAGAAGTGCCAACCAAGGTTCCACAGGGAATGCTGCCTGATTTAGGCACTCCCCACATTCCTCCTTCCTCTTCAGAGAGAATGCCTCTGTTTTAATTCCACCTCAGAATCTTTCTCACACACATATACCATTCCCTTGAATTGCCATTGTCCTTTCCCTCTGGTTCCAGTTTTTGTGGTGGGCTTAGGAAAATTGCTTTTCTTTCCTTCATTTCATTTATCACCCTCCCTCCCCAAAGATTCTAATCATGGTCATAAGCCTAAGCAGTGTTAGTGAGAGACTTGCATAAAGACAAAGAAAAACTATTCAACCCGAAAAGTAAACAGCACAAAGGTCAAATAACAATGGAAGTCTTGTCACGGGGCAGTACATAGTTGCCAAGTGTATGGTACTCACAAGTGATGCTTTGAGGCTGGACAGGTGAAGAGAAATTGTTGGGGCTGGAGCAACTGTGAGAAGGCTTTGGCAACAGAGAAGAGCTTGGGCTGCCCCTGAATGGGCTGTGGTTCCCAAATGGTGGCAATACTGGAGGCCTGAGTAAAGGCATCTGTGCTTAGAGGCAGGGACCAAGTTAGTCTCTCTGCTGGAAGGTTTGTGTTGGGGGCCATGGGCAAAGAGGCTGAGAGTATAATCTGAGCCCTGAATAACAAAGTCAGGAGGTTAGACATTAAGGATGGCATTGATATAAACGTCAATTACTGAGGTTGAAAGTAGGATACAAATTATCTATACAAATGTAAATTCAAAACAAATTTGTCACAAGTTCAGTACAATGGTGTATCACCACTGCATTAAAGGTATTTTTATTCCAAATCACTGAATAAACAAGAAATAAGGCAAATCTACCTGTGGCTAGCTGAAGTCCATATCAATTGTATAATACTTCAAAATGAACTTAAACTTCAGCTCACTTATCTTTCTACAATTTAAGCAATGTTTAACATTTTCATAAGAATGTATGCTTACAGGCATATAAACATAATATGCAGAAAGAGTCATCTGTAGAGACTTTACATATATGTGGCAAGTGTCCCAGGGAAAGGAGCAGCATGGGGTGAAGGTGGGGACAGGAGTGCCTGGTGTGACCGCATGTGGCAGTGTGTTTGGCTGTGTGATGCTGTATGCTCTGTCTCACCTGAGTGACCCCAGAATATTAGTTTGGCAGGGTGTGGACAGGAGGGATTAACGTGGGTGGCACTGGTAAATGTGGGTGAGGCTGGTGTACTGTTCTGCTTCTGAACAGAATCTTCAGTACTGTCAGGTTTTTGTTTGTTTTTGGTGGTGCAGATGGCAGGTGTCATTTGCAGGGCCAAAGGTATACAATCTAACAAGTGTCAGGAATGTTTTGCGATAGAGGCTCAAACCTTTCAGTAGTTTTAAAATTATAAATGCATTAAAAGAATGAAGAAAATATAAACCCTTGTGGATGAAGTAGACTTTTCTGTTGGGGTTAGAATTATTCGGTTCTAATATTAACTATGTTTTATTCGATTTTCAACTCAAAAACCTACAAATCATCTGCTAAGTTCTTCAATTTTAAAATCTAAAACACAATTTAATACCTCAATATTCTAAAAACAATACTTGCTGTGGGATCTTTTAATAAGAATTTAAAGATACTTTTTCATAAGCACAATTTTATTTCCTAATGACTGAAAAAACAGGAATATATTTTGAACCTTTTGCTTACTAGATAAGGTAAAACTAAAAACTAAAATAAGGGTTAAAAACAAAGCTGAATGGAGAAAATAATGCCTGTAAAAATATTCTTATCTAGTAGATAAGAATATTCTTGGTAACTGCAGCTCCCGCCTCCAAAATTGCTAATTTGCAAAATTGCAGCTCACTGTCCCTCCCAGCTGTCTCAGCTCCACGTGCCATGGCTAAGCTTTTACAACTAATTGCCTCACCTCTTTAAGTTTCTTTCTCTCAACTGTGCAATGAAGAGAACATCCTCTCATTGCGTTCAGGTGAAAATTAAACAAAATGACGCAGAGGTAAATGCTCTGCACTCTGGAAGGACGCACAGAAGTTCGTTTGTAACGTTTCCTGCAGTCCACTCGCCTCCCCGCAGCCACTGGCGGCTTGTTCCACAGTCTGCTGGCAACCTGGCTCCCTACCCAGGCGCATCTGTGTATTTATTTGTTTGTTAATCTAATTCATTAATATTTTCCATTGTTGTTCATTTTCCGAGTGACGGCAGGCGCAGGGAGGCGAGGCCCCCTGCTAGGACGGCCAGAGCAGAGGTCGACCCGACCCTTGGTGGTCCCGGACGCCCGCTGTCCGAGCCTCGCCCGGCAACAGGCCGCGCAGCCCCGCCCCCTGGGCCCCGACATTCCCAGCCCCCTCTGCGGGCGCGCTCCGTGGGCGGGGCCGGCGCGGGGAGCCGCGCCGCGATTGGCAGTGTCCGAGCAACCGCGGAGACTCCGTCGTCAACGGCCGCGTGGGCCGCGTCCCGAACCAGCGGCGGCTCGCGTCACAGAGAAATAGAACCGCTGGAGTCCTTCGCGCCGAGCCCATACCCACCTGTGGGATGCTTGCCTCGCCCGCCCTTTCGGGCCTGACGGCTCCCGGAGGATGGGAGGGCGGCTGCTGAACGGGAGCCGCCTCGTCTTCCACCCGACAGTTTGCCCAGTAAGTGTGGGTTACGACCCGGCCGCGCCACAACCGCTGAGGTGCTGAGCTGCGTAGGGAAGGCTCGGAAGCGTACAGTTTCCGCGCTGGACTACACTGCCACTTTACACGTGTGGAAACGGTACCAGGAAAGCTTAGTGACTTGCCCACACCCATTTAACTCTTTGGTACCAGGTCAAGCTGAGCGACAGGGTGCCGACCGCTCCTCTGGAGGTCTTTCCGCCGACCCTCACTCCCAGCAAAAGCTCAGCCGCCCCGGTGCAGGACCAGCTCTCCTAGTTTGTGTCTATGCCGTAGGCCAGCAGTAATAAGGTGAGAAGGTCTACTTGGGCTTTCTTTGGAGGTAACACAGAACCAGAAGAAATTTATTTCCAATAAATAATGATAAATATGAATAGCCCCAAACCAAAAGCGATCTTTTAGCAATAAAACTTTGCACAACTTTCTATCCTGGAAAGGCCTCTGGCTCCCTCCCATTCCACACATACATGGTTTCACAATCACATCACCTTCTTATGTGGGCATAAAACCTAATAACTAGGTTTAGTTTCCACTTGGTAGAGTTTTCCCTTTCATTTTCTTGGGAGCTCTACGTTTCTTTCTTCTTAGCAATTCTCTTCCCCCTAAAGCACTCCAGTTATTCTCAGATATTCTTCTCTTGATCCTATTTTCTCAACCGTGGGACAGACAGTCCATTTCAATCTCCTTGCCTCTGCCGACATTATTTGAGCAGATGATCACAGTCTAGCCTTGCTCCTCAAGGGCAGAAAAATGTGGAGAGGTTAAGTGTTTCTGGGGAAAAATTCCAGCAAGATATTATCATGGAACTTCATCCCAGCTTCCTTTCTTCTTGGAACAATCATAGTTCAAAACTCACATAAATCACAAGATACAGCCTCTCAGTCCACTTTTTCAGAAACTAACAGGAATATAGGAAGTTTGGGGTGTTGATAAGAAAGCAGGTAGAATCTTACTGAATGTTTAAACTGAATTAATGGACTCTAACTCTTGCACTGTCCCTCAACCTCTGACCACCTCAACCTCTCTCAGGACATGCCAACTTCCAGACTCACCAGGGCAGCTGAGGGGCATCTCTCTGCTGCATAATTGAGTTCCTACTTCCTTTACTTGGGGCCTTTGGATTTGTGCCAGCTTAACCTTTCTATTTGTTCCCAAAGCTTTGCTTGCCCATGCCTTCAGCTCAGACTTTCACTTCCTTTTTTTCCCTTTTACACTTCCTCCTTCTACTAAGGAAATCCCTTCCTATTTCCCCAAATTCTGTGGCTGTTAGGAGCCACTCTTGTGGCTTTTAAAACTTAGGGAAATGTTCAACTGGGGTATGTTGTTGTTTCTGACTTCTGGGTTTCTCAGTCTCCCAATTTGTAATCTCAGATGAGGAAACTAAATAATAGTAAACAAACAAACAAATAAATAAATAGCATTGTTATATCCAGAAAAAATGTCTCTTTTTAAAGACAGAGGTTTTTTGCTGGTAGCAGCCTTGTTAGAACTTTGAAGTGAGTCTTTTGTCTTTTTGAAAAAAATCAAGGTTATCTCAGTAATTCTGAGTCATAAGTTTCATTCATCTCAATCCTCATATAAAGTGCCTGCTGTACATAAGGCACTATGCTGAGAACCTTCATATAGTTTTGTCCCTAAAGCCATTGAACCTTCTCTAAGCCTAGAAAGGGCAAACCTGAATGCCCAAGGCCATAGTGATGAAATATCAAAGCAAAAGTTAGGGCTTTCCCAGGAGATGCTGCAGAAGGTTGTTGAGGGAATCTGGAGAGGCTTAATGGAGGAGGAAGTGTTTGATATGGGCCTTGCAGGCTGAAAGTCTACACAGGAGGACTGCCTGAAGCCAGCCTGGAGATGGGAAGGCAGATAGGCTGTGTGTGCGTGAGATGGGGAGCATGGAGGGCAAAGGTGGTTACTTGGTTAGGTCCTTACCCCAAGCAGCCTTCCTTACTCTAACAGAGTAGTTCCCATTCCATTCAAATAAAAAGATTTCTTGTTAGGAGATGCCCTCTCTCCCTTTCTTTCCTTGTTTTCTGTAATTGCTTTCTTTCATTTCTGACAGTACAGGTATTCTTGGACTATAAAATCCTAGAGTTAAGGTCTGAATCAGAATGAACTTACAGGTTCTCAGAATCAATACAGGCAGTCAGACTTTATTTTACATTAATTTTTTTAAAAAAAATTATATAATTGCAGAAGGGACTGGGACGTGCGCCTTAAATAGGTGGGAGAATTTTTGATTGACTTTTGCTTGGAATAAAAAATATGTCCCTTTGGCTTAGAAACAAAACCTATGACCCTCTTTTGAACCCCTCTTTAAGGTTCTAAAATCCACTTTAGAAAATCTTACTAGGGCAGTTTATGGAAAAGTGCTCCCTTTTAAACTTAGGACTTGTAGCTCCCTCCAGCAAGAAGATTGTAGGAGGTGGGTGTGTTTCAGGGAAGACAAAGATTAACTGGAAATGATGAAATAGTCAAAAATCATTCTTCTGAGCTTCCCTTTCTTGTTTCTATAGGAACAGTTGACCAAATTTAAAAGACCTCCAGCTTCTGTCTTTGTGGAAAGATACCCTAAAGAAAGTTGAAACATATTAGTTTGCCCTTGTTTTCATGTTCTGTGATTCATAGCTTCATAGCTCAGTATGACTGGAGACTTAGGGATAAGAGTACGTGAAGTGAAAGTGAGTATCATGAAACAAAACACAATTACTAAAGGACAACGACTTTTAGCTTATTTATTTGTACATAGCTCTTTCCAATATATGAAGTGTGTATCCACGCATAACTCATGCATTGTCACCTTTGTCCTATCCAGTAGCCCTGGGTGTTAGGGCAAGCAGGCGTTGGTTAATGTAGAAAGATGGAAGCATTTGCTTAAAGTGGCAGAATGGGCTTATACTGAGCTTTGATTCTAAACTTTTCTGCTTCAGTATGATGCTTTCCAAATACTGTATTATTCTCATCAAATTGAGCCCCTTGTAGAAAGAAAGCAAGGTCTTCATCAATAATATGAATTTGTATGATTTTGAAATTCAACATATGTGGATAATGCAAATTCACATAAAACCTTGAAATGGAAATCATTATCTTTAAAAGCTTGAAAGTGACAAGCTAGGAAGTTTATGGAGCCTGAGCTCTGGGAATAAAGATTAGTGCTCTTTGCCTTCCATGAGGACCCGGGAGCCCTACTAGGATGCAGTGTTACTGGAACACAGCTGTAGGCTTGTCCCATAGGACCAGGCTGGAGGAGGTTAGTTGTAAAGACAGCAGAGTGGTTCAGAAATGGCTTTGACTCCTGCTTCTCTCACTTACTGGCTGTGGCAGAACGTCTTTAAATTCTCAAAGCTTCCAATTCCTGAAACATAAGCAGAGTGTTAACAGTGAGTAACTGATAATGGTTATGAAGAACCTGTGAGATAGTGCATATAAAAAGATAGTCCAATTTGTGGCCAAGAAGTGGAAGTTGCTGCAGTTGTTTGTATTATAATAAAGGCTATAGAACACAGACTTTGGAGCTGAATGCCTGGGTTAGAATCTCCCACCCCTTTCCCGCTGTGAGATTGTGGCCAAGTTAACCCTTCTTTGTGTTGGTTTCCTTATTTGTAAAATGGGAATAAAAGTAGTACGTACCTTATAAGGTTATTGTAAGGATTAAATTTATATTGCATATAACATAATGTTAAATTAGTGTTTGCTAATAATAATACTTCTAACTTCTTTACACAAAGCCTCCCTTGCTTGAGTACAACTGATTTTTGTATTTGACTGAATTTCCATGTCATAACACTGAGACTTTCAGGAAATACAGTTAGAGAGCTTTTGAAATGGGTAAAGGGAGTATTTTCATTGTTAAAAAGTTTTACAGTTCCGGAGATCAATTTACATGTATTGCGCACTCTGGATACAGATGTAAGCACAGCTTTCTACACTTCCCCCAAGTTACCAGGCCTTGCCCAATTGTGGCGAGTGGGTTAGGATTGCATTACAATTTAGCCACTCCTTTCCTCTTGTGTACACTAGCTATATTCAGAAAGGTCTAGATAAGCCTGATATATTGCATATTGTGTTGAGTCCAGTAGATCCCAGAACAACTGGCTATGTGAACCAGAATGTTTAAGTCCAATATTAGAGCAAGGTCCCAGAAAGTAAAACATTCAGAAAGTGGCACATGTGTTTCAGCTGTGCTGAGCTGTGATCTGGTTCTCATCCTGCCACCAGCTCCCAGTTAGCTACTGCAACTGTAGAACAAGTATATTTCCTCTCCAGTTTTATCCTCTTTATCCTCATTGGAAGCAAAATGTCAGGTGTGATTGTAACTGAAATACAGATATGTAGTGAAGGTTCTAAGGAGAGTGTTTATTTTTCCAAAGGGGAAGAGCTTTGTATTTTTATGATTATAGAAGTAAATCCTATTTTAGAAATGTTTAAATAATGCAAAAATCTAAACAATATAAAAAAGGCAAACACCACACTTCAACTACACAGAGAAAACTACAGTAAACCTGTTAGTGTACATCTTTCTAGATGTTTTCCTGTGTATCTATGTGTCTATACATATGAATATTGAGTTTTTTGGATACCTCTTAGCAATACATGTGGTTATCTCCTTTTCCAACAAATATACATCTGTATTATAATTTTAATGGATAAATAGAATTCCATTTCATGGGTGTACCATAGTTTATATTTAGCCAATCCTCTGTTGATGTAAGATTATTTCTAAGTTTTCAGGAAGTCTGAGTTTGACAATTGTCCTTGCAGGGGATCCCTGTGACTTAGATCCTGATTCTGAGATGGAGAAATCAGGTTCATCTTCTACCATCTCTCAGCAGCAGCTGCAGAGGCAGGAGAGTCTGAGCAGCACCAAAGCAGACTTGGTTGAACAGAGTCTCATTTCATCGGAGAAATGGCTTCAACTGTATGGGCTTAAGAGCAAAAAATTGACCTTGAAACAGATTTTGTCACAGATCGGATTCCCACATTGTGAAGGTATAGTACTCACAAAAACCCAGCATGCTGCTGTTTAGCCTTTGAAGAAGCTGCATCAGCTCTGAAGGCCCCTCAAAAACCACAGGTTTCTGAGCTTGCTGTGATCTCATGTCCCTATCAGTAGAAAATGCCTGTGCATGCACCCCCTATATGTGTATATCATATACATGCATAATTGTCAAAACACATATTTAGTATTAATAATGCTTAATTTTACCCTTTCTTTATTTTTTAAATTGACAGATAAAATTGTACATATTTATGATGTACAACATGATGTTTTAAAGAATATACATTGTGGAATGATTAAATCTGGCTAATGAACAAAATCATTACCTCATATAGTTATCATTTTTGCAGTGAAAACACTTAACATCCACTCTTTTTGCATTTTTCAAGAATATAACATATCATCATTAACTATGATGACCATGCTGTACAATAGATCTCTTGAATGTATTTCTCCTAACTGTAATTATGTATCCTTTGACCAACATCTTTCCAACCCTTTTTCCCCTCCATCCACCCCAGCCTCTGATAAGCACCATTCTGCTCTCTACTTCTATGAAGGCTACTTTATTAGATTCCACAACATGAGTGAGTGAGATTATGCGGTATTTGTCTTTCTGTGCCTGTCTTATTTCACTTAATGTAATGCCCTTCAGGTTCATTCATGTAGTTGCAAATGCCAGGATTTCTGTCTTTTTGATGGCTGAATAGTATTTCAGTGTGTATGTATACTACATTTTCTTTATCCATTAATTTTTGGATGGACACTTGAGTTGATTTCATATGTTGGCTATTGTGAATAGGTGCTGCAATAAACATGAGAATGCAGGTATCTCTTCGACATACTGATTTCATTTCCTTTGGATATATACCTAGAAGTGGGATTGTTGGATGATATAGTAGTTCTAATAGTAGTTTTTTTGAGGACCCTCTATACTTTTTTCCGTAATGCCTATACAAATTTACATTCCTACCAACAGTGTGTACAGGTTCCCTTTTCTCCAACCCTTATCTTTTTGATAATAGCCATTCTAGTAGAAGTAAGATGATATCTCATGGTGGTTTTGATTTGCATTTCCCTGATGATTAGTGATATTGAGCATTTTTTCCTATACTTATTGGTCATTTGTATGTTTTCTTTTAAGAAATGTCTATTCAGGTTTTTTGCCCATTTTTAAATCAGGTTATTTGGTTTTTTGCTATTGATTTGTTTGAGTTCCTTATATATTTTAGATTTTTATCCCTTATCAGTTGCATACTGTGCATATATTTTCTCCCATTCTATAGATTGTCTCTGTTGATTTTTTCCTTCACTTTGCAGAAGCTTTTTAGTTTGATATAATCCCGTTTATTTTTGCTTTCATTACCTGTGCTTTTGAGATCGTATTAAAAAAAGCATTGCCCAGACCAATGTCATAGAGCTTTGCCCTGTTTTATTCTAGTAGTTTCGTATCTTCAATTCTTACCTTTAAGTCTTTAATCCATTTTGAGTTGATTTTTGTATATGGAGAGAGATAAGGGTCTAATTTCATTCTTCTGCATGGAGATATAGTTTTCTCAACACCTTTTATTGAAGAGATTATCCTTTCCTCATCGTGTGTTCTTGGCACCTTTGTTGAAAATCAGTGGGCTATAAATATGTGGATTTATTTTTGGGCTCTCTGTTCTGTTCCATTAATCTGTGTGTCTATTTTTATGCCATGCTGTTTTGGTTAGTATAGCTTTGTCATATATTTTGAAGTCAGGTGGTATTATGCCTCTGGCTTTGTACTTTTTGCTCAAGATTGCTTTGGCTATTTTGGTATTTTTGTGGTTTCATACAAATTTTAGGATTGTTTTTTCTATTTCTGTGAAGAGTGTCATTGGTATTTTAATAGGGATTACATTGAATTTGCTTAATTATTAATTAGGTCAGGTGCATACATATTTATAATTGTTATATCCTCTTGCTGAATTGACTACTTTATCATTATGTATTGAACTTATTTGTCTCTTTTTACTGTATTTGACTTAAAGTCTATTTTATTTGATATGAGTGTAGTGACTCCTGCTATCTTTTGGTTTCTATTTGCATGGAATATTATTTCTACCTCTTCACTTTCAAACTATGTGTCCTTACAGGTGAAGCAAGTCTCTTGTATGTAGCATATACATATATCTTGTTTTTTAATTTATTCACCCACTCTATGTCTTTTGGTTGAAGAATTTAATCTGTTTACATTCAAAATAATTATTGATACTATGCTGGTCTCATAAAATGATTTGGAAGTGTTCACTTTCTCCTCTGTGTTCTAATGGTGTTTGTACATGGTTGGTATTGTTTTTTCTTGTTTGATAGAACTCACCAGTGAAACTTATCTGAGCCTAGATTTTTATTTGTGGGAAGAGGTTGATAAAAAATTTAATTCCTTTAATAAATATAGGGCTATTCTGCTTCATCATGCCAATTTGGAAGGTTGTATTTTTCAAAGGATTTGTTCATTTTATCAACATTTTCTAATATATTGACAAAACATTGCACATAATATTCCCTTGATAGCCTTTTAATGGCCTTAGGATCTGTAGTGATGTCACCTCTTTCATTCCTGATACCAAAAATCTGTGTTTCCTCTCATTTTTTTTCTTAATAAGTCTTATTAGGTGTATATTGTAACTCCCTTCAAAGAATTTTAGGTTTTTAAATTTTTTTCTATTCTTTATTTTCTATTTCAATATCTGCCTTAATCTTTATAATTTATTCCATTCTACTTACTTTAAGGTTAATTTGCATGCATTCCTTTTTCTAGTTTTTTTAAGGTGAAAACTTAAATAATTGATTTTAAACCTTCTTGTTTTCCAGTATAATCATTTAAGGCCGGGCGTGGTGGCTCACGCCTGTAATCCTAGCCCTCTGGGAGGCCAAGGTGGGTGGATCACTCGAGGTCAGGAGTTCGAGACCAGCCTGAGCGAGACCCTGTCTCTACTAAAAATAGAAATAAAAAATTAGCTGGACAACTAAAAATATATATAGAAAAAATTAGCTGGACATGGTGGCTCATGCCTGTAGTCCCAGCTACTCAGGAGGCTGAGGCAGTAGGATTGCTTAAGCCCAGGAGTTTGAGGTTGCTGTGAGCTAGGCTGACGCCAGGGCACTCACTCTAGCCCGGCAACAAAGTGAGACTCTGTCTCAAAAAAAAAAAATAAATAAAAAATAAATAAATTATAAGTATTCCTCTAAGCATTGTTTTAGCTGAATGCCACAATTCTTGATAGGTAGTGTTTCACTATTATTGATTTGAAAATATTTTCTTTTTTTCTCTTTTGTTTGTTTTCTTTGATATACTTTAAAAATGTGTTGTTTAGTTTTCAAATATTTTAGGACTTTTAAAGATATATTGTTTTTGTTGGATTTCTAATTTAATTTCATTGAGGTCAGAGAATATAATCTGTAAAATATTAGTCTTTTTAAATTTACCAAGATTTGTTTTATGGTGATGTTTTAGTGAACATCTTACACATACTTGAAAAGACTGTGAATTCCACAGTTGTTAGGTAGTCCTTGCAAATGTTAATTAGGTCAATATGGTTGAACGTGTGGAAGACATAGTCTATATATTGATATTTTTATTGTTGTTTAGATTTGTCCATTTCACCCTTAGTTTTGTCTATTTCATTCATGTATTTTTTTTTTTTTTTATACAGGGTCTCACTCTGTCATCCCAGCTCGAGTGCAGTGGCATCATTACAGCTTACTGCAACCTCAAATTCCTGAGCTCAAGCAATCCTCCTGTCTCAGCCTTCTGAGTAACTGGGACTACAGGCATATGCCACCATACCCAGCTCATTTTTCTATTTTATTTGTAGAGACAGGGTCTTGCTCTTGCTCAGGCTGTAGGCTGGTCTTGAACTCCTGACCTCAAGTGATCCTCCCTCCTTAGCCTCCCAGAGTGCTAGGATTACAGGCACAAGCCACTGTGCCCGGCCTTGTTCATTGATTTTGTAGCTTAAATGCATATACACTTAGGATTTTTATGTCTTTCTGATGACTTGACAAATTTTAATAATTTTGAAATATCCATATTTATCTCAGTTAATAGATCCTATTTTGATGTTTATTTTGTCTGATATGAAATAGCCACTGCAGCTTTCTTATGTTCATTTTACATGGCGTATGTGCTTACATTCTTTTACTTTTAAATATCTGTAGTCTCTATATTTAAAGAGTGCTTCTTATAGAAAGCATATAGTTGGGTTTTGTGTTTCTAATCCAGTCTAATAGTCTCTCTTTTAATTAATTAAATTAGTTGATTAATTTAATTAATTAGTGTTTGGTTCTGTATATTTAATGTAATAATTGATATAGTTAAATTTAGGTCTACAATTTTACTATTTTCTATTTGTCCAATCTTTTTATTTCCACTCTGTTTCTCCTTTTGGCTTTCTTTTATGCTAAGTGGATACATTTTAGTATTTCATTTAATTCAATTTTTATTTTTCCATTTAAATTTCAATAGGCTTCTTAGGTGCCTTTTTGCATTGTATTTTCAGTAATTGCTCTAGTGATTACATTCTTAACTTGTCACAATCTACTAAAAGTTAATTTTGTGCTACTTCATGTAATATGAGAGAATTGTGAATACCTCCACTTACCCTACTCCTGTCCTTGGTGTTATTGTTTTAATATATTTTATTTCTACATATGTCATAAATTCGACAATCCAGTGTCATAATTTTTGTCTTTAAAGGTCATTTGTTTTTTAAAGAAACTGAGAAGAAATTTAGCCTTTTAAGAGCCACACATATTTATCACTTACAATATTCTTCTTGTAAAATTGGTGGTTTATCTAATGTTATTTTATGAAGAGTTTCTTTTAAGCATTTCATATAGTGCAAACCTACTGGTGACAGATTTTCTCAGTTTTTTAAAATCTGAAATTGTCTTTATTTCAGCTTCTTTATTTATTTACTCATTCATTCATTTATACATCTATACTTTATATTCTAAAATAATCATAGATTCTTACAAGTTTGCAAAGATAGTATAGAGAGACCCGATGTAACCTTCACCCAGTTTCCCCAATTGTTGTATTTGTAAAATTATATAATAGTATAATATCAAAATCAGGAATGTAATTTTATCACTTGTGTAGATTTCTGTAAACACCACCACAATCAAGATACAAAACTATTTATCCCCACAAAGATCTCCTTTGTGCTACCCCTCCTATTTTTTTTCTAAATGTTTTATAGTTTTACTTTTTATATTTAGCTTGTAATCTACTTTGAGTTAGTTTCTGTATAAGGTTCATTTTTGACTATGGATATTCAGTTGCTCCAGCATTTTTTATTTGAAAGACTATCCTTCCTCCTTTGAATTGCTTATGCATCTTTGTCAAAAATTGGTTGTATTTATATTTCTGGGTTCTCTATTCTATTCATTTGTGTCTATCTCTCCATCAATACCACACAGTCTTGATTACCATAATTAAATAATATCTTGAAATTGAGCAGACTGATTCTTCCTACTTCATTTTTCTTTGAAATTAGTTTAGCTACTGTAGTTCATTTGCTTTTCCAAATAAATTTTAGAATAACTGTGTCTATGTCTATGAAAATATTGCTGGGATTTTGATTGGTATTATATTAAATCTGTATATAAATTAAAGGAGAATTGACATCTTTACTATGCTGAGTCTTCCAGTCCATTAACATGGACTATTTTGCATTTCATGTATTTATATCTTCTTTGATTTCCTTCATCAACTGTCTTACAATTTTCATTGTACAAGTCCTGTGCATGTTTGGTTAGATTTATACCTAGGTATTTAATTTTTTTGAGTAGTTGTAAATGGCGTTTTATTTTAAATTTTGGTTTCCACATATTTATTGCTAGTATGTAGAAATATGATCATTTTTGCATGTTAATCTTTTATCCTGTAATCATGCTGAACTCACTTATTAGTTCTAAGAGGGTTTTTTTTTGGCAGGGGATAGACTCCAAGGAATTTCTAGGTAGACCATCATGTCCTCTGCAAGTAGAGAAAGTTTATTTTTTCCTTTCCAATCTATATGCCTTGTATTTCCTTTTCTTGCCTTATGCTGGCTAGAACTTCCAGTACTATGTTGAATAGAAATGGTAAGAGTGGATGTCCTTGCACTTAGGGGAGAGCTTTCAGTCTCTCACCACTAAGTATGATGTTAACTGTAGGTTTTCTACAGATTTTTAAAAAAATCAAATTGAGGGAGGTCCCCTATATTTTTGTTAATCTGAGATATTTTATAATTATTAGGTGTTGAATTTTGTCAATTTTTTCTCCATCAATTGATAAGATCCTGTGATTTTTCTTTGTTAGTCTGTTAATTTGATGGATTACATTGATTGATTTTTGAATATTGATCCAGCCTTGCTTGCATCCCTGGAATAAACTGGGTCATTTTTCAAAATTCCTTTTATATTAGATATTGCTGAATTCTATTAGCTAATATTGTGTTAAGAATTTTTGCATCTGTATTCATGAGGGACATCAGTCTGTAGTTTTCTCTTTTTTTTGATTACTGGTTTTGTCTGGTTTTGGTATCAGAGTAATACTGGCTTCATAAACTGAGTTGGGAAGTATTCTTTCCTCTTCTGTTTTCTAGAAGATGTTGTATAATTACTTATTCCTTAAATGTTTGGTAAAATTCTCCAGTGAACTCCTATAGGCCTAGAGATTTTTTTTTGAAGAATTTTTAAATTACAAATTCAATTTCCCTGGTAGATATAGGACTATCCAAGTTACCTATTTTGTATTGTGGTAGTTTGTATTTTATGTGGATTTGATTCATTTCATCCAAGTTGTCCAATTTATGTGTATAGAGTTGTTTGTAGTATTCCCTTATTAGTCTTTGATGTCTATAGGTTCTTTAGTAATATATCCTGTTCTTTCTTTGGGGGATTTTTTTTTTTTTTTTGGTGGAGACAGGGTCTCACTCTGTCACTCAGGGCTAGAGTGCAGTGGTGCACTCATCAGAGTTCACTGCAATCTCAAACTGCTGGGCTTAAGTGATCCTCCTGCCACAGCCTCCTGAGTAGCTGGGGGTATAGGTGTGTGCCACCATGCTGGCTAATTTTTCTATTTTTTGTAGAGACAGGGTCTCCCTCAGGCTAGTCTTGAACTCCTGGCCTCAAGTGATCCTCCTGGCTCAGCCTCCCAAAGTTCTAGGATTACAAGTGTGAGCCACCATGCCTGGTCTTATTTTTGATATTAGTAATTTATACCTCCTCTTTATATTTGTCAGTCTTGCTAGAAGTTTGTCAATTTTATTGATCTTTTAAAAATACCAGCTTTTCGATTAATTGATTTTCTTTATTGTTTTTGTGTTTTCAATGTCATTGATTTCTACTTTGATCTTTATTATTTATTTCCTTCTGTTTGTTTTGGCATTATTTTCCTCTTCTTTTTCTAGTTTCTTCAGGTGAGAGCTTAGATTATTGATTTGAGATTTCATCTCTACTTATGTAAGCATTTAGGGTTATAAATTTCCCTCTAGGCATTGCTTTAGCTGTGTCCCACAAATTTTTATATGTTTATTACCATTTCCATTTAGTTTAAAGTCATTTTTATTTTTGTTGAGACTTCCTCTTTGACTCATGGATTTTTTAGAAGCATATTGTTTAGTTTCTAAGTATTTGGAGATTTTCATGTTATCATTTTATTATTGATTTCTAGTTTTTCCCCATTTTGGACAGAGGACATACTTTGGTTTCAGTTGTTTTAAATTTTTTGAGGTTTGTTTTATAGCCAAGGATAATCTTTGTCTTGGTATATGTTTCCTGGGTACTTGAAAAGAATGTGTACTCTGTTGTCGCTGTATAGAACTTTCTATAAATGTCAATTATATCCTGTTCATTGATGGTGATGTTGATTATCCTTACTGATTTTCTTCCTGTTGCTCTATTAATTGTTGAGAAAGCAGTATTAAAGTTTCCAGCTATAATTATGGATTTGTCTATTTCTTCTTTCAGTTCTATTGGCTTGTGCTTCACATATTTTGCACTTCTATTGTTTGGTACATATGTATTTAGGATTACTATCTCATTCTAGTGGATTGACACTTTCATCATTGTGTAATGTCCTGCTCCGTCCCTAGTCATGTTCTGTGCTCTGAAGTTTACTTTTCTGATTTAGTCAGTTCTGATTTCTTTTATTATTAATGTTTGTATGACGTATCTTTTTCCATCCTTTTATTTTTAATATATGTATATATTTATATTTGAAGCAAATTTCATGCAAACACCGTATTGTTGGGTCTTTAAAAAAATCCTCTTTGTCAACTTCTGCCTTCTATTTAGTATATTTAGACTATTTACATTTGGTATAATTATTAATATGTTAGGGCTTATCTGCTATTTTATTTTTTTCTGTCTTTTTCTCTGTTTTGGCATATCTATTTTTTTCTTGCCTATCTTTGGGTTACTTAAACAGTTTAGAATTCCATTTTTATTTATCTATAATGTTTTCTAGTATATGTGTTCATATGGCTTTTTTAGTGGCTGTGCTAGGTATTACATTATGAATACATAAATCATCAAAGTCTACTGGTATCAACATTTTACCAGTTTGAGTTATGAGTGGAAACCTTATTTCCCTCTATGTCCCTTTACCCTTCCCATTTATAATAAAATGTGTTATTTGCTCTTTGTACATTGAGAATCACATTAGACTGTGATATAATTTTTGATTCAACCATCAAACATAATTTATAAAACTCAAGAAGAGAAGGAAAGCCTATTTTATTTGCCCATGGTTTTGCTTATTGTGTTCTTTTGTCCTGATGTTCTAATGTTCCTTTTTTTGTCATTTTATTTCTGCTTACAGAACTTCCTTTATTCATTCTTTAAGAGTAACTCTGCTAGCAACAAATTCTTTCAGCTTCTTTGTCTGAGAATCTCTTTATTTCTTCTCTATTCCTGAAGAATAATTTTGCCAGATATGAGATTGGGGGTTGATAGTTCTTTTCTTTTAGTACTTAAAAAGTATTGTATCACTTCCTTCTGGCCTCCATGGTTTTTGATGAGAAAATTACTGTCATTAGAATAGCTTTTTATTTTTTTCTGGCTGCTTTCAACATTTTTTTCTTTGTCTTTAGTTTTCAGAGGTTTAGATCATGATGTGCCTTGGTGTGGATTTTTTTGGGTTTATTCTCTTCGAATTTTACTCAGCTTCTTGAATCTGTTACTTTATTTTTTTTTCCCACCACATATGAAGAATTTTCAGCCCTTATTTCTTTGAATACTTTTTTCAGCCCTGCCTTCTTTCTCTTCTCCTTCTGGCACCCCAATGGCTTAAGTAGTAGATCTTTTGAAAAATAATCTCACATGTCTCTGACGCTGTGTTCATATTTTTCAGCCTACTGTTTCTCTGTTGTTTAGATTGGGTAATTCTATTGTTCTGTCTTCAGGTCTACTCATTCTTTCTTCTTGCTTATTCACTTTGCTATTGCATTCATCTATTAATTTTTTTTTTACTTTGGTTACTCTATTCTTTTTGTTCTAATATTTCCATTTGATTCTTCTTTATATCTTCTGTTTCTTTGCTGAGACCTCCTATGTTTTTATTCACTTAAAGCATGTTTATAATTGCTTGTTAAAGTATTTTTATGGTTGTTGCTTTAAAACCCTTATCAGGTTACTCTAACATCTGTGTCATCTTGGTGTTGATACTATTAGTTTTCTTATTCCAGTAAGTTTGGGATCTTCCTGGGTTTTGGGATGAAAAGTGATTTTCTGTTAAAACTGGGACATTTTGGGTATGATGTAATAAGACTCTGGATCTAATTTAACTCTGTATCCTAGCAGATATTCTCTGACACTGCCCCCGTAGGAATAGAAGCCTAGTGTTTCCCCTCAGCCTCTATTGACATCCATAGGAAGAGGGGTTCCTTGTTAAGGATGGGCAGTGGTGGTAGTTCAGTCTTCCCTCTAGGCCTCCACTGATGCGACCCTGGCTGGAGGGCACAGATGTGTTTTATTATTCTCCATGTGGCCTTCATTGACGATGTAGATGGGTGATCTTATTACCTTTGTGTGGTGGTGAAAGTCCTGACTCTTCACTAGGCCTGCTCTGACATCACTCCGGTGAGGAGAGGGAGGGATACCTCATTAATGCCAGATGGGGCAGGAGTCCAGGCCACCTATATGGTCCTCACTGACACTCTGGTGTGGAGGCTTATTAATGGCTGGCAAGAATGAAAGTCCTGGCTCCTCATTGTGCCTCTTTTGATACTTCCCCAGCAGGGGTTTAGGGTACCTTATTATAGCCTGGCAAGGCTTTAATTCTAATTTCTCAACTCAGCTAGTAGAAATGGGGGTGGTGGTGCAGATTTTTCTGTAGTATTTGGCTGGAGTAGAGTACCTTTCTTTGGGTCCCAAGATTTCTAGCCAACCTCCCTCCTTCTTTCCATGTTTTAGACTATTCTTATATATACTATTTTGTATATAATGTCTATGGTTTTTGGTTGTACTTAGTCAAGGAAGGAATAGGAAAAAATACATTTTCTCATCTTCCCAGACACAGAAGCCCTTACCTTCACTCTTGAAGAATGTTTTTGCTGGGTATAGAATTATTGGTTCAAATTTGTTTTCTTTTTGACCTTTAAACATGTCAGTCCTCTGGTTTTTACCTCAATTTCTTCATCTGAGAAATCAGCCATAATCCATAACATTTTCCCTCTGTATGATGTATATAATGTATCTTTTTTCCTGTGGCAGCTTTTAAGATTTTTCTCTTTATTCTTGGGTTTCAGCTATTGTGGTATTCTTTGTAGTATGGTATGCCCTGGTTTGGTTTTCCTTGTGTTTACATTGGATGTGATTTGCTGAATTTCTTGAATCTATAGGCTTGTTTTTAACCAAATCTTGAAATTTTTCATCTATTGTTTCCTCTAATCTATTTTTATGTCATATTTGTTCTCTCCTTTTGTGCTGAGACCCCAATTACAATTATGATAAACATCTTGATATTCTACCACAGGTCACTGAAACTCTATTTATGTGAAAAAAATTTTTCTTTGTTCTTTATATTGAGTAATTTCTTTTGACAGATTTTCAAGGTTTCTGAAGCTTCATTCTGGTACCTCCAATCTGCTAAGTCCGTATAGATATTGTACTTTTTGTTCTAAAATTTCCTTTTGTTTTTTTCAATTTCTTTGCTAAGATCCCCAGTTGTTCACTTATTATGACCATATTTTTCTTTCCCTTCACTATAAGTATAGTGTTTATAATATAAATATTTATTTATATATGTATAAAACATTTATAATATAAATATGTTAAGGCCCTTTTTTTGCTAATCACATATGGTCCATCTCAGGGTATGTTTTATTGGCTGATTTTTCTTTTGACTATTGGTCACATTTTCCTGTTCCTTTGTATGTCTGATTGTTTTTTATTTTATGCTGGACAATGTGGATGGTTGTAGAGACCTTACATTGTGCTATCTTTTTGCGAGGAGAAATGATTTTTTTAATTCTTTAGAAAATTTAATATATTTCTATAATAGCTTTATTGAGCTATAATTTATATATCATACCATTCACCAATTTGAAGTATGTACAATTCAATAGTTTTCAGTATATTCACAGATATGTGCAACCATCACCACAGTCTAATTTAGAACATTTTCATTACCTCAAAAATAAACCTTGTATTCCTAAGCTCTCCACTTTCCCATCCCATGAGCTATAAGCAATCTACTTTCTATCTTTAGAGATTTGTTTGTTCTGGACATTTTGTATTAATGGAATTTATAATATGTGATCTTTAGTGACTGGCTTTTTTCACTTAGAATAATGTTTTTAAGGCTTATCCATGTTGTAGCATGTACCAGTATTTTATTCCTTTTTATGATCATATAATATTCCATTGTATGGATATGCCACAGTTTTCTTATCCATTTTTCAGTTGATGGATGGACAGCTTATTTTTATTCTAGTAGTCGGTTAACTTGGCTGTACTCATACTCTAAACTCTCTTTCTGTCCTGTTAAATAAATACAAATCTCACCAGTCAGTGTCCTCCTTTTGAGGATGAATGCCACTCCAATTTCTGCCTCTTCTTGATTGCTCTCTAATGCCTCCAAATAGCTATTTTTATATTTTGTGAAGAATTTATCATTGTTTTCTGTATAAAAGTTAGCCAATAAAGTCTACTCCACCGTCATTGGATGCAGAACTCACAATGCCTTGCATTTCAGTTGGCAATACAGTTTATGGAGCCTTCTATAAACTTATTTCCCTCAAGCCTCAAAAAACAGCTCCCTTTCCTGTCTCTAGATAAATGTCTCAGATAAACAGAGAATGCTGCTGGGAGTGGAGGTCACTCCATCAATGTCAGTTAAAAAGTTGAAATCTTAAAAATAAAGAGAAAATTATTGCTGATGGAATTTAAGTATCCATTCTTTACTGTTTACTGTTATGAAAGTTGCACTTCATTACTTACAAATTTTACTACTCCTTGTGATTTGGGACCAAGCCTGGCGAGGGAGGCTATAAAATTCAGCCTCCCCCTTTTTGCCTTTCAAGAGTAAGCCTCCCTAGAAAAGCAGTGGAAATGAAGTATAAAAACCATGAGTGCCACCATTTTCTCTCCCACTTGTGGAACTTAATAATAATTATAATAATAACCACAATAAAATAATCATGATAATAAAAACATTTCTGCCAAGTCTTAACTCGTCTCTGTCCTACCAAGTCCTAGTTAATCCTAGAAGCTTCTCTGTAGCCTTCTACAGAGTAGTTCCATGAAAGAAAGAGTAGGAGTATGTTTTAGGCAACATTGTATTCCCATCCTATGAGCACTGTGCTAGCACATAGTGGGTACCCAATAAGGGTTTGTGCAATGGATGTTTGAATAGCTGAACATATAATCTGATAAGGAGAAAATTTTGTGGTTTTGACATTCTGTATGACTATTCTGAATCTATTACTTGTTTATTTTAATGATTTATTTATTAACCTTCACTTGAGAGTGTAGTAAATAGTATCTAAGTTGAATTTTTAAAATTCTGAAAACTAGGTCTAAGTCCTGAATAAAAGTTTTCAGGAATTAAACACAAATTCTTTGTTGTCTTTTTTTTTTTTTCCCCCACTTCTGCCTTTAATCATTCTGGACAAAAGAACAAGGAAACCAAGAACAAAACAAACTCCATTTTTCCTATTCATTCATGCATTAAAATTGCACATGCCATAAACAGTTACCTTTATTATAGCACCTAGAAATACTTCATGATTCAGAACAGACTAGAAAGCATACAAATTGTTGCTGTTGCTGGGCATATAATTTGGATGGCATCAGAGAAAAACATTTCGAAATATAAATAAGAAACTTTGCTAATACACTGTTTTGATTGTTTTTCTTTATAAAAATGCAGATTATGTGACTTCTCTGGGGAGACTGGTGGCTTCTCGGTATGCCAATGGCCTGTTTCCGCAGTTCTACAGAGCAGAAGATGGCAGAGTGTACAATGTAAGTCAGAGTCCCCTCGATGCACAGGTCTGGTGACATGATGCTGAGCACATCGGGGAGTAGGCTATTGGGAGAGGCTTGTGCTGCTTGGCTGAACTGAGGCATTATTAGGCTGGGGTTTTCTTCTGGCAGTGGTAGAATGATGAAAGTCATAGCCAAGGAGCTGGGGAAGGAAACCCTTGACCCATTAGAGATAAGCCCAGAAAATTCTTGACCAGAGTTGAAAACCTTTGTATGTCAACACTTTGTTTTGCCTTGAAGATAAGAGAAAAAGGAAATATGACAGAGATTAGCTGAAAGCCAAGAGCTAGCTGCCATTATCTGAGAGAAGCACTGGGAACAGGGGGCAGCTTTTGCAGGGAGAAGAGGAGAGAGGATGAGCTGCACCTCAGACTGGAGTCCTTTGATCCCAGCAATTCAGCACTTGACTCTCATGCCCGCCCCCCTGTCTGGCCCTGTGCAGACCCTGGCCCACCACATGGAGCTCACAATCTGTTGGAGATACACATCCCATCATGTCCTTTTATGGACATTTGTTCATGTCAGTGTACATCCATGTACCACCTGGACTGTTGTCTCTTAATGTCAAAAAAAATTTTAAATTACTTTTTAAACTAAGCCTGGTCCTAAGCAACAGTATCCGTGGAATCTTGAAGTTTGATGTGTAGATATTTTTTATCTGAACCACATTTAAATGAGAACTATTAAAAACATTCATCCCTTTACCAACTAAGTCCATCTCCACATCCCCTGTGGTCTTCCCACCCTGGTTTCTGTGTTGTCACAGGAGCTGTGAACACTAGAGAGGGAATTAGGAATTCTGTCCTAAGGCCGTGAGAAGTGATGCTGGAGCTTGAGGAATTGAGCTTGAAGAGATACATGCGAAGGGGAAGCAAAGAGTTTAAGGAGCCAAAGCACAAAAATGGACAATTGCACAGTGGTTCTGAAAGCACATTTTTCTTAACGTTTTGAGTGTTTGGGTGTTGTTAAAGTTTAACAAAAAAGTACCAGATCCTCTTTTAAAATTTAATCATCACAAAATAGTTCACAATATTTTCTTATCCCTTTTTCTATGTCTTCTACCTCCCTTTCCCCAAAAGGCCTCGCATGGTTGTGCCTGATCTATGTGTAGGATAGTTTATTTGTGCCCACAAGAAATTGCCTTCAAGTCCCTGTCACCTTTCAGGGGTAGCCCTTAGAGGTGCTGGTGGCAGCTATGGGTGATCAGGTGATCCAGGTACAGGGGAGCTTGGCCTGAGAGAGGAGGAGGACACAAGGACAAAGGTCATGAGCAGGACGATGAGTAGCTGGGACAGCATCCCTGAGAAGAAGCCAGGCAGAAGTGCTGGCACACTTAGAAACATTTTCAGAAATGTTTTTGGCATGTTGTACTTAGGAAAACATTTTAGTGAGACTTATTTTTTCCCATCTGCCTTTGATGGTCTCTGTTTTCTTATGCCTAATTTCTTAAAAGTGCCCCTGGGCATTTTTTTGATAAAGATAATCTGTAACTGGAAAGATAAAACACAATCTGGAAACTTTTTTTTAAGAGTTCTATATTTTGAATAGATCATGTCATCATCTTTTCTTCTGTTAGGGCAGCGTTCAACAGGTTTTTCATTTGAAAGATTGGAACACTTCCTCCTGGATTATACAGGGTTTGGGAGATCATTTACAAAATTGTTATTAATGCATAGTTCTTGATGACAGCACTATGGTTTAGGTGACTTATTTTGGTACTATTTTATTGTTTTTGTTTTTCACTTTTATTTTCATTAAGCTGACAGCTAAATCAGAACTGATCTATCAGTTTGTGGAGTATTTAACACGAGCTGTGGAAAGCTACAAGCAGCGGATGGACTGGCTCACCAGCGGAAGCCGGCAGATTTTTGGTGTCATCTTGGAACAGTGCATCACCATAGTGTTGGATTTTGGTGGCATTCTGGAGGGAGAGCTTGATCTGTGCCGAGATGCTTTAATAATGATCCTCCACGAGCAGGTGGTTCACATAACCAAGTTCAATATTATACGGTGAGTTCCCACAGGAAAGGGGCATTTCAGTGAAACTTCATAGTAATTTGCACATATTTGGAGTTAAGCAACAACATAGCTAACATAGTTGGCTCTATGGTGAGGGGAGGGGGTATTATCTTGTAATTTCCTAGAATATATTATTTTAGCAGAAATCCTACAATAAATAAATCCTAAGAAACTTTTATCTGCTTTGTACAGGGCATCTTAGTTTTCACATTAAAAGAAATTTAGAAACATACTTTTCTTCAATCCATGGGAAAGTTAAAATATAAGAATGTGAATTATGTTGAATATATATTTAAAGCCATAAATTTCTTCACTTATTTTAGATTTTAGCTTGGGTAATGAATTCAAAGGTCACAAATTTAACAGACTAAATTTGTAACTCTAGTTGACTTCCCCTGTAAGTTGACCCCTTTAACCAGAACAACAGGTGGCTGGCTTTTTAGAATTTCCCATATTTCGGAGTTTTTACAATCAATTATTTATGGATTCTTGGATTCAAGAGGATTTGGAACTCAACACTGACTTCTCATCTGGAACAGTGGTTGCATGTCCCTGACAAGAAACATCTGAATATGTGGGAAGGATTTACCTAATTGAGTTTTTCTTTTTTTTTTTTTTTTGAGACAGAATCTCACTCTGTTGCCCAGGCTAGAGTGAGTGCCATGGCGTCAGCCTAGCTCACAGCAACCTCAAACTCCTGGGCTTAAGCGATCCTTCTGCCTCAGCCTCCCAAATAGCTGGGACTACAGGCATGCGCCACCATGCCTGGCTAATTTTTTTTTCTATATATATTTTTAGTTGGCCAGATAATTTCTTTCTATTTTTAGTAGAGACGGGGTCTCGCTCTTGCTCAGGCTGGTCTCGAACTCCTGACCTCGAGCAATCCACCTGCCTCGGCCTTCCAGAGTGCTAGGATTACAGGCATGAGCCACCGCACCCAGCCTAATTGAGTTTTTCTTTAAAAAAAAATTTTTTTTTTTCTTTACTGTCCAACCATCTTTGGGGAAAGAGTTTTTCTTTTTTAAATCAAATACTTTCAACTAAATAGAGGACATCTTTGGGGACAATGCCTAAAAAAACTATCCCACATTCCTATTTCTGCCACAAGTATATTATTGAAGGAATTTAAGTGCTTAAATCTGCAAAGCTTTTTGCTTTCTTAGAAATGTTTGCTATAATATATATCTCTCAGCCAGATCCCTACCCAGAGAAGCCACACAGAGGGACACAAGTATGAGCCAGCTCTACCTCTGGAGGTGGACTATGAGGGCAAACAAGCTGATTTATTTGCAGTTGTCAACACAGGGATAAATTCAAATGGCTCTTGTTTTTGAAATTGGGGGTTTCCATCATTCATTTCCAAGCCAAACTAAATAACCAGATTTTCTCAGCATTTAAATAATAATGCTCTGCTGAACTCAAAACAGTGCCATCTTTGATCCAAAAAAAAAAAAAAATGATAACTAGTGGGATTCTTTCAGAACAATGAAAACAATGTCATGAAAGCATTAGAAATAAAATTTTAGAGTAATCAAACTGCTGGTGATTTGCAAATCTTAATATCATGAATTCTTATAAATTTGCTTTTAATAGAAGGCAGTTACATATAAGCCTGCTTGTTTATGAAAATAACTTTCCTTAATATTTTTAAAGCACTTGTTAATGTTTATATTTTTGAGATTTTTGTTTCTCATGTAAATATTATTTTTCCTAGTCAGTACAGCTTAAGGAAGATAATGGTGCTTTGGGAACCTGTCTTAAACAGCTCGCCCATTTTGTTGGCAATTTCAGAGGGCTGGGAGCTGTTTCCTTTTTGTCTCGGTTCAGGAGATGGGCACTGGGAAGCTTTTTGCTCATGGCTGTGAGATCAAGGGCTGACAACCCCCAGTAGCATTGATCACCACCCAGTGACTGCTCCATGCGATTCCTTTCAGGGTTTCTCAGGAGCCTGTGAAATGGCAAGAAAATGCTACTCCTGTGACAGAACAATCCATAGCCACTGCCATCAGCTGGGTTGAGAAACTGACTGCTAAGCTGACTTTGAGCAATGTTAGCCGCCTGGACGCTCTGCTGGAAGCTGGGAAGGACAAAACTGTAAGTGTGTGTCTGTGCCTGGTCCAATGTCATGGAGGTAGCTTCAGGCTTAGCTCTTCACACTTGCTATCTTCACACTGCCTTTCAGCTGATCCCACAGGGATCCCATCACTGGCCTTGAAGACCCCATTCTAAGTCATAGTCCTGTTCACAGCTGAATTTGGAACCTCAAATTGAGAAATGGTTACAAGCCTCACATGGGGATGAAAGTAGCAGCTTTGGTGGTGGCAGAGGTGGACCAATGAAAATGAGACTCCCAAATACCTGTCCCCTGAGTCTGGCTAGGCTCCCTCTGTGGGGTGATGGGGGTCACAGGAAAGACCCTCATTTAGCTTGTGCCAGGAGAGCCAAATGCTACTCACACCCACTGAGCATGGAGAAAGGACAGGGAATGGGGCCGTAATTGTGCATCTCCGACACATTCATTCCACTCTCACTCTCCTGCCAATTAGATAAATCCATCCTTCTCTTGTGGGGAGGAGAGAGAGGTTGGAAGACCCCTCATAGAATGCTAAGGATGAGGAAATAGGGTTCCCCAAGATCCATGTTCTGGATCTTTCCAAGTTCCTCTTCTTCGCAGATGGATCTATCATGTGCTTTCCAAGGTAAAGTATGTCCAAGCTGATGAGCCTGTCCATGTTGGAATGTTGATGTATTGACATATACCTTTTTTTTTTTTTTTTTGAGACAGAGTCTTGCTCTGTTGCCCGGGCTAGAGTGAGTGCTGTGGCATCAGCCTAGCTCACAGCAACTCCTGGGCTTAAGCGATCCTACTGCCTCAGCCTCCCAAGTAGCTGGGACTACAGGCATGTGCCACCATGCCCGGCTAATTTTTTCTCTATATATTTTTAGTTGGCCAGATATGCCTTTTGATAGGGACCTTTTGGAAAAAAGCTTTCTTGGAAGAACCAATTAAATGGTGGTGTTTTATATCTCTTTCAGCCACAGAGTCTGTGTTTTTGTGTGTGGCTCTAGTGATGGGGCAGTGGCAAGCGAGTAGGGAAGTACTCTGGGCAGGTGGGGTCCTTTGGCCAACCTCGAGTCCCCAGGTGGGAGCAGATCTGTTTGCCTTTGGATACAGATACTTAGTACTTATTTGTTTCCTCCACTCTGGAAGCCTGAGGCTTTTCTAGGTTTCAAGCTTTACCTGGCTGTATTTAGAAATCTTTTCTTGGGAAAAGAGATTATGTACTGGCACCTTGAAAGACAGCCCCCAATGGTCACTGGCCTGTGTTTATCAATACTGAGGGTCACAGTTTGAAATTGGAAACACACAGTTTTTCCTCCCGAAGCCAAAGGAACAAATGTTTTCCATTAAGGAAGAACCTAATACAAGCTACTCTGTTCTTTGGCCCTTCAAGTTTGTTTTAAAATCTGTAAAATTTCAAGTGTCTGGACACCTTAATAAGCACTCAAGAAATGGAACATTTCCCAGGCTCTTGAATGTGTGTGCATGTGCATGTGACACGGCTGTTTTCTTTCTCTGTCTGTTAACCTGGCTATTGTGGTCATAACTGACTCTGGCCACCTGATGTGACTGCAAGATCTTCCTGTGACCTTGCTTTTCTATTTCCCTTCCCTTTGGTTTGGGCTTTTCCTTTCTCTGGGGTTCATCCTTTCATCCCTAGCCCAGGAAGTAAGGAACAATTCAGTGAGTCCCAGGGAAGTTCTATAGAAGAGGACGAACCAAGAAAGAAGTTCCCAGGTACTGATCATCAAATGCGACCTTGAGAAAAGACTGAAAAGCTTTTGAGAAGAGACCATGGGGTATACACAGAGACTGCAAAGCATGCACAGACCGCTGCGTCCCTCCACCTACAGGCTCTATCTAGGGGTGGTCCCAAGCAGAATTCCAGTAAATGCAATTGTCTTGTATACAAAAATACCATGCCCTGTGTTTTATGAGGAGTAAAAAAGAGCACCCGTGTGTGTGTGTGTGTGTGTGTGTGTGTGTGTGTGTGTGTGTGTGTGTTGGTGTTGGGGGGGGGCTGAGGGGTGGGGGCGGGGATGGGTTCCCATAAAGCCTGCTTCTCTGCTCTGTATCATCTTACTGGTGATAATCTGCCTTGGGTTAGCATCAGGACCCTCTATGAGTGGGTCCTGAGAGGAGCCAAGAAAGTGGGTATTGTCTTGTGTCCAAAAATTAACATTCAAGTCTGGTTTTGTACCAAGTCCACACAAGGAATAAGGGGTGAATGCTGTGCTTGATTGTGGTGACAGAGGATGCCCAGAGGCCACTGGCCTCCTCCAAGACTGGGCTTTGTCTCCATGGTAGGCCAGGAAGGGATCCAGGACAAAGGTGAGCCTTTGAGTCTGAGAGGATCCTGAGAAGAGCATGGTGTCTGTTTACACACTGGCTCTACTGATAGCACTTGAAGAGCACTATTGATGGATGAGCTATTGTTGTATTCTGTGAAAAAGGACCTGGTTCATGAAAGGGCAGCATGGAGTGTACGAGGAAGTGTTTGGCGGCTGCAGGGGGTTGCCATCTGCAGAGCCCAGGCGTGTTGCAGCAGAGGGTTTCTGCTCTTCAGTGTTCTCTGGTCCCAGGACATATGTCTTTTGGAAGTTAGTAGCTTCCTGGGCCTTACAAGGAGGGGTGGTGTGCCGGGAGGCCCCGGGAGTCCTACCGATGTGGATGACAGAGAAGGCTGTTTATCCGAAGCCCTGGGTCTAAGCTGCCTGAGAAGACGACCTGAGGGCCTTCCCTCCCCCCTGCAGGACAAGGCCACCTACCCAAAAGACACCTGCATTTCTGTTTTCATTCTCTCAGCCTCTCATCCATCCACTTGACAGGCATACATCTGTTTAGTTTCTTGTTTCTTTTAGTCATATTCACTGGGAGACCAAGTGGGTGAATTGAAGACAGACCCATATGATTCCATAAGGAGCCTTCACTGCTAGGCTGTAAAGCCTGGCATGTCAGTCCATGAAACTGGAAGCTCATTTATTTCCTTGTGGTGGTTCAGACAGGCATCAAATATTTTTATTTTTGTGTTTCTGATGCTTAATAAGGACTCTATAAATGTTTGTTGAACATTGAAAAAATAGAAGGAAAATAGTGTTGATATTCTTGAGTTTGGGGCTAGATGTGGGTCCCGTGGATTTCCATCCCCAAATTATTACACAGATTTGACTGAAGGGAGGTGGTCTGTGTGGGACCAGCAGGTGAGTTTGCAGAGGCGTGTAGGACTCTGGCAGGGATGGTGGATGGGGACGGGAACCCTGAAGCCTGGGAGGCCAGAAAGTCGGTGGTGGTCAAGGGTGTTAAGAAGTATTTGAGAAGTGAACTAGGTCAATACCGTGGGGAACGGTCACCACCAAGGAGGATATCTGAAAGTCAAGTCAGGCTGCACCAGGTGAGGGCTCCCACGGGCACAGGGAGGACCTGGAGATTAGATCCCAAGGTCTCGAGTTGGTAAAAAATGTTGCAGTATTCAAAGTTGTATGAAGAAAAAGACAATTTTTTCTAGAGCCCTCACTACCATTCTGGGTGACTTTCGTTTTTGCTCCTTGAAGAGTGGAGAATGTTATATCTAGAAGCCCTGGGGATGAGAACACAGACTTCTGACAAGTGGGTGCAGAGGGCAGCCAGAGTAGAAACAGACACTCCTGGTCTGTTTTTTTTTTTTTTTTTTTTTGCCCCAAGAGCAGCGGCTGGGGAGACGTCAAGGACTCCTTGGCTGGGCAGAATGCAGGTTACCATGTGAAGCTGCAAAATAAATGGCCCAGATAGAATAAGATATTTTATGTGAAAACATAAAGGCTCCACCCTACTTTATGTAGTGTGAAGTGTCGAGCTTTTGACTCGCTCTAAAAAAGCTGAGTGGAACCCATGTGTTGTTCTATCAAAGTTAGTGCAAATCAGCATGTGGACAAATGCTGGTTGGTAAGGAAGCTGCTTCTGGTCTGGATGCTGCTATTGACCCTCCACACTGGTCTGTGCCCCTATGGAGCTCCAAGGTACTGGCCAAGGGGTGAAGATTCCCATGAGGATGTTCCCTTAAGCCGAGTAACCTCATGGACCCAACTTTTGGTCAGCGGTGCTGATATCAGGAGTAGAGGACAGAACCCTTGGGTGGCAGGAGAGCTACAGAAGTACAAACAGTGCCTGCCTGTGGCCACCTTCGCTGCCTCATGATCTTGCTTTTCCAGTTCTAGGACTTAAGTTCTCTCCAGCAATGAATCAGCCCTGCCATGAGTCAACACAGAGTAGTGGTGGAGAGAGCACGGGCGGTCTTGGGGTCAGGCAGCCTGGGCTTAGTAGCTGTAAGACCAAGTCAATTATCCTTTCCAAGCCTCAGTTTCTTCATCTGTATACTGGGCATAATAACAATAATTCATATGCTACAGGACTGTTGTGAGTATTGAATAAAATAATTCATTTTAGCTTATCCCAAATAGCTGAAAATCTTAAAGTCATTTTGCTTTAAGAAGCATTTTGCCAATTTGAGGGGAGATAGGAAGAGGTAGCATTATTTATTCTTCCTCTCTGTTTTCCTAAGTGTCATTCCGTGAGCAGATAGGAGAAGCAGAAAGGCTGTGCGCAGGAGAGCAAGGGGTATCTGTGCTCTCAATATGAAGCATGTCCCAGGAAATCTACAGCACGGATAACCTAGAATTGACTGGAAACATATGCAATTAAGAAGCTGAGTAATGAACTTAATGAATAGTGAGTAACACCACAGCTTTTGTAAAGGAAAGGAAATCCTGACTTACTGTTGGCTACAGCAATTTTCAGTTTGATGAAATCGCGAGGGAAAAACATTTCTTCACAAGGATTTCAGATTCTTGGGTTATTCCCAGAGCAAAGAAGCTGAGTTTACATGATGTGCAGTGGAGATGTGGTGGTGTCAGGAGCTGTCAGCAACTACCTGGAGATGTGTGTCCTCACCTCCCTGTTGGTCTAACGAACTGCAAAAAATATTGCAGACAAATATCCTTTGTCTTGGGCCGTGTGTCATTTTAGATCCTTATAACAGGATGAACCTGTCCCCATGCTAAACTTGGGCACTGACACAACTGGAAAACTCTAGTAAATAACTGTGCAGCTAAGAAGGAATCTTTTAAATAAATCTTACACAAAGAATGTACAACACCAGGAAAAGAATGAAACATAATGCATTTGCTGGAAGAACAATATTAGTTGCCTAATAAGTAATCCGGATTACATTGTTTCTTCCTTTTTTTTTTTCCAGTGTTTCCTCATTCCCAGGTTACTGACTGAAAGACATTTTCAACATTCCTCAGTTTTTACTTCCCAATAGGTACTTTTTACAATCAGGGAGCTGGTGTCCAAAGATCTGAAAGAAAGAGGCCTGGTGGTGGGTAGCAGGGTGGAGGGGGGTGCCTAGTTGGAGGAGGGTGTTGCTGAAGAGGTCTGGTCTCTCCCTCCACTCTGGTCTTCTCCTAACACCCATTTTGGGCCCTCAGCCCGTGCCCCCACCTGCCCTCTTGGGCACACAGCCTGCCTGTGTGCTGGTCAGGCAGAGCCCCCTGGCCAACTGGGAAGCACGCATGAGGCCACCTCTGTCAGCCAGCTTAAGGCCCAAGTTTGGTGTTGAGATGAGGCCAACTTATTTATTGACTATATTCAGCTAACATGTGTTTGGGATTAGAGCAGGGGAAGGGTCATGAATCCCAAAGGAGGGGTGACATCTATATATCCCCTAAAACACAGTATGTTTGCTGGGGTTTCTTCCCCAGTTATCTGTGGAGACAATCCATCAGGACATTTTCAGGGGCAGGTTGAGAAGATACGTATTCCTGGCTCTCCTTGGGTTTTTTATGTTCCGAGATTTATATAAATACATGCACAAGTGTAAATCGTCTTGTTTATACTCCGTTATGAAGAATAAACTGCATTATCTGCCGTGAAGAAACTGCAGTTCAATCACTTGCCTGAGGTTACAGAGCTCATTAGTGGCAGGGAGACAGACTCTGTGGAAGCACAGTCCTGGGGAAGGGCCGGAGCAGTGGAGTCGAGGTTGGGGAGAGGTAGATAGTTGTCACAGGGCTACCTTGGGTGGGTTTTACATCTCTCTAAATGAAGCAGGCAGCACTTCTTTGGGACTGTCTTCTATGTGGGTGAGGTATGCATCTCCCAGAATCAATCACTGGTTTAAGATTTTGTGTGTGTGTGTGTGTGTGTGTGTGTATCCTGACACAGGGGATGGTGTGGTTCTTTGGTTCATGGTTCTCCCATTTTTCTCGTGGCCTAACATGGCCGTGAGAGCCAGGCCCAGTAGGAGGCCTGGCTCCTGACCAGCTGTGTGAAGTCAGGACAGCCTCACCAACCTGGGCATGTGATTCCTTGGTGAGATGAGACCAGAGGATGAACCAGCTGGGAATATGCCCTCCTTTCCACATTCTGCCTCAGACTGAGGATGGATGAGTTTGCACTGTAGAATTCTGTCACTGTCACAGGAAATGGCTAATAAGCTTCCTGCCCACAGTGGCAGTGCCAATAGTTCCTTCATTTCTTGACTTGAAAATAACTGCTTCTAACCTGTGTAATGTAGTTGTGGGCCCAGAGGAAGCTTCTCCAAATCTACCAACCATATTCTTCTCATGTGGTACCTGAGACTGCAGCTACTGCCAAGAGACCTTCTTGGCACCAGGCCCTGAAAATCTCACTCTCTGACTTGGGCTCTGACATCCTTACAAAATTCTGAGCTGGGCTGCTATTCCTTCTGCTCATTTTTTTTTTTTTAAAGAGGCAGTACAAGGTGAGGGCATGTCAGGGAGATAAACCGTTGATCCCACTCTTTTGCAGATCGAATCCATTTACTACTTTGTGGTGGGGGATGTTCCTGAGGAATCCAAGGAGCTTCTCCTCCAGGGGGCTTTGGAGATCCCATATCCAGTCTACACAGTGTCCTTCAATGCCAGAGGAGAAGGCACTATAGCTTTCCTAAAGGAGCTGAGTGCCAAGACCCACAGCAGGTAGGCAGAAAATATGGTCTTGAGTGACAGTGAGTGAGTCACCTGCTTATACAGGATCAACAGTGGGTCTTGGATTCTTTGTGGTCTTCTTAACCGATATGTTGCTGGGATCCTCCTCTCTTTCCAGTATAGTGTTTAGTCTTTACACACCTTTTATTCTCTATCCTGTATTAGTCAGGCCTCTTTATTTTCTGTAATTGTGATGCTTTGCTGACCCAGGAGACACTGCCCCTCCCAGGGCTAGCTATTCCTAGAGATAGCAAATGACTCACCTGGGGTACACTTTCATATGCAAACCAACCAATCCAGAGTCTACACTCCCAATCCAGGTTCTCATACTCAGAACCACTACCCTGGCCCTAATCACCCTGGGGCACTGACATTGTTCAAATTAGCCAATCCTAAACCTGTTTACCCCTGCCTCCCCTCTTCCTTCCCTTGGAAACCACCTCTTCCCCTCACTCCCTCTGCCTCCTGGCTGGCCCTGCATGGGATGACATGCCCCTCCTCTTGGAAACTTTCTTAGTCTGCTTGGGCTGCCCTAACAAATCATCACAGGCTAGTTGGCTTAAACAACAGATATTTATTTCTTGCAGTTCTAGAGGCTGGGAAGCACAAGATCAAAGCCAATTTGATTTCTGGTGAGGGTACTCTTCCTGCCTTGTAGGCAGCTGTGTTCTCATTGTGTCCTCACTTGGGAGGGGGGGGGGAGAGAGAGAGAGAGAGAGAGAGAGCTCGAGTGAGCATGTGTGAGTATGCACATGTGAGACAGAGAGCTCTGGTGCCTCTTTCTCCTTCCTCTTCTTACAAGGTCAGACTAATCCTGTCAGATCAGAGCCCCACCCTATGATCTCATTTAATCTTTATTACCTCCCTATAGGCTCTATCTCCAAGTACAGTCACACAGGGAATTTCGGCTTCAGTACAGAAATATTTTAGCAGGGTGTGTGTAATTCTGTCCATAGCAGTATCTTTTCAGTGGCAGTAGTCACCTGATCTGTTGGTCTCACCGTACCTGAATAATAATAAAACCTACATTTAAAACATACACTCCTCCCTTGGTTTGTGTGTGTGTAAGTTTAGGTCCCTTATGGAGAGAGACCAGCTACTTCTGTGGTTACAAGGAGATTTATGAAGTCCTTTCTTAAGTTAGCCTGTGTGAAATGGGTACAGTGCCTGCTCAGAGCACTTGTTCTTTTTTAAAAAAATGTTTTATTGATATATGGTATTTGTACATGTGCTTTTTGCTACATGCATAGTATGTATAATGATCAAGTCAGGCTATTTAGGATATCCATCATCTTGAGCATTTATTGTTTCTACGTGCTAAGAACATTTCAAGTCCTCTCTTCTAGCTATTTTGAAATATACAATACATTGTTGTTAACTCCATCAGTCACCCTATTCTGTTATTGAATGTTAGAACTTATTCCTTCTATCTAACTGTATGTTTGTGCCCATCACCCAACTGCTCTTCATCCTTCATCATCCCCCACCCCCACACCCTTCCCAGCCTCTGGTATTTTTCATTTTACTCTCTCCCTCCATAAGGTCAACTTTTTTAGTTCCTGCATATGAGTGAGAATATACAATATTTACCTTTCTGTGCCTGGTTTATTTCACTTAACACAGTGACCTCCAGTTCCATCCATGTTGCTGCAAATGACAGGATTTCATTCTTTTTTTGTGGCTGAATAGTATTCCATTGTGTGTATATATATACCACATTTTCTTTACTCATCCATTGAGGGACACTTAGGTTGATTCCACATCTTCGCTATTGTGAATAGTGCTGCAGTGAACATAGGGGTACAAATGGGCCTCTGACGTACTGATTTCCTTTCCTTTGTATGGATACCCAGTAGAGGGATTGTTGGATTGTATCATAGTTCTATTTGTAGTTTTTTGAGAAATTTCCATACTGTTTTCCATAATGGCTGTACTAATTTATGTTCCCACTAACAGTGTATGAATTCCCTTTTCTCTGCATCCTTGCCAGCATTTGTTGTTTTATGTCTTTTTGATAGTAACTGTGCTAACTGGGGTAAGATATTATCTTGTCCTTAAATGTAGGTGCCCATCACAATCATCTGGGGAACTTATTAATGATGCAGAGGCAGGGCTTCACCTGGCAGGCTGATTCCACCTGATAGAGGGAGCCTGGGAATATGCATTTTCCCCCATCCCTTTGCAAAACTGCCAGAGAGCTTGATTGAAATGCAGATTCTAAGGCCATAGCCACAGAGATTCTGATTTTCAGGGTCTGAGTAGGGCCAGGAAGGTATTTTTTTTTTTTTTTTTTTTTTGAGACAGAGTCTCACTGTATTGCCCTAGATGGAATGCAGTGGCATCATTGTAGCTCACTGCAACCTAGGAATTTTCATTTTTAAAAGGAGCTCAGGATTCTGAGGACCACTGCTCTGGCTTCTCTTAAAACACTTTGAAATCTTTTAACATTAGGCACTTGACTTCCATTTTGGGTTCCTGAGACCCTCCAAAATACAGAAGGGGGCTCCCTGCCCAGCCTTCACTAGTGGAGAGAGAAAAGAGTAATTGGCTGGGTCACCTCTCTTGCTTGTTCTGTGCTGAGCTCATCTGGGGCATGCTAGAGCCCAGGGAGTACTTTATAATGAGAGAAGCTACAGTTCAGCTACTGACTTTTATGCTGTGCCCTGCATGAAGGTGGGTTTTTCAGAAAAGGATGATGTGTAGATTTGCCCTCTTGTCCATGTTCTGGGCACTGGCAGGTAAACCCAATCCATAACCAGTGGTGCTCCGGCCCCTTGACTCCTTGCCCAGACTCTCCATGGCTCCTGGTTGGCCTCTTGGTGCCCCTTCAGCTGTAGACCCCTGCTAGAGGGCAGTTATTAACCACTGGAAGTGATGAGTCCTAAGTGTCTCAGTGGGCAGGAGGCTGCCTCGGCCTAGTGACCCTCCACTTGGAACCTGGCTTCCCCATACTTGAGGCTGTGTCTGGGTGGATCCACCAGTCCAGACACAGTGGTATACTCTCAGGACTCTCCTAACAGCCTGTCCTAATGGTGAGCTGCTTCTGCACAAGCAAAGCTGTATCAGCCAGAGGAAACTTCTGTCCTGCTTTCTTTTCTAATCTGGAGAACAAATCAGAGAGTGGGAAGTCCTGGGCACCAAAGGCCTTGGCACTCAGGGCATGGTGCTTTCCAGAACAAACTTCAACCAACTCCCCTCCTTGCCCGGCAAGGAGGTTATGAGGGAAGGAAGCCGGCCATTTCTGCTCTGGCTTAAGCTTCTACAGGAGGCAGGCACAACCAAGCTAAGAGTCCGTTGGCCTTAGAAGGGACTGCTGGAACGAGGCTGACTTGTCCATTGCCATCAAGTCATTATCACAGTCTTACCTGAAACCCTTTAGAAATAGGACTGAGGCTCTCCATAGCCCACGTGAGGCCCCCAGACTTCTCCCACCATTTGTCCACCTTTCCATCCCAAGCAGTGCTTCAGGGTTTTCTTTGAATTGAGGGTGAGGCAATAGGCAGAGGTGGAACTCTCGCAGTGCTGGAGGAGCCTTACTTAAGACCTCTGCCAATCTGAAAGAAACGTCTTGCTATTACCGACTTTTCGGATTCCCGTTAAGGGGATTCCAGGGTGTGACTTAGCCCATCACACTGTGCACTATACCAGTGTTTGTCAGACCTTCATGTGCCTGTGAGTCCCCTGGGAATCTTGTTAAAATGCATGCTCTGACTCCGCAGGTCTGGGTAGGGGCTGGGAGTGTGTGTTCCTAACCAGTGCCCAGGTGCTGCCACTATTGCTCCTTGGACCATACTTTGAGAACGCAGGCCCCAGAAACTTGCCCACACAGGAATTCTTTTCATTAACACTTAAGTTTCAATCCTGGGGAAGTGTGTGTTTGCTGAGTACGGCTGACTGAAGGCTGTCAGCAATAGGCAAATGAGCCAAGCTGCCTATGTCAGGGCTTGCCACACTGAGTCCACAGAGCTGATGGCACTGTTGGGGCCCTTCGTTAAATGCCTGGCTTATCAAAACTGCGTTGACATGATGGAACACTGGGAACAAAAGAATGAATATAAGCCTGGAGTATCAGTTTCCCAGGTTCAAAAAATACCACTTGGTTGAGCTAATTAATCTCTAATGAAAAGACAAGTTATCAGTTAAAATCCCAAACCATTCACAATTCTCGATCCTCTTCTGCCTCCCTATCATTTGCTTGTGGGAACTGACACGGTACAGGGAAAACAATGAACATGTCTAAGATACTCTGCACTACAGAAGAGTAAATTCACAATCCGAGGAGAACAAACAGGACACACAATTCCCTCCGTACTAGCCTAATGTCGAATACATCTTCATGTTTCAGGTTCCATGCATTCGCTGAAAGAACAGAGTGTGTGTTATTTCCTGCATTCCCCACAAAGGATGGTGACAGTGTGATGACTTGGAATTCAAGGAAACTGAAAGGAAAACTCCCTCCAGGTACCAGGAATCCAAAAGAAGCAGTGTAGTTTTATCCTTAATAACCTCAGATGATCTGTCTTATTAGGAAAGAAAGTACTAGATAGGGACTACTTGTGTCTTTTGTATTATTAATGTGGCACAAAGGCAGAGTTAATGAATATTAATGGTGAATCTCCGAACCTAGCAACCAGGCGTAAGTTTATTACCCAGGGAAATGGCCTAAGTGATATGTGGTTACTACCTTGGGAACCTTTTGGAGATGTGGCCTTGGGCATGTCAACACTGAGTTCCTGGCAAGGCAGAGCTGCTCTGCTATACAGGTTAGCTGCAAGGCTGCTGTGAGGGCACCTGTGGTTCTTGGGCGGGTTCTGCTGTCCTACCTGTGATGAAAGCAGTACTTGTGGATGTGGTGTGTGGGACTGACCTGCCTCTTGTGAGGACTGGGGCTGCATAGGAACCTTTATGGAGGCTGAATGAACCTCCCCTTTCACTCAAGGAATGTGATCAGAGGGCTTAACAAGCACAGGGAATGAAATCACAAAACCAGCAAGAAATAAGGTTGTGATTCGGAAAACAGTAGAAGGTTACCCAGAAAGCCAAAGGATGGGAGTTTTTTTTGGGTTGATGAAATTGCAGTGCCAACGATGCTGAATAAACACCACTGAGAAAAAGAGGGAAGGAAACTCCTGTTGGATCGTTGGATGACGTGGCTCAGTGGGTAGTTAGAAGTCTAAGAAAGCCCACCCCCACCTCCACCCTCTTTTGTAGTTATTAAACAGATTTCTAGCTTCATTGTAAGATAAGGACTATGCTTTGGGGATAGAGGAGAAGCCACAGCATACAGCTGCTTGAAAGATTCCTCTGTTTACATAATCGCATTGGAAAGGCTCCCAGGAGAGGGTGCTGGGACTTTAAGTAGGAGGCAGTTGCATTGCCAGGCTGGGGTGTCAGATGGAGATAAAGGCAGGGGATGGGTCACAAGCCTGTTCCTGACACAGACTTTGTAGATTCAAATTCTTAGTGCCCAAAGCAGAGCAGGGGAGAGATTCCAGTAGAGCTCACTGAGGGCACTGCTTCAGGTCGCTGACACCTTTGTTATGTTCATAAAGTGGATATCTGAGAGAATTTGGGAAAATACCAGTTGATAAGCAAGATGAATGCTGATCTAAGAAAAAATTAATGCAGGATGTATGCCATGCCTAGTGAAAGTAATGTACAAGATTTAGCCTAGTGGGCAATGATTTAATCAGGGTAAAGAATATGAGATGTCACCAGCTCCCCATGGTATGCCAATTATGGTAAATGGGGTTTAATTTTGGCCTCTGCATTCCTTGGCAACTTAGTTATAAAGGGAAATATAAACTGCATAGTGTACATTTTCAACAACTACCATCTTCCCAACCCTGTGATACATATAAATTAAATTATGGATAAAAAAATTTTCTTAGAATAAAATCCTCAGTGTGCCTTTCCATTCCAAATCCATTTCAGTGATCCCATGTTCTGAATTTGAGGGGAGAGTCCCAAATCCTAAATATGTGATCTTATCTCTTTTACCCATCACAATGTCACAGAAATGCCAACATTTCAAAGCTTACCTCCCCCACTCAAAAACTGCCCAGAAAACTTGACATGCTATTTTAGTTTGGAAAATGTGTGATTTCCAATGTCACCTAGGCCTCAGGGGCAGTTCTCTTACCTTTTCCTGATCAGTTCTCTCTCCTCATTACCACGTCTACTGTTTACAGCACTTATTATTATCAGCTTCCTCCGGTTGCCCTCTAGTTTTGGGGGTGTGCCTTCTTCTGAGATTATTTTGCCTCCTGTTGTATAGAAAACAGAGATGCTCTGAGTAGGGTGGGAAGGCATAGCTCAGAGAACTTACCTGACAACCTGAAAGGAATTTTCTACTATTATTGATTTTTCAGATTTCAGATAATTGGCTTTCAGAGTATGACTTAACATTACCCCATGCTCTGTACTGTTGCAAAAAAACTCTATAGTCAAGATAAACAGTAATTTTAAAAATTGCAGTAAATTATGTATACACAACCTAAAGTTTACCATCTTAACCATTTTTAACTGTACAGTTTAGAAGTATTAAGCATATTCACATCATTGTGCAACCATCACCACTATCTATCACCAGAACTCTTTTCATCTTCCCAAACTGCAACTCTGTACCAATTAAACAATAACTCCCCATTTCAATCTGTTCATGCTGCTATAGCAAAATACCCACCACTGGGTAATTCATAAAAACAAACATTGCTCACAGTTGTGGAGGCTGGGAAGTCCAAGAGCAAGGCACCAGCTGATTTGGTGTTTGGCGAAGGCTCACTTTCTGCTTCCAAGATGGCACCTTGTTGCTGCATTCTCTGAAGGGGAGAAATGGTGTGTGCTCACATGGCAGAAGGGATGGAAAGGCAAAAAAGGGCAAACTGAGCAACTTCTTTTATAAGAGCACTAACTAATCCATTCATGGAGGTAGAGCCCTCATGACTTACTTACTTCTCAAAAGGCCCAGGCTCTTACAAGGTGAAAGATTTATATGATCTGAAGGGAAACCAGAGTACGAGGCCCAACCTCTTAATACTGGCACATTGGGTATTAGGTTTCAACATATGAATTTTGGGGGAGACACATATGTTCAAATCATAGGACCCTATTCCCCTTTCCCCCAGCCTCTGGCAACCCCCATTATATTTTCTGTATCTTTGCATTTGACTACTCTAGGTACCTCATAAACAAGTAGAATTATACAGTACTTGTCCTTCTGTGACTGGCTTATTTCACTTAGCATAATGTCCTCAATGTTTACCCATGTTGTAGCTTGTACTGGAATTTCCTTCCTTTTTCAGGCTGAATAATATTCCATTGTATGAGTAGACCACATTTTGTTTATTCATTCATCCACCAGTGAACACTTGGATTGCGTCCACCTTTGGCTATTGTGAATAATGTTATGAATATGGGTGTGCAAATATCTCTTTGAGACCCTGATTTCCATTCTTTTGGGTATAAACCCAGAATAGAATTTCTGGATCATATTTGGTGATTCTATTTTTAATTTTTTAAGGAACCTCCATACTGTTTTCCATAGTGGCTGCACTGTTTTACATTTCTACAAACAGTGCACAATTGTTCTATACCTTGGCCAAAACTTATTTTCTATATTTTTGATAGTAGCCATCCTAATGGGTATGAGGTAGTATATCATTGTGGTTTTAATTTGCATTTGTCTAAGATATGGAGCATCTTTTCATGTGCTTATTGAAATAAATAATATTTTGATGCAATATTTTTATTTAAAATTTTTTAATATCATTTTTTAAAATTTCAGAATATTATGGGAGTACAAAGGTTTAGGTTACATTTATTGCCTTTGGACTGCCTGAGTCAGAGCTATAAGTGTGCCCATCCCCCAGAGAGTGTGCACCGCCCCCATTAGGTGTAAATATATGCATCCCCTCCTCCCCCCTCCCACCTGCCCAATACCCGATAAATGTTACTTCCATATGTGCACATAGTGTTGATCCTTTAGTACCAATTTGATGGTAAGTATATGTGGTGCTTGTTGTTCCATTCTTACGGTACTTCACTTAGTAGAATGGATTACAACTCCATCCAGGATAATACAAGAAGTGCTAGTTCACCATTGTTTTTTGTGGCTGAGTAGTACTCCATGGTATACATATACCACACTTTATTAATCCACTCATGGATTGATGGGCACTTGGGTTGTTTCTACATCTTTGCAATTGTGAATTGTGCTGCTATAAACATTCAAGTGCAGATGTCTTTATCATAGAATGCCTTTTTTTCACTTTGGATAGATGCCCAGTAGTGGACTGCTGGATCAAATGGTAGTTCTACTTTTAGTTCTTTGAGGTATCTCCATATTACTTTCCATAGAGGTTGTACTAGTTTGCAGTCCCACCAGCAGTGTATGAGTGTTCCTATCTCTCCACATCCATGCCAACATTTGTTGTTTTGGGACTTTTTGATAAAAGCTGTTCTCACTGGAGTTAAGTGATACCTCATTGTGGTTTTGATTTGCATTTCCCTGATGATTAGAGATGTTGAGCATTTTTTCATATGTTTCTTGACCATTAGTCTATCTTCTTTTGAAAAGTTTCTGTTCATGTCTTTTACCCACTTTTTAATGGAGTTGTTTCATTTTTTTCTTGCTGATTTTCTTGAGTTCTATATAGATTCTAGTTATCAGCCCTTTATCAGATATATAGCATGCACATATTTTCTCCTATTCTGTAAGTTGTCTATCTGATCTAGTGATAGTTTCTTTGGCTGTGCAGAAGCTTTTTAATTTGACCAGGTCCCATTTATTTATTTTTGTTGTTGCTGTGATTGCTTTTGGTGTCTTCTTCATAAATTCTTTGCCTAGGCCGTTGTCTATTATTGGAGTTTTTCCAATATTTTCTTCTAGAATTCTTATGGTTTTATGCCTTAGGTTTAATTAAGTCTGTTATCCATCCTGAGTTGGTTTTTGTGAGAGGTGTGGATCCTGTTTCAGTCTTCTACATGTGGCTATCCAATATTTCCAGCACCATTTATTGAATAGGGATTCTTTTCTCCAGTGTATGTTTTTGTTTGCTTTGTCAAAGATCAGATGGCTGTATGAGGGTGGTTTTATATCTGGGTTCTCAGTCCTGTTCCATTGGTTTATGTCTCTGTTCTTGTGCCAGTACCATGCTGTTTTAGTTACTATAGCCTTGTAGTATAGCTTGAAGTCTGATAAATTGATGCCTCTCAATTTGTTCTTTTTGCTTAAGGTCGCTTTAGCTATACAGGGTCTTCTCTGATTCCGTACGAAGCATGGAATTATTTTTTATAGATCTGCAAAAAATGATGTAATATTTTAAAAATCAAAATTAATGTAAAAAATGCATGATGATCAAAATATCACAATTTTAAATGAAGACAGGCTCCAACAGTGCTGTGTGAATCTATATTGTAACCTGAGGCAAGAGGAAAAATGTATGCCTCTATATACATGTTTTTTTAATTTTTAATAACTAACTTGTTTTTAAATAGCTAAAAATATTGAAAAATTAAAACAAAGTATATTAAAACACATTATTTTAAGTTTAAATATTTTGGGAGTATATTCATATCTCTTGCTAAAGTTTTTAATTCATCAAACATACTTTCAAAGTGTCCTCTCATTTGTTGTAACTTAAAATTCTCAATTGAAAATGAGATAGGAAAAGATTTTGAAAATGCTTTTTAATTGATGAATTTGCTTTCATTAAATCAGGAAATTAAGATTACAATAAATTTTGTTTTGGTATAAATACAATATTTAAACTTAAAACTAATGCTGTAAATTTTAGTATTCCTACTTTTCCATATATTTCAACTATTTTAATATTCTGAAAAAAATTAACCATTAAAACTACATGAAATTGTGTATATAGGGGTGTATATTTTTCCCTTTGCTCCAATATGGCTCCGCATGTCACTGCTCATGTGGTCCTTCCCCACCTTCCTGACCTCATCTGCATCACTTCACATTCACCTTACTTTCTAACTCTGCCTAAATATCTGCCATCTACCGAGGGCAACGTGCCCTTGTTCTCATTTGAGCTCTTGAAGATACCGCTCCCTGTCCCTCTGCCTGCATGTCTCCCCCACTCTGTATAAACATCACCTTTCTGGTAAGCCCTCCCTGACCAACCTTTCCCCTTTGCTTTTCTAAACTGCTTATTGAGGCATCTGCTGTAGCATATGAGCCACAGACAGGACAATATCTTTCAGTGGTAATTTGGGAAGGGTCCAGAGACCAGAGCAGACAAGAAACTCTGTTCACAAACTCCAATATGCTAGATGGATCCACTGAAAGTTTCATAATTAGATTAATATTTTCTCATGACCCCACCCCCATTTTCTTATACACTTGGGGGAACTGTACAGACTACCTTTGTTTTCCCCTCTATGTATTTCCCCTGAGCCCAGAGTAAAGGGAAAGCATGTGTATGTGTGGGAAGGAGGACATATCTCATAATATCTCATGACATCGTCTCAGCCATCCACATTTCCTGAAACAAATCTCTATGTTTCTAGAAAGGAATAATTTCTCACCTGCAAGAGGGTGGGGCCAGGTTGCTGGCCTGCACTGGGTTCCTTGGCACACCTGCCTGGCTGGGTGGGTCATGATCCCAGAGCCCCAGCAGTTGAGTGCCTGAAGCTGGGCACTTAGTGGTCTTCTTGCCTTTCACTTCCAAGGATGATTTCCTGCCTTAGAGATTCTGCTCCCTCCCAGCACAGAGCCATCCCATCCGGGAATGCTCCATCAGCCTTGGATGGGGTCTCCTCACTGGGGAGAGCAGGATCTCTGGTTTAGATTGAGAGAGTGAGGGAAGTTTAATCTGGCAGGTGCTGCTGACTTGGAGCATTCGATCTGTGCTTCTCCTTCTTGTAGCCATCCTTCCTTGGCTTTTAGCCTGCAGTTGGCTGGGGCTGTGCTCCTGTTCACTGTCCTGGGGCGTTAAGCAGAGGAATCACTGCTCTATTGAGTGGCCAGCCCTTCCACTCCCATGCTTCTCTCCATGAGGGTGTCCCCAACTCTTTCTCTCTTTGTGATGGGCTTGGTTGTGTGCTGGAAATGGGAAGGGGCACCAGTAGAGCCTGGATTCCTAAAGGACCAGAGTGACGCTCCCTTCTGGTGCTCCTCCGAGACAGTCAGCTCCCTGCAGCTTGTCTTCCCTTCCCTGTTAGTGAATGTGGATTCTCTTCATGGCCTCTGTCTACCATGAAATAGTCACCTTACCAATAAGCAAAATAAGACAGAGGCATGTTGAGCTTCCCTGAACTCTAAGCATGTTCCTCAGAAAAGATTCCTCTCCAATTCTGGGAAACACTCCCAGTAAGTAATGGAGTCTCAGTTCCCCCATCCACAGTCTTTTGGCAGGTGCCGCAGGCCCCCTCACTGATGGCAAGTTCAGAGGTGGACCTGATGGGCAGGTAGCAGGGTCTCCTTGCCTTGGCACTGGCCCTTAGAGAGTCCATGGACATCCTTCCTGCCTAGCTTCTGAAAGCCTTTAACAATGGCTGCCACGGCTCCACTGCAGTGATCGGGTGAGGGCCTTCATCTGCCCTGGCTGGCGGGGCTTTTGCTGGTGCTGCTGAAATTGACCTTCTTTCTTCACAATCTGGAATAGAGGCCTGAAAAATCAGCTTCCACATTCCTCTATTTCTGGGCATTCTCAGGGAGTCAAAGAATCTCATCTTTTGAGGAAACTCCAAAGGTCTTTCTTCTGATCACTTTATACTTGACCCAGGACTTAAAAGTATTCTGTGGTATTCTTTGAAACTCAGTTTCATCCCAGGCCACTGGTGTTCCCCAAGTCAGGCCCCTGGTGTGACCTGTTCTGAGAGGTCACACCATTTTCTGTCCACCAGTTCCCTGTAGTTACAGCCATCTACTCCAGCAGAATTGGCTTCAGTGTATCAGTTGTATGGGGGACACTGCCTAAGGCAGTGCTGGCAGACTCAAGTGAGCCCCCCTAAGTGACAGATGTGAATCTCTGGTCACCAAAATAAGGCCAATCCCTTTCTTTGATTTCTAGGGTTCAGTTTCATTTTTGATTCTAGTCCCCTTCTATTCTACTGGATAGGTGGGAAATTAACCTCAGTCATTGTCAGGGTCCCCCTCCTAAACTTTAACCACAGTTTGGAAATCCTAGGCAGTGCTTAGTAGGCTTCAGGAGGGGGCTGTAGACATTGAACATCTATTCTGGCGAAACACCCCATAAGTACCCATTGTCCCTGTCTTACAGTCATTTCAGGACAAGCAGCTCTCTGCTGCTCCCATGCTGGGCTTTGGATGTGGAAGTCTTTTGTAGACTCTGCCCCACCTCCCTGGATTCACCACTTCATCCCAAAGTGCTGCAAAGAACTGGAGCCAGGTCCTGTCTCCTCCCTGACCTCTCTCCTCTCTTCCCCCAAGCCAAGGCCAATCTCTTTTTAATCTGGGGAAAAAAAACCTCTCTCCCTTCTGCTCCTTCAAAGCTACCTGTTTTGTAAACCCTAACACCTCTTCTAGGGGTTTAGGCTTTAAAAAAGCCAGAATGTCTTGCAGGCTACTTTATTTTTCTACTGTGTTATAGGCCTCCTTTGGGGCAAGTTTGCAATGAGCCTGGTATCTGCTTTAGTGTGGAGGATGGGACAGAGAAGGGAAGGCACAGGGAAAACATGGATTAATTACCATCACAAAATATGATCCAACCACATCTATAAATGTGACCTTCTGTAAATGCCAGGGGAATGTTGTTAAATCCTAACGCAGAGGGCTCTTCCATGGAGGTGGAGACCTCTGAGGTAATATAATTAGTTACTTTGTTTTTTGATATTCTAAAATAACACTTTGGGAATAGATGCTGGAGAATGAAAAATGAAAGTTTGCATGCTATTACAAATGGTGAAGCATGCAGCTCTAGAGTACAGTTTGGAAGCCACTGGCCATATGTGGCTGTAGAACACTTGGAATGGAGCAAGTCCAAATTGAGATGTGCTGTGAGTATAAAACACACACTGGATTTCAAGGATAAAGTGTAAAAAAAGGTAAACCATTACGTTAGTAGTTTTAAATATAGATTCTATGTCGAAATCATATTACATATGTATTGGATTATATCAAGTATATTAATGAAATTAAATTCATCTGTTTCTTTTTACTTTGTAAAATGTTGGTACTAGAAAATTTTAAATGATGTATGTGGTTCACATCATATGTTTGTTGAATAGCACTCTCTAGAGGTAAACTGGCTGGCCCTATCACTTAAATAGCTGTGCAACCTTGGGCACAGTATTTAAGCTTTTTGCCTCCTTTTCCTCATCTATAAAAATGGGAATAATAGATTGTCATATATTATATTATATTATATTATATTATATTATATTATATTATATTATATTATATTATCTGTGTTACATGATGGGGAGGCAGAGAGGAGTAAGGCACTATCCTGTGTTCAGGGAACTCAAATGTAGTAAAATCAAGATCCTAGGCTTTGGAGTCAGACCTGAATTTGGATTTGTCACTTATTAACTGTGCGATTTTGATCAAGCTGCCTAACTAACCTGAGCTTCTGCTTTCTTATTTATAAATGAGGTAATGATGTTTACTTCGTGTGTTGTTAAAAACACATATGTATCTGCATATATGTGAATATATAGATATGTATGCATATATATACATGAAAAATGTCTTCTTTTTTATTTATATAAATTTATGGGGTACAAGTGCAGTTTTCTTACATGCATAGATTGTGTAGTAGTGAAGTCAGGGCTTCTAGGGTATCCATCATTTAAATAACGTATATCATACCCATTAAGTAATTTCTCATCTTCCACCCCCCATCATTCCTCACCCTTCTGAGTCTTAACTATCTATCATTCCACTCTCTGCGTCTGTGTGTACACAGTATTTAGCTCCCACCTATGAGTAAGAACATGCAGTATTTGTCTTTCTGTGTCTGACTTGTTTCACTTAAGATAATGGTCTCCAGTTCCATCCATGTTGCTGCAAAACACATGATTTCATTTTTTTTTTTATGGCTGAATAGTATTATATATATGAAAACTCTTTTCCATAGTACCTAGCACATAAACAGTCAATATGTTATAGCTGTTATTATTGCCACAGCCATCACGATTCTGTGGGTTACCTTGCTAATGTTATTACCGCTAGGTAAACGACTTAAAGATTGAGTCTCTCTTTTCTTTTCTTTTTTTTTTTTTTGAGACAGAGTCTCACTCTGTTGCCCGGTCTAGAGTGCTGTGGCGTCAGCCTAGCTCACAGCAACCTCAAACTCCTGGGCTCAAGCAATCCTTCTGCCTCAGCCTCCCGAGTAGCTGGGACTATAGGCAGGTGCCACCATGCCTGGCTAATTTTTTTTCTTCTATATATATTTTTAGTTGTCCATATAATTTCTTTTCTATTTTTAGTAGAGATGGGGTCTCGCTCTTGCTCAGGCTGGTCTCGAACTCCTGAGCTCAAACGATCCACCCGCCTCGGCCTCCCAGAGTACTAGGATTATGGGCATGAGCCACCGTGCCCGGCCTCTCTTTTCTTTACTTCTCTTCCACAGTCCTAATTCTCACATTTGTTTTAGTTCTATCATTAAATATACTGGACTCAATTCTCGCTTCCAGTCCATTTATTTTAGTTTCCCAAGTTATTTCTTATTTGGCTGCAGTTCATTTTCTGGTAGTTTCCTCAAGAAGGGCTCACAGGAACAATATTCTTGGAGTTTTCAAATGTTCTTTCCTTTAGTCTTTATATACGTAAAGGACAACTTGGCTGAAAATAATGTGCTTGGCTCACTTTTTTTTTTCCACAATTTTTTTTGTTTTTATTTCAGGATATTGTGAGGGTACAGTTGGCTCACTCTTCTCCCTAGAGTGTCTTGTGGGTTGTGCCCCAGTGTATTCTCAGGTTGCATGCTGCTCGGGAGAAATCTGAGGCTGGCTTGATTTTTTCTTTTTTCTTTTGTAAGTGATTTTATCTTTTTGCCTGGTTGCCCAAAGAATTTTTCCTTTTTTTTTGTCTTTAAAGTCCATTAAGTTTTAGGATATATCTCAATTTGACTGCTGTGGTTGATTTTTCCTGGCATAAATGTGCCTTTTCCATGTGTATATTCAAAACTTCTATTTCAGGCAAGTTTCCTTGGATTGTATCTTTAAATATTTGTCCTGTTCCATTGTTTTACTATTATTTTAAAATATAATAAACACATTACATATTGCTTGGTATGTGCCAGGCACTGTTCCAGATTCTTATCAAAGTTTAGCTCACTTAATCTTCATAACAACCATATGGAGTAGGTCTATTATTAATATTATTTTCATTTTAGTAATGGGGAAACCAAAGCAGAAAATAGTTAAGAAACTTGTCCAAATTCACATAACTAGTATGGGGCAGAGTCAGGATTCAAACTCAAGACTGTTTGTTCTCAGAACCATTGCATTATGCTGGTTTTCTTCTTCAGAGACATGCTGCATGTGTCTGATGTATCTCCTTTAATAGTTTTCTATAGCTATTATTTTTCCTCTAATATTTTAAAATACTTTATTTTTGCTTCTGCTCACATAGTATCTTTTCTTCATTGAGCTTCTGCCAATTTCACCTTCTGTGATTTTTTCTTCTTTCCTGAATTTTTTATATTTCTTTTCCAGTTGCCTTGCCATCTTATTCTTTTCTTTTTTTTATTTCAAAATATTATGGGAGTTAAAAACATTTTGGTTATATAATTTGCTTTTGTACAGTTTGAATCAAAATTATAAGTGTGCCCATCACCTAGATGGTGTATGCTGTACCCAATAGGTGTGAATTTACACATCACCTCCTCCCCCCCCACCTGCTTGATTTCCAATGAATGTTATTTCCATATGTGCATGTGTGTTGATCAATTAGTTCCAATTTAGTGGTGAGTACATGTGGTGTTTGTTTTTTCATTCTTGTGATACTTCACTTAGAAGAATGGTCTTCAGTTCCATCCAGGTTGTTAAAAAAGGTATTAGTTTACAGTATTTTTTTATGGTTGAGTAGTACTCCATAGTATCCATATACCACATTTTATTAATCCACTCATGTATTGATAGGTACTTGAGTTCTTTCCACATCTTTGCAGTTGTGAATTGTGTTGCTATAAACATTCAAGTGGAAGTGTCTTTTTTTAATAAAATGTCTTTTTTTCCTTTGGGTAAATACCCAGTAGTGGATCAAATGGGTATGTCTACTTTTAGTTCTTTGAGATATCTTTATATTACTTTCCATAGAGGTTGTACTAGTTTGCAGGCCCACCAACAGTGCATGAGCGTTCCTTTTTCTCCACATCCATGCCAACATGTGTTGTTTTGGGACTTTTTGATAAGAGCCATTCTCACTGGAGTTTGGTGATATTTCATTGTGGTTTTGATTTGCATTTCTCTGATGATTGAGCATTTTTTCATATGTTTTTTGGCCATTAGTCTGTCTTCATTTGAAAGGTTTCTGTTCATGTCTTTTGCCCTCTTTTTAATGGGGTTGTTTGATTTTTTCTTGCTGATTTGCTTTGGTTCTTTGTAGATTCTGGTTCTTAGCCTTTTATCAGATGGATAGCATGTAAATATTTTCTCCCATTCTGTAGGTTTTCTACTCGCTCTATTGATTGTTTCCTTGGCTGTGCAGAAGCTTTTTAATTTAATCTGGTCCTATTTATTTATTTTTGTTGTTGGTGTGATTGCTCTTGGGGTCTTGTTCATAAATTCTTTCCACCATCTCATTCTTGAGTTCTTAAAATTTCTGCTTTATGTTCTTCTATCGTGGAGATGATGGCTTCAAATATATATATGTATATATATATATATATATATATATATACACACACACACACACACACACACACATATATATTATAATTCCCAGAGAAATAAGGGATCATTTTTCTTTATCCATTCATGAATTAATGGTCACACTTAGGTTGATTCCATATCTTTGTTATTATGAATTGTGCTACAATGAACATTCAGGTGCAGGTGTCTTTTTGATATAATGACTTCTTTTCCTTTGAATAGATACCCAATAGCGAGATTGCTGGATCAAATGGTAAGTCTACTTTTAGTTCTTTGAGGAGTCTCCATACTGTTTTCCACAGAGGTTGTACTATTTTATAGTCCCACCACCAGTATATAAACATTCCTTTTTCACCACATCCATGCCAACATATATTATTTTATGATTTTTTAGTAATGGCCGTTCTGACAGGGCTAAGGTGGTATCTCATTGTGGTTTTAATTTGCATTTCCCTGATGATTAGTGATGTTGAGCATTTTTTCATGTTTGTTTCCATTGTGTGTCTTCTTTTGAAACAGTTCTTTCATGTCTTTTGCCCACTTTTTGATGGGGATATTTGGTTTTTTTCTTGGTGATTTGTTTGATTTCTCTGTAGATTCTAGATATTAGTCCTTTGTCAGATATATAGTTTGCAAATATTTTCTCCCATTCTGTAGGTTGTCTGTTTACTCTGTTGATTATTTTCTTTGTTGTGCAGAAAATTTTAATTTAATTAAGTTCCATTTATTTATTTTTATTGTTGTTGTATTTACTTTTGGGGTCTTAGTCATAAATTCTTTGCCTAGGCCAATGTCTAGAAGAGTTTTTCCTAAGTTTTCTTTTAGAATTTTTATGATTTCAGGTCTTACATTTGAAATATTTGTATATGGAGAGAGAGGGATCCAGTTTCATTTTTCTGCATGTGGCTCTCCAATTTTCCCAGCACCATTTATTGGATAGGGGTTCCTTTCCCCAGTGTTGGGTGTTTAGGCTCTTTTTTGGTTCCATATGAAGTTTAGGATTATTTTTTTCTGGATCTGTGAAATATGACATCAGTATTTTGATGGGAATTGTATTGAATCTATAATGTTGACTCTTCTAATCCATGAACATGGGATGTTTTTCCATTTGTGTCATCTATGATTTCTTTGATCAGTGTTTTGTAGTTCTCCTTATAGAGATCTTTCACCTCCTTGGTTAAGTATACTCCTAGGTATTTTATTTTCTTTGCATCTGTTGTATGTGGTATTGAGTTCTTGATTTGAGTCTCTGCTTGACTGTTATAGAAATGCTACTGATTTGTGTACATTGATTTTGTAACCTGAGACTTTGTTGAATTTATTTATCAATTCTTGGAGTCTTTTGTTGGAGTGTTTGGAGTTTTCTAGATACAAGATCATATCATTGATAAACAGAGATAGTTTGTCCGCCTCTCTCGCAATTTGGATGCCCTTTATTTCTTTCTCTTGCCTGTACTATGTTGAATAGAAATGGTGACAGTGGAAGCCCTTGTATTGTTCCTGTTCTTAGGGGACATGCTTTCAAGTTTTCCCCATTTGATATGATGTTGGTTATGGGTTTGTCATATATGCCTTTTATTATTTTGAGGTATGTTCCTTCTATGTCCAGTTTATTGAGGGTTTTTATTATGAAAGGCTGCTGGATTTTGTCAAATGCTTTTTCTACATATTTTGAGATAATTATATGGTCTTTGTTTTTACTTCTGTTTATATAGTGAATCAAATTTATTGATTTCCATGTATTAAACCATCCCTGTATCCCTGGATGAAACTCACTTGATCATAGTGAATTATCTTCCTTATGTACTGTTGAATTCAGTTTGCTAGTATTTTGTTTAGGATTTTTGCATCTGTGTTCGTAAGAGATATCAGTCTATAATTTCCTTTTTGTGTTGTGCCCTTTCCCTTTCTGTGATACAAGATTCATAGAATGAGTTAGGGAGGATTCCATCCTTCCTGATGTTATGGAACATTTTTGGTAGCATAGGTGCCAGTTCTTCTTTGTAGGTTTGGTAGAATTTGACTGTGAATCCATCTGGTCTGGGCTTTTTTGTTGTTGTTGTTTGGAATTTTTTTATTACTTTTTAAAATCTCGCTACTCATTATTGGTCTATTTAGGATTTCTGTTTCTTCCTGATTCAGGTTGGGAGGTAGTATGTTTCCAAAAATTTATCCATTTCCTCTAGGTTTTCCAGTTTGTGTGCATAGAGGTTTTCATAGTAGTCACGGATGATATTTTGTATTTCTGTGATATTAGTTGTAATGTCTCCTTCTTCATTTCTTCTCTTTTATTTCTGGTTAATCTAGCCAATGGTCTATCAATTTTCTTAATCTTTCAAAGAACCCACTTTTTGTTTCATTGTATTATTTTTTGGTTTCCATTTCATTTAGTTCTTTTCTGAGCTTTGCTATTTATTTTCTTCTGCTAGCTTTGGGTTTGGTTTGTTCTTTTTCCTAGTTCCTTGAGGTGTGACATTAGGTTGTTAATTTGTGATCTATCTTTTTGATGTAAGCATTTAAGGCTATAAACTTCCCTGTTAGTACTGCTTTTTCTGTATCCCATAGATTTTTAGAAGTTTATGTCCTCTTTCATTGATTTCAAAAAAATCTTTTGATGTCTGTCTTAATTTTGTTATTGACCCAAGGATCATTCAATAGAAGGTTGTTTAATTTTCATGCATTTGTGTAGATTTAAGAGTTCCTCTTGGAATTGATTTCTAGTTTTATTCCATTGTGATCTGAGAATATACATGGCATTATTTAGATTTTTCTGAATTTTCTGAGACTTGTTTTGTGGCCTAACATATGCGCTATCTTGGAAGATGTGCCATGTGCTGATGAGAAGAATGTATATTCTATAGTTTTGGGGTAGACATTTCTATAAATGTCTCTTAGGTCAATTTGTTCTAGAGTCCTTGTTAATTCCAGTTTTCTTTGTTGATTTTCTGTGTTGATGATCTGTCCAGTCCTGTCAGTGGAGTGCTGAGTCCCCAGCTATTATTATGCTGTTGTTCATTTCTTTGTAAAGATCTACCAGAATTCGTTTTGTGAATCTGGGAGCTCCTGTCTTAGGTGCATATATATTTAGGATTGTTATATCTTCTTGCTGAATTGCTCCCTTTATCATTATATAATGACCATCTTTGTCCTTTTTAACCATTGTTGACTTAAAGTCTATGTTATCTGATATGAGAATAGCTAGCTACTCCTGCTCACTTTTTGTTTCCATTTGCATAGAATAGTTTTTCCATCCCTTTATCTTGAGTCTGTGAGAGTCCTTGTGAGTTAGATGGGGTTTTTGGAGACAGCATATGCTTGGGTTGTGTTTTTTCATCTGTTCAGCCAATCTATATTTTTTAAGTGGAGCATTAAGACTATTTACATTCAGTGTTAGTATTGATGTGTGAGATACTATTCTGTTCAAAATATTGTTCTTTCATTTCTCCCCTTATGCTACTATTGTATAAGAGCTGTGAGCTTTAACTTTTGGGTGTTTTTATACTGGTGGGTATCAATTGTTCAGTTCCATATATAGGGTACTTTTGAGCATCTCCTGTAGGGCAGGGCTATTGGTGACAAATTCCTTTAGTGTTTGCTTGTGTGGAAAAGACTTTATTTCTCCTTCATTTATGAAACTTAGTTTTGCAGGATACAAAATTCTTGGCTGGCAGGTATTCCGTTTAAGAAGACTAAAAATGGGACCCCAATCCCTTCTGGCTTGTAAGGTCTCTGCTGAGAAGTCTGTTGTTAGTCTGACGGGTTTTCTTTTGTAAGTTAGTTGTTGCTTTCATCTTGCAGCTCATAGGATTTTCTCCTTCACTTTGATTTTGGCCAAACTAATGATTGTGTGTCTTGGTGATGTCCTGTTTGCTATGAATCTTCCAGGTGTTTGATGACCATCCTGTATCTGGATATCTAAATCTCTGGCAATACTAGGGAGGTTTTCCTCAATTATTCCCTCAAATAGGTTTTCATGCTTTCTGCTTTTTCTTCTTCTCCATCAGGGATGCCTATGATTCTTATGTTAGCTCATTATACATTATCCCATAATTATCTGAGTGATTGTTCATTCCTCTTTATTATTTTTTTCTACATTTTTGACTGAGTAGGTTAATTCAACAGCCTTGTCTTCAAGCTCTGAAATTCTTTTTTCTGCCTGGTCTAGTGTGTTGTTAAAGCTTTCTGCCATATTTTGAAATTCTGTAAATGACTTTTTCATTTCTTAAAGTTCTGTTATATCTTGTGATAGCTGTCTTTTTAGGGAATTTTTCATTCATGGTCTGAATTTCTATTTTTGGTTTCTTTGCATTGTTTTTCAACTTTCTCATCAATCCCATTCATTTTATTTGCCATCCATATTCTGAATTCCATATCTGACATTTTGACAATTTCCTTTTGGTTGGGGTCTATTGCTGGTGATCTATTTTGATCCTTTGGAGATGTCAAAACAGCTTGTTTTTTCATGTTTCCAGAGTTCTTATGCTGGTTCCTTCTCATCTGAAACCTCTTCTGTTAGCCCAGGACAGATAAGGTTGCAGTGTACCTGTTCTCCTCTGCTGGGAACTCTCCTACTTAGTGAAAAGAAGGAGAGGTTCCTGGATGGTGTGCTTGTGTCATACTCTGGAAGACTGTCCCAGCAGGAGACAGGAGGATGCACTTAAAGCCTGTAACACAGCTGTTCTCTTGCATCATCCCATTCCCGTGTGGTTTTCACAGTCCATGCTGGATGCAGAGTTGTGGGTTGGTCCTAGGCCACTGTTGGAAACTCAGGTGGGTGGCTGGGCATGTTCCCTCCACAGAGGAGGGTGGCGTGGGAGTTTGTTCTGTCTGGGTCTTCCTGCAGTGGTGGCTGGGCAAGGCTGTTTAGATGGTGGTTGTGGGTACCAGGGCTGTTCAGCTCCAGGTGCAGCAGTGGCTGAGTGGTGGGGGGTGAGCAGGGCCACAGCAGTGGGTGAGGCCATGGAGGCATGGGGTACCAAATATATTTTGTATGCTTTGAATATTGCTTTTCCTTCTTAATATTTTCCCATGTTACTATAGGTAGTTGACTAAATGTTAGCCTTCATAATGGTAGAAACACACACAATGCAGCTTTAATTGTTCTGGGAAAAAATGCTTTGAAATAACAAGAGTTAAACATTTAGAGGGTTTATATACTTTGTCCCCCTTGTCCAATAATTAGAAATAATATCATAGTTTCTAGGAGATAACTGATGTAATACTAAGAGAACAAAACAAATGATAAAAATTATTTTCTAATATGTACAAATTATATAACAAATATTTTCCAAAGTTACTATAAAACTTTTATAGTTGACATTAAAAATGTCTAATACTTCATTAAAGTTATATACTATAGTTTTGTCAATTATTTCCTATTGGCTATGTGGGTAAGATCTAATTTTTTTTTGCTTATAGAGATTATACTGTTATACTATACTTACCTTTTGTGTGGTGTATTTACTCCTATAGTTTAGTTTTAAAAAAATAGATTTCTACTAGTGAAAATACTAGATCAAAGTGTTGGAACATTTTGGGAGAATCTCTCACATTGAATTGCTCTCCAAAAAATGTTTTAAAGCAATCCAATTTATATCAACAGTGTATGAGGTATATCTATTTCATGGAACCTGAATTAATATAAAAGTAGTATCTCATAGTTTCCATCTGAATTTCTTCGATGAAGAAATTAATGTCAATTAGTAGTGAATAGTAGTGAAGTTGAACATGATGTCTGGATTTGTTAACTACTTTTGTAAATTACCTGTTTGTCTATTACCCTTTTACCTGCTGGGGTCTTGTGTTTCTTATATTGTGTGAACTCTTTGTATATGAATGACATTAAGTCTTTGGTGTATTCCTTGTGGATAATTTTTCCTAGTTATTATGTTCCTTTTCATTGCAGCTATTTTTTTTATAGGCAACCTTAAAATTTGCACAGCAACTCCAATCTATAAATCCTATAGCTCCTTTGTGATTGTATTTCTCTTCCTTTTGGTTCTTTATGGCCTAAGTTTAAAACAAAAGCAAAAATATTATTGGTCATTCTAGATTTATTTTGAAGTATGGTGTGATGTGATGGTGTGAATGGATTTTCCCCAAAATACATAACAATTGTCTTCACAGTACTCACTTAACCTTTCTTCTTCCACTGACCTACATGGACATCCTCTGTAATATATTCTTCTTGCTCCTGCACCATCCACTCTGCTTCATGGCTCTTTCCTGTTCTAGTCTAAGGATGGTCATGACCTTTTCATATTAATTTGTTTTCGTATGTGCCCTGTATATTTATTGCAGATGTGAAAAATGAGTTTGATATTAATCTGAATAAACCTTCGTTTTGTATATTTTTGGACTGAATCTTCTAAGGTGAGAGTACATGTATGCTTGGTTTCTGTGCTGTCTTATTCAATGCATGCTATTCTTCTTACAGGATCCATTGATCCTTTCTTTCTCATTTTCCTTCTATCTTTGCTAGTTTATTAACATAATTTGGGTAGCTCCAGTGGTACAATTTGTTTTGGGTTTTTTTTTTGTTTGTTTGTTTTCTTGTTTTGTTTTGTTTTGTTTTGTTGAGACAGGGACTTGCTCTGTTCCCCAGGCTAGAGTGCAATGGCATCGTTATGTCTCACTGCTAAAGTCCTGTGCTCAAGTGATCCTCCTGCTTCAGCCTCCAAGTAGCTGGGACTACGGGAACATGCCGCCACACCTGGCTAATTTTTTACTTTTTTGTAGAGATAGGGTCTCCCTGTTGCCCAGGCTGGTCTTGAACTCTTGACCTCAAGCGATCCTCCCACCACAGCCTTCCAAAGTGCTAGGATTACAGGCATAAACCCCCATGCCCGGCCCAGGGGTACTTGAAAGGAAAACAAGAGATTGAGTTGTATCAGCAGTTTGCTTACTTCAGCTTTGCTTGTTGTTATATCAACGGCTTTAAAATTTTGAAACAGTAACATTGCATTTGTACCGATTATCAACTGGAGATTTAAAAAGCCACCATTACTCTCTAAGGTTTCCAAAGAACTTTGGACTACTCCAACCTAAATTAGTAGGGCCTAGATAAATTAGATAAATGTGTTGCTGCAAATTCTGGTTTTATTTAGTTTTGATGTTTAATACTTGTTGGTAAGTAGATATTTGTGGGAATCTGCATTTTTTGTAATGGGTTTTATAAATTATAATAATATCTGAAAATAAAGTAATTATATATTAACTATTATCAACTTTTAGGCCTTGTATTTTGGGATGATTCCTTGTATCAGCCATTTCCCCTGAATAGGACAAAAAGTAGTTGTAGGCTGAGAGCAATTTTGTCTTGTGTCCTGTTTCACTGCAAAGGCAAAAATAGATACATCATATAAAATCATTTATTCTGTGCTTGCTTTGGATTCTTCTAGGTACATTAATTCCTTAGGGAATTTCTCCCCAAATTTAATTTTTTTCTGTTGGTTTGTTTTTCCAGGATGCTCTTTTCAGTTGATGGAAAGCTTTTCCAGTGTTTTGACACAGACATTATGTGCTGCTTAGGATGGTACCTTAAGTAGTACATTACATTTTAAGTTTTTCTTACATTACACCTCCCCCTGCCCCTACTCCAAGACTTCATGGTCAATCTTCTTTGGCTGTCAAGAATATGAAGATAGAGGACAGGAAGGGTACTAAGGTTCATCGTACCTACTGAGTCAGGAGCCCCTTCTGAGCACATGTGCAGTTGTGACTCAGATGTGATGTTGGTGCCTGGCCCCCTCAGGGATCAAGAGAAATTGCTTCTAACCCTGCTTCTGCGGCATAATGTTGTCTACAGACCCTTTATTCAATTTCTGTGAACTTCTAGGGGAGGAGGCACACCCTCCATTCCCATTACCCTCTGGAATCCTCCATTTGCCCATGTTGTGTCTGGTTTCCTCATGTTAGTCTGGAAGAAAATTCAGCTTCTCTGTTCCTCTTATCACCAACCTGTCACATTCATTAGGGGTGATTTTAAGAGTTGATACTGACTCTTTGGAGATTGAGGAAATACTGACATACATCCTCCCTGGCTCCTCCCTTCTATTTCTGTCTTTGGCGTCTGAAGCTTCGAGAACAAAACATACCACTGAGTCTTCCCTACACTCCAATAACACATATCTTGTACTTGAGTTTATTGGACTTCTTGGACCTATTCATTTATAATTTTCATCAAATCTGGAAAATTTTCAGCCATTGTTTCTTGATCACAGGTCTCCAGGTTAATTGTAGTTTGATTAATCTCGAATGGACTTGCTCTCCTTTAATTAGTGCTATCCAGGATGTATTCTTATTGTGGTGAATAGTTTAAGCACAAGAGCCAAGACTAGCTATGTAGCCATGTTTAAGTGCCCTGTTCATGTCATATCCACTAACATCCTGTTGGCCACAGCAAATCATATGACTACATCCAGCTTCAGTGGTATGGGGAGGTCTACTCCATCTCACACTGAGATGGGGAGGGAAGTGAATATTTGATGAACAATAATGCAAGCTGTCACAATGTTTTGTTCGTGTGTGACTTTTTTTCCACCTGCTCTGGGAGACGGTGTTTGCTGGAAAGTGAATTTGAAATCAGACCTGTATTCAAATCCTAATTTTGCCACTAACTACTTGTGTGACCTTAGGCAAGTTACCTAACTTTTCTGAACTATGTTTTCTCATTTCTAAAAATGGTAATAATAACATCTATCTCATATGTTTATTGGGAGGATTAAAGCATATGACACATGTTGAAATGGTTAGCACAAAATTGACATTCAATTAATGGTAGTTTTTTTTTTCTTTCTTGGGATTCTAAGTGGACTTTTATTGTAGAAATTAGTTCTAGAAAGTGGAATAATCCAAAAGAGTATGGAAGCCTTTGTCATAAAGAGCATTTTTAGAATGATCATGATACTAACCAGTTTATTTGCATGTGTTATGATGGGTGAATTGGAATTTGGAAAAAGGAAGTGAATACTGTGCTGTTAAATTTTGTCCTTATGGGAAATGGGTCCATTTGTCAAGGTTGATACTAGGATTAGGCTGATGGGGCCTTTCTACTAGGAAGTGGAATCCAACTTAATGGTAAGTAGGATTATACTGTGGTGTCCTTTCTGGGTGTGACTTTTATTCCCTTCTCTGTTGCAGACTAAGCTCAGTGAGAGGCTGAAATGGTGCAAGAATATTTATAAATTGGATATGGCAATTTTTAATTCTCAGAAGCTTTCATGTAAGGGTGGGTTGTCCTGGGTGGGCTTATTGCTATTTTAGGAAGGAACTTTAACTACTTGTGCTTTTCAACAGCTCAGAACACTCTCATGGTTCCAGCAGACCACAGCTGGGGCAACACAGCATATCTTTCACTGCTAGGTACCCTCGACCCAGGCAGGCATCATGAGTCAGTCCATCATCCCTCCTTCCACTGAGCCTGTGCTCACTCAGCTTTAGGTCCACTCAGCACAGCAGTCTGGCCAACCCCTGCTCATTGATCAGAACTGGCTAATAGGATTCACTGTGCTCACCATCATATTTTGCTTATGGGGCAAGGGAAAGACTATGCATAAATAAATTAAAAGGAATAATAAGTACTAAGTAATTGCAAAATGCAATATTTTTTCGGGAATATTTTTGTTTGTGTCTAGTACTCTTGGCAATATGGTATTAGAAAAGCTACTGTGCTCTACCAGTATTATTCTTAAGTCCAGAAATGTTGTAGCTGTAAAAATTTGGTTGATTCTACTTTTGGAAACCACATTTTTTGTGTTGAGGATGAAAATGCATGAACTAAGACTAAATATTATGAGACTAAATTTTATTTACTTGAGTATATATTCAGGTTGCTATGCTTAAAAAGAAAAAACCAAATCTGGTTCTTGGCAGACACCTGTGACCTCTAATTAGATATTTAGAGTTTACTAGACTATCACTCAGGCTTGGCATTGCTTCTTGGTTTCTAATCTCCAGTTTAATTTAGAAGCACTGATTGGTGCCTGTTTATAGCTTACTGGTGGCAGGAGCTTTTCTCAGAAGTCTCCTTCCTTCTCCCTAGAATTTAGTTGAATTCAATGGATGGAGCCATAGCAGCTGCACTTCCAAAATTGTTACCACATTGCAGTTTGCAAGGCTGAGAGACTTTAATTATTTCCACAGTCCTGCTCCTTCTAACAATGTGGTGTCTTGGATTTCTTATTGGTGCAGAGACAGTCCTTTTGGTTAGTTTAAAAGCATTTATTGGCTGGGCACGGTGGCTCACAATGTAATGCTAGCTCTTTGGGAGACCAAGGTGGAGGGATCACTTGGGGCCAGGAGTTTGAGATCAGCCTGGGCAACAGCAAGACCCCATCTCTACAAAAAGTGAAAAATTAGCCAGATACGATGGCACATGCCTATAGTCCCAGCTACTTGGGAGGCTGAGGCAAGAGGATTACTTGAACGAGGAGTTTGAAGATGCAGTGAGCTAGTATCAGGATGCCACTGCGCTCCAGCCTGGGTGACAGAGCAAAACCCTGTTTCATTTAAAAAAAAAAAAAAAGCATTTATTAATCACCTTCTGTGTGCTTTAGAGTCTCACGAGGGGTGAGAAGGAGGGGATTCAAAAGGAATAAAAGACAAAGATCACAGTGGGGGAACCCCAGACTCATAATGTCAATGTTGCTTCTACTTTGTGATTTAGGAATTGCTCCATCCCACTGTAACTGCAGGATCCTGGTTGCCTTACGAACTGCCCACCTGTACTTTGCCCTCTTATTCCCTTAGTTTACACCTCCATTTGATGTGTACGTAGATCTAGTTTTTCTACCTAAAGAGAGTAAGCTCCTAAGCACAGGAAACCCTGTATTGCTGCCCTCATCTTGGGCTTGTGTCCTGGGTCCTTTGTTTTATTCTAAGCTCCCAGCTGCAGGATGGCTTGCTCACTGTAGCCTTCTCTGGATATGGGAAGGGGTGGGCTCAGCCCAGGTCGTGGGTCTGTCAGTGAAATCCACTCCTTAGAATTGTGCTGAAATCTTCAAGTGGATCCAGGCATCCTGCATCACCTAGTAACACACAAGGCATAAAGAAACCCCTCAAAAATCCTACAAAAACTAAATTGAATGGCCAAGGAAAAAGAGAGCCAGTGTAGATTTCTGGTTGCCTTTGAGTAAACTTGCTCTGATTTCAGGGTGATAGATCCACTCTACATTTGTTATTTGAAAGTCCTGTGCTATGCTGGGCTCTGGAGATTCAATGGTGAAAAAGAGGGGCCCTCTCCTCAAGATGTTTATGTTCTAGAATAGCCAATTTGGAAGTCTTGACAAGGTGTTAGGGAGATACCAGGGAGAGTGGTTATAAAAACAGATCAACAGAGTTCTGTTCTCAAGGAGCTCACGGTTCAATGAGGGAGATGAAGATCATGGAAGCCCAGCCCTTGAGAGCCCCGTAGATGGTGCTGATCCCAGTGCAGGCAGATTACACACTGAGCCAGCAGATGCGTCTCACTGCTCTTCAGAATGCCATGTGAGGCCCTGGCCTTGGGGACACAACTCACCAAGCATCATCACCTATATCAGAATGACTCACTGGGTGGTTTCCTCCTAGGAAAAGATGAGTCAATAAAGCCCCTTTAGGGAAACTAAAAATGATCAGTACCTAACCAGATGGGTTTGATTACATAGATCTTGCATTGTGAGAATTTTCAAGGATATCCAAGGACAATGTTTCAGTGTGAAAAGGGTATGGGAGACTTTGGAGACAGACCTGAGATTGCATCCTCCTTTTACCACTTATTAGTTGTGTGGCCTTGGGAAAATGCCTTAATTTCTCTGAACCACAGTGTGCTCATCTGTGAAATGGGGATGATGATCTCGACTCATGCAATTGTTGTGAGTCGATGGGGTACTGTGTCTACGTGCCTAGCACTGTGGCTACATAGTACATTTCAGTTTTTCCCTCTTTCTGCTTCATCAGATGTCAGTGGGAAGCAACCATTATAAATTATATCTAAAATAAATGACATTTAGAAACAGTAGGTTGTTATGAAGCATATTGATGAGAGGTGGCCTAGAATGGGTATCTAGATGATAGTATGTCAGGGAGTCCCCAGTGCTTTACAGACTTCTTTTGCAAGTGCTCCTGTAGGGAAGAAATAGGGACATCAGGTCATGAAAATATTATTCCTGGAAATGACTCAACTTTTTTTTCTCTCCAAGAATATTTTGGATAGTAATAATTTGTTTACATGCGTATCTCATCTGTTAGACTAAAGCTCCATGAACTCTTGTTGCAAAAGAATCACTGGAATGTTTTTAATAGTATAGTTTCCTGGAGCCCCACCCTCAGAATGAGTCTGGGGCAGGGCCTAGGAATCTGCACTGAGATTTCAGGGGCTTCTGGCACAGGTTCTGAGGACCACACTCTGGGAAGACCACACTGGAGTGAGAGCCTCTTCAGAGCCAGGACTGTTTCCAGTTCACTCTGTGTACCCAGGGCTGGATATAATAGGCATTGATGGAGTTCTGTTGAATCAGTAAGCGGATGGTGATTCTCCAAGTAGATTGCCCTGTTGAGAATGTTGGCTTAAAATATTGGCTTCCTGGCTTCTAAGTCAGTCTTTTGTGAATTTGAAGAAAATAATTAGTCTCCCAGAATTTGCTCATTCCTGAACAACCTGGCAGAGCTGGGAAGAGACCTGTCTGTGTGAGTGAGACCACCCCTGGGTGGACCATCCACACAACCACCCCCAAGGACAAGCACTGATGAGGACAGAGGCCAAGTGACACCAGTGCAGGGTCGCTCCTCAGGAGCAACAGTCCTGGCCAAGCTCTCTCTCTGTTGGTTCAGAGTTGGTTGATGAGAAACTGGGGAGCAGGTCTGTGACCATCTTTTGTTCTTTTTGTGCACTGTAGATCCTCTGTAACTTAAAGAAGTTCAGGCCTTTTTTTGGTAGAATATCAGGAAAAAAAATTTTTTTGTAAATTTGCTCTACAGGAAACTTACAAAGTTTCCCTGAATTTACCATGTCATTAAAATACTTACCTCTTGAGTTGGTGTCTTATAAATGGTATCACCTATTCTAAATAAAATAGATTTATTCAACTATACTTATTGCACATTTTTTTGCACTTGTTCTTTAGATATTGCTTGTCTGTTTATTTGCCCTGATCTTTGTCAGCTACTTGCCCAGGAGCACCCCAGAGTCTGGGGTCATGTTTTTACTGTGTTCAGGGGAGCACCTACTCTTTACCATGGGAGAAGAGTGATGATTTATTTCTAGGTTTTCTAAGTGAATTTTAGACAATTAGACTGTATCATGTTTGCATTTTATAGTGTTCTGCTTAGAAGAAGAGAAAGGGCCCAGAAGAGAATACCACACTCACATATTAGATTATACCTTGAGTTGCCCATACTTCATATTTGAAGTTGCTTCTAAGATAACATAATGGCCCTTGTGAAACATTTTCATTGCCCCAGGAAAGTATTAGACATTTATCCAAATGGCAAGGTGACTGTATTTGCTCTAAATTAATTAATGGCTAGTTTCCATAGGGTAGGACTGAGTGCAGCACCACACTGTGCCTCTGGTTAGGGCCATGGGGCCAGATCAAGCCAGCAGGTGTTTCATTACCTCTCAACAACAAAACATCTTAATATGTAATTTAACATAAGTAACTGGGAATTTTTTCATCACAACAAAAACTACTGATTTCACCACTCTCAATCCCTCTATGGATATAGTGTGCCCTGGTCACCAGATGCTCATGACAATGTTAGGTCTCTGGGAATTTTTAACACCTCACAGTTTATTATTTTTTAAACATCATATTGTTTTCTGAAAATAGAAGTAAGTTCTATTTTTTCTTGATAATATTGCCTTTTTATATTAATAGTTATTAATATATTCAGGTCTTTCAGATCTGCACAACTGAACAGGAGTTGAGGGCTCGGGCAGGCAGCAAGCCCTCCACCTGGCGGGGCTGGTTCTTCCCCTGGGAGCCCTGGGCGTGAGGAGGGGCCCCAAGCAAATGAGCCACGGTGGGACGGAAGGGCTGGTCTAGGACTCAGGGGTCGCCAAGGGGTTTTGTTTCTGGGCTGCCCTCTTGTAGGATGGCTTTAAATTATCCCTCAGACCAGTGCCACACCTGCCTTTCTAATTGCTTTTCTCCTCCTGCCCTGGGGATGGTAGTATTTTAGGTGCTTGTGGGGAGTCTTGCCTCACTGTGGCATGAGGACCTAGAAGGAAACGACGTAGTGCTTTAGTCATTGTCAATGTCTGGAGTACCTTGGCATAGCTGTGTGCTCAAGTGACCTGAGCCTGTCACATAACCCTTAGAGGAGTGTCTTGCATTAATGAGGCTGCACATTACAAGGCAGAGCAGTTCCATGAGGAAAGAATACACTGGGTGCTCAATAACTTGTTTCTTTGTAATAAGGGAAGATAAAAACAAGGAAGGATAGGAATTCTCCCAGAAAACACCGGATCCTGGGCTGAGTGCTGTGGAGGATACAAAGAAAGAAAAGATGTTGTTCCTATACTCAAGACATTTACCATCCTATGGGGGCAAAGTCAGCCTGTGGAAACATAAACAGAAACCCCAGGCTGCATGTTCAGTGCCTGAGGAGGGCGAGTGGGCCATGCACACATTGCCGAGTGCTGAGCTGTGTTGTAGGCAGCTGCCTACTAAAAATAAGCATCGTTTTTGTGAAGGGCTGGATTCAAGGTCATGCATAGAATGATGTCACCATCACTGGCACATGCTTCTCTGTGTTCTTTTGACTGAGAGGCTGGAGTGACAGGCAGCCAGGAACTGCGGATACAGACAGCCTCACTGACTGCGTGGCCTGGGGGTGTCCTGGCTGCAAGAGCATGGAGACCCGTGGTGCGCTGTTTCATCCCTCTGGAGTGGAAAGTGGGGAGCAAGAGGCAGTTCTCCATTCCCTGGGTGGCTGGGCAAAGCTTGATGGTGGAGTTAGGATCGTGCCTTGAGTGAAGGGTGGGATCAGGTGAGTGTAGTGGAGGGCTCAGTCTCCTAACAGGGAACTGGGAGGACAGAGTTCTGTGTTCATGGGGGCAGAGTGTTAGAGAAGTGTCATGAGGCCTTGAGCTCTAGACTCAGTGCTACCTCAGGGAGTAGGATCCTGGTCCCCACTGTAGTCCCAGCACTGACTGCACCCACCCACTGCATAGTAGATGCTCAACGCATATTTGCCAAATGAGTATACTAATGAACTGGATGGTGACACCTGGACTTTAGCCTGTAGGTGAGAGGTAGAAGATGTGACAGGGAGGAGGTGTTTGGTAGCAGGTACTCAGTGGACTCTTCCCCTCCCACACTGAAACTTACCTATCCTGGGTCTCATTCCTTTTGTCAAACTAGCCAGTCTGAGCAGTTAATACCAGGTGCTAATGAAAAATCACAGCTTACTGTAGCATCTCTCCCAGGTGATGTTAGCATTTTAACATGTGCCTTCAAGTTGTTGCCCCAGGGCGTAGTGGAGGGCAGTGGTCTGTTGGGAGCATTTTGGTTGGAGAATCCTTAGGTCTCCTGGGTGTCTGTGTGAGGAGCCACATGCAGCTTCTGTGTAAGGCAGGCCTTTGCTGGCTTATACCTTGACAGTCAACATACACAAGGCTCCGTGTTTCCTCTCCCCTCTGGTTTAGCCTGGAGAATTTCAAATTCACCAAACCCTCTGAACACTGCAGTTTCCTGGGCATCATCTTCCATCCTCTTCCATCTTCCTGGGGCTCCTTCCCTTGGCCAAGCTCTGATACCCCAGCAAAGTCCCTTGGAAGTGACTTTGATGAAACTGGCAGCCCTCCTTCCTGCCTGTGGAGTGACTTGAAACAGAACCTGTGTGTTCTAAGTGATGCTCTTACTGCCCTGTGTTTTTGCTTTTTCATTGTTTTTTTTTTTAAGCAAAGCTAATCAAACAGATAGTTTTGAGTTGTTTTGCTTTCTGATCACCAGTGTAGCAATCTGTAGCTGCCTCCTTACAGTTACAAAAGCAGCGTGGTGATAATCCTAGTTACTGCCTGCCCAGGGAGCATGTCCTGGTCACTGCCATCCTGGAGACATTTCCCTGGCCAGATCAAGAGACAGCTGGGCTTCCCTGGAACTTTCTCCTTTGCTGCTGACCGGTGGAATACTCCCTCTTAAGATATTATTGACAAGTCTAAAGGAAAGCCTTGACTCATTTGAAACTTTTTAAGAGAAAATCCTGCTACTTAACACCTCCACACTGAAGCAAGCAGCTGGAAGTCAGTCTTGGTTTTATAGCTGTCAGGAGGCCTGTGGGCTTAAGGTTCACATTGGCAGCGGCATGCGATATTTTTGAAGTTCTAACATGGAGCTCAGTTCACATCATGTTTCACTCCTTGGGCTATTGATGGCTGCAAAGCTGAGGTGGCCATCCATCTCTGTCAGGGCTTGTCACTTGCATCTTTACGAGCACAGCTATTAATACTCTCTCACTTGATCACTTGATCTGGCCAACTTGGGAAGGCCAGAGCTCTGATGTGCCCTTTCTTCTGCCCCCCCCCCCCCTTTTTTTCTGAGACAGGATCTCATCTCATCGCCCTGGGTAGAGTGCAGTGGTGTTATCATAGCTCACTGCAACCTCAAACTTCTGGGTTCAAGCAATCCTCCTGCCTCCGCCTCCCGAGTAGCTGGAACTACTGGCTGGGGCCACTAGGCCTGCCTAATTTTTTTCTGTTTTTTGGATAGATGTGGTCTTGCTCTTACTCAGGCTGGTCTGGAACTCCTGACCTCACCTGATCCTCACCTCGGCCTCCCAGAGTGCTAGGATTACAGGCTTGAGCTGTCATGCCTGGCCTGCCCTGCCCTTGACTACATTTTAAAATTGAGAAACATGAACTGTGGCCTGCCCCAGTCTGTTTTGGTGGTGGTTTAGGGTCAGTCCTTTGGCCCTGGGTGCATGAATCTCCTTGGGTGGCCCCTGGAGCAGATGGTGGTCTCTCACTCACTATGCTTGTGGGGTCTTAGGCAGCTGTGAACTATCATGCAGACTTGGTAAGGGCGGGGAGGGGGTGCTGGGTGCATCTGGCAGGAGAACAGGTCTCTGTGATGAGGCGGGAACTGCCAGTTGCCACTGAGATCCACTCCCTCCTTAGGACATAGCCCTAATTTTATTGTTTAGTGCACCTTGCTTAAAAGCTACACTTCCCAGTTTCCCTTGCAGCCATGTGGGGCCTGTGAGGAAATCCTGGCTATGATTAAGTAAGGAAGCTGTTGTGTGGGGCTTCTGGGAAGGGTGCTTAAAAGGGACTGACCCTACCAGGGGCTGTGCTTGTTTGCCCTGCCAGCATCCTGCCTCTGCACCACAGCCTGGATGTGCTGCTTGGCACTGCAGAAGCTGTCTTGAATCATAAGGTGACTCTGAGGACAGAAGGATGTGCGGGATGATGGAGCAACAAGACAGAAAGAGCCTGGATCTTTTCTTTTTAAGTTTTTTGTTTGTTTGTTTTTTGCTTTTTAAAATTAAACATTTTGAGATAATTGTGGATTCACATACAGTTGTAAGAAATGCTACAGAGTTATCTGTGTACCCTCCACCCAGTTTCCCCTGTGGTAACATAGTACCACAGCACAGCTAGGAACTCCACTTCCATATAGTTAAGATATTACCACAAGAACCCTTGTGTTGCGCTTTTATTGTCATATGTGTTTCCTTACTGCCTCTACATCCTCCTTAACCTCTGGAAACAGCTATCTATCTGTTAGAGCCTGGATCTCGATGAAGGCAGAGCCTCTGTCCCAGCCCTGGACCACTTACCTGTGGACTGAAATTTGACTGATTGAGTATCTAAATTAATGAAGCTAAGTATTACTTTTTAAAAATGTCATACAGCCAAACTTAACCCTTAACTGAGACCGCTGAGGTCCAGAAAAGGAGGCCAGACTACCATTATTACATTAGGGGAAAGTACAGACTTGTGAAGGTGGTTTCAAAGAAGCAGGAAATTGTAGCTAAGTCAAGAAAGAACTAGGGGCTGTTGCTTTCATGTACCAATGAATTTCCCTTTCTCACAGCGCTGAACCTGGCTTCTATAAGGTGCTTTTGAATGTTTTTATTCCTATCTTATTTGAGTATTATAAATAATTGATCTTAAAATATCCTGGCTGCTACAAATATTTAGTTTACAAGGATTTATTGCATCCTAATGTCTGCAGTTATGATTTCTTGAGGTAATAACACTTCCTTGGGGATTTCAGTTCTGATTCTCAGAAAGAGATTAGTGGGGAAAGTAGAATTTGATGTTAAGAAATGTTCTAGAAACTTGGCTGCAATGTGCCAGGCCTTGCTAGGACGGCCAGAGAGTTCTGGGGCCTGTCTCAGCTGGCCACTCACGCTGTGTCTCCCTTTCCAGGAGCCGGCGTCAGAGAGGACGTGTTTCTCATCTGGAGGGAGCTGAAGGAAGCCTGCAGCACCCTGGCCCAGATCCAGAGGCTGGTGGCCGAGCCGCCCGAGTCCAGCATGGCCACAGTAGACTGCGGTTGGTGCTATTTATGGTCACTAGTGTAAAAGGGTCGTAAATGTGACTAGTAGGGGACCAGGGGCTGTTTCTATCTTCCCAATCAGGAGAGCTCCATAGCCCGGATGCGAGGAGGTGCTGAGGAGAACTTCCAGAACTGTGCTGTGGTGTGTGTGTGTGTGTGTGTGTAGATTGTCAAAGAAGAACCAGAGCTGGATAGTAGCTAAAGCAGTAGAGAAAGATTCTTCACAAACTATTGCAATAGGGGAAAGCAGACCTCAGTATAGAACTGGGCTCAAATCTGAATACAACATGAACAAGTGGGGATTCACAGCCAAGGAGCAGGGTGTGGTCAGTGGATGGAAAATTACTAAGAAGAGACAGCAGGGGTAAAGGTTAAACCAAGGTTAAACCAACTTGACAGGATTCTTGCTGGAGACAGGCCAGGGTGATCAGACATCACCTGGGGGATGGTGGAGGATGAGGAACCTGATCACATATTAAGGTGATCAGATACTGAGGGTGAGGGATTCTGGCAAAACTGACTTAGCAGGATTTTTACTAAAATCAGGCGATACAAAGATGAACATAAAAGTCTAAAGGTTGAGGCCTACTTGAGGATTCAGAGGAGCCTGACAAAAGTTTGGTCAAGGGAAGACTTTGTCAGGATGCATGTGCTCTTGCAAGGAGAAAGAGCAGGAAAACACCTCAGTGATGGGGGCAGCTGACCTTAGCCCTTTCCTGCAGACTACATTACATCCAGCCTATCTCTGGTGGGCAGCCATCCTACTCACCCTCGGATACCTACAGGAAAGGCTTAATCACTTTCCTTTGAGCAGGGTCTGGGACCTTGCTGCAGAAAGGTGGCACAGGAGTATGGAATGTTTATCTAGAAGGGACAGGGTGAATGTGGGTTTGAATTATTTATATTAAAAAGAAATCATTAAAATACAGTTACATTTCTGGCCTTTAGCTTAGAGCTTCTTCATCTAAATTGAAATCTTAGAGTTTGGAAGACTAATTTGCTCTCTCTAAATGTAATGACAAGAATGATGACAACCATTTGGTGGGCACTTACTATGTGTTGGGTGCTACTGTAAGGGCTGGGCTTATATTTAGCTCGTTTAATCCTCCTAATTCTATGAGGCAGTGGGCATTATCCCCATTTGACAGGTGAGCAAACTGAGGCACAGAGGAATTAAGTAATTGGCCATGGTCACATGGCTAGCAAATGTAGAGTCTAGTTTTGAACCCAAAATGCAGAGTGGAGGCTTTCTTGCCTAGTTAAACTTTTTAAAAAGTTAGCAGTGATGCTGTATTCATCTTAACATTACTTTCCATTATTTAATTAGCACCTTTCCTGTCCTGAAAAATTAAAACACTTCCCTGATGTTCGGTGGACTCCAGCCCTCCCCACCACTGCACCATAGAAACAAAATCATTACATTTTGTTAATGAAAGACATTGAGTCTATAGGAAGTATTTTTCCCCTTTTTTCTTTTCAGCCAAAACATTTTTAACAACAAAGGGCATGAGTTTTGAAGTGAGAAAGACCTGGTTATAGATACCAACTCCATCACTAGATTGACCTGAGTTAATCTCTTTCAGCCTTATTTATTCTTTTGTAAAACGATTATAATAACATCAATGTTGAGGAATTATTTAAAGATTAAATAAAATAATACATGCTTTGCACCAAGCAGGAACTTGATAAATGTCAGCTCACTCTTTTTCCTTTCACATTTAGGGGAGTTGGTATACTGATTCTCCTACATGAATTCTTGAGCTAGTAGAGGATTTTCCTCTATAAGGCACTGGTTTCCTTTAGGGCACACCTGGTAATAATCACAGTTACCACTGAAAGCACATACCTTACATGCCAGGCACTGTCCTAAGCTTTGTCACCAGTAAGTGATTCAAAACCTAGTCCTTCCGTAAAAATGCTGATGTCTGCCTCCCACCTCTAGACATTGCAATTTAACACCTATGGGATGACACTGGGGTTTTTGAAAGCTCCCAAGCTGATTCTAATGTGCAGCCAAATCTGGACCCACTGCCAGGCTGTGGTACCTCCTGGTACTGCCTATATTACAGAGGTGCAGTAGGGCAGAGAGTAAGGAGGCCAGGTTGGCTGGAAACAGGAATGCACTTGAAGAGGAGAAATGAGGATGGGACCTGTGTGAAGAAGGGGAGAGGTTTAGGCATGGGGAAGCCTGCCTTGTGTGACTTGATAAATTTCTGGTGACAGTGGCCTTTTCCTGTGACTGGGTTTCCTGACTTGGGCCTGGGGAACCAGCATCTGTGGTTGGGTTGCCAGGACCAGCTCCCTGGGGGTTCCTAAGGAAAAGTCCAATCAGGCTGTCTGGAGGAGCTGTCACTTGTAGTGACACCCTATTTGAGAACCCAGACAGTCCCGTCATCCCGTGAGAATGAACATGAAACGGAGGACCCAGGCTAAAGCCAACATCTGTGCCAGGCAAAGAGAATGGGGATCTTGCCACTAAGTTGTTTCTTTGGGGGAGTGTATGGACTGAATTGTGTCCCCCAAAATTCAAATGATGAAGCCCCAAACCCCCATGTGACTGTATTTAGAGTAAGGCCTTTAAGGAGTTAATTAAGGTTAAATGAGATCATATGGTGGGGCCCTAATCTGATAGGATTGGTGTCTTTATAAGAAGAGGGAGAGACACCAGAGAGCTCGCTCTCTCGCCATAAGCACACAGAGGAAAGGCCGCGTGAGGACACTGGGAGAAGGCGGCCATCTGCAAGCCAGGAAGAATGGCCTCGCCAGACACCAGTGCTGCTGGCACTTTCATCTTGGACTTCCACCTTCCAAAACTGTGAGAAAATAAATTTCCATTGTTTAAGCTGCCCAGCCTGTGGTATTTTGTTATGGCAGCCCAAGCAGACTGATACAGGGAGTATTTAAGTTTGCTGTAGTTACTCTTAAGAGTTAACAGAAGATTTTCGATATTATTCCTAAAGGAAACAGAAGAGCTACAGGCATCAGATATTGGACAGTGATCTGTCATTATCCCTTTATTTCAATCTAATACACACACACAGAGACACCTCAAAAGCTAAAAACCAAAATAACTCCAAGAAGAAATTTTCAAAAAATTCTTCGAAATATCATTTTTATTTAGAAAGGAAAATTTGGTCAGGACCTTTCCTCTGTTGGATAGCCATCTAAACTTTTAGAAACTTTATTGTCCCCAGAGGCCACATGTAGAGTATCTGACCTGCTCCTGTCCCCATCCACTGCCCAGTGATCCTGAAGCAAAGCCTGTATCAGTCCAAGATGCTACCTGGACTGTATGGGGCAGAAGCAGTGGCCATTGCCCCCAGCTGACTACTCAGAGCCTACATGCCAGAGGAGAGAGGGTGGCTGGCTAGAGAGAGGAAGGGGCAGATTGGAGGAAATCAGGTGGGCTACCATTCGATCTGGAACCTTCCGGTAAATTAGACAAAGACTGCCCTCCTTGAGGATAGCAGCTCCCACATGCCCCCTGGGCTGGGCACACTGGTCAGTGGCCAGCCAGCACACACAACCATAGGTCCAGGAGGGCAGTTTCTGGAAGGGATGATTCATCAGCCTAATGCCTGGATGAGAAGATGGTGAGGCCAGACGTTCTTGCCAGTGGTAATTTTGACCTCTTTAATTACCAAGAGCAGGACATCAGAATTCCCTGGAATGAAAAAACTGACAAAAATAAATGAATCAATAGTTTTTAAGACACTAAATACTAAGCAATGAAGGCTAGTGATCCCTGAAGTAGGGCAACTAAAAAAAAAAAAAGAAAAAATGGTGAGCTCTAGATTTTCCCAGCTTACTGCCTTGAGAGAGTTTCCAGCCAACAGTACATGGAGGAGGAATCCAGGTGGAGCCCAGCAAACTTCCTGAGTTTGGGAAACAGAACTGAGAGTCTGGAGAGACCAAGGCAACTAGAATTCACAGGACAAAGTGCCAGAGAGGAGAAAGGTACACAGAAGGAGAAGTCCAGAAATCTGCAGAGGGTCCCTCTCAGGAATTGATTTGAATACTGATCAGCTCCTTCACGTGAGAAAATTACCTGAGTCTGGGGATAAAGCCATTGGAAAGAATTAGAAGAAAAGAGCTTAGATTTCACACATGGCCAGGTACAGTGCCTGTTCTCACCAGCCTGAACACTTTACAATTCATGGGGCCCCAGGTAGACTACTTGGGAAGGTCCTGCCTCAGTTATGGGAATGATTGGCCTTAAACTGAGCACTGCACTGGGCCCTCCTAAGAAATCATTAAAGCAAGACATGAAAAGAACAAACTATGGCTAGGTAACATAACTGCATCTCAGAACAAAGCTCAAGAATATTTAAAATAATACAAAAACAGTACCCAACAGGGTAAAATTCACAATGATTGGCATCCAATAAAGATTACTAGGCATGAAAATAAGCAGGAAAATGAGACCCTTAATAAAAGAAAAATCAATCAAAACAGAGAACTGACACAGACATTAGAATTGTCAGAAAAGGCACTGAAAGTTATAACTGTATTTCATATGTTCAAAAAGTTGAGTAGAGACAGGGAAGGTATAAAAAAAGATACATATCGAGCTTTTAGAGATGAACTTTTTAGAGAAGAAAATATTTTAGATGAGAAACATACTGAATGGGATCAATGGCAGATTAGACATTGCAGGAAAAAAGATTAGTGACCTTTAAGACAGCAATGGAAACTATCCAAAATGAGATACACATAGAAAAAAAAAAAGAATAAAAAATTTAAAAACCATAAAAGAGCATCTGTGAGTTGTGGGACAACTTTAAGTGACCAAATGTACATGTAGGTGGAATTCCTAAGGCAAGGAAAGCAAAAAAGGTAGTGGAGAACAGAAAAGTATTTAAAGAAATAAATGTTGAAAAAAGTGTTCAAATTTGATTAAAACTACAAACCCAGAGATCCAAGAAGTTCAATGAACTCCAAGTACAAGAAAATGAAGAAAACTACACCATGGGACATCTTAATTACTTTGCTTAAAACAGTAACACAGATGAAATCTTAAAAGCAACCAAGGGAAAAAAGATATGTTATACACGAAGGAAGAGAGATAAGATTGATAGCAGATTACTAGTTCAGATGAAAACATGGTGTAGCAGCATCTTTTCTTTCAATACTTTAAACTTTCAACCTAGAATTCTATATTCAGAGAAAATCTTTCAAAAACAAAGGCAAAATAAAGACATTTCAAATAGACAAAAGCTGAATTTATCATTAGCACGTATTATATGGGAAGTGATATAATATTACTTAAAGTTAGACCATGATAAGTTGAAGATGTGTACTATAAACCTAAAACAACCACAAAAATAACAAAACAAGCTAACAAAGGAGATAAAATGGAATTTAAAATACTCAATCCAAAAACTATCAGGAAAAAAAAAACAGAAACAAAGAATAGAAGGGGCCAATAGAAAACACATAGCAAGGTGATGGACATAAACCTAAACATATATATGTCAAAACTTATTAGTTTGTACATTTTAAATGTGGGTGGGTTATTGCATGTCAGTTATACCTTAATATAGCTATTTATAAAGTACAAGATGAGGACACGGGTCATTCTTAAGGCACTAAGCTGTTCATGGGCATTGGTGTTGATATACCTGAGCATTTTGTGTGTGTGTGTGTGTGTGTGTGTGTGTCAGTGTGTGTGATCCAGTCATGACTCTCAAACAAGAAGATGGCTTTTCTTGCAAAGTGTTAAAGAATTTGTCCAAAGAGGAATGTTACCCTTCTTTGGATGATGCTGTAGCTCTGAACATTTCAGGAACTCCTCATTTGGTATAACCTTCACAGCCATTTTGTAACCCAGTCGAGATAATTAGTCTAATCATGCTGTGTAGTTATGCTTTAATCATGAACACAGACATTCTCAAAGATTCCATCTGAGACTCAAGAATTGACTCAGAATACTTAGTTATTTTAAAATATCCAAAGAAAAGGAAGTGGCTAGAGGTTCATTTAAGCTCTGCAGGCAGTTCCAACCAGTAGCACTACAGGAGTTTTGAGCACATGTTTTTTTTTTAACAAATAAAGAGGGGGATGATACTCTTTTTTATTAACATTGTATTAAATAACCAGCAAGATTTCTCTGTAGTCCTGGGTGGTGGTGAAGTACATAGATTCAGGGTTAGAAAGATATTAAACCTGGCTCTGCCCACTCCTGCTACTCCTGCTGTGTGACTGTTGGAAAGATATTTATTATCCGTGCCTCAGTTTCCTTATTTTTGAAATGTGGGTGATAATACCTACCCCAAAATGTGGATGGTAATACCTACCCCCATGGAGCTGTCATGAAAATTAAATGAGAACATACATGTAAAACATTTAGAGCTGTGCTGACACAGAGTTAGACTGTAATCATGGCTCAAGAAAAGGTTAATCCATTTATTTGTTTTTTTATTTATTGAGTGCTTACTATATGCAGCTCTCTCTGTGCTAGATGATAAGCATAAGGTGAATAATATAGACATGGAATGGGCCCTCATAAATCAGGACCTACAAGTACCATTTGTTGCTCTGTGAAAGTAGAAAATCAGATGAATGTGAACGTATGATTACCAACTTGGGTATTATGATCACAGAAAAGTGGGGGCTCTCGAGCTATTCTCTAGGATTAAGGAAAGGTTTACTTAGGAAATAACTTTGGAACTGATATTTGAGGGTTGAGGAGGTAAGTTAATTAGGTGAAGGGATGGAAGAGAGGGGGAGGGAGAGTGTCTTCCAGACAGAAGTACAGCATGTGCAAAGGCTCTGAGGCAATGAAGAATGTGGTACTTTAGAAGAACTGGAAAAGATGAGTGTGGCTGCAGCTCAGAGTTCAGTTATGAGTCTGGAGAGATAGGCAGGGACCAGATGGTGCTGCCTCTAGAGAGGCCATGGTACAAGTGTCAGCCCTTAATTTTATACTAATAGTCAGCCACTAGAGGATTTTAAACAGGAGAATGTTAAGATTTGCATTTAGAAAAAAATCACTTTAGCCACTGGGTGGGAAACAGTTTGGAGAGGACGGATCACACAGGGGTGAGGGAAGAAAGTAAAGGCATTAATACAAGTAAGAGATGGTGGCATCTTGGACTAGGGTGGTAGTATGTGAAGAAGATGATAAATGGTCAGATATGAGGGAGAGTTCAATTATTGGATTGACGGGACTTGGGGATGAGTGAGATAGAGGTATCAAAAATAAGCTCCTACCTAGACGGATATGGTGCCATCCACTAAGCATAGAGAATGCTGGAGGAGAACCAGGTTTGGGGGTAGGAAATGATGAATTTGGACCTGTTGAGACTGAAGTGTCCTTGAGAGACCCAGAGGAGAAGTAAACAAGGCAATTGTCTGTGTAGGTCTGGAATTCAGGTAACTGTGAGTAACACATACTGTTGGGGTGAAGTGAACATTCTTGGTATAAAGATAAATATGGACATATCGAGTGGGAATTCTGTGTTTCTGAATCTTTGACCCTATGTTCTTTGGATTCTGATAGCCACAGAGAAGAACATATCATCTGAGTTTTCTGTTCTGCACCAATGGTAGATGTGTCTAATCAGTGTACTATATGAAGACTATTTTAGCAACATGATGACTTGTGATTTGAGAGCAGAATAAATTAATTTGCAGAGCATTTGTATATGTTCTTCTTCTCAAGAATGTCTTCCCCTTTTGCTCAGATAGGGTTGTAGAAGAGATTTTAGGCATGACATGACTGGTTTCTTATGCAACTAGAAGCAAATGGCATACTTGTTGAAGTGTTTACACTTCAAGCAAAGCAAGGGACAAAATATTTCTTCCAAGAACTCACATTTTCTCCAACATATCTTTATACCTTTAAAGCTCTCTGTAGAGTCAAATGAAAATTGACAAGGCTGATTGATAAGCAGCCGGTGAAAATGCTAGAAAGAACCAAAACTATGTTTACTCAAACATCCATTTTCTCATGGGTAGTGAGCTCTATATTTTTCAAACAAAAACATACACAGAAAAACATCTGCATCAAAATACCATGTGATGTTCCCACAACTCAGAATTAATGCTCAAAAATTTCCCCTAAAATGTGAGAGAAGAATGGTCAATTAGAATTCTATAGATGTGATGCATTTAATTTAGGAAAGATACTGAAATGCGATACAAGTATGATGAAATATCAAAGTTAAAGTCATGTTATTAAAAAGTGACTGTGGAAAGGCACAACAAATCCATTAAGTAATTATATTCAGTGTATTTGAACCCTTTAATTATGAAAAGACTGAAAATACCTGGGCAAAAATGGCAGAGTTAAGGACTTTCAAAAATTTTCTCCTGTATAAAAGCAATAAGGACACTGTCAGAATCAACTTTTTTCAGGACTGTAGGAATTAACCAAAGGTGTGCAGCAATCTGGGGAGCACTTATTCAAGAAAAGTGACTGAATCTCAGTAAGAACAGTGAGCTTGTGGCATTTTAACTTGCCCTGTTCACATTTCCCCTCTCCAGCTCCTCAGTAACCTTGAAAACCAACACCCTGCAATCACAGTAGAAGCCAGCAGCCTGGCAGCCAGCCACTGGAGGGAGCAGAATGTGGTTAGAGTTCCTTCAAAGCCTCATGTCCAGAGAATTCTCCTTATTTGCCCTGTGTACTGGTTCTCTGGAAGACCCCACTTGCAAAGCTTTTTTTTTTTTTTTTGCCCTATTTGAAAAGCCCTTTCTCTGGGGACAATTGTCAGAACAATGAGAGGTAATTAATTGACTTCATAGCTGCCTGAGGTTGTGAATAACAGTCAGGACAGACAATAGGTATACCAAAAAGTTTAAGAGGAAATCTGGGGAATGAGATGTCCATTGGTATTTGAAAAGCTCTGATATATTCCTAGCAAACTAGAAGGCAATGCACATGCATAGGGCTGTGAGCATGCCTAGGCTGTGCATACGCTCAGAAAAAGACTCAAGAAGTGCCTAAACTCTCATCTTGGGGTGACCTTGAGGCTCTGTACAGCAGGAAGTGAAGGCTGAGGCAGAGTTGTAAACTGTGACAGCATTGAAAGCGTGGCCCAATACACACACACAGCTCCTCAGCAAAGGGCAGTCTAAAGCATTTAAGGAGCTTTCTATTCTATTATTAGCTAACCATTAAGTTCAATGAACAGAGACTCTAGTGGCTACATATGACAAAGAATACAGATTTTACAGAATTCAGAAGTCACCAAACAAACGTAACAAACAGATTCATGACAAACCCTGGGGAGGTGGGAGAATCTGATTTCTGGAGTTGCTACATTTTATTATTTAAAATTTTCAGTTGTCAACAAAAATTATGAGACATGCAAAGAAACAAGAAAGTATGGCTCATACACAGAAAAAAATTCAATTAATAGAAACTGTCCCTGAGGAAGCCTAGACATTGACCTTACTAGATGAAGATGTTAAATAAGCTATTGAAAGAACTAAAGTAGGCTGGGTGCAGTGCCTCACACCTGTAATCCTAGCACTCTGGGAGGCCAAGGTGGGTGGATCATCAGAGCTCAGGAGTTCGAGTCCAGCCTGAGCAAGAGCAAGACCCCATCTCTACTAATAAAATAGGAAGAAATTAGCTGGACAACTAAAAGTATATATACAAAAAATTAGCCGGGCGTGGTGGCACATGCCTGTAGTCGCAGCTACTTGGGAGACTGAGGCAGAAGGATTGCTTCAGCCCAGGAGTTTGAAGTTGCTGTGAGCTAGGCTGATGCCACGGCACTCTAGCCCAGGCAACAGAGTGAGACTGTCTCAAAAAAAAAAAAAAAAAAAAAAACAACTAAAGTAAACTATGTCTAAAAGAACTAAAGGAGAAAGTATAAGAATGATGTCTCACCAAATAGAGATAGTAATAAAGAGAGAGAAATTTTTATTGCTTTAGAAAAGAACCAAATAGAAATTTGGGAGTTGAAAAAATTCTGGAGTATAAAAATTGAAAGAAGAGCTCACTAGAGGGGTTCAACACCAGATTTGAGCAAGCAGAAGGACAAACCAGTGAACTTTTAGATAGGTCAGCTGAAATTACCCAGTCTGAAGAACAAAATGAATAAAGAGTGAACAAAAATAAATAGAGCCTCAGAGACCTATAGCATACCATATACATACCAACATATGAACAACTGGGGGCCCAGAAGGATAGGGGAGCGAATAGCAGAAAGAATAGTTGAATAAATAATGGCTGTAAACTCCCCATATTTGCTGAAAACATTGATTTACCCATCCAAGAAGCTCAACGGATTCTAAGTAGGATAGACTCAAAGAGATTCAGACCTAGTCAACCTGTCATAAACCAACAACGAAAAGAGAATTTTGAAAGCAACAAGAGAGAAGTGACTCATCACATAAAAGGTATACTTGATAAATTAACAACTGATTTTGCACCAGAAACCAAGGAGACCAGAAAGCAGTGGTATGAAATTGTCAAAAGTGCTGAAAGACAAAGACTGTCAACTATGTCCACAAAAAGTATCCTTCAAAAAAGTATCCTTCAAAAAGTATCCTTCCAAAAGTATCCTTCAAAAGAATTAATATAAATAAAACCCAAGAGAATTATTTTCTAGCAAACTTGGCCTACAAGAAATACTAAATGATAAAATGAAAGGATATTAGAGAATAACTTGAATCCACATGAAGAAATAAAGAACACCAGTAAAGATAACTACATGAGCACATGGGTAAATACAAAAGATGGTATAAATGTATTCTTTTGTTTTCAACTCCTTTTTCTCCTATCTGATTTAAAAGACAAATTCATAATGCAATCATTTAAATCTGTGCTGATGGGCACACATGTATAAAGATATAATTTATATGAGAATAACAGTACAATGGAGGGGGGAGGGAATGGAGCTATATAGATTTAACACTTTTGTATATTATTGAAATTAAGTTGGTATTAATCTGAACTAGACTGTGATAAATTAAGATGTGAGTTAGAATCCCAAGGCAGCCACTAAGAAATAGGAAAAGAAATGCCCAGGAAATTAAAATGGAACACTACAAAATATCTATTTAACACAAAAGGTGGTAATACTGGAATAGAACAAAAAAGATATGACGTGTAGAAAACAAATATTACAAAATGACAGACATAAATCCTATCATACCATTTATTATATTAAGTGTAAATGGATTAGTTGGGCACAGCTGCATGAACCTGTAGTCCCAACTACTTGGGAGGCTGAGATGTGAGAGGATTGCTTGAGGCAAGGAGTTCAAGGCTGCAGTGTGCTATGATCACACCTGTGAATAGAATAGCAATTGCATTCCAGCCTATGCAATATATCGAGACCTCATCTCTTAAAAAAAAATAAAAGTATAAATGGATTAAACACTTCAATTGAATGGCAAAGATGGGGCAAATGAGTTAAAAAAAACCCACCCAAAACCATGATCCAACTATATGCTGTCTTTAGACTGAAAGAAACAAGTAGGATGAAAGTAAAAGATGGAAAAAGATATACCATACAAATTGTAACAAAAAGAGAGCTGAAGTAGCTAAACTAATTTCAGACAAATTAGTCTTTAAGACAGAAATTTTTACTAGAGACAAAAAGGACATTTAGTAATGATAAAAGGGTCAATTTACCAAGAAGATATAACAATTATAATATAGGCACCTAACAGCAGACTCCTAAAATACAAGAAGCAAAAACTGACAGAACTGAAAGGTTTCCTATGGTTCCACAATAGTAAAGACTTCATTATCCCACTTCCAGCAATGAATGGCATAATTAGGCAGAAGATCAACAAGGGACTAGAAGGCTGAACAACACTGTATACCAACTAAACCTAACAAACATCTATAGAACACTATGTGCAACAGTAGTGCATGTTCTTAAGTGTACCTGTATCATCTCCAGCATAGGCCATAAAACAACTCTCAATAAACTTAAAAGGATTGAAATCATACAGAGTATCTACTCTGACCACAATGGATAAAGTTAAAATCAATAAGAGAAGGAAATTTTGAATATTGACAAATATGTGAATATTAACAACATAGTCCTAAATAACCAATGGGTAAAATACGTCTAACAGGCAACTAGAGAATACTTTGAGATGAATGAAAACAAAAAATTCAACATTCCAAAACTTATAGAATGCAGCTAAAGCAGTGCTTAGCTATAAACACCTATATTAAAAAAGAAGAAAGATTACATATCAATAATCTAATCTTCTTCCTGAAGAAATTAGAAGAAGAGCAAAATAAAGTGGAAACAAGCAGAAGGAAGGAAATAATGAAGAATAGGGGTGATAGAAATGAAATAGAGAATAGAAAAACAATAGATAAAATCAAAACATCAAATGTTGGTTCTTTTAAAAAATCAATAAAATTGACAAATCCTTGACTAGACTAACCAAGAAAGAAGAAAGGGATGATGAGGAGAAAAGACTCATATTATTAAAATCAGCTTTTCAGAAATAAAAATGATTATAAGAGACTACTATGAAAAATTGTATGTCAACCAGTAAGATAACCTAGATGAAATAGACAAATTCCTAGAAAGATACAAACTAGCGAAACTGACTCAAGAAGAAATGGAAATTCTGCATAAATCTCATATATGGGACTGAGTTAGTAGTAATAACAATACTGTTGCTACTACTACTACTACTAATAACAATAATAAAACCTCTACGTAAAGAGAAGCCTGGACCAGATGGCTTCACTTATAACTTCTTTCAGTGCTTAAAGAACCTCTTTAAGGGATGGGCGGGACATGGACAATGTATATGACCTGAACTTATGTACCCCCATGATGAGCTGAAATAAAAAAAAAAAAAAAGAAAGAAATATATTTTTAAACATTCAACAGATAGCATTGTATGTATTTATCATGTAAAACATGATGTTTTGAAGTATATATGCATTGTGGAATGCTTAAATATAGCTAAATAACAATTGCATTACCTCACATAGTTAACATTTTTGTGGTGAGAGCACTTAACATCTGCTCTCTTTGCTTTTTTTTAAGAATAAATCGTCATTAACTAATCTTCACCTTGCTGTACAACAGATCTCTTGAATTTATTCTGCCTATCTGCTATTATGTATCCCTTTGACCAGCTTCTCCCCATTACTCCTTCCCTCTTCCCTACCTAGCCTCTGGTAACCATTATTCTATTCTCTACTTCTATGAAATAATTTTTTTTTGTTAGGTCCCACATGAGTGAGATCATGTGGTATTTGTCTTTCCATGCTTGGCTTATTTCATTTATCATAATGTTTTCCAGGTTCATCCATGTTATTGCAAATTTCAGGATTTTTTAATGGCTTTTTCTTTTTTATGGCTGAATAGTGTTCCATTGTGTATATATACCAGATTTTCTTTATCAGTTCATCCATTGATTGACACTTAGGTTGATTTCATATCTTGGCTGTTGTGAATAGTGTTGCATAATTAACACCAATTCTTCATAAACTCTTTCAAGACATAGAAGAGAAGGGGACACTTTCTAACTCAATCTGTGAGACCTGTATTATCCTGATACCAAAGTCAGATGAAGACATTACAAGAAAAATACAGTATTTCTTATGAATATAGATGCAAAAATCCTCAACAAAATTCTAGCAAACTATTAATAAATCCAGCAACATATAAAAAAATTATACAACTTGACCAAGTAGAATTTATCCTAGGAACACAAGGTTGGTTCAATATATGAAAATCAATTAATGTCATATACCATATTAATAGACTAAAGAACAGAAACCACACAATTGTCTCAATAGATACAGAAAAATTATTTGACAAAACAGCCTATCATGATGAAAACACTCAACAAACTGGGAATATAAGGGAACCTCTTTAATCTGAAAAAGAGCATCTATTAAATACCTAAAGCAAACATCATACTTACAGTGAAAGGCTTGAAAGCTTTCCCTCTAATATCAAGAACAAGACAACAATGTCTGCTCTCACTACTTTTGTTAAACATTGTATCGGAGATTCTAGCTAGCACAACTAGTCAAGAAAAAGAAGTAAAAGTATCTAGATTGAAAAGAGAAGTAAAACTATCTTTATTTGCAGATAACATGGTCATGTATGTAGAAACCCTAAGGAATTCACAAAGAAACTATTAGAGCTAATATATGAGTTCAGCATGGTTGCAGAGTAGAAGGTTAGAAGATCAATACAGAGCATTTAATTGTATTTTTATATACTAACAATGAATAATCTGAAAATGAAAGTAAAAAACAATTCCATTTATAGTAGCATCAAAAAGATTAAAATAAAAATATTATGAGTAATTTAACAAAAGAAGTATAAGACTTGTACACTGAAAAAAACTTACAAAACATCAATGAAAGAAATTAATAAGACCTAAATAAATTGAAAGACGTCATGTTAGTAAATTGGAAGACCTAATATTGTTAAGATTGCCATACTTCCAAAATTGATCTACAGATTCAACACAATCCCTACAAAATCCTAGCTGGCTTTTTGGCAGAAATTGACAAGCTGATCCTAAATTCATATGGAAATGCAAGGGACACAGAATAACCAAAAACAGTCTTGAAAAAGAAAAACAAAGTTGGAAACTATACATTTCTCATTTTTAAAACCTAGTACAAAGCTATAATAATGAGGACAGTGAAGTACTAGCATAAAGATAGACGTATAGATCAACGAAATAGAATTGAGGGCTCAGAAGTAACCTCAATAAATGACTTATTGTCAATTGATTTTTGACACATGTGCTGAGACATTTCAGTGGGGAAAGAATAATGTTTCAATACATAGTGCTGGAACAACTGGATATTCACATGCTAAAGAATGTAGTTGCACTCTGATCTCACACCATAGATAAAAATTTAACTCAAAATGGATCAAAACAGAATGGATCAACGTAAGAGCTAAAACTATAAAACTTTCAGAAGAAAAGAAAAAAATAGATAAATTGTACTTCAAAAATTTACAAAGTTTTATGCTTTTAATGGGCAGACATTATCAAGAAAGTGAAAAGAAAACCCACAGAATGGAAGTATTTGCAAATTATATATGTGGTAAGGCTGTAGATCCAGGAAATATGAAAAACTCTTACAACTAAACAATAAAAAGACCAATGCCTAATAAAAAATAAACAAAGGATTTGAATAGTTATTTCTCCACAGAAGATATACAAATAGCCAATGAGTACATAAAAGATGTTCAACATTTCATTAGAGAAATGCAAATGAAAGCCACAAGATACTGTTTCAATTATACTTGGATGGCTGTAATTAAAAAGGCAGGCTGGATGTGGTGGCTCACACCTATAATCCCAACACTTTGGTAGGTTGAGGGGGGAGGATTGCTTGAGGCCAGGAGTTTGAGACCAGCCTGGGCAACATATTGAAACTCTACAAAAAATTTAAAAATTAGCTGGTTGTGGTGGCATGCACCTTAGTCCTAGCTATTTGGGAGGCTGAGATGGGAGGATCACTTGAGCCCAGGAGTTTAAGGCCACAGTGAGCTATGATCATGCCACTGCACTCCAGCCTGAGTGACAGAGCAAGACCCTGTCTCTGGAAAACAAAAAAAACAAACAATAAGTGTTGGAAAGATATGGAGAAACTGAAACCATCACACATTGCTCGTGGGAATGTAAATGGTGTAGCTGTAGCTGCTTTCAAAGTAGTCTGACAGTTCTTCAAAATGTTAAACGTAGAGGTAGCATATGACCCAGCAATCTCATACCTAGGTATATATCCCAAAGAATTGAGAACATATGTTCACACAAAAACTTGTACACTAATGTTCATAGCAGCATTATTCATAATAGCCAAAAAGTGGAAACAACCCAAATGTCCATCCACTGATGATAAACAAATGCAGTATAGCCCTAGAATGGAATATGATGTAGCCATAATAAGTAATTTGGTATTGATACCTGCTACAACATGGATTAACTTTGAAAGCATTATGCTATATGAAAGAAGCCAGATATAAAAGACCACATATTGTGTGATTCCATTTACACAAAATGTCCAGAAAAGGCAAATCCATAGAATAGAATAGTGGGATGAGAAGGGAAATGAGGAATGACTTTTAAGAGGTATGGGATTTTTTGGGAGGGTGATGAAAATGTGCTAGAATTAAATAGTGGCCATGGTCACACAACCTTGTGAATGTACCAAAAACCACTGAATTGTATACTTTTAAAAGATTGAATTTTATGGTATGTGAATTATATTTTTTAAAAGTTTTAAAGGATACATGCAATAAATATGATGACTAAAGATTTTTTTTAAAAAAACCTTCACAACGATGATGCAAGATCAAAAAGGTGTCAAATATTTTAATTTTCCAAGGGAAACAGATGCAGCTTTCTGTCTTGCTTTGATTGCAGCATTCCTGTTCTGTTTCAGAGTTTTCATCCTCCCTACTTACCACATGGATTTCAGGTCTCTCAGTCTAACTTTCCCAAACTGTCAATCCTTTTCTCACTTCTTAATCCCAATTGTTCCATATTGCACAAAATATCTTGATCTGGTCTGTGTTTATCTTGCGATGCCACAGCTATTTTTTTTTAAATTTCAGCTTATTATGGGGGTACAAAAGTTCAGGTTATATATATTGCCCATGTCCCGCCCATCCCCCCGAGTCAGAGCTTCAAGCATGTCCATTCCCCAAACAGTCCACATTGCACTCATCATGTAGTTATATCCCCATCCCCTCCCCTCACCCCCATCCCCCTGAGTCAGAACATTCAAGCGTGACCATTTCCCAGATGGTGCGCAATGCACTCATCATGTAGGTATACACCCATCCCCTCCCCCCTCCCCCCACCTCAGTCCGATACCCAATTGGTGTTATTCCCAAATGTGCACTTAGGTGATGATCAGGGAAACCAATTTGCTGGTGAGTATATGTGGTGCTTGTTTTTCCATTCTTGGGATACTTAATAGAATGGGTTCCAACTCTCTCCAGGAGAACAAAAGGGATTCTATATCACCGTTATTTCTTATAGCTGAGTAATATTCCATGGTATACATATACCACAATTTACTAATCCACTCATGAATTGATGGGCATTTGGGTTGTTTCCACATCTTTGCAATTGTGAATTGTGCTGCTATAAGCATTCGAGTACGGGTGTTTTTTTTATAGAATGACTTTCGTTCCTTTGGGTAGATGCCCAATGATGGGATTGCTGGATCGAATGGTAGGTCTACTTGAATCTGTTTAAGGTATCTCCATAATGCTTTCCACAGGGGTTGCACTAGTTTGCAGTCCCACCAGCAGTGTATGAGTGTTCCTGTCTCTCCGCATCCACACCCACATGTGTTGTTTTGGGACTTTTTGATAAAGGCCATTCTCACTGGAGTTAAGTGATATTTTATTGTGGTTTTGATTTGCATTTCCCTAATGATTAGGGATGTTGAGCATTTTTCCATATGTTTGTTAGCCAGTCTTATATCTTCTATTTTTAAAGAATTATTTGCCTAAGGTACAATTTGATGACTGATCCTCAACTTATTAATTTATTTTCAATGGGCATTTAGATGTAGAGATATTAAAACATGGCTTTTGTAATTCGTCTCTTGCAGTCTGTGTTCCCTTTAGCGGTTTCTTCTCAGTCTTCATGCAGGTTTGTCACTAAATTGACTACTACTCCTCATATCTTAGTAGCCAGCTGCAGGTGTTGTAGTTTAAAAATTCTTCCTGCAGCTGCCGTATTCACAGCCTACATCTAAAGTAATTCTTTTTAAACTTCCTTCTTTCAGAATTACAAGGCAGAAGGGAATGTGAGAGAAAAGTAGAACCATGTCTTTGGGAGGGCGTTAGCTCCTCTTCCATGTTCTTTCTATTATTGGTGCTTGTGCTCTTTATATTTATGTCTGCTTCTTTTTTGCCTCTTTGTTTTTTATTTCCTTCCTCTCCCTCCCACCTCCACCCCTGGAGGATTATAGGAATTAGGAGCACTTGGGGTTGGAGTCATTTATAAATCCACTGATTTATAAACAAGTTGGGTAAGCCATGGAGTTCGTTTTACAACAGAGATTTTACTTTGATTATACAAGTATTAAAAGAAAGAAGTAAAAATCATTTTATAATGTTCCAGGGGAGAAAGAGCCTAAAATTCATCAGGACTCTTTCCCCTTCTCCCATGAACTTAATATTATAATTACACACTCTAATAGACCTCCCCAAGGTTATATGTTAGTCTGCTCAAGAACAGACTCTAAAACTGCCCATTTGGACTCATATATTAGATATGTATGTGACATCACTGCATCTCTTTGGACCTCAGCCCTCATGTGTTTAGCCCCTAGGGCACGCCAAAGAACATTTACTGGGTCTCTGCAGTGAGTCAGTTTTGTAGAGTAGTGGGGGGTTACCATCCTCTGCCTCCTTTGTCCCTCCTCCCTCTCTCTTGGCTCCCCTGCGGTGCCTGGCAAGTGTGCTCAGTGCATGGTGCTTTAGCAAGTATAATTATCAGAAAATATTGGTTAGCAAGTACAGCAAAAGTTATAACTGCCCAGAGATGGGCTGCTCTCTGGTGCTGCACTATCACTACTTGCCTCCCGCGTCTTGGGGTGGGACAGGCTTCATCTCACCTTCAGAGAACCTGCAGCCCTTGCAGCTGTTGTCTGCTGAGCCAGCTCACTGGGCAGAAACCTCACCCATCTCACCAGCAGGCGGGACCCAGACTGCATTCCTTTTCCTGACAGTTGCTGCCTTTCTCCCTCCCATCCCAGCTGTCCTCAATTCTATTTTCCTTTCTTTCTTTACCTCCCTCCCTCCCTCCCTCCCTCCCTCCCTTCCTTCCTTCCTTCCTTCCTTCCTTCCTTCCTTCCTTCCTTCCTTCCTTCCTTCCTTCCTTCCTTCCGCTTTCCTTTTCAACCAGTTCACAGCGTTCTTTTCCTGTACCACTTTCCATGTGGTGGCCAAGGGTTTGTTCAGTGTCTCATGTCCCCTGTGATAACAGAGATATTGGATGGTGTGTACCAAGCTGTGGTCTATCAAATACAAGCCCTCCAAAATGTTCTGTGCGGGAAGACTCTGGGGTTAAATATTAATAGCTTTGGATTCCCATATAGCTTTGGGAAGTGGTGAGCCCCTTTTCCATAAGAAAGTCTTAGAGAAGTCCTAAGAACTTTGGACTTCTCTAAAAATTGAGAAACCCTTGAAACTTTCTTTGTTCAAGCTCCCCAAACTTTTCCCTAAGGAACCCTCTTTCTGAGTAGCAGCCCCTGGGTTTTTGTGGAACCCACTGTTGGAAACATCACACTTGATACTCTCTGAGGCTGGTTGCAGACCTAGACCTCTAGTTCATTCATTCACTGACAGTTCCCTGGAAAGGCACGTGGACCTATCATGGCCAAAATGAGGTGCCAGAAAAGCGACTTTCAGTGGAGGAGGATGGGGGATGGCACTAATGGTGGTGACAAATCTTTGATGGCTGCAAACCCCTGGGGAACTAAGCCTTGAAGGCAGGTGGATGAGGGACAGGGAAGGGAGTGGGCATTGACAAACTATTCTCAATTGACCTTTTTGCCTGTGGCCCTGGCTATAGCAGTGATGGCTTTCAAAAGCATTATCTAGCAGATCTGACTCATTGAAAAATGTATTTTGAGATTAATAAGCAGGATGGAGAGGACCAGGCAAGTTAATTCTGTGGCACAGACGTGCTCTGCCATTGCTTTCCTCTCCCATAACTAAAAGAAAATCTTTAGCAATCTGTCCAGTGGAATAGGAAAGCCATGTAATCAGGATTAGCTTTGAGCTCACACCTGTATAATGAATGAAGGCTCTGTAGGTGAGAATTCATGTAACACTTTTAATTAAGATAGCTGCAGGGAAATGGAAAGGACCCCTTAGTAAGTGAGGCTAATGAGTGGATGACACCCTTCTTCTTCCCTCCTGGGGAAAATGAGGCTCAGCTACTAATTGGTGTAATTAGCACTGAAAGTTAAAAGATACCCCCTTTTCTCTTTCTTCAGCTTTTGAACACCTGGGTTCTTTGTTTTTGATTGATTGGAGCCTCCTTTTTCTTTTATGAAGGTTCAAGTTGCTTTTGGGTCTTGCCTGAACCTCCTTTTCAGATGGAAATTGGGAGCCTAAGTCCTGCTCTCAAGGGCTGCACCACCTGGTCCTGGCTGAAGCTAGGAGTCAAGAATTATCTCTGGCTCTTTCAAAACCCTTGCTAGGATTGGTTCGAATGTGTTTTTAGGAAGTTCTCTCATCTTTTTAAAAGAAGGCAACCCAAAACAGAGCAGAAGGATAAGGAGTGTATCGCTATGGAAATAATTGAATGAAAATTTTATTTCCTGCTATACTTACTGAGGGAGAAAAGCAAATATCCTCCCAAGTAGAAATAAAGATGAAACAAAGACTTAGAAAGTAATTAAAAATAATTGAGGAAAAATAGTCACCCAGAGGGATTCTCCAAGAAGCTGATCTCCCTGACACAAATGGCTCCATCCTCTTCTTGCTGCTGCTTTGTGATTCAGGGAGAGTATGCAGGAAAACCACCTCAGGGGCTAGAAGCCCTCAGCTCCCTGAGCAGCATGAGAAGATACTTTGTGATCGCTGTGGAAAGGTGCTCCAAGGGGCTTTACATGCCAGGTTGGTTTAAAGTTCAAAAGCTGAAACAAGCTTCTCTGAGAAGTTCCAACTCTATTAGATTTGAGAGTGAATTCTTTCAGAGTTGCTCTATTAAAATTTGGGGACATGGATCACATGAAGCATTAATCGGCAGATCCTTTACATATTATTGAGAAGCAATTGGCTCCAGAGTTTTTTATTTCTTCAAATCTTAACCTAATTATATCTCCTTAAATATGGTTATTGGTAAGTCTGGATAATATTTTTGTTTCCCTAATTTTGAGTGGTGCTTTTTAACTAATAGTATAATTTCACTTGCATCTGTGTCTGGTGGAAGCGTTAACTAATGGGGTTACCAAGTCATGATTGAGAAGGCTCTCTCCACCTTAAGCCAGCTGCAAACCTTGGCTGCACGATACAATCACCTGGGGAGCTTTGAAAAATTCCAGTGTCCAGGCCACAATCCCAGGCCTGTTAAAACAGAATCAAGTGAATGGGACCCAGGCATTGGTATTTTTTAAAGCTCCTCAGGGGATTCCAGTGTGAAGGGTTGACAGCCACTGACCTAAGTGGAAATAAATACACTCTGCAGGGCTGGTGGACCTCATATGTGATAATGTGCATTGTTAAAAAATCCTCTCTCTGCCTAGCACCCTCTCCTGGTCCTCCTAGGGCTCCAATGGTCCCAAATGGGGCTAAAAGCTCAGGGTGTTTTCTGCCTTCCTCCCAGTGGTGTTTAGCGAACAGATGAATGTTTAGTGACCCACTCCCTAAAATTAAAAAAAGCCCTGGTTTGTAGCATATGCTGATTTCCTGACTCTGTAAACTCCCACCCTGGTCAATTTTACATACCGAGTTGCTATCACCGAGGTTGGAGTTGGGAGATATGTGCACAGCCAGTTCCGGAGACCAGCACCTCCTTCCCAGCTCCAGATTTTCTCACGTTTCCTCTGTGTCCACCCCCAAGTAGCTCATTCTCCCTTGGGGGGTGGTCTGGGTTTTGAGCCAACCTAGAAAATACTCCTCTGCTTTTATGATACACTGGCTTATCCTGCTCAGGTAAGATCATACCTCCTCCTGGTTAAAGAGTATAGGTGACCTCTGGAAAGCACCAGGGAAACATGCCTAAGACTGGGCATATTTGAGCAATTGGAGTTCTGGGTTATACTTTAACCTGTGAACCTGACTAAGGTGAGTTGTCCTAGATACAGCTTTGGGTGCCTGAGCTGACGTATGAGGTTTCTGAGCCTGCAGAGCTGAGGGCCAGGCTATGAATCAGGATAAACTCACTAAGGTGACACAGGGGCTTCATGGGAGCCTGCCAGCCTTACAGGCTGTGTGCCCCTATGTCTCTTTCCCCCTCATTACAAAGCACTTTCACTTGGCTTTCTCACTGAATTGCTGTACATAGGAAGACCGAGCAGATACTATCTTCCATGTGCCTAAGCTCAGAGAGGTCAATGGAGTGATTCACCCAAGTTTGAGCAACTCGCCCAAGCTAGTAGGTGAGGGAGCCAAGACTTGAACCCAGAGCTCTGACTCCAGCTTTACACATATAGCTCCCAACAGCTGGTCTGTCAACCAGCTGCACCCAGGTGTGGGGCTAGTCAGCTTAGAGGAGGAAGTGAGATAAAAAGTAACAGATTTCTTGCTTTCCAGTCTTGCTTTGGGAAGCATGTTTTCTGAAACGAACCATGGGTTTTGTGATCTAACAAAAAACATATTCCAACTTGGTAAATATGAAGTTGGATAAATATGAATGGTTCATGCAATAAGAATGGCTGATGAGTTGTGATTCCAAAAACAGAGTCCTCTGTCAAGATCACATCAAATGCAGAAGACACCTGGGACTCTAAGAAGTGGCTGCAGAAATATGGCTTGAAGGCCCAGAAGCTGTCATTTTATGATGTCCTTGCAGACTGCTCCTTCCGCCACGCCGATGGAGTCGTTGATATAAAAGCCAAATCAGAGAATGAGTCCGTGCAAACCAGTGCGGTAGGTGAAGTGAACTCCTGGAAAGGGCTGTGGCCTCTGCTTGAGCTCTGGTGGGTGAGGCCTCCCTCAGATCAGAAGCCAAGGGCAGGACCACGGTGGAGAAGCAGAAGGGAGGGAAACCAGCTTGAATTTCCGGGAAGAAAGGGGTCCCTTCTTCTTCCCATCTTTCCCCTCTCCAAAGGGCACCTGTGGGAGTAGAGATCAAGGCTGGGAGCGATTTCTAGATGTAAGTGAATTATACTTGAGCCAGGGGCTGGGCTTTTAGAAATCAGGCATTATGAGTTTTAGAATTATTCAACATTATGCAAACAGAGAAGCCTTTGTTCCCCTGTATTGAATGGAAGATATGCCCAAGCAGGCATTTCTGTGGTCCTCTTGTATTTTCACAGCCTTAAAGATGCATTAGTCCAGTGACTACCAGTCAGTATATAGTGAATTCTCAGTAATTATAAAATCAGATTCTTTATAGGGTTCTGGCACCAGGTGGTTGTCTATTGAAAACTTTGAAAGCTGTATTTCCATTGTGCCAAATGGGTTTCATGGGAATACAGCTTCTCACAGTGCCTGACTCTGGCCACTGATGGAAGGACAGTGCTCACTAGCAGTGGCTCCTAACCTCCAACCTCCAAACTCCTGCATAAGAGTGAGGAGGTCTGAGGTGTGGCACAAGAGTTTGCATCCATAACAATCCCCAGATGACGCTGAAGCTGCTGGTCTGGGGGCCACACTTTGAGAACTAGTGAGATACAGAACAGGAACCAGAGGCTTGGTGTCAAAAGTTTAGAAGTATAGAAAGACTAGGAAGTGTCACAATATGAAACAGAAAATTTGAATAAAATGAATATTGCAGATTTGTAAAAACAAAGGAAAGCTCTTTTAGGAGGTGGTAAGTCTCAGGTGCACTATGAAGTGAGAGCTAAAATGCAAGCCTCAGGCAGACAGGCCGGTAACCGAGGCCCAGTGGAGACACCTGTGAGAGGAGGAATTCAAGGCCCTCCTCAAATACAAGGTCTCCTTATGTGTTCTTGAAGGCTCTGAGTCAATGACAAGATCATTATTGAGACATTTGTAGCTTCAGCAGTGGTGGGACTCCAGACCCTTTGACATTGGTCATTAGGCTGGTGACCAGTGAGCTCCACATGCCCTCCCCAGGAAGGGCGCTCTCCTTCGGGGCTGCGTTAGCCATGTTGTGTTGTTGCCCTCTTATTGCTGTATGTTTACGCTGAACTGCAAGGAGGAAAATATAAAAATTGAATTAGAACAATGCAGAATTGACGCAAGACTTGTTTCCGGGCTTATCCTAGGAGGCAGAGTAATTGCTACACTGCAGGGAAAATCTCATTTGTGGGTTTCCTCCCCCAGCACACTTCTCTGGTTGTGTAGATATTATTCGGTAATGTTCAGGAAATCATGCATAACTAAATTTTCATTTAAAAAAACATTAGACTCTGGATATTTAAAAATATGAATCCCTGTCGATTTGAACATAGTTTACCATGAGCTCATGACAATGTAATATGCTCAGGCTAGCTCTAATACTGATTTCTCCTTACTCTTTCTTGGAAATTTTATTAATAAATGAAATTTTACCGAGCCAGTTTGAAAAATTTGGCTTATAAAATGGGAATTTTACTTCAGATTTCTTGTGCTGACCAACAATAAAATGGTAAAGGTTGAGAATTATATAGTATAGCTATCTTCTTTCACAAATATTGATGAAAAAGGGACAATTTTATTTTCAGTATTTGGGACTACACATCTGAAACTGGATTTACACCTAAAATTGTTATATGTATAAAGTAGGGAGAAACTGAGGCTATAAAATAAGTAGATTATTTAGGGTTCTCTCAGACTCCCACTGGGCAGGACCCCTAAACATTTGACTATAAAAACCAGTTTATAGGTACAGATCCAGGAAACTCATTTACACTGGGAAATAAATGACAAAAAAGGCCTTGCTATATAGTGGTTCAAAGATAAATGAACAGGTGGGAGGAGACAAAAATGTATTTCTAATTAGGGAATTTCAGTCAAAGTCCAGTAACTTGATATTTGGGGTACCTCTGAAGTCACATTGCATGCATGGTTGCTTGCTGCTTGTGCATAAAACCAGCCCTGATGTCCAAAAACCCATTCTTGTCTCATCATTTATTCCTCTAACAAATACTTGTTGAGCTTCTACTATGTACCAGGCAATGTGGTGTGGGAGACGTTACACTGGATCTGGAGTGAGAAGACCTGGGTATATATGCTACTTCTACCAGTTACTAATTATGAGACATTGGACAAATAATGTCAACTCTTTGAGCCTCACTTTCCAGATCTGTAAAATGGGTGGTGTAAAGTGCAGATTTAAAAATGCATGTCTGAGTATGGTGCCTGCCACGTAGGGTATGCCCAATAGATGTTACCTTCCTTCTGTTCTGTGTTACAAACATTGTGAGTCAGAAACAGCATTTATAGAATGTCTTTATGCTTTATGTACAAGTTGAACATTTGTGCTCTCATTTTACACAGAAGCAAACAGAGTCACAGGACCCTGGAGAGATTAGGTAACTCACTTGTGATTGATCTCATGGCAGGTGGAGATAGGGTTTGAATTCGGGTTCACCAGGCTCTCATTGCGTTCCTCCCATTGTGACACACTGCCACCTGACCCAAAGCCTGCCTTTATGTAGCGTGTGGTCTGATGTTTTTCCATTTGGCTGTATGTAAGGTACCCTCGGGAGATGTGTTTTGGTGTGTGTGATGAGACTGAGAATAGGGAGAACTGTTTTGGTGACAACCCTAGGAATGTAGTGAGAATGAGGGAGAAGACACCTTTCTCCTGTCCTTGCCCTGTGGTAGAGGTGTGCTTCCTTTCTCTGCCTGCCTTGGGAGCATAGGACTGATCTCATCATGCCCTCTGACCCCATTCTCATCAGTCATCACTGGACTCCTGAATTCTCATCCCTGTGTGGCTCTGAGCATCCCTTCTCTGACCCTCTTCCCATCCTCCCTGACTCCTAAAATCCCTCCACTCTGCCCTCTGGAACTCGAAGCCATCAGCAAACCTCTGATGGCTTCCAGTCCCCTAACGTCTTCCCTTTGCCTGCCTGTCTGGATTCCCTGCTTCACCGCAGCCCTCTGGAGTGGGGGGGCTGGTTCTCCCCCTTTCCCCTTGGACCTGTAGGCCCAGAGTTGGGCAGTGGCCTCCTCTCTATTCCCAGGCCAGCAGACTGATCTCACTACACCTACTCATGGCTGTCACCTACCCAGCCCAGGATCTCCTCCGTCAGTCCTTGAAGATGACAGCTCTGCTCTTACAATCACTGGCTCCAACATGTTCTAATTCTTAGATATTTCAATCCCATGCAGATGACCCTTCCAATCTCTTGACCTTTCGTTTCTTTGATCTCCTTTTTCCTCCCCCACATCTCCGTCTCTCCTGCCTGAGGCATACCCTGACCTTGTCGTTACAAATAACCATGTAATCATAAGCCATATCCTCAGTTCCCAATGTCCCCCTCTCCGACCACTTGCTTGTAGGTCATTTCCTCTGCTGCCCTAACTCCACCAATCCATCCACCCCACTGGGATATGCACGTTACTGTTTCTACCACCTTTGCTCTGTCCTCTCCATCCATTTCTCCCTCCCATGCATCCTCAACCAATTTATACTATTGCACTCAGCTGGCAAAACTCCTGGTTTGCTGGATTTAACCCTGGTTAAATCCAACTTTCTGCCTTTTCTGGCTTATACCTGTGCAGTTGACTGCACTGGTGGAAACTGAAGGAAGCACACAGCCCTGAGGCCTGGTTTCACTTTATTTTTTATATTTTTTTATTTCAGAATATTACGGGGGTACATTTAGGTTATATATATTGCCTTTGCACTGCCTGAGTCAGAGTTAAGCATACCCATCCCCCAGACTGTGCACACCACACTCATTAGGTGTGAATTTACCCATCCCGTCCTCACCCTCCCACTTGCCCATCACCCAATGAAAGTTACTACTACATGTGAACATAAGTGTTAATCTGTTAATACCAATTTGATGGTGAGTACATGTGGTGCTTGTTTTTCCATTTTTGTGATACTTCACTTAATAGAATGGGCTCCAGCTCTATCCAGGATAATACAAGAGGTGCTATATCACCATTGTTTTTTGTGGCTGAGTAGAACTCCATAGTATACATATACCACACTTTATTGATCCATTCATGTATTGATGGGCACTTGGGTTGTTTCTACATCTTTGCAATTGTGAATTGTGCTGCTATAAAAAACACTGGAGTGCAGATGTCATTATTATATGATGTCTTTTTTCCTTTGGGTAGATGCCCAGTAGTGGGATTGCTTGATCAAATGGTAGGTGGTTCTACTTTTAGTTCTTTGAAGTATCTCCATATTAGTTTCCACAGAGGTTGTACTAGTTTGCATTCCCACCAGCAGCATATGAGTGTTCCTATATCTCCACATCCATGCCAACATTTGTTGTTTTGGGACTTTTTGATAAAAGTGATTCTCACTAGAGTTAAATGTTATCTCATTGTGGTTTTGATTTTCATTTCCCTGATGATTAGAGATGTTGAGCATTTTTTCATATGTTTCTTGGCCATTAGTCTATCTTCTTTTGAAAAGTTTCTGTTCATGTCCTTTGCCCACTTTTTAATGGGGTTGTTTGATTTCTTTTTTGCTGATTTTCCTGAGTTCTGTATAGCTTCCAGTTATCAGCCTTTTATCAGATGTATAGCTTGTAAATGTTTTCTCCCATCTGTAAATTGTCTGTTTGCCCTAATGATAGTTTCATTGGCTGTACAGAAGCTTTTTAATTTGATCAAGTCCCATTTATTTATTTTTGTTGTTGCTGTGATTGCTTTTGGGGTCTTCTTCATAAATTCTTTGCCTAGGCCAATGTCTGTTAGAGTTTTTCCAACATTTTCTTCTTGAATTCTTATGGTTTCATGCCTTGGGTTTAAGCCTGTTATCCATCATAAGTTCATTTTTGTGAGAGGTGAGAGGTATGGATCCTGTTTCAGTCTTTCTACATGTGACTGTCCTATTTTTCCAGCACCATTTATTGAATTTCCTCAATATATGTTTTTGTCTGCTTTGTCAAAGATCAGATGGCTATATGAGGATGGTTTTATATCTGGGTCCTCAGTGCTGTTCCATTAATCTATGTCTCTGTTCTTATGCCAGTACCATGCTGTTTTGGTTACTATAACTTTGTAGTATAGCTTGAAGTCTGATAAATTGATGCCTCCCAATTTGTTCTTTTTGGTTAAGGTTGCTTTGGCTATCTGGTTCCATACAAAGCATAGAATTATTTTTTCTATATCTGTGAAAAATGATGTTGGTATTTTAATAGGGATTGCATTGAATCTGTAGATCACTTTGGGTAGTATAGAGGTTTTTAACAATGTTGATTCTGCCGATCTATGAGTGTGGTATGGTTTTCCATCTGTTTGCTTCCTCTGCTGTTTCCTTCTTCAGTGTTTCATGGTTCTCCCTGTGGAGGTCCTTCACCTCATTAGTTAAATATATTCCTAGGTATTTTATTTTCTTTGTTGTTATTGTGAAAGGTATTGAGTCTTTGATTTGGTTCTTAGTTTGACTGTTGGCATAGATGAGTGTTACTGATTTGTGCACATTGATTTTGTAACCTGAGACTTCCCTAAATTTATCAATTCCAGTAGTCTCTTGGCAGAATCTTTGGGGTTGTCTAGATACAAGATTATATAATCAGCAAAGAGTGATAGTTTAACCTCTTCTGCCCCCATTTGGATGCCCTTGATTTCCTTCTTTTGTCTGATTGCTCTGGCTAGGACTTCCAGCACTATATTGAATAGAAGTGATGATAGAGGGCAACCTTGTCTGGTACCAGTTTTAAGTGAGAATGCTTTCAGTTTTTCTCCATTCAGTATGATATTGGCTGTGCATCTGTTATATATGGCTTTTATCATTTTGAGGTAAGTCCCATCTATGCCTATTTTGTTAAGTGTTCTTTTCATAAAAGGGTGCTGAATTTTGTCAAATGCTTTTTCTGCATGTGTTGAGAGGCTCATATGGTCTTTGTTTTTACTTCTGTTTATGTGGTGAATCACACAAACACATTGATTTGTGTATGTTGAACCATCCCTGCATCTCTTGGATGAAGGCCACTTGGTTGTGTTGGATTATTTTTTTGATGAGCAGCTGAATTCGGTTTGCTAGGATTTTATTGAGAATTTTTGCATCTATATTCATAAGGAATATTGGTCTGTAGTTTTCTGTTTTTGTTGAGTCTCTTCTTGGCTTTTGATTCAGGGTGATGTTGGCTTCATAAAACATGTTGGGGAGGATTCCTTCCATCTTGATGTTGCGGAATAATTTCTGCAGGATAGGCATCAGTTCTTCTTTGTAGGTCTGGTAGAATTCAGGTGTGAAAACATATGGTCAGGTACTTTTATTTTTTTATGGAACTTTTTTTTTAATTACTGCTTCAATTTTGGTACTTGACATTGGTCTGTTCAGGAATTCTATATCTTCCTGATTGAGCCTAGGGAGGCTGTGTGTTTCTATGAATTTGTCTATTTCTTCCATGTTTTCAAGTTTATATGCATAGAGATTTTTATAGTATTCAGAGATGATGTTTTGTATTTCTGTGGTATCAATTGTAATTTTTCCTTTTTCATTCCTAATTGAGCTTATTAGAGTCCTTTCTTTTCTGCTTCTGGTTAACCTAGCAAGAGGCATGTCAATTTTGTTTATCTTTTCAAAGAAGCAACTTACTGTTTTACTAATCTTTTGTATACTTTTTTATTATCACTTTCATTTAGTTCTGCTCTGATCTTGGTTATTTCTTTTCTTCTTGTGGGTTGGGGATTGGTTTGCTCTTTTTTTTCCAGTTCTTTGAGTCTATTCATTAGATTGTTGATTTGGGATCTTTCTGTCTTTTGGATGCAGGCATTTATGGCTATGAATTTTCCTCTCAGGACTGCTTTAGCTGAATCCCACAAATTTTGATGACTTGTGTTCCCTTTATCATTTAGTTCAAAGAATCTTTTGATTTCCATCTTAATTTCCTCCTTGACCTGACTATCATGCAGCAGTAGGTTGTTTAGTTTCTTTTATTTTGTGTAGAGATGAGTGTATCTGTTGGAGTTGATTTCTAATTTTATTCCACTGTGGTCTTGGAAAATGCATGATATAATTTCTATTTTTTTAAATTTTTTGAGACATTTTTTTGTGACCTAGGATATGGTCAATCTTAGAGAATGTCCCATGAGCTCATGAGAAGAATATATATTCAGTGGTTTTTGGATAGAATGTTCTGTAAATGTCTGTTAGGCCCATACATTGTAGAGTTCTATTTAAGTCCCTTGTTTTTTTGTTTATTTTCTGTTTGGAGGCTCTGTCTAGTTCTGTCAGTGGGGTGTTGAAGTCCCCATCTACCATAGTACTGCCATCTATCATTTTGTTTAGATCTAGTAGGATTTGCTTTATGAATCTGGGCACTCCTGTGTTAGGTGAGTAAATACTTAAGATTGTTATGTCTTCTTGCTGAATTATTCCCTTTACCATTGTATAATGACCGTCTTTGTCTTTCGTTACTTTTATTGATTTGAAGACTAAGTTATCTGATAAGAGTATTGCCACACCAGCTTTCTTTTGGTTTCCATTAACATGGAATGTTGTTTTCTGTCCCTTCACCTTGAGTCTTGATGCATTCTTTTGGGTTAGATGTGTTTCCTGAAGACAGTAGATATTTGGCTTTTGTATATTTATCCATTTGGCGAGACTATGTCTCTTCAGTGGGCAGTTCAAGCCATTCTTATTTATTGAAAGAATTGATAAGTGGAGTGGGTTTCTGTTGACCCTGATGGGTTGAACTTTGTTGCTTTGTTTTATCTCTTGAGCCATTGTGGTATCTGGCCTTCAACCTTTAGCTTTTGGGTAGTTTTACATTGGTAAGTGTTCATTGTGGTAATCCATGAATAATGAAGTTCTGAGTACTTCCTGCAGGGCAAGTCTTGTCTTGACAAATTCCCTCAGTGTTTGCTTGGCTGAAAAAGACTTTATTTCCCCCTCATATATGAAAATTAGTTTTGCAGAATACAAAATTCTAGGCTGGGCATTATTCTGTTTGAGAAGACTGGGAATGGTGTCCCAATCCCTTCTGGCTTGGAGGGTCTCAATTGAGAAGTCTGCAGTTAGTCTGATGGGTTTTCCTTCTATTACCTGCTGTTTTTGCCTTACAGCTTGTAAGAGCACCTCTTTTGTGTTTATTTTGGCCAGTCTGATGACTATGTGTCGTGGTGTCTTCCTCTTTGTGATGAATATCCCAGGAATTCTTTGAGCTTCTTGTACCTGGATATCTAGATTTCTAGGAAGACCAGGAAAATTTCTCTCAAGTATTCCCTCAAATAAATTATCCAACCCTTGTGTATTTTTTTCTTCACCCTCAGGGATGCTTATGATTCTTGTGTTAGACCACTTTACATAATCTGATATTTCTTGTAGGCTTTGCTCATCCCCCTTATTTCTCTCCTCTATCTCTGTGATTGACTTGTTTAATCGAAAGATGTTGTCTTCAAGCTCTACGATTCTTTTTTGTCTGATCTAACCTGTTCTTAAGGCTTTTTACTGTGTTTTGTAATTCCTTGAATGCATTTTTCATTTCTAGAAGTTCTGTTTGATTTTTCTTTAATATTTTAATTTCTTTAGTGAATTTTTCGTTCATTTCCTGCATTGTTTTTGTGGTTTCTTTGTGTTGGGTTTCTATTTTATCTTGCATTTCATTAAGCTTCCTTACAATCCATGTTCAAAATTCTTCATCTGTCATTTCAATATTCTGCTTTTGGCTGGTATCCATTGCTAGGGAGCTGGTGTTTCCTTTTGAGGGTGATCTTTTGCTCTGATTATTCATACTTCCAGAGTTCTTTCAGTGGTTCCTTCCCATCTGGAGCAGCTGTTGCTTATTACTTTTGGATTTTCTTTTGTTTAGATTAATGACATGCCCAGTTTAATCTCTGAGTCAAGAGGTGGTGCTTGTGGGTGAGAATCAACCACACCCTCTATGATTGAGTCAGTAAATGCTGTAACGGGTATGCAAATTGACCTCCCTGTCAGCAGGTGGTGTTTGCTGGAGGGAACACACTGCACTGTTTGGATCCTGAGACCAGCTCTAGTTCCTCCGGAGAAGCCCTCTAATGTCTCTGGTGGTGGGTGGGTTGGTTTCACTTTAAAGTCATGCCCTTTGACATCAGTGAGTCTTTTGTGCTGCATAACAATCCACTCAGCCTCTTGCTTTCTGAGGTGTCTACCTTCTGCTTTCTTCTGCAACATCCAGCAGGTGAGCTTGCCTGCCATGTCACAGGACGTGGACGTCAGTGTTGTGAACGTCTGCCTCCACACCCAGACCCAGTTTCTACACGGTGCACTCCACCTTTATTTCTCTGGTCCTCAGGCTTCTTTGTCCTTGCCTCTCTCTAAGGCCACTCCCTCCACATGTACACCAATCTCTCTCCCCTCATTCATCCATTCTCCATTTCCTACTTCATATCTTCAATATTGCCCTTGTTTCTATATCTTTCTCATCAGCATACAAACATGCTGCTATTTCTTCCATCTTAAAAATAGCTTTTTGACTCCCACGCATGCCTCAGGCTCTGCCTCATTCCTCTACTCCTCTTTGGAGTTTGATTCCTCAGAAGAGTTTTATACATTCCCTTTCTCCAATTCCTCAATTCTCCTGCCCTGCTTTCTTGAACTCATTCCAGTGAGGAAAAGCACCCCCCCCACACACACACACTGACCTCTCTACCAAGCCCACTCTTGCCAGGGTTACCTGAACTGCTAAATCCAGGAGTCAATTCTCAGTCTCTTTATTCCTTGCTCTATTATTGACATTCGCTGTAGCTGGTCACTTCCTTGAAATTCTTTTGTTTGTTAAATGTACACCGTACTGGTTTTCCTCCTACCTCACTGGCTGTTCTTTCCCAGTCATCTTTGTCACTCCTTTCCCATGTCCCCAAACTCCATGTGCCACAGGGCCTTGAGGCGCAGTCCTTGGGCCTCTTCTCCTTCCACACTCATTCCTTGGTGACCTCATCTGGTCCTGTGGCTGTTAAACCTGAGTGCATGCAGGTGACTTTCAGACCTATATCTCCAGCCCCAAGTGCTGCCTTGATCTCCGCCTGAGATCTCCACCTTGATCTCCACTTACCATGTCATTTGGATGTCTGATAGGCATCTCGGACCTAACACAGAAGACACTCAATCTTGATCATCTCCCCTCCAAACTGCTCTCCCACTGTCTTCCTCCTAGCAATTTATTGCAACTCTGTTCTTTCAACTCCCTGGGCTGAAAACCACAGTCATTCCTGACTCCTCTCTTTTCTCTCATACTCACATCTGACCTCTCCTTAAATCCTGTCAGTTCTGTCTTCAGAATGTACCTGTTATTCAGTACCTGCCCGCTTCTCACCCGGGCCATGCATCTAATGGACCTCCTGACTCCCTGCTTCTGCCCATGGTCCTCGGCTGTCTCTTTTCTACAGAGTACTCAGACCACCCTGTATACCATGCATTAGATACGTTGTGGCTCTTGTTAAAGCTCTGAGAGGGTTCCTTTTTCACTCAGGGCAAAAGCCAGAGTCATTCCCATCAGTGGTCAAGCATTATAGGATCTGCTCCCGGCCCTCCCCCTCATATTTCCAGCTTCATCTCACTCTCTCCTCTCTTACACACTCCCTTTTGGCTGTGCTGGCCTTTCCAAAATTTGACAACATGCCAGGCAAACTCTCAGCTCAGGGCTTCTGCACTTGCTGTGTCCTCTGACTTCCTCCAGGCTTCCCTGTGGCCACACTCTTTGTTCCCTCAGGCCTTTGCTCATATTTCATCTCTGTGAGGCTTTCCCTGTTAGAGTTTAACTTGTCCCTATCCCCTCCCCTCTTCCTTACCACTCTCTATTCTCCTTTATTCCTTATTTTTCTCCATAGCATTTGTCATTATCTGACCTACTATATCATGATTTATTTATTATCTGGATCTTTTGTAATGTGGGCTCCATGAAGGCAGGAATTTTGGATTTAAGGTTGTATTCCTGGTGCCTAGAAGAGCTCCTGGCATGGAGGAGTGCTGGATGAATACCGCTGGAGGAGTGATGGAGACAGAACTGAGCGTTCCCCTCGAAGGGGCCTTTGTCCTTGCACCAGTTCTGTATGTCCAGTAGAGGGCGCAAGATGTGGGCTGGGGCACTTGGCTACTTTGCTTCATTTGTAGCTAGAGTAGCAAGGAAAAGAGACCATTCCTTCAGAATAGTCTCCCTGACCCTCCAGTCCACTGTGAGTTCTTTATTCTTTGCCAGGACTTGCCCAGTCCTTACTGTCTCAAACCAGCACCAGGTACTGAGTATCTAATTCTTTGCATTCCTAATGTTCTCTCTGTGTGTGTGTGTGTGTGTGTGTGTGTGTGTGTGTGTGTGTGTGTTTGTGTGTTCGGGGGAGTAGGGAGGTGGGTAGAGGGGTCTCCCTGCTGGAATAATTAGCTTTTCTGGGGCACAAATGTGCTCACATATGTCTTCCTTTTTTTATTTCAAAATATTAAGGGTGTACAAATGTTTTAGGTTACATGGATCATTTTTGTAATGCTTGAGTCCTGGCTAAAGATGTGCCCATCAACCAAATAGTGTTCATAATACCCGTTAGGTGTTAGGTAGGTGTATGCTCCTCTCCTTCTCCCCTCTCCCCCCTAGTTGATTTCCGCGGAGTTTTACTTACCTCTATGCACAGGTGTGCTCATCAGTTAGTTCCACTCAAATAGTGAGTACCTGTGGTGTTTGTTTTCCAATTCTTAAGACATTTCACTTAGGAGCGTGGTCTCCGGTTCCATCCAGATTGTTGCAAAGGTATTAATCCATCTTTTTTATGGATGAGTAGTGTACATATACCATATTTTATTAATCCTCTCATGAATTGATGGGCACTTGGGTTGATTCTACATCTTTGCAGTTGAGAATTGTGCTGCAATAAACATTTGAGTGCAGGTGTATTTTGATGAAAAGTCTTCTTTTCCTTTGGGTAAATACCCAATAGTGGGATTGCTGGATTGAATGGTAGATATACTTTTAGTTCTTTGAGGAATCGCCATACCTACCACTGTTCATAACGTCTAGCACCGGGGCTCGAACATGGAGCAAGCCCCAGAACACATTTGGCTGAACTAATGATCAAATGACTTTCAATGGGGGTGACTACTAAGAGCTGTGTAATAAGGCAAAAGTGGAGGTGCCATCTGGAGACTTCTTCTTTGCATGGTATCCAAGTGGCTTCTGTCCTTTGTCCTTTCCTTAGGAGACCAAAAAGAAGACAGTCCATGCCAAATATTGCAGCAAGTTTGTCCATGCTCCCTGGAAGGACGGGAGCTTGGTCCACGTCAACATCACCAAGGAGAAGTGCAAGTGGTACAGTGAGAGAATTCATGCAGTCCTGGCCCAGATCCAAAGGAGGTTGGTATATTTTCAGGGGGTACAAGTGGTATGATCTCTTTTGAAATTCAAATCTGCTTGATCTCTTTCTTTCCCTTCTTCATTTTTAGTTGACATGTAATAATTGTACCTATTTATGGGGTACAAAGTGATATTTTGACATGTGTATATAATATATAATGATCAAATCAGGGTAATCATTAATAGTATATCCATCACCACAAACATTTATCATTTCTTTGATAAAGATTGTATGATTTAAGTTCTTACAAATTTATTGAGACCTATTTTGTGGCCTAGAATAAGAAAAAAAATCTGCTTTTGTTGGGTGGAGAGTACTATAAATATTAATTAGCTCAAGTTGGTTGATAGCATTGTTCAAGTCTTCCATGTTATTACTTATTATCTCTTTAATTATTCTATAAATTATTGAGAAAAGAACATTTATGTCTCCAACTATAGTTATCCCAACTGTAGCCTTCAATTCCCCTTTCAGTTCTGTTTTTTCTTTGTATAAAATTTGATACTCTATTAATAGGTGCTTATAGAATTGTTATATTCTCTTGATGAATGGACTCCTTTATAATTATGAAATGTCCCTTTTATCTTTGGTAATATCCCTTATTCTGAAATATACTTTGATATCAATTTAGCCACTCCAAGTTACTTTTGATTGTTGTCTACATGGTTTATATTTTTTCTATCTTTTTACCCCTACCTGTCTGTGTTCTATGTTTAAATGGGTTTCTTGTAGACAAAATACATGAGTATTGTTTTATTAATCTAACCAGAAAATCTTTGCCTTTTAATTGGAGTGTTAAGATCACTTACATTTAATGTGATTATTGATTTGGTTGGATTTAAATCCAAGATCTTGCTATGTTATGTATTTTCCTATTTGTGCTATCTGTTCTTTGTTCCCTTTTTGCTCTTTTTATTTTGGTCTTCTTTTGCTTGAGTATTTTTTGTGATTGCATTCTATCTCTACTATTATCTTGTTAACTCAACCTCTTTGGTTTGTTTTATTTTGATGTATATGTGACTATTTAGCATTTACAATATGCATCTTTAACTTACCACAGTCTATCTTCAAATAATATCACTTCATGTATATTATAAGAGTCTTACAACTTCCATTCTCCCTTCTGTCCTTTCTATTGTTGTCCTACACTGTGCTTCTACACATGCTATAGACCCCAGAATCCATTAAAAATGATCAATTTTCTTATAACTAGATTAAAAATTAGAATAAAGGTATTTTATGTTTATTCACATACTTGATATTTCTGTTGCTCTTTACTCCTTTGTGTAGATGGATTCAGATTTCCATTTGGTATCATTTTCTTTCTACCTGAGGAAATTCCATGAATATTTCTGGTAGTGCAGGCCTCTTGGTGATCTCAGCTGTTCTCATCTGAAAAACTCCTTAATTTACCTTTATTTTGGAAAGATATTTTTGCTAAATATAGCAAAAATTCTAGTTTTACAGTTTGATCATTCAGTACTTTAAAAATTGTTTTCCGCTGTCTTCTAGCTTGTATGATTTATGATTAGAAGGCTCCTGTCACTTTTTTGTTTGTTACATGTTATGTCTCTGGCTGCTTTTAAGATTTTTCTGTTTGTCACTGGATTTCATCAGTTTTATTATGACATGCCTTGGTGTGGTTTTCTTCATTTCACTTCTCTTTGGGTTCTTTGAGCTTCTTGGATCTGTAGATGTATTGTTTTAATCAAAATTAGAAACATTTTGGCCGTGTTTTTTTCAAATACCTTTGTCTCCCCTTTCCTTTACTTCTTAGTCTCTAATTACACATATGTTAGATTCCTTGATATTATTTCATGGGTCACTTATTCTCTGTTATTTTTGTGTTTTTGTCTTTTTTCTCTCTGTGTTTCATTTTGAATTGTTTCCTATTGCTTTGTCTTTTGTTCCCTGATCTCTTCTTCTCCTAATGTCTAATGTACTGTTAATACCATGGAGTATATTTTTTTATTTCAGAAACTGTAACTCTCTAGAAGTCCCATTTGGATCTTTTTTTATATATTCCATTTCTCTCTTCATTCTGTTCATTCTTTACCTTCTTGAACATGTGGATTGCATTTATAATAGCTGTGTAACATCCTTTCCAGCTAGTTCTAGCATCTGTGTCAGTTGTGTAACATCTTTTGCTGTTAGTTGTAACATCTGTGTCATTTTTGAGTCTCTTTCTGTAGATCATTTTTTCTTCTGGTTATGGATCATACTTCCCTGCTTATTTTCATGCCTGGTATTTTTAGTGGATGCCAAGCATTTTGAATTTTACATTTTTGGGTACTGGATTTCATTGTATTTTTTAAAATATATGTTCAATGGTGCAGTTAAGTTACTTGAAATCAGTTTGATCTCTCTAGGATTTGCTTTTAAGTTATATTAGAATAGGTCCAGGATAGCCTTTAGTCCAGGGCTGATTTGGTCCTACTACTAAGGAAATGTTCTTTTGAGGACTCTACTTGATGTCCTATGTATTAAAGAGGTTTTTCTACTCTGGCTGGTGGAAGGTGAACTATTCACAGCTTTGTGTAATCTCTGATGGGTTGATCCCACCTAATCCTTTTTGGTGATTTGTTCCTTGGCTCAGTAGTTTCTTCATATGCATACCTTGATCATTATTTAGCCAAAATCTCGTGGGCACCCTTCTGAAGATCTCTGGAGCATGTTCTCTCTCTCTCTCTCTCTCTCTCTCTCTCTCTCTGTCTCACCTCCTTTTCAGTATTCTGCCCTGCAAATTTTAGTTGCCTAGGCCTTGCTGAACTTTGAACTCAATTTCAAATATTTTTCCCATGGCCTTCCCTCACCTCTACCCAACAGACTTTGTCTGCAGCCATGAACTTCATTTATATCCTGTGATGGGGGCCACAGAAGCAGTCCTTCTCACACAGCCACCTTGTTTATTACAGGGCTCTGGGGTGGCTTGATACTGTGCATAAGCTTCATTGAAGCTTCAGGAATGTGCTGCTTTTACTAGCTTAACTGTAGTCAGTGGGATTAGAAGAACAAAGGGTCTAAAGTCATAGATGGAGTCCTCAAAATATCAAATGACTAGAAGTAATTTATATTTGACTTCGGCAGCCACATGGATTTATTTTTCTGCCATATTGATTATCTGAGTTCTGTTTTACTTGGATTGATGATGGGCAGTTCAGGGGGTGATAAGGGAGCCAGCCTAAATGTAAGATTTTCTACAGAAAATTACTCAAAGTGAATAATCCACTCACAGAAGACTGGGTATAAACAACATAGCACAGCTCTGGCCTCTGTAGTTGCCAGTTCTTAGGAATTGAGGAACATGCGCTTGTTGCCCACAGGCTCTAACCGTTCACTTTCAACCTATTTCCTGCCTAGGATTAAATGGCTACAGGATAGCAGTCAAATCCTCTTTGGAAAAGTGCATAACAATTGCATCTACATCCTCATTGATACATCTCACTCAATGAAGAGCAAACTGAACTTGGTGAAGCACAAGATCATTCAGTTCATACAGGTTAATGGAAGGGTCAGGTTTATGCATTTGGGGTCCTGTCCATCATAAATGCATGTCCACTGATCATCGTCTGTAGTCATTTATGAGCAGTGGACAGGGGAGTTTTGCACTAAAAAGTCCCTAAGAAAGCCAATTCATAAAAAGCTCCTTTTTGCCAGTTAAAGATTCATCAGTTCTGCTTTACAAGCAGACCCTTTCTCTGGTGGGGTTTTCTGTCATGCCTGGGTTGCTTATGGGAGTCTCTATGCTCGTTGTTTCAGGTTTTGTCTATCCTGAAATCTGTGGTATATACATATTAATATGTATTGTTTTCTAGATTGTTTTCCAGGTACTATTCCTCTTGGCATTTTAATTTTAATTTTAAATGTTTATTAGGGATACTGTGTGCACTGGCCCATGGGAGGAGTGCAGGCCTATGTTTAGGAGCTTCCAGTTCTCATTCTACCTGTGCTGCCTCTAAGTTATATGGCCGGAAGCAGGTTGCTTTAAGTTTCCTAACTCCTCGTTTTCATACCTATTAATACAAAAGAGTATCATAGTACTGTCATCAGTTCGTAGTATTAACGTAAATATTAACCACAGAAATATTTGTGGGGAGTGTTTGAGAAATACGAAATATAGTATTTAATTTGAAAACCTCTTGGAGAAATATGGGCCGATGGAAAGCAAGTGAATAAATCTGCAGCCAAATGATGATAATGTTTTGGATTTCTTTTCTTCAAGCATATTGTATTTAGAGTGCTTATTTGGTATGCCATTAATGCTAGTATTAAAGTCAATATTTAATGACACATTATATATATAAACTTATACACATATATGACAGATATATTCGTACATGTGTACATATATACATATTCGTAAAGGTCTTTTTTTTTTTTTTTTTTGAGACAGAGTTTCACTCTGTTGCCCAGTCTGGAGTACCATGGTGTCAGCCTCACTCACAGCAACCTCAAACTCCTGGACTCAGGCAATCCTTTTGCCTCAGCCTTCCGAGTAGCTGGGACTATAGGCATGCACCACCATGCCCGGCTAATTTTTTCTATACATTATTTTTTAGTCGTCTAGCTAATTTCTTTCTATTTTCAGTAGAGACAAGGTCTCGCTCTTACTCAGGCTGGTCTTGAACTCCCGAGCTCAAAGGATCCTCCCGCCTCGGCCTCCCAGAGTGCTAGGATTACAGGCGTGAGCCACTGTGCCCAGCCCATAAAGGTCTTAACATACAAATTGTATAACTTTTATTTAAATGCCTTTTGTACTAGAAAAGATTTTCCCTATGGAATATAATTTTTCAATTCTTGAACTGAAAATACATATCATAGTGATTAGAATTTACCAAACTGTGAGCTGTCCTAACCTTTTCTTACATTTGAGTGGTTTTATGGTTAAATAATAACTATCTCTTACAGGAACAGCTGAAATATAAAAGTAAATTCAATTTTGTGAAGTTTGATGGTCAAGCAGTTGCTTGGCGAGAAAAACTTGCTGAAGTCAATGAAGATAATTTGGAACAGGCTCAGTCCTGGATTAGAGACATTAAGGTAAAATGGACATTAAATGTGGGAGAAGATGTCTGAGTTTCTCACCTGCATATTAAATTTATTCACAGGATGGAAATTCTTGAGAAGTGTTTTGTGCTCCCAGGATGTCAGTGGCTTCATGTAGACACTCGTTTTGTTTACAGAGGTCCCATTAATTCAATCTCATTGTCAAATCATCAAGTTTAGATAAGCCTCTATTCACAGGACTCTATTTCCAGATCTGCCTTTGGCTCAGGTCTTAGCGCCTTTATGAAAACACATTCCCAAATACGATATTTTTTGTACTCAGACATTCAGATTTGTTTCTTCGAAACTTTGTAATTCTGGCAAAAGATATGTTGCCGTTATTCTTAGCAGTGGACTTTGTTCAAGAGTAATGAACTCGTGGAAACATACAGCACAATCTGAGTGTTTGGGACTGAAAGCAAGAAGAGAGAGAGGGCAGGAGGGTATAGTAATAAGGTGAAACTGTTTCCTCAGGCCTGCATTTTACTTGGAGACCTTTAAAGCTATGGTTCTTGGCATTTACACAGACTATGGGAAGGATTTTTCTTTCCCTGAACTTTTTCTTATCTTGAACTTATCTTAATTTTATTAATAAAAGTTCTCCAGAACCATATAGCAGTCTTGACATTTGAGATGCACTAAAATTGAGACTAAAGATTGTTCTTTAAAAGTCAAATATAGATCATAAACATCTTTAAAATAGTTCAGTCCCTGAGTTTAGAGCTTAGATTTGACAGGAAGCCACAAATGGACATTAGCACTTCTTTCTGAATGTTAACCAGAACATGGCCTGTGCTGTCACTGATCTGCACCAGGGTTCCCTTGGGATTTATTTTTCAAAATGGAAGGAGGAAATCTGTTCTACAAGGAATAATAATGCCTGTGAGATTTTGACCTTACTGGCCATCTTATTCTGGGAAAGAGTGTTAAATTCATACCCAGCTTGTTAAATTTCCAGGATTAACCAATGAAGTTATTTGTGACATATGTTCTCTTCTTTTACAAACTTAGGAAATAGGAAATATCTTGTTGTTAATAATTCAGAGCTCACTTATTAATAATTCAGAGTTCACCTAATTCATGGCTTAGGGTTTGTAATAACAAGATATCATATATGTAATCTCACTGGATAAAAACATCACTTTACATAAAAATCACTATGAATAGAGTTAGCCATATATTTAGATTTTAGCCATTTGGCTAAAATAAAACATAAATCATTCTTGTGAAACATGATTCTGCTCTCTTTAAAAATCTTTAATGATGTTTCTTTGCTTGATGAATGTCCAAAATTCATTTTCAAGAAAACCAAGGATAAAGAAAACATGGTATTATATATACAATGGAATACACATAGCCTTTAAAAAGAAGGAAATCCTGTCATTTGCAACAACATGTATGAACCTAGAAGACAGTATATTAAGTGAAATAAGCCAGGCACAGAAAGAAAAATACTGCATGATCTCATTTATATGTGGAATCTAAAAAAAGTCAAACTCTTAGAAGCAGAGAATAGAATGGTGGTTACTGGGGTAGAGAGAAGAGGCGAGGTATGGTTGGGGAGATGTTGGTCAGAGGGAACAAAGTTTTAATTGGACAGGAATTAACCAGAACATGGCCTGTGCTGTCACTGATCTGCACCAGGGTTCCCTTGGGATTTATTTTTCAAAATGGAAGGAGGAAATCTGTTCTACAAGGAATAATAATGCCTGTGAGATTTTGACCTTACTGGCCATCTTATTCTGGGAAAGAGTTTTGGAGTTCTGGGAATTAGTTTTGGAGATCTATTGCATAGCATGGTGACTGTAGTTAATAACCGTGTATTGTATACTTGAAAATTGCTAAGAGAGCAGATTTTAAATGTTTTCATCACACACCAAGAAAGTGTGTGAAGTGATGGACATGTTAATTAGCTTGATTCAGTCATTCCACAATGTATACATACATCAAAACATCACATTGTACCCATAAATATTAATATATACAATTGTTTTCAATTAAAAATTAATTAAAATAATAACAGTAAAGAAGGCCAAATTCTATTATTCTTTCAACTGGTTTGGTCCAGTAATCAACCTGGCAGCACTCATGGTCTTTTGAGCCTGCTCTGCACTGGTATCATAACCAGGTGCCACCTCCTGACCACCTTTCCTAGTGTTCTGTCCATCTGGCATTCTCCCAGCTTTGCCATCACCCTCTTTTCAACAGTGGGTGTGTCAACAAAATACTATTAAAATTGGGCTTAAAGGGAAAAGTTGCTCTGTTTACCATCTGAGCTACATTTCTGCTACCTGACTCCTGCCAGAGGGTTTTGGTTTGTTTTTAACTTTTAAATTTGAAATAAGTTTAGACTTAACAAAAGGGTTGCAAAAATGGTACAGAGAGTTTCCATTTATCCTTCACCTAACTTCCTCTAATGTTCACATCTGACATAGCCATGATATAAGTATCAAAACTAAGAAACTCCCATTGATACTATTAACTAAATTACAGATTTTATTCAGATTTCATCAGTTTTCCCATAATGTCCCTTTTATGTCCAAGATCTAATCCAGGATCTCACATGACATTTAGTTACAGCACCTCTTTAGTCTCCTCTAATGTATGACAACTTCTTGGTCTTTCCTTGTCTTCCATGGCCTTGACACTTTTGAAGGGTACTGGTCAGATATTTTGTAGAATGTCCTTCAGTTTGATTTTGTCTGATATTTTCTCACAGCTACATTGGGATTATGGATTGGGGGAAGAATACTACAGAGGTGATATGCTCTTCCCAGTGCATCATGTCTAGGCACACATCATGTGGATAAGCCCCATTATCAGTGATGTTAACTTTGACCATTTGGTTAGGGTGACATCTGTACTTTGTAAATAATAAATGTTTTGGGGGAGATACTTTGAGGCTATTCAAATATCCTTTGTTCCTTAAACTTTTACCCACTAATCTTAGCATTCAATGGTGGATCTTACCTGCAACAATTATGACTGAGCTAATGGTGATATTCTATTTCCTTCATTCCTTTTACATTTATTTGTTGGAATTCCTCTATAAAGAAGAGTTTCCCTTTTCTCTCCTTTTGGACTCAGGGCTATTTATTTTACTGTTGGAGTTATAACCCAATACTGTTGTTACTTATTTTGTTATTAAAATTATTCCCACTTTAGCTGTTGGGAACTCTTTCAGCTTGCCTCTCGTGTCCTTTAAACACGCATCCATCTTTTTTTTCCCCCCCTTTAGCACTTCCTGACTTCCTGGCCATATAAGATGTTTCATCCTTTATTTTCCCAGCCCCGCCCTGGAATCTACTACTTCTCCAGGGAACCTTGGTTTCTTTTATTAGAAATGATATTTATAAACCAAGATCTGGGCACCTGGGTTTGCTTATTGCTGCTGGATTGTGTCACTGCTTCTAAGCCTTCTCAGTGGAGAGAGAAAAAAATATATATATATACACAATAGCCCATGTATCCATAAACATCCATATTTCTATATCTATCTATCTATATTTATGTTAAATAAACAAACAAGCCATGCATTCATATTGATACCTCTAGCTCCCATCCAGAGCCACAAGGTTCATTTGTAATGAACCTGTGTACCTGTTTGTAACTTCATCTATCACGAGAAACCTGATTCTTATTATCTATGATGTATTTATATATATATTCAACCTTAGTGTATATGTAGTTTCAGAATTGCTAACTCATACTCTACGAGAAACAAATTTGTCAGCTATAGTGTTTATGTACAGTTCTGTTTCTCTTTAGCCTTACAGTATCCAGTCAAAAAACTGTTTTCCAAAGTTTTAAGTCAGGTACTTTCTTACCAACACCTTCATTCAACAAATGGTGGTGTCATTTGTTAGTGATACAGTTAGATTCATTGGACACAGTCTGCATTCCATCTTGGTATCACCCCTTATCCTAGTTGAATCTTATTTTAATTTGCACATAGTAAAAAGAACTCTTTTGGTGTATATTTCTGGATTTTGACAAATGCATGTATCTCCACCAAAGTACCAAAGGGAATAGTTCTGTCACTCCCAAAATTTCCTCATATGCTCTTTTGCAGTCAACTCCTCCTTTCAGCTGGAAACCACTGATCTGTGTCTCTGTCCCTATGGTTTTTCATTTTCCAGAATGTCATGTAAATGAATCATATGATAGAACCTTTTGGTTCTAGCTTCTTTCACTTACCAAAATGCACTTGAAATTCATGCAACTTGTTTCATGTGAATTAAGAGTTTTTTCCTTTTTATTGATGAGTAGCGTCTTATTGATGAGTATGGATGCAAAACTGTTTATCCATTTCCTGTTGAAGGACATCTGTATTATTTCCCATTTGGGGCATTGGAAATAATGCCGCTGTAAACATTTGCATACAGGTTTTCATGTGACTATATGTCTAGTACTGTGAAGAGTCTGATATTTTATTTTACTTGCAAACTAATGTAGATGCTGACAGAACACCGGAGGCTCCTGGGTCACAGACAAAGGACTTTATTACTCACAGCAATAGCAGTAGCCAGAGTATCAGTGTTTTCTTGCACCAGTTCCTAAACCCCGGTTCCTGCACAGTGAAACAATGAGGACCAGGTTGCACTTGCACATACATTAGGTTGTGTTAAAGGAGAGGGACCCTGAACTTAGGAAAACCAAATCTCGTGTAATGGACTATAAGCATGCTGGTCTTTTGCTGTGGAGTTAGATATTATCTTTATTCCAGACAATAAATATATGCTTGCTATTTGCTTTGAAAAGGGACATTATTTCTATTTCCCAAGGCTGTTTCCTATATAAACATCTTGAAAAGATAGACCAGAACAGATAATGCCTCTGCTTGCAAGATATGTATTTAATAGAAATGCAAGAGACCCATGGAGAATGGTTTCCAACAATAATTTTTCATTTCACTAGGATATAAATAAATACCTAAAAGTGAGTTTGCTGGCTAGTATGCTAAGTATATGTTTAAGTTTATAAAAGACTGCCAAACTGTTTTCCAAAGTGCCTGTACCATTCTGCATTCCCATCAACAATGTATAAGAGTTGCAATGACTTTATATCTTCTTCAGCATTTTATATTGCCAGATTGTTTTATTTTAGCTATTCTAATATGGTTAAAATATATCTAGTGGTATCCTATTTGTGGTTTTAATTGTTTTTACTTAATATTAATGCATTTACTTAATACTGATCTTTTTATGCTTATTTTCCATCTGTATATCTTCGGAGAAGTATTTGTTCAGATCTTCTGCCCTTTTTTCCTTGGGTTGTTTGTTTTCTTAAGATTGAATTTTTTCATGTATTCTGGACATAAGACCTTTATCAGATGTTCAAATTGCAAATGTTTTCTCCCACCATGTGGCCTGTCTTTTCATTCTCTTAATAAGGTTTTTCATAGAGCAAGTTTTTAATTTTGATAAAGTCTAAATTACCAAGTTTTCTTTATGGTTTGTGCTTTTGGTGCCATATCAAAACACTCTGCTAAACCCAAAGTCATGCAGATTTTCTCCTGTTTTCATCCCAAAATGTTATGGTTTTACATTCTATATTTAAGACTAGGGTCCATTTTGAGTTCATTTTTGTATAAAGTGTGAGACATGGCCCAGCATCGTTTGTCGAAATAACTATTCTCTCTCCTTTGAATTACCTTTGCTTCTTTGTCAAAAATAATTTGACTAAATATGTGTGAGTCTATTTCTGTTTCATTGAACTGGATATCTATTCTTTTGCCAACATCACACTGTCTTCACTGCTGTAACTTTATACTAAGTCTTGAAATCAGCTAACCTGAATCCTCTAATCCTCTAACTTTGTGCTTCTTTCCTTTTGTTTTTTGGCTGTTATAGTTTCTTTGACCTACCTTATAAATTTTAGAGTCAGTTGTTGAAATCTACAAAAACGTGTGCTGGGATTCTGATTGAGATTGCATTAAGTCTAGTTTAGATTCAGGAGAATTGACATTTTAACACTGTATATCTCTCCATTTGTTTAAGTCTTTTTGTTACTATTATAAATGGTACTTTTTAAATTATAAATTTTAATTATTTATTACAATTGATTTTTTTATATTGACCTTGCTTTATATATTGACCTTGTAAATATCTTTTGAGCTTGCTAATCTCACCTATTTGTTCTTGGAGCTTTGTTGTAGATTACTTGTTATTTTCAATGATGTTTCCTGTGAATACAGATGTTTTCATTTTTTCCTATCCAACCTATATAGCATTTATTTCTTTTCCTTGCTTTAATGCACTGACTAGGACTTTCAGTATGATATTGAATAGAAGTGGTGAAAGAGGACTTAGTTTTTTCCTGATCTTAGAGGGGAAACATTAAATTTTTCACCATTAAATCTTTGCTAGGTTTAGGGGATTTTTTTTTTTTTTTTTTTTTTTTTTTTTGGTAGATGGTGCTTTATCTTAACGAAGTTCTCTTCAACTTTTGATTTACTGAATATTGTCACCACAAATGCAAATGAATATTGAATTTTGTCACCTGTGTTTTCTGCATCTATTGAGGTGATCTGTTCTCTGTTAATATGGTGAATTATATTGATTTATTTTTAAATATTGAATTGGACTCACATTCCTGGGATAATCTCCACTTGTTCATGATGTATTGTACATTTTATATACTCTATATTAAATTTGCTAATATATCTTGTTGAGAATTTTTATGTCAATGTTTATGAGGAATATAGGTCTGTAGATTGCTTTTCTTAGAAATTGTTGTCTAATTTTGGTATCAGGAAATACTGACATCATAATATGGATGAGGAAGTGTTCACTCTTCTTCTTTTTTTTTTTTAGAAGAGATTGTGTGAAATTGATACTATTTTTCCTTAACTGTTTGATAGAACTTACCAGTGAAATCATCTAGGGCCTTGATTTTTCTTCGTTAGAAGTTTTTAAACTATGAATTCAACTGTTTTAATAGATACAGGACTATTCACATTATCTGTATCTCTTTGAGTTAGTTTTGGTTATTTGTTTCTTAGAAAGAAGTGGTCCATTTCTTTGAATGTGTTGAATTTATAGGCACAGAAGTTTGCAATATTCCCTTATCACTCCTTTAATCTTTGTGGGGTCTGTAGTGATGTCTCTTTATTCATTTGTAATATTGATAATTTTTGTCTACTCTTTTTTTTCTTGATTAATTTGAAGAGGTTCTCTTTCTTTCAATTTTATTGATTTTTCCATAGAACTGCTTTTGGTTTCATTGACTTTCTAATTTTTTAAATGTTTTTAATTTCATTGATTTCTACATTTATCTTCATTATTTTCCTCCTTCTACTTGCTTTTTTTAAAAAAAAAAATTAGACCTTTGATCTAACAATTTAATGATACAGATATCCCTCCATATACTTCTTCAGCTGTATCCTATAAATTTTGATATATTTTGTAATTATTTTTATTCATTTGAAGATGTCAGTTCTAAGGACTCTGCCTAATCTTGGGTCCTAAAGATTTTTTTCTGTTTTTTTTCCATAGAAGCTTTATAATTTTATGTTTTACATTTAAGTCTATAATCTGTTTTGAATTAATGTTTATATAAGGTGTGAGATTTAGGTTTAGAGGTTTTTGGTGTGGTTTTGTTTTGTTTTGCCTATAGATGTTCATTTGTTCCAACACAATTTATTGAAAAGGCTATCCCTCCTCCATTGAATTGTTTTTTCTCCTTTGCCAAAAATTGATTGGATATAGCTGCAGGTCTCTGTCTGGGTTCTCTATTCTGTTCTATTATCATATGTGCTAATGTCTTTATTAGGACCACACTTTCTTGATAACTGTAGCTGTATAGTGAGTCTTAAAGCCAGGAAAAATTACTTTTCCCACCTTACATTTCTTTTTCAGAATTGTTTTGGCTATTCTAGGGCATTTATTTTCAATATAGAATTTTAAAACAAGCTTCTCTATGTCTATTAAAAACCTTGCTGACCAGTTGTAGTGGCTGCTTGGAAGGATGCATAGAGCAGAATTATGTGGCTGTGCCCAAACTCACTGTGGAAAGAGTGCCATGATCAATTAATGATGTCTGCCTAGGCATAGGCATAGGGAGCAGTGGCATTCTTGTTAAGTGTTTTCTAAGCATGGATATATTAATATATTCATTGAATAGACTAGAGACAAAAAAAAAAAGAATATAAGAGAAAGTCACTTGGGTTCTCACATTGGAACTAAAATTTTTCTTCCTAATTTTAGGAGTCAGTAGGGTAAAGCAGACAAATCCTAGAATCAAAAGCAACAAATAATGGACAAAGTTACTTAACCTGCTTTAAAAAAATTTGCTCTTTTTCTATTAGGTTTATTTCTCCAGGCCATCACCATATAGTCTAGTCACCATAATGTGGTAATTTAATAATTTTTAATTGCATATCTTAAATCTTCAGCTTCCATAAATATATGCAGAAACAACCCTATGTATATAATATCAATAAAAAAGTTACAAATGCAAAAAAAAAAATAAAACCTTGCTGGCATTTTGATAGGAATTGCCTTAAACCTATAATCCAATTAGGAAGAATTGACATATTTACTATGTTGATTCCTCCAATCCATGAATACAGTATGTCTCTCCAAGTATTTAGGTCTTCTTTGATTTCTTTCAACAGCATTTCATAAATTCAGTGCACAAATCCTGTACTTGTTTAAGTCTATACTAAATATTTCATTTTCTTTGAAGTAATTGTAAGTGGTTTTTTTTTATTTTAGTTTCCACTTGTTAATTGTCAGTATATAGAAATGCAGTTGATTTTTGTGTGTGGATTTTGTGGTTTTGTTTTTTTTTTTTTACTTTACTAGGCTTATTCTAGGAGTTTTGGTTTTTGTATACAATTGGCCCTCTGTATTCGCAGGTTCTACATTTGTGGATTCAAGATAGTATAACAACTAATTATTAATACATAGCATTTATATTTTGTCAGGTAGTATAAATAATCTGGAGATAATTTAAAGTGCACAGGAGGATGTATGTGGATTATATGCAAATATTATACAATTTTATATAAGGGACTTGAGCATCCTTGGACTTTGGTATCCACAGAGGGTCCTGGACCAATCTCCCATGCATACCAAGGGACAACTGTACTTCTTGGAGTTTCTATGTAGATAGTTGAATAGTCTGCAAATACAGACAGTTGTATTTATTGTTTTCCCAATTTCTATGATTTTTATTTCTTTGCCTCATTCCAGTGGCTAGAATTTCTAGTACTATGTTGGATAAGCATGATGAAAACAGACATACTTCCCTTTTTCCTAATCATAAAGGAAAAGAATTCAGTCTTTCACCATCAAGTATATGATGTTAGCTACAGGATTTTTGTACATGCTCTTTATGAGATTGAGAAAGTCCCATTCTATTCCTAATGTATTGAGTTTTTGTGCTGAATGGGGGTTGAATTTTTTAAGTTCTTTTCTGTGTAAGGTGATATGCGTATATGACTTTCTTCATTAACCTGTTGATATTGTGGATTACATTGATTAATTTTTTGAATTCTGAACCAGCTCTGCATGCATGGAATAAATCCCACTTGATAATGGTGAATTATTCATTTTTTGCATTGTTGAATTAAATTTCCTAAAATTTGGTTGAGAATTTTTGTGTTTAAGTTCATGAGAAATGTTGGTTTGTAATTTTTGTGTATGTGTGTTGTCTTTGTCTGTTTGGGGTATCAGGGTAATAGTAGCCTCATAAAGTGAGTTGGGAAGTGTTCCCTCCTCTTCTTTTTTTTGGAGTAGATTATGTAAAACTTGTGTTAATTCTTCTTTGAATGTTTGATAAAATTCTCCAGTACAACCGTATGGGCCCAGAGATTTATTTGGGGGCTTTTTAATTACAAATTCAATTTCTGCAATAGGTATAGAAATATTCAGGTTATCTATTTTATCTTAGTAGAGTTATGGTAGGTTGTGGTTTTTGAGAGATTGTTCCATTTCTTCTAAGCTGTTGAATTTATGAGCATAAAGGTTTTCATTATTTTCTCTTATTATCTTGTCAGTGACGGCAAGAGATTTTGTGATATCCCTATTGATATTGGTAATTTGTATCTTTTTCCTTTAACTTGTAAATCTTGATAGAGGTTTGTTGATTTTATTGATTTTTTTTCTTAAACAACCAGGCTTTGTTTCACTAATTTTCTCTGTTTGAATTTCTTTGATTTCTGCTCTTTATTATTTCCCTCTTTTTTCTTGCTTTGAGTTTATTTGCTCTTCTTTTGCTGGGTTCTTGAGGTAAGAATATAGATTATTGTTTTGAGATATTTCCTTTGTTCTTATGTAAGATTTTAGTGCCATAAATTTCTCTTCTAGCACTATGTTAACTGCATCCCACAAATTTAAATGTTTTGCTTAGTTTTCGTTTAGTTCTATTTAATTTTTTGTTTTCTTTGTGATTTTCTTTTTTGGGCCATGAATTATTTAAAGCATTTTTCAAAATTTGCAAGTGTTTCAAGATTTTCATGTTGTCTTTCCATTATTGATTTCTGTTTTGATTCCACTATGGTCAAAGTACATACTCTGCACCATTTGAATTCTTTTAAATTTGTTAAAGGTTGTTCTATGACTCAAGATATGGTCTATTTATGTGAACGCTCAGTGTTTGTTTGAAAAGAATGTGTATTCCGTTGTTAGGTGGAGTGTTCTATAAATGTTAATTACATATGGTTAGTTGATAGTATTGTTCAGTTCTTCAGCATCATTGCTGATTGTTTAATTGTTCTGTCAGCCATTAAAAGTAGAGTATTACGTGATCTCACTTATAAGTAGGAGCTAAACAATGAGTATATGTAGTCATAAAGTGGTATAATAGACATTGGAAACTAAGCAGGGAATGAGAGGGAATTGAGGGATAAAAAATTACCTTTTGGGTACAATATATACTATTCTGCTGATGGATACACTGAAAGTCCTGACTTTAGCATTATATAATTCATGCATGTAACAAAAACCACTGTAACCCTTAAATCTATTGAAATAAAAAAGAATGAGATACTGAAGACCTCCATAATTGTTTATTAATCTGTTAATATTTTTCTTCTCAGCTCCATCAGATTTTTTTTCATGTATTTTAAAGCTCTATTGTTTGGTACATACATATTTAGGATTGTTGTCTTCTTGGTAGATTGAGCCTTTCATCATCACATAATATCACTTTTTGTCCCTAGTAATTTTCTTTGCTTTAAAGTCTACCTTATGTGATATTAATACAGTTATTCCTGCTTTTTAGAAATAAATGTTTGCATAATATATCTTTTCCATGCTTTTACTTTCAACCTATCTAAGTTGTTATGCCTAAAGTGAGTTTCCTGTAGACAGCATTTCCTCTGTCATGTAGTTGGTATATTTAGACAATTTACATACAAAGTAGTTATTGATACTTAAGGCTTAAGTCTCTCATTTCATTATTTTTTTCTGTGTATTTCCTCTGTTTTTCATTTCTCTCTTTTTTCCTGCCTTCCTATGGGTTCTTTGAACATTTATTAGTATTTTGTTTTGATTTATTTGTATTGGTTTTTAGTGTATTGCTTTAATGGTTGTTCTAGGTATTTCCTTATCACAGCCTACTGGTATTGATGGTTTACTACTTAAAGTTAAGTGTACAAACCTTACTTCCATTTAGGTCCCTTTACTCTCACCATTTAAAAAGCATAATTGTCTGAAGTATTTCCTTTACATACTTTATACAGCATATTAGATGTTGTTAAACTTTTGCTGCAGTCATAAAACACAATTAAAGAAACTCATGAAGTTAAGGATTGTGTTTTATACTTACTTCTGTATTTACCACCATTCCATTGTTGTTATTTCCTTTCTAAAAGTTGAAGCTTTCTTCTATTGTTGTTCTCTTGCTATTTTGAGAGCTTCCATTAGCCATTCTTTAAAGGTAGGTCTCCCAGCAATAAATTTTCATAGTTTTCCTTCTCTTCCAACCTGGAGGATATTTTTACCAGATATATGATTCATGGCTGGCAGTTCTTTCCTTTCAGCACTTGAAAAATGTTGTGCTACTTCCCTCTGGTTTCTATGGTTTCAGATGAGAAACTGCTGTCATTTGAATTGATGTTCTTTTATAGGTAATGTGTTATTTCTCTTTGACTATTTTTGAGATTTTTCTTTTTTCTTTTTTTTTTTTTAGTTTTCAGAAATTTAAATGCAATGTGTCTTGGTGTAGATTTCTTTGTTTTCATCCAATTTGGGGTTTGCTCAGCTTCTTGAATTGTAGTTTTTGTATCTTTCACCCAATTTGGGGGTTTTTTAAAGCCGTTATTTCTTGAATACTTTTTAAGTCCCACACTCTTTCTCCTCTCTTTTCTGAAACTCTAATGCTGTGGTCCCCAACCCCTGGGCTGTGGACTGCTATGGGTCCGTGGCCTGTTAGGAACTGGGCTGCACAGCAGGAGGTGAACGGCAAGTGAGCGAGTGAGACTTCATCTGTTATTTACAGCCACTCCCCATCACTCACATCGCCACATGAGCTCTGCCTCCTGTGATATCAATGGTGGCATTAGATTCTCATAGGAGCGCAAACCCTACTGTAAACTGCACAGGCGAGGGATCTAGGTTGCGTGTTCCTAATGAGAATCTAATGCCTGATAATCTGAGGTGGAGCTGAGGGCAGTGATGCTAGTGCTGGGGAGCAGATGCAAATAGAGATTATCATTAGCAGAGAGGTTTGACTGCACAATTAATGTCATGTGCTTGAATTGTCCCGAAACCATCCCCCACCCCCCAGTCCTTGGAAAAATTGTCCTCCATGAAACCAGTCCCTGGTGCCAAAAAGGCTGGGGACTGCTGCTCTAATGGTATGAATACTAAATCCTCTTTACTGTCCCAGAGATCTCTGAGGCTCTATTGATATTGGTATCAGTTGATTGCTTTTCTTATTCCAATGTGGCTATTTGACTTTTTAATTATATCCTGGACAGTTGGTTATTATGTTAAGAGACTATTCCCATTTAAGTCTTCTCATTTAGCAGACAGTCACTGTGTTTAGGTTTAGCATGTTTGTTCTAGCTTACTTTTGTGGGCTTTAGTTCCAGTAACAATTTAGTTTTCTGAACCATCTCATGCTGCTTGAGCTCCCACTCAATGCCTGTTTGGTGCTGTCTGCAAGGGTAGAAGGCATGTCCCTGAGCTGCCTGTTGTTGCTGGGTGGCCTTCTGGGGTGGGGGTGGGGGTGGGGGTGCAGAAGTTGCTGAGCCTGAGTTTCCTTATGCCACAGAGTAACAATGCAGGAAAAGTAAGTACTTAAGCCTATAAGTACTCAGTAGATGTTGTTTTTATAGTTACCATTACCACCATCATTTTTCTGGCCTCTTTTGTCATATGGACTTTACAAGTATGAAATTACTTGCCAAATTCTGAACAAGAAAGGAATCTGGAGCACCCACCATCCTTTCTGTGTTTGCCTACCTACCCTACTCATTCTTGAATAGTCTTCCCTGCTGCCTTCACCATAAGATGTCTTTAGCAACACACCCAGCTAGAGTAAGAGACAGCTTATGCTGGGCGTGATCTGTTAACCAGTTTCAGCACTGAGTTTGGTAGTGGTTTTCTAGGCCTCTAGCACCATTCTGTGAACCCCCTCTTAGGAAACAGAATTTGGTCTGGTTTCATAAGTTATGTCCCAGTCCTAGTAAAATGCCTGGCATGTGATACTTAGGTGCTTATTCAATCTATGCTTAAATGGAAGGGAGTAAAGCCAAATGAAGGAACTCTAGGTGAGAGCAACTGAATGGGTAAGGGCATAGAATTCCACATTTGTGTCTGAGTCTGAGAAACTCTTAATAGAGAGGGCATCTATGGCATATGGTGAGGCTTTGAGAAGTCTTGGTGGAGGGGAGTGGTATGTGCTAGATATTTGTCATTCATTTGGCCATCAGTCTCTTTTCCCTTATTATACTGATTCTTGGTATGGGGGCAGAGCCTTTTCACCCTATGGAAGTAGAAAGTTCTGGCCTCCCCTCAGCTAGGGTATGAGTAATGTGACCCAGGCACCACCACTCAGAATAACTCCTAGGTTTTAAATTGAGAGGTAGTGACTCCAGAGAGTTGGCTTAAAAAGGAGAACCATGACAGTGGTGGCAGATGTAGATGGTAGCTCCTGGGGTGGCAGTGGCAGTGGGCTGGTCCATCTCATATCTGATACTCACAGTGTCTGTGAGGCAAGTTACAGCGTCTGGTGCTTGGCAGCAGGTCTGCATTGAGGCCCCCACCAGGGAGGTCTGCAGCAGAATTTGGGGCTTGCTCCTGGTGACAAGTCCCAAGCCAGGTTCTTATGCCTGTTTGGTGATGCTGTGAGCCATCCCAGTGTTCTTCTCATAAATTTCCTCCTGTTTGAATCAACCACAGTTGGGTTTTCTTGCTTACAACTAAAGCTGGACTAATATACTTGGACTGAGATGAAGGCTATTGGTCCACTCAGAGTCCTGTGTATCTACTGATGATCTCTTGGTAAGGATCATTTCTGCATATTAAGGAGAGAACATTCCAGTGAATTTACATTTAGCTAAAAATCCATTCCTTTTTATATTGATGATGCGTTCAAGGGATTTTCCAATTTGTAGTTGTTTAATATGATTTAAGAGATTGCTAAAAATCTCTGTCATTAATTTCACTTGAAACACAATGTGCATATTCTTATCTGTTCTTTTTTTTAACATGAAGAGTTGTGGATGGTGTTATGATTGACGTGTGTAGGAGGGAGAATGGGCCATAACTTACTCCTTTTTATTGATTCTAGTTTTGTCTGATATTTGTTTATTCCCGTGATATGTAAAGCAGAACATTTAGAGTCCCTCATTCACTACCATGCATCCATGGAAGTCCTAGAAGTGTTTCCATGTATTTGAAAGTGTGTATTTCACCAGAACCTGTATGGAATCAAGTTATGTTAGATATGTCCATATGTCTGTTGTTAGATTGCTATTCATACCACACTTGTGTTTGCCAAATATTGGGTGTCAAGAATAAATAACTGATTTGAAATACACATGATCCCCACCAGGGTATATTCAAGCTGCATATTCAAGGTCTGTTGACAGATGAGTGAGCAGTAACTAAGTTAGTGTCTCACACAGAACACAAAAAGATAAAATTACATTAAGATCTCTGTTGTCAAGACAGGAAATCTGCAGTCCTGCTTTTAGCTGTCCTTGGACTGCCTGGATAGAAACTTTTATGGCACACCCAGGGATTGGGTTTCTTGGAATCACTGGGCTTAAATAATTATCTCAATATAATTTTAATTTATCTTTTATTTCACAAGTAGTTTTTCTTCTTCTTCTTCTTTTTTTTTTTTTGGAAGCAGAAAATAAATGTTTCTTTGTGAGATCTTTTTTGAGATTCAAGTATATTCTTGGTATATCTCTTTGTTCCACAGATTGGAAGTTCCACAAACACCCTGAATGCCCTGCAAATTGCTTTTGCTGATAAAGAAACACAAGTAATCTACCTTATGACAGATGGGAGACCTGATCAGGTATGTATCAAAGTTGGGAACAAAGAGAGACTCACCAATACTGGAAAGTGAATGCTGAGGATGGGTTTGGGGCACATTCTGAACTGCCATCAAAAAGCTGTTGAGATACATTTCCTTGGCTTAGGGACTTAGAACTGAGCTGAGAAAATACACTAAGGAATTCCTTTGTCTCTTGCAACTCTGAGGATAATTTACATGACAGTGAGTGCTGACTCTTAATGTGAAACACACTAAGAGGTTGGAGCCCAACCCCATGAAAGGAGGCATCTGCCTTCCATTGAAGACTGGTTTACATTTTATTATGAACTAAGAGTGAAGAGATTCTTTTTGATTCTTTTCCTTTGGGGTCTCTGAGTCTAAACATGTCACTGCACAATGTCCTAGGTTTTGCCCTTAATTTTAACTTAGTACTCATTTAAACAAAAACATGCCTTTCTAGTGAAATGTTCTTTGTTTTGTTTAGCTTGACTGGAAAGTATTTGCAAAGTTTCAGGGGAGTTTATTCATCTTCTTTTGAGCTTTGTGAATGAAAGACAAGTGTTCCAGGCATTAAATAAATATAATGATTTTCAGGCCAGCACAGTGTAAATTAACCACTACAGTGAATTAGTATCAATTTGTATCCTTCCTTGTAAGATGTTTATATGTACAGACTGCTAGGCAAATATTTTAAAATCTCCTGTGTCAAATAGTTCAGGGCTTGAATAGTAAAGCAACTGGATTTTACTACAGTTTCAGATTTATGGCAGAAATGTAGTGTGTAAAGTGAAACATTTTTTGAATTTTTTTTATCAACTTCACTGTGTTTTCTGTTCAGAAGTAACTTATTGTGTCCCTCTTATATTCCATGTGTGGTGCCAAGGTTTGAGGCAACAAAGATGAATAATGTCTCATCCCTGCCTTAGGGAAGCTTGTGCCCTGGGGAATGTGTTAGACGTACACAGTTAGCTCTAATACAATACAAGGAATGGGGTTGCCTGTGCTATGTCCAGGAGCACACAGTGATGAATTCTGCTGTATAAGATGGAGAGAAAACCAGGGAAGGTTCCACTGAGGAGGGAACATTTGAGCTGTGTCTGGAAAGAGGAGAAGAAATTTTCAGAACAGAGGGGATTACTGTGTCCAGGGCAGAAGGGATGCACAGATGTGGAAATACATGGGATGCTCAGAGATACAAGCTGAGGGCAGGGGCAATGACGGAAGAATGGCGGGGCTGAGGTAAGACAGTTGGATTGGGGGAGGGCGTGAAGGTCTTTGAATGCCATATTGAAGGAGTAGGCGTCACTGCACTGTGGAACTCTCAGAGGAGTGGATCATTTCATCCATTTATACTTTAGAAACATCCCTCAGTAGTGCCAGGGAAAGGCTGGAACTGCCACAGCCTGCTGCCAGGACCTTGACCAAAGCTAGTAAGGGCCCAGCCTCAGATTGGGGAGGAGATGAGCATCTATTAGACATGGTGGCCAGTTTGGGAACAAGAGGTTGGGGATGAGGGGAAGTTAGGAGCAAGGCAGAAAGGAGTTAAGATGCCTGATTTCTGGTTTACAGTGATTATGTTACTAACTGATTGAAATTTAATTTTTAAGAAGGAGCAGGTAGGCTTGGGAGTTGCTGGTGGAGGAAGCTGAGTTTGCACACCTGTAGTGCATGGATATCCAGAAACCCCTAGAAATTTGGGGCTGGAGTTTGGGGACAATGTGGACTGAAGATTATGATTTGAGAGTCATCTGTGCTGGGTGTCTTTTTCTTTTTATAAACTTTTACTGATTTTTTAAATTGTTTACACTCTGGGCAATTTGAAAGTATAGATAAGCATTAAAAAAGAAAATTAAAATCACTCAAAATTCAGCTTTGTGTTCTGCTTTTTTTCCATCAGATATATCGTATGCATTTTTCCGAGTCATGAGCAATCTTTCAGAAACATCCTTCTCAATGAGAATATCATATTCTGTTATATCGATTTAATAAAACTTTTACCTGAACACTATTGTTATTTAATTTTTGAATAAATAATACATTCACATAGCACAAATTACAAAAGTACAAAAGGGTATACAGAATGGTATGTGTGTCTCCCTCTCACTCCTGTTCACCAGCTAGGAGGTAACTGATGTCACCAGTTTCTTGTATCTCCTTTCAGAGGTAGTTTATATTGTTCACCAGAAATGTATGCATATATGTTTCCTCTTTTTTTTCCTTTTTCTAAATTTTTATTTTCAGTACATTAAATTTACTCATAAAAACATTCTAAAAATGTGCAATTTTTCTTTTTTATATTTTCTCTTTTTTAAAAAAAATTCAAATGGTAGCATATCATACACATGATTCTATATCTTTATTCATCAAACAATATACCCTGGAGATTACATCATATCATTTTGTAAAGAACTTCCTCATTTTTATATAATTCCATCACATGGCTGTGCCATCATATATTTAACCAATTCCCTGGAGATGGGCATTTAGGTTATTTCCAGTCTCTCTGTTACACACAGTGTTGCAAAAGGAACTGTGTACATATATCATTTTGTACATGTGTGAGTATATCTGTAGTGTAAATTCCAAGAAGTGGACTCAGCCAAAAGGTATGCATTTTAATGGATGCTTCCAAGTAGCCCCCCACCCAAAGAGGATGGACCAAGTAACACCCCTGCTAGCAGGGTATTGAGAGGAATTCTTGATCTACAGTCCATCATGATCTTCCAAGGCTCTGGAATCTCCCATTAATATATGCAAAATACACTCAGACATTTTTTCTGGAGAGATCAATAGGTTTCACCAGATTCTCAGAGGGTCTGTGGTCCACTCAAAGATAGAGAACAAAGGATATGAATAATATCAGAAATATGCAAATTACCCAAAACATGATTTATGAACTCTTAAGAATTTTCATATTTAATACTGCCTTTTCCACAGATGTAGTCTACTTATAACACTTCGCATTATCCCTCAAAGTCGCTTAAAAAAGCAAATGGATATTTGATATCCATGTTCTGTGTAGAAGACATTAAGAGGTACTACTCAATCTCCATTTGTTTTCGAATTTTCCCTGACTTTGTGGGAACTGAATGTGTGAGGTCAATGTTATTATTTCAAATATTGAGCAGAATTTTTTACTTGGAGGAACACACAGAGATGCTGTTCTGGATTTAGCTACACGGACATCAGCTTACTGGTTGCTCATTAAATGTCCAGGGCAGCATTATAAAGTGATACAGCCTTTAAAATTAATCAGGTCAAGGGGATTTTAGAAATATTAGTCTTCGTTAAAGTGGAATCAGATCCACATTAGCAAGGTATCCTTTCGTGGGCATCTGTAGGTGCAAACTGACAGGAAAAGGCCTCTGCTGGAACAGGCCAGGGCAGCTTTGGCTGCGGTCATTCTGGGGCTTCTTTGAAGTTAGGGGCTCACAATGGCTGGAATCAAAAAAAGGACACGATGAAGGTATCTACACCATTCTAGATAAAAGCTAATGGACAAAGCCTAGCATGGGGTATGCGAGGGCTGGGGGATAGGGGAGACACGGGGTGATCAACCTGTGCAAACAGACCTTCCTCAGGCAGGGAGGAGACCTGCCTTTTGTTCCACTCCAAGTTAATGTTTGTGGTGGAAGGGAACTCTGGCTGCACATCTGTTCAGACTTGGAGAAGAGGGAACTGGGGAGCTCCTCAGGAGTGCCGCTTGGCCGCATCGTAGGCTGACAGTAGCACCTGACACATGAAAGGTGCTCAATAAGTATTTGTGGGATGGTTTCATGAGAACATCATCTCATTTATTGCTCATAGCAACCCTGGTAGGAGGCAGTATTAGCTCTAAGCCACAGACAAGGAAACACATTTGAGAGGAACCTTGCCCAAGGTCCTGGGCAGTGCTGGGGATGAGCTTGCAGCCCAGGTCTCCATCTCCAGAGCTATTTCCATCACTCTGTACAGCTAAAGAGACAAAAAGCACATGAGAGACTGTTATGTGTGTCTTTATGAGCCCTCCACCTTCACACAGCCGCAGGTAGTGCCATGGTGCTAAACTGGCATGACATTCAAGTGCCACGGTGTGGTGCTACAGAGCTGGACAGAGGGTAGGCAGAGGCAGAGCTCCATCCTTGCAGTGGGAATGAGCCATTCCTGTCCTCCTGCCCACATGCCTTGAGGATTCCTTCCATTGGTTTATGTCCTCAGAGCTCTGAAGAGGAGACTCAGGAAGTTGGACCAAACCTCTCAACCACTGCAGCCTGGCTAACCCTGACCCTTTCCAGCCACTCTCTCCAGTACCACTCCTGGGCTATGCAGTGGGGGGCCCACACCCTGTCCTGCTCCTCCGTAGGGTATGGAAGTCTATCTCAGCCCTGGGGCTCCTTAGTATGTTCCTCACAGAGGCTGCCACCATTCTTCACTTCCTACGATGAATGCTCAGCACGTGGAAGGACCTTACGTCTCTTCCTTCATTCTCTGTGGGAAGCAAGTTAACCATAGCATGTTGGAAACTGGAAATTGCTCTTTTGGTGGAGATGCTTTGGAAAATAAACCAAGGGCTCTGCTCTGAGGAATCCCCATGGTCAGTATGTTCTACCCATGATTTCAGACTTTAGTACTTTAAGCGATCTAAACATAGCCCAGCACTTTAAAGGCATGAGCTCTAAGCTTAGTGCACCTAAGGTTGGGACACTGCTAGCCAAGTGTTTCTCCTAGCTTCTTTTTTACACCAAATTGAAAGACCTCAGAGGGCAAGGGCCATGTCTTATTGTTCTTTGTATTCTCACCATCTGGTGGTGTTTTGTTTATTAAGTTGAACTAATACATTTATTGAGGTTACTCACCACTGTATAAGGAATTACTATTTGTGAATTTCACTATCTATAGCAAATACTAAGAGTTTTCATGTCTTTTTTTTTCCTTCTTCTCTCTTTCCATCTCCCTTCCCCTCCCCACTCAAAACTTACCATTTCAGCCACCTGAAATGGTTATAGACCAAGTCAAGGATTTTCAAAAAATTCCTATTTATACCATCTCCTTCAATTACAATGATGAGATTGCAAATGGATTTTTGAGAGAGCTTGCTTCTTTGACTGGAGGAGAGTTCCATTTTTATGATTTTGGTTACAAGGACCTTGTTCCTCCAGAGGCTGTTCAGGTAAGAGCTTGATGGGCTGAGAAGGGAGTGTTCATTTATTTGAGGATTACAGGCTGGAAATAATATCTTAGTTGGGAAAATGGCAACCACAAAGATAACTAAGTTGAGCAAATGAATCATTGAACACTGATTTTACCAGTGTTTCTCAAAATGTAGTCCAGGGACCACACCTGAGCGAGGGCACTTGAGCAGATTCCTGGATCCTACTTCAGAGCTACTAAATCAGAATATAGCAAAGGCCCAGGAATCTTAATTCATAAATTTTATTTTTCTCTAAACTTTTTATTATGGAAAGTTTCAAACACACACAAAAGTAGAATAATATATGGACCCCCATGTACCCATAATTAAAATTCAACAATTATCAACATTGTGCCAAACTTTAGGAATCTGTATTTTTAACAAGGATCCCAGGGGATCCATATGTGAATTAGACCATGTTGATTGATGGTGGTGTTCATGTCTTCCCTGTCCTTATTGATTTTGTGTCTAGTAGTTCTATAAGTTGCAGTGGAGGAAGGATAGGGGTTTTCCACCCAACAAATAGTGTTGGAACAATTGAACATCCGTATACCAAAAAAACTTTGATCTAGAACTCACACCATATTCAAAAATTAACTCAAAATGGTTCATGTACCTAAATGTAAAACCTAGGTTTTCCTCCTTTTAGAGAAGAATCTATGAAGAACCTTTTGTGATCTTGTGTTAGACAAAGAACTTTTTTAGATAGTATATCAAAAGCACCATCCATATAAGAATAAATTGATGAATTGGAATTGATCAAAATTAAAAGCTTCTTCTTTTGAAAAGATGATGCTAAGATAATGAAAACACAAATTACACACTGGAAGAAAAAAATTCAAATTGTGTATCTAATAAAGGACTTGTATCCAGAATATATAAAGGTCACTCAAAACCTAATAATAAGAAAACTCAAAAAATGGGCAAAAAGTTTAAATAGACATTTTACCAAAAAAAAAAAATTCATGCCAAACAAGAACATGAAAAGTTGCTCAATATTATTAGTCATTAAGAAAATACAAATTAAAACCACAATTAGATACCATTACATAAGTATTATAATGGCTAAATTTAAAATGACTGACAATACCAAGAGTTTGCAAGGATATGGAGGAACTGGAACTCTTATATGCTGCTGGTGAGATTGTAAACTGATAAAACAGTTTGGAAAACAGTTTGTTTTTTACCTTTTTCTTTTCCTTCTCTCTCTCTCTCTCTCTCTTTTTTTTTTTTTTTTTTTTGAGATAGGGTCTCGCTCTGTTGCCCCAGCTAGAGTACAGTGGCATCATCATAGCCCACTGCAACTTCAAACTTCTGGGCTCAAGGGATCCTTCTGCCTCAGCCTCCCAAGTAGCTGGTGCTACAGGTGCATGCCATCATGCCTGGCTAATGTTTCTATTTTTTGTAAAGATGGGGTCTCCTGCACAGGCTGGTCTCAAACTCCTGACCTCAAGCAATCCTCCCACCTTACCCTCCCAGAGTGCTAGGATTACAAGTGTGAGCCACTGTGCCTGGCCTGGTTTTTTCTTTAAAAGTTTAACATCACAAATCATATGATTCAAACATTCTACTCCTGGATATTTAGTCAAGAGAAATGAAAGCAGATGTCCATACAAATACTTGTACATAAATGTTCATAGCTTTATTTATAATAGCCCAAACCTGGAAACAAATCAACTGTCCATGCACAAGTGAATGAATAAATAAATTTTGGTATTGATTCATGCTGCAACATGGGTGAATCTCAAAATAATAATGAGCAAAGGAAGCCAGACCAAAAAAAGAGTATTTCCTGTATGATCCCATTTATAGAAAATTCTAGCAAATTGCAACTAATGTATAATGACAGAAAGCTGATAAGTAGTTCTTTCAGACTTAGGGAGAAGAGTTGCGGGAGGGAAGGCAGATTTACAATGGGGCACAAGGGAACTTTTGGGGCAATAGACATGTTCATTGTCTTGATTGTAATGATTCCACTGATGTGATTGTCAAACTTTTCAAATGGTACATTTAACATGTGTTCAGTTTATTATATGTGAATTATACATCAATAAAGCTGGCTAAAAGTAGAATAAGAACAACATGACATTCTTTAGATTCTTCTTTTCCTGATACAGTTGGCTTTCTGTTAGAAATGTTTGAAATTTGAACTCTTTTATACAGTCTATAATGTATTCACTTCTCATTTTGCAGAATGAAGATCTGACTCTTTTAGTTAAGGAAATGGAGCAAGGGCAGAGTGACCTGGAGAAGGTGCAAGACCTTTATTCTGAGTCCTTGATCATGGACTGGTGGTACAACGGGGAAAAGGAAGGTGACAGCAAGTGAGTGCCAAACCGCCCTGTCTTCCCCATGGCTAGGGGCCTCTCAGACACTCTGCTTGCTCTCTGAGACACTTTTCCTTTCTGAAATGCTTCATGAGATTTCTTTTAGTGAAAAAAATCACATAGTATGATTAAGTTAGGATTTTTTTAAGCAAAGAGAATTAATATTATTAATTTAATAACAATGGGCTTGAGAAGGCCACATATTCACCTTTCTATTCTCCACCAGTGTGGACAGTCCCACTCCCCAACCCAAGCAGTGACAGGGCAGAGAGGAGCACTGGGTGGGGAAGGAGACTGGACTCAGGGATCACAATGCCTGAGGTCTGGACTTCACCTTGTGTGACCTTGGCGAGTCCCGTAAGGTTCCTCTTTACCTCCCCATTGCTGTAGAGCTCAGTTTCCTCATCTTTAAAATGGTGGCTGTGGTGGTGGGGTTTAGGATAGATGATTTCTCAGGTCTGTCCGCACCCTATTTTCCAATATGTTTCTAATTAGTAGTTTTTAAACAAAATCAAAACTACTTCCAACATTCTGGAAATTTGTCAAATCTTATTTAAATTATTTAACATTGTTCAGATATTCAAGTTGTCACAGCTACCCTGCCAGGAGAGTGGCTTTATATTTAAAAGAATGGTGGCAAAGGGAAAAATATTAAAAATACATTTATTAATCAGAATTTCTTGTTTAGCAAAATTTACTATTTTCCTATTAGCAACTTAAGCATCTATATGGGTTGAGGGCAGGCCATGAGCATGGAATCAGTAAAAAGAGGTAAATGTTATAATGGTCATCTTATAATGAGATTTTGCAGCATTATTTTTAAGTATTTGGGAAAGTACAGATACATCTTCTAAACTCAAAATATCTGAAAAATAAACTAAGAACCAAACAAATGAGCAACACTTAAGTATAAATTATTTTCTCTGTACCTTCAGCCAGTACCTTAACTATCTTTTTCTCCTCGTTGAATCAAACTAAAAATCTCAGGACAAAATGACCAGCTGTTGCTTAGAAGTTGGATGGGTCAGTTGACTGTGTCTGATATTGGCTTGAGTAGTGGCTACAGTCTTGGTTTTTATATTTCTTTATTGGGGGCTGGAGGGAGCAGATTCTGGAATCAGAGAAGCATTTTAATATTCCATACATTACATGTTAGGTGACTTTGGGCAAGTTACTTAACCCTGTGGAGCCTCAGTTTGTTCATCTATAACAGAAATAATGGTAGTCGTAGGATTGTTGGGTGGATGAGAGTATGCCTCAGTGAGAGTATGCCTGGCATGTAATAAGAGCTCTGAATTAATATAAAAGAAAGAGTAAAAGGCAGCACCTCATCCTACAGATACCATGTTTCCATGCTTCCTTATAACTTAACATTAGGAAAAGTTGATTCTCCCACTTTAGCTATGGTCAACAACAAACTGCCCTTTTCTAGTTTTCCACCAGGTCAACAAAATATTACAGCCCCCAAATCTTTTTTCAAACCTCTATTGAGTCAAAATCATGTGCCAGGAGAACTGGGATGCACAAATGGATGTAAGCCTGGTCCTGTCTGCTGTGGGATATGTTACACAAAGGATTATGGAACGGGGTGGATGCTCCGTGGAGGTATGGGGGCGGGGTGGCTGGTGAAGGCCAGAGGGCACACTTTACAGTGTGGCAGCAGGAGATTGTTCTGGAACCTTTCCTTTCTGAGCTGCTGGGTTTAGAGCTTCAGAGAAGGTAATGTCTGGGAAAATACTTAAGCATTTCTGGGATCTCTCCTGGTCCCACATCTTCTCCAGAATGGTTTGCCACAATCTGATCCAAGGCAGGAGTTTCCTTTCTCTAGCTTTTATAAGAGCTTGCTGGTTGACACTTTGGTTAGAGAAATGGCTTTCTGTAATGCTTGCATGTTTATGACCAGCTCTCCCTCATATTAATCCTCACATCAGCCCTACATCAACCCTCACACAGGTGAGGTTTCCTGCAGTTTATAGATGAGAAAAGTGAAGAAGTTTAGAGAGAAATGAGCAACTTCAACAAAGTCACACAGCCAGGAGGGACCAGATTCATGATGTGAGCCATATCTTCTGACTCCAGGGTTGGGCCCCTGTCCACTCTTCTGCATGGAACAGGATAAATGACTATTTTTATATTAATCCAAATGAGGGAAGGCTCACTTCTTTAGGTTTGACGTGTTCAACATGAATGTATTGCTTTAACTCTGCCTTCTTCATGGAAATTTTCTTTTCCCCCTCTTTTTTTCCTACTTTTTTTTTTTTTTGGTCTACTTTTTATATATATCAAAGCAGGCATCAAAAGGAAATCTGTTCTATGGTTTCAACCCCAGAAAAATGTGCAAAACTTCAATCTGATGTTGAATCAGTGCGAACCTCATCCCTGAATATGTTGAAAGGACCATGGGACCTTTTGGATCAAAAGATTCAGAAAAAGAAAGTCCTCCATGCAGGTATCAGTGAACAAAATGGCTTGATTCTTTACTGGTTTTCCTTCAATGCAAGAAGATAGAATAAAATTAAACCCACATAGTATTTTTTAAAAGCCCTAAACTTGTGGGGGTTTTTTAACTAAAAATTTTATTTAGATAATTATACATTCACATGATCTTATATACCTAGCCTTTATCCAGTTTTTCCTAATGGTAACCTCTTGCAAAATAATAGCACAATATTGAAACCAGGATACTGATATTGATCTAATCCACAGGTCTTATTTATATTGTCCCAGTTTTACTTGTACTCGTTTGCCCTTTTATAACCACACCCACCTCCCTTTCACCGCCTTCCCTACAGCTAAAATCATACTAAATGGTGAAAGACTGAATTATTTCCCCCTAAGACTGGGAAAAAGGTAAGGATACCCACTCTCGCCACCCTTATTCAACATAGTACTGGAAGTTCTAGCCACTGCAACAAGGCAAAAAGAAGAAATAAAGCCAGAAAGATGGGGAAGGATGAAATAAAACTGTCCCTCTTTGTAGAGAGCATATTGTCTATGTAGAAACAGCAAAGGATCTACCCAAAATAGAAATTCCTAGAACCATTAAGTGAGTTCAGCAACATTGCCAGTTATAGGCTCAACATACAAAATTAATTGTATTTTGACATACAAACAATGAACATATAGCAACTATATTAAAAACCATTTATAATTACTCCAAATAAAATAATTAGGTATGACACTTAACATTTACAGGATCTCTGTATTGAAAATTACAAAATTCTGCTGTAATACATCAAAGACCTAAATAAATGGAGAAACATACCATGTTCATGGGGTGGATGAATTGGCATCATAGATGCCAGTTCTCACGAAGTTGATCTACATGTTTAATGTAATTCATAATAAAATCCCAGAAACTTTTTTTTTTTTTTTTGAGACAGAGTCTCACTCTGTTGCCCGGGCTAGAGTGAGTGCCGTGGCAACATCCTAGCTCACAGCAACCTCAATCTCCTGGACTCAAGCAATCCTCCTGCCTCAACCTCCCGAGTAGCTGGGACTACAGGCATGCGCCACCATGGCCAGCTGATTTTTTCTATATATATTTTTAGCTGTCCATATAATTTCTTTCTATTTTTAGTAGAGATGGGGTCTCGCTCTTGCTCAGGCTGGTCTCGAATTCCTGAGCTCAAACAATCCACCCACCTCGGCCTCCCAGAGTGCTAGGATTACAGGCGTGAGCCACCGCGCCTGGCCCCAGAAACATTTTTTATAAACATAGATAAGCATATTCTAAAATGTATACAGAAACTTCTGGTCCTAGGATAGCTAAAATAATTTTGAAAAAAAGAATAAAGTTGGAGGAATCACTGTACCTGATATTAAGGCTTACCATGTAAATATATTAACGAAGACAGTGTAGTATTGGTGGAGGGATAGCCAATATAGAGGAACTAGATTTAACTCACATAAATATGCCCAACTGATTTTGACAAAGGTGCAAAATTAGTTCAACAGAGTTAAGTACAGCCTTTCAACAAATGGTGCTGGAACAATATCTGTAGCCAAAAAAAAGAAAAAGAAGGAAAAAGAAAAAAAGAAACCTGACCTAAACCTCACACCTTATACAAAAATGAACACAAATGGATCATGTAGTTCAATGTAAAACATAAAACTATAAAACTAGAAAAAAAATAGAAGAAAATTTTTATCAAGTTGAGGAAGTTCCTCACATTCCAAGCTTTCTGAGAATTTTTATCATGAACGGGTGCTGGATTTTGCCAAATGCCTTTTCTGTAAGAATTGATATATGATTTTTCTTCTTTGGTCTATTGATATATAGATTACATTGACTGATACTCAAATGTGGAAGTGGCCCTGTGTATCTTGGAATATTTCCCACTTGGTTTCAGTGTATAATTCTTTTCGTACATTGCTGGATTCAGTTTACTAATATTTTGTTGAGGATTTTTATATCAAAGTTCATAACTGCTATTGGTCTGTAGTTTTTTGTTTGTTTGTTTGTTTGTTTGTTTTAATAGTCCTTTTCCAGCTTTAGTATCAAACTGATATTGTCCTCATCAAATGAGTTAGGAAGTTGTCCTTCCTCTTCTATTCCTGGAAGAAATTAATGTAATTCTCCTTTGAATGTTTCATAAAGTTGTCATGAAACCATTTGGGCCTAGGGATTTCTTTTTCGGGAGATTTTTCATAATTAATTCAATTGCTATAATGGTTTTAAGGTGATTCATATCATCCATTTCATCTTGGTTGAGTTTCAGCAGTTTGTGGTTTTTGAGGAATTAATTGGTCCATTTTTTCTAATTTGTCAAATTTATGAGGGCAAAGTTGTTTGTTGTATTCCTCTATTACCTTTTTAATGGCTGCAAGATCTTTAGTGATGTTTCCTGTTTCATTCTTGATATTAGTGCTTTGTGTCTGTCTTCTCTCTTTTCGTCGTCTTCAGTCTTGCTTGAGGTTTTATCAGTTTTATTTTCTATTTGTTCGGTTGTTTCAGGAGAATTTGTAATTAATTGTTGAAGCATTTTTATAGTCAGCTACCTTAAAATCCTTATCAGCTAACTCTGATTTCTAATACATCTTGGTGTTGGCATCATTTATTTTTTCTCATAAAAGATGCAATTTTCTTGGTTCTTGATATGAATGGGTGATTTTTGGTAGTGTCCTGGACGTTTTGTTTATTATGTTAGGGACTCTGGAACCTATTTAAATCTTTTATTTTAGGAAGTAGCCACCCTGCTTAAATTTAGCATATAGGCCTTGACCTACTTTTGTGGGCTATGGTCCCAATGGCAATTTAATTTTTATAGCCTTTATGGTATTATTTTGGTGCTTGTTTTCCTGGTGTGCCTGGGACTCCTACTGGTCCCTGCTGGTACTGCCTGAGCTGGCAGCAGGAGTCTCAGACCAGGATGTTAGGTGTTTTGTGAGGGTGCAGTCGTTGTGGTGACATATCCCACCCCACTGCTGTCTGTGGGTCTCTGGGGTCTCTCCATGTCTCTGGGTGGGGGAGGAGAAACTTGAAACCACAGGAACCAAGAGACTTCCTGGAATGGGCCACTTCCTAAAGCTTCTTTCCTCTTGCACGCTCTGTCTGCTTGCTCCTGGTATCTCTGTATGAGGAGCAGTATCTTGGACCCATAGGGACGAACAGCCTTCCCATACTGGCTACTTGTATGGTGGTATCCCTTTGGCCAGTCCTGCCTGCCCACCCCAGTGAACCTGAGTCTTGTTAGAGTTGCTGCTTGTCCTAAGCATTTTAATGGCCTGTTGTCATTTTACCATTTCACTTAGATTTGGGATCCTTGCTGTTGAGAGGCAATAATATGCTGACTTTTTATTTTGTTTCCATTTTTTATGTAAAAAAAGCGATGAAATGTGATGAATGACCAGTCATACAGAGTCTGGGGAGGAGTTAAATGCTTGAATCCATTGCCAAACACATTTTCATTCAGTATTTGTAGCATTTAAGAATAGTGCAGTTTTTGTGTTTGGGGACTTTGGGAGCTAAGTTTCAGTTTCATTTGGCACACACAAAATCTGGTTATTTCATCCAGCAATTGTGGTCAAGGTGGCCTGCCAGTGTGCCAGTGGCAGGAGCTCAGCTCTCCCATGTGGATCATTTATCCCTTTTTCTCACATAGTTCCAAAGAAAGTATATCTTTCTTAACTCCTGATCACAGACACAACCAAGACAGGCCTCACCCTTTTATTGCCTAGAAAAACAATGAATACCACATAGCACACTCTTATCTCCTTGCATGGAGACCACTAGTATTACTTTTCTGTGCAAAATATAGATCAGTTGCAGATTATTAGCTAATCTTTATTTATCTAATTTCTCATAGGAGAGGTTGAGGCCCCCTCAATGAAAACACACATTTCATTCATGAATGCTTATGTAAAGCCTTGGGACTTGAGCCTCTAAATTGTAAAGTACAGAATACAATTAGTGTGGTTTATATTATCAAATATGGAAAGTAATCAAGTTGACTTGGCACAGGTTCATTGTCCTCTAATGCATACAGATTAAAGGTCGATATTTGATAAGTATCATTTGCTAGGAGAAGGGATGCAACAGAAGGTAGAAAATAATACAGATAAAGGTCTGAACGACATTTGTGGTAGGTAGAATTTCTAAAAGGGCTTACCAAAGGTGTCCTGACCTGAGCCCTACAACCTCTGAATATGATGAGACCTCACTCTCATGATCATGTTATATTGACCTAAAGACAGGGTTGGCTAGGTGGGTAATCACATGAGCCCTTACAAGTAGGAGCTTTTTCCAGTTGATGGCAGAAGAGAAAGAGAGATTTGAACCATGAGAGGAATTCAATACTCCAGTGGTGGCTTGAAGATGGAGGAGTCACATGAAAAGAAATGTGGTTGCCTTAAGGAGCTGAGAGAAGCCCCTGGGCTACCACCAGCAAGGAAATGGGGACTCAGTCCTACAACTGCAGGGAAGTGAATTCTGCCAACAACCTGAATGAGCTTGGAAGCAGACTTCTCTCCAAAAGGGGCACAGCTTGAATTCAGATAAAGGGGGAAATCCACTGTGGCAGCATGCAGTTTGTGGCAGGACTATCCTCTGAGGATTAGGAACCAAAGTCGCATTCTTCTTTTAAGGATCCAGTGATATGGTTGTATCTAGTGAAGTATTAATATCTCCTTCCATTCCAAATTCCTTTAACTCCTCTCCCTGTGATACCAACAGAATCAACCAAAACCAGCCTGCTCAGAAGCCAGATGTCCACCCTCAAGAGCTCAGCTTGCAGTGAAAGGAAGGATGGCCTCTCCAATTACTGCAGCTGGAGCACTGCTCCAAGTGACAAAGGCAAGCCAGAGAGGGTCTCTATCCCAGGAAGCCCAGCCAGCCTCCATTCGCCCAGTGCATTCCTGAAAGGGCTAGGTGTGGATATGTTTGGGAAAAACAAATTGTATTTTAATTGAGTCCCAATTGTTTCCTATTCAAAGGAATCCCTTGTAAGTGAGGTCCACCTGCTTTATGAACTGGATTTTCTTAGGGTTAGACTTGTACTTAGAGTGCTTGGGTGTTTAATACACACAGGCTCACATAACTATGGTGCTAGTGGTGATGCTTGCTGCCACTCCATGATTTGAATTCGAAACATTAATACTTAACAGTTGGTTTACTTTCTTCCCTCATTCATGGGGTACTATCCAATAAGCCCCTCTAAGGCCCAAATTGTCATCCTTTTGGGGGCTAGCTATGAGGAAAATATGATTTTTCCATTCAATTTTTATTACTATTTATAAATTTACTATTTTTTAAATAGAAAATTTTTAAAGTTTAATTCCTATTGTACTTTTCCTTATATTTCAAATAGTTAATAAATAATAAATCCCACGTACTCACAGTCCCCTGGGTAGTAGGAAGCACCTGAGTGACAAATGTACACCTGTTGTTACTCAGTCATAGTTTAATCAAACTCTATTTTTGTTAATACTGATCTATGTGATGCCTTTTCCTCAGTTTCAATTATCCTGTCACATTTCCAAGTCTGCTACGTGCACAGTGCTTAAAGGGCTTATCAAATGATGATTAGAACGTGATTTCTTAGTTATTTCACTAGCTTATGTACCTCTCCTTCTCAATGCTGCTCATTCAACAAAGTAATATTCCTTCCTATTTATAAATACAAGTTTATGTAAGGATGTAAATTTAAACTCCCAGATATTAATTTGAAAATTTAAACTTACAACTGCACAAGACCTAACAAGGTTTTTGGTTTTCTACATAGAGCTGGAGAACCATAATATGAACTATCAAAAACTAAAATGTTGATCAAGCCTCTCCTGCATAATCTGGGGGAGTCTAAGAGGTCAACATTGAACAATCATGGGTTCATGCTATTCTTGTTGAACATTTTAGGCTGGGCATTGTGGCTCACACCCATAATCCCAACACTTTGGGAGGCCGAGGCAGGAGGATCGCTGGAGGCCAGGAGTTCAAGACCAGCAACATACTGAGACTGAATCTCTACAAAGATTAATAAAAATATTAGCTGCTCGAGAGGCTGAGGCAGGAAAAACATTTGAGCTTGGGAGGTCAAGTTGCAGTGAGCTATGTTAGTGCCACTGCACGCCAGCCTAGATGACTGAGGGAAATGCTGTCTTTTAAAAATAAATAGATAGATAGATAAATGTTAAAGATGTGTTTTCTGGAGAATAAGAGAATGAGTATGTCTCATTCTTCCATAGTGAGAGATTTCAATGGATGTGGGGTGACGTAGATAAGCAAAACAATGGTAGTGCCGTATTTATCTATGCATTCAGTATAAATTGCAAAGGAATCTTGCCTGATAACCCACTCTGACAGATCAAGATATATTTTCTGAAATATGGTCCATTTATTAGCCCTCGGTCACAGCTGAACTGAGACAAGTGTGATCCCTTTGCATTTTGATATAAACGCCATATATGAGGAAAATATACAACTGCCATTTCCCCTTCCACAGAAGTAAGCATCCTGCTGACAAATGAGTACCTGGATGACAAATCACCAGAAAGATTGACCCAAAAAGGAAGCCAAGTTTATGATGAGTGAGTGCTTTAATTTTATGAGAACAGTTTTGTCTGTTACCCACCAAGTTGTAAGTTTTAAAACACCACAGTCCTGTGTTCTTAGTTTTTCAGATATATCTTCAGAAAACTGGCTCAAGACCTATGGCTTGGTCGCCAAGAAACTGACCATCATGGATGCCTTGTCAGTGACTGCGGTCCCCCACAGCCCGACCTACATCCCCGTTCTGGACAAGCATGTTGTTTCCAAGGTCTTTGATGAGGTAAACTATGTGTCCCTGATTGACGTATCTTTCAGTTTCTGCCCAAATAAAAAGTAGTCCACTGCAATTTCTTGTATGGATGTAATATAAATGTATTTTAGCCATTGGGAAAAAAAGTATTTATAAAGACAGTAAAAAGGAGAGAGAAAGAATAGCTCTCAAGAATTTTTTTTAAGGTGAGAGGAAACTGACCTTTGTTGCATTGTCAGTTCATGGCTTGTTGCTGATGGGTAGAAGTATGGAGCTGCAGAAATGTTGAGGAACTCTGTAGGTCAGAGTCACAAATGAACATCATCCAATATGAAAGGATAGGGAGACCTTGTGAGAGATTATGTCCTTCCTTAGCTTACCTTCTCTTCCTAAACTGAGTGAATTCCTATATTTTCCGTCATAAAAGCCTCCAAAGGAAAAAGAGAGAGAGAGAGACAAGAGACAGAGATAGAGAGAGGAAAGAGACCGCACCAGCAAGAGAACCACCAGAGGCTACTAGTCAGGTTCCAAGTGGAGAAAAAGAGCTTCCAGTATGAAGGCACGGTGGGGTTAAAAGTGGAGGAAGACCAAGTAAGTACTGAACAGTTTCCATTGAATTTGGCCACTAAGAGGTGCTTGTCTTTACAAGAACAAATCCAGTGGAGCAGCCAGATTGCATTGTGATAAGGAAGAAATGAGAACACGAACATTGAACCTCAGAGCTTCCTGGCAAATATAACAGCAACTAATAATTCAAATAGCAACATATCAGGCTTTATAGTCACTAAGTGGAAACAATATCCTTAAAAGTCCTTTCTCATGCTAAAACATTTACAAAGAAAATAATGCAATGTTTGGGATTTGCTTCAACATAATCTGAATGGTGGGAGTAGTAGGGAGAGGGAAGGAGTAGCCGAAACAGATTGGCCATGAGTTGACAGTTATTAAATTTGGAAAATAAGAATGTTGTAGGGGGAGACTCATTCTACTATTTATTTCTGCTTTCTAATATATTTGAAATTTCCCATAATAAGAAGTTGGGGAAAAAAAGATAGGATAACTTTAAAAAAGAAAGAAAGAAAAGGAAGGAAGGAAGGGAGGGAGGGAGGAAGGAAGGAAAGAAGGAAGGAAGGAAGGAAAAAGAAAGAAAAGACCTTATCTAACTGGCCTTCAAATAGCTGAGATTTTATTTATTTGGAAGAAGCAGATAAATTAATGAGATTTTTTTTCTATTAGTCACATTTTAAGAATTATAACCCATGGAGGTCAACATGCATCCTGGTTTGACATGACCAGTGACTCTTACTCTGAAGGTTGTATGTGTGTTATCCTTTAGGCTGGTTCCTGGCTACTTTGCCTCAAGATAAGCAGTCCTGTCCCTGGCCATGACCCTTGTGATTGGCAGATTCAATTTAGACCACCAGTGAACCTCTAACCTGATTAGTCAGATATCAACTTATCACTTGAACCTCACTTCTTCCAGAAGCAACAGAGAGAAGCTAAACACTGATTTATTTCTTTTAGGAAGTTTGGTGACAGCTTATTTATATTCTGTACGTTTATTATATTAATATTCTTCAGTTTTATTTGAAACAAAATATATTTAGTGAGCTCTCCCTGGAAATAGAATTTTCTTGGGCTTATCATGCTTTTTTCTAAACCTCCTAACAACTTGAGATACATCAAAAAGTAAATTTCTCAAAAAAAGTATAGTAGGGTAGGGGAACATAAGCATAAAATCCAAGGAAGAAACCATAAAGGAAAGATTTATAGACTGAATACATAAAAATGTTATTTTGCATAAAAACATATAAATAAAATGAAGGCAGATCTCAGAAAAATATCTGTAATATATACTACAGACAAAAAGGATCATAGGATATGTGTGTGTATCAGTATAAATCAGTGTTCAGTATATAAACACACATGCATACACATTCATACCATAACAGATAAAGGAATAAGAAAGTGTGATAAACACCTCAGTGGAAAATCTAGGGGAAAAAAGAGAAAAAGTCAAAACCACATACAAAAATATTTAACTTTACTGGTAACTATATGTACTTTGAAATAAATACAAATTGAAAATCAATTAGACACCTCCTCCCTCATCAAATTGGTAATGTTGAAAAATACTGATAAAAAATGATAGGGTAAAATGGGAACTGTTACATCCTGCTGGTGGGAGAATGAATTGGCGTGACCTTGGTGTAATATGTTCAGAGGCCTTAAGAGCTTACATTTACCCCATTAAATCCATGGAAATAATCAGAGATACTGACAAATATATGTGGAGAATAATTACTGCTGCCTTGTATCTAAGAATGAGAAAACTGAAACAACCTAAATATCTAGTAGATACATTCATATAATGGAATATCATACATTCATTAGATACCACGTTTCTGAAGAATAAGTAATAACATGAGGAAAAGCTCTCAATATCATGCTAAATGAAGAAATCAGAGTACAAAACTCCATATATAGTATGTTAGCAATTTGGCTATATGTATGTATATATAGACGTAGTACGTTCTCCCTCCCTCCTTTTTTCTATTACCAAAATGTTAAGTTTAACTCAATGCTGAGTTGTTAGAGAAGTTTGTTTTTTATTTATATACTTTTTAGTTTTTATTGTAGCACTTTTAACTCTTAACATATATTAATTATATACAGAGAAAAAAATTAACAAAAACAGACCTAAAAGCAAATGATAAAATGATATAAAGGAAACTTAATTTTTAATTAATTAATTATTTTATTTTTATTTGGTAAGCAATGAATACATTCTCAGCACATGAGATTTAAACCATCCTGAAGTCTTTGGAGGAAGTTGTGGAAGCTTCTCTCACAATCGCTCCCCTCCATGGAGGAAACATTCTGAATAGTTTGATAAATTTCCTTCCAATCCTTTTTCTACATGCACATATGTATATAGGCATATACATAACATATATATATATATATATATACAAATGTACATAGTGCTTCAATAAACATAAATAAAGCAATACCATATGGACTTTCTATTTTGTCTTTTAAAAATATTATGTCTTAAGGCAGGCGTGGTGGCTCACTCCTGTAATCCCAGCACTTTGGAGGATTGCTTGAGCCCGGGAGTTTGAGGCTACAGTAAGCTATGATCATGCCGTTGCACTCCAGCCTGGATGGCAGAGCAAGACCCCACCTCAAAAAGAAAAAAAAGAAAAAACAACAAACATTATGTCTTGGAGAACTTTCCACGCAAATAGATATTGGTCTATCTCATTCTCATTAGCTGTAAGGTTCTTCCCTATTATTAAAGGACATTTACATTTTATCCTTCCTAACTCTATTAAAAACAATCCTGTAACATATTTCCTTATACATAGATTTTGGGCACATGTATAAGTCTGTCTTTGGAATAGATTCCTTCAAGTGTGATTGCTGTACCCGAAAGATACGTACATATCAAATTTTGATAGATAAATTCAAATCATCCTCCAAATACATTTTACATTTCCACTAGTTTATATCCCCACAGTGTACAATGATGCCCTTTTCCTAAAAGGAACTCTATATAATACTTGATAATCTTTAGTCCTATGAGTGTAGAAATGCTTTGAAAACCCTGAAAGTAGTATGCAGATGTAAAATCCTGATTCAACTTCTCCTTTCCTCACTGGTTCATATGCTGAAGAGGTAAACTTAGTAACTCAGTCCAACATTCTGGAATTTGTTCTCTGGGATGTATGCAATGTATATGTCCTCTGGTAAAAATAATATTCCTACTCTGAGGTTGTTACAGCATTAAAAGAAATAATGTACATAATGGATAATACTTAGCAGGCACTTAATAAATGTTGGCTTTCATTATAAAAATATTCAACAAATATATGCCTACTGTAGGACTGTGCTGGGCTTGAGACAACAGTGCCAAATAGGACAGCGAACATTCCTAGCCCAGCACAGCTTACAGTCTCATGAAGGAAATAGCAATGAAAATAAGAAAATTTCTAATTAAATGTGACGAGTGGGAAGTGCTGCATGAGGATGCAAGAGAGGTCCCCTAACTGGATTTCAGTTGTGGGAGGTGTGCCTTAGCCAGCCATGTCCAAGTTCAGACCTGGGGAAGAAGAGGAGTTACGAAGGGGAAGCGATGAGGGAGAGGGTCCTGGCAGTCGGGGAGCTGTGGGGAAGCCTAAGGGATTGAGGAAGTTTTCATTCCAGAGGAAGTTTAGTGTGACTGGAGAAGGCCATAAAGCTGGTGAAGGAAGAGCCTCGGTTGAGTTAAGGATTTTGCACTTCATCCTGAGGGGAATGGAAGGGTTTTTAGCAGAGGACAAAGAAGATTAATTTTGGGCTTTGGCTGCCATGCAGGGAGTAGTTGGAGAGGTGCAAGGCTTGGAAGACTGGGACAGTCAGGAGGCGAGGTCTGGTGGCTGGGCACAGTGGCAACAGGGAGATAGCGCCAAGGCTATTTGTAAAGTCAAGTCATCAGGACTTAACGATGTGGGGCTCAGAGACAGAAAACTGTCAAGAGTGATTCTCCAGAGTCCAGCCGGGATTATGAAGAAGGAAAAAACTGAGAGGACAAGTAGTGAGGGTCCTGTTCTTCAGAACATTCTGGTCTCCTGCCTCTAGAAAGCAAAGCCAAGGGAAGGGGATGAACAGTTCTCAAGTGCATTTCATGGGCACTTGTACTTGGTGCCTTTCATGGCATTGTGAATTCTCATCATGAACCTGCAGGTAGGTAGTGCACTGCCCAGCAAACCTACCCTCCTTTGTTAATAGTAAGAGCAAGAATCATGATGATAGACATATACTGCTATAAATTCCAATTTCACCTTCAAGGCACATTTGTATCTTTTATTCCCTAGTATTTTCTCTGACTGCAAGAGACCCTCAGCTATAAATGGAAAGAATAGCAAAACAATAATCATATCTCCCACTTCATGGAGTAAATAGCTTTTTGAGATTTGAACCTAACATTTTGCGAAAAAATAGACAAAAGTAAAATGGAGCTGCAAAGAAAACATGCTTGATTCTTAACCCATTTCACCAAGAATTTTTAATGAACTCTTCCTTCTATGTTCTCTACAGGGCCACATCTGTCTGGGTAGAATTGTAAAGCAGTGTTTGGCTTTGTCCCTAGTTCTTTGTTTTATTCATGACTTACGTATGGGCTCTTTCTTCCTCTAGAACATAATGCTGTTTTGGTTTTCAGTGTTTCCTGGACCAGCAGCAAATCTGTCACCTTGGAAATGAAGTATTGAGCAGGGAGGTTGCCCTGGCAACTCTTCATTACAAGATGCGAAATGGACCAGATAATTTCATCTTAGCTCTTTCAAAAAGATTAATTCATCACCAAGTCACATACAGAATAAAACTGCTTTAGCTCTTTGATGAACCTAGAATTTAAAGCTCTTTGTTGCCAATTGCTTTGAAAAAAATTGGAATAATTTGGGAAGATTAGTCTGCATCATTGGAGAGTCTACCTCATCATTCCTCATCACCATTGTTATCATAATGTCTTTTACAGCATCCCATCAAGGCTTCCTGCTTTGTCCTTCTCTGGGCTCTGCACATAGCTTTGTGGTCAGATGTCCTGGATTTGTACCCCAGTTCTGTCATTTACTCCTGAAAGGCCATGGCAAGGTCCCTAATCTTGTATGCAATGAACTGTTATCACATACTAGATTCTAAATGAAGCATCTGATATCATCAAAGATCTCATCTAAAACTTAAAGCAACCTGTGAGGTGACTGTTCATTTCCTCATTTAACTGTCAAGGAATGCTAGGTGCCAAGAGGTTAGGGACACTGTTAAAGTCATTGTTCATTGTTTTTGTTTTTACCAAAATGAAGTCAAACTGAACACATGGTTTTTTACCTACATTTTTACTCAACCACTTAGTCATGAACATAATTCCATGCCAGCATGTTCCCATCCACTTAAATCAAGAATAATCTTTTATTTTCTAGATGTTTAGACTGAGAAATGTGATATGTAGTCTACACTGTAGTAACATATTTTCATGAGTTTATGAGTGATTTTATTGACAAGCCACTTGGCTGGTTAATTTTGTGGTCCTCCCTCCATTTTGTTCTGGGAAGTCTGCAGATGTTTCTGTTTGAAAAGCATGTGTTGAAGCTCCAGCACTCAGCAACTGGCACAACTGCAAAATCTGTAAAGCCGTTGCATCTGTGTTTAAAGATTCATCCATGTGAGATTTGCACAGCATTTTCATTACTCATGTCCAGTCAGAACGTCTCCTTAGCCAATCTGTTATTAGCTCTGGGATATTTATTACAAGAGCTGATTTAGTTTAAAAACATTTAGGTTGGTGAATTCAGTCTGGGTCAAACAATAAATACATAATCACCAGTTTCACACTATTTTCTCCATTTCAAAATGTTTGGGGATTGGTTTTAAACACAGCTGGAATGTTGTCAGGTAGTATTCTACCTGTTCTACTTTAAGAATTAATAGCTGTGTGTCCAGTTCTATATTCCACTTTCTTCATTTAGCATATATTATGAACATTTTTCCTTACAATGACCACTTTTAGGTGAATTTTAATAGTTACACTAATATTCAGTAATATGAATTACTATAATCAATTTAACTATTCCTCCCATAATAAGGCAGTTTATTTGGAATTTTAAAAGGGCTAATCTTCCTATATCATTTTACTATCACTTAGAGCAATAACAGTAAAAAACAAACAAATAAAAACCGCTGCCAATTGCTATGTGAAAAGGTATTTTGTTTTAATTTTCAATTCTTTTATCATTTATGAATTTTCTATGTAAGCTAAATATATCTCTTAAAATCTTTTTCATATCATTAATATGCTTACCAAATGACTCTTAAAAAATAGCAGTTATACCTCATCCTATGCATCAATTACCAAGAATTCAAATTTGGTGGAATCCAAACTTAATTATATTTTACAATAAGGTAAACTTTAGCAATTTTTTTGGATCTCAGTTATTATTTTATATATAGTTTTAGTCTTTCATGTACTTAATAAATGGTTACTTTGTACATACATTGTGCTAGAAACTAGTATTTTCTTTTGTTTGTTTGTTTGTTTGTTTGTGTTTGTTTTTGTTTTTATTCTCCCCCCAACTCAGAAACTAGAATTTTCAAAAGGGAATAAGGAACGACAGAGTCTGGTGGAAAGGAAAGCCGTATAGCAAAAACTGCAGTTAAATGTATTTGTTTACAGAGGCATTGAATGAGAAAATATGTAGAGAGTGCCTAGTGCCTGGCAGAGAGTAAGGATAGATAACTGTCATCATTATTGATAAAGCTTTTCTTGAGTACAGTGGTTGCTTATGGGATATTTAGTCTAACAGTGGGAAAAATTCTAACAGAATTAACCTAAATTGGCCTATCCATGAATTCCAGTGGCCTTTATGGTCAGTGACTGTTTCTCTTTCTCTCTTTGTCTCTCTGTCTCTGTCTCTCTCTGTCTCTCTCTCTCTTCTACCCCCTCCCATTTCTCTCATAGTGAAAATCTTGGCAGAGAGTGTGATTATTAATATCAATTTGGTAAGGCTTCTAGGTTAACCTCAAAAGAAGTAGGTAATACCTTGAAGCTTCGTTTTGTAGTCAAATATTGTCCGGAAGAGCCCCTCATTAGTCAGTTATGCTTGATTTGCATTATAAAAGTAATAAGTAAACCCCTTTCAAAGGTGCTGTGATCAGGTAGTTTTATTCCCTCTCAAACAGAGCATTCAGTCTCTTCACTAACCTCTCCCCTTTCCCCACTTGCTTCCTTACAGAAGCTGGGCAGCCATGACTCTGCCCCCCAAGTCCTTATGAGAATGCCCCCATGACCTCATAGTCACACTAAATTTGACATCATAAAGAGAATCTCATGTGACCTCCACTGACCACCGTGTTGTAAAAACTAAGACTGCAGACTGAAGGTGTGGAGTATGACTTTGTCTTTCCCTGAATCTGCATGCAGAAAGGAATGAGAGTGCACAAAAGCCAAAGTTGAGCTTCTGCCACACTGAAGCACATGATGGCCATGCGAGGCAAGCGATCTAAATCCAGGAAAGAGGGAAGTGAAACACTAAATGATGGCTTTTCCTTAAGTATATTAAGTCAGGAGTCAAGCTGATCGTGGTGAAATGTTACAATGTTGCTAAATGTTTTGTGGTATTGATTTTCAATTGAGCCATAAGTTGGCAAACCTGGAGAGCTATTTATAGACTTCTAAAGGAATATTTTTCCAGGGGAGGAAAAAAAACATAATGTTCGTTCATTTTGTTGAGACTGATTTTTTTTCCTCTGAAAATTTATGTGATATATAACTCTATTTTGAGAGGTGATTTTTTTTTCACTTCTACAAGCTTCAATCAGTTTTCAAAGTCCAGTCATCTGACCTTTTAACCCACTGTTCCAGCTCCTTCCCTTTGAGGAGGATTGTTTAGAAGTCACTTGAATTCATATGATTGATAAGTAGCGAGATTGGACTATACAGCACCTTCACTTCCTATTCTCTTCAGTTTTCTAAATCTCTTGCCATTGTTTTGTTTGTCTTAGTCTTGATGGTTTAATTACAAAATGAACATATGTAGCTTTTAAAAAATATGAAACAATACAGTAAAAAGTTCTACCTACCCCCTTTACTTGTCCTGAAATCCCAATTTTTAGAAATTAACACTGTTGATAGTTTTAAGCCTAATTTTTTTATGTTTCAGGCATTTTAAAATTAATTAAAGCATTTCAGATAAAGTTGACGCCCCCTGTGCAACCCTTTTTGATCATATTCTCCTCCCTACTCCAGAGGTAAACACTAGCCTGAGTTTCCATGTATGTTTTAATATTCTTAATATAAAAATATTAAACATTGTTCCAGATGTTTAAAACTTTATACAAATGGTATCATATTGTAAACTCCATTCTGAAACTACTTGGTTTACTTTTATATTTTTTGAGATTTTATCTAGATTCATTTTTTTCCTGCTGTGTTTTTCTGTTGAGTACATGTCCATTTCTTGTAAATACTGATAAATTTGGACTTATTTCTAACCTCTTATTTTCTGTTGAAAATCATTTTCCTTTGCTTCTTTATGTTCTTCTTTCTTGACTTTTGTTAGACTCAAAGTTTTCTATATTCCCTCTTTTTCCCCACCAATGCTTGTTTAGGAGCAATAGATAGTATTTCTATTCCTTTAGTAATTATTTAAAAGTTTTAATATGCATGACAACATTTTCTAAGTCTTAAGTTATTTTATATTTTTATTCTCCCCCTAAACAAAATCAAGAACCTTAGTACCTTTTAACTAGTCATTAAAAACCCTTCCCCCCAAAAATCTTATTATTGTGCTTTAGAGTTCACTTTTGCTTTTAGAACATACATAGTAATCTTTTTGTAACTTTCATAAGGTAATTAAATTTTTAACAGTTTCAGTTGTGTATCTTTGTATATCTAAAATGTTTTCCTTTTCCTATTGAAAGAGAGTTTAGCCTGCTATAAAGGTCTTTGTTGACAGTAAATTTCTCTTAGCACTTTGAAGATATCTTTCTTCTTTTTATTTGTTTATTTCTATAGATTTAGGAGGTACAAGTGTTTTTTTATTACATGGATGAATTGTATAATGCTGAAGTCAGGGCTTTTAGTGTACCCATCACCAGAATAGTATACATGGTACCAGATAGGTAATTGTTTATTCCTTACTCCTGTCCATCTATTCCCCCCTTCTTAGTTTCCAATGTCCATTACATCACTTTATGACCATATATACCCATCATTTAGCTCCCACGTATAAGTGAGAACATGTGGCATTTGTTTTTCCATTCTTGAGATACTTCATTTAGAATAATGGTCTCCAGTTCCATCCAAGTTGCTGTAAAAGACATTATTTCATTCCTTTTTATTGGCTGAGTAGTACTCCATGGTGAATATATACCACTTTTTTTTTATCTACTCATCAGTTCATGGGCACTTAGATTGATTCCATATCTTTCCAATAGTGAATTATGCTGTGATAAATATTTTGGTGCAGGTGTCTTTTTGATATAATGACTTTTCTGAATTTATCCATCCTAGAAAAATTTTGGAGGAGTCTTTAAGATTTTCTAGGTATAAGATCATATCATCAACAAACAGTGATACTTTGCCCTTTATTTCCTTCTCTAACCTGATTACTCATAGACTTCCAGTGCTGTGTTGAATAAAAGTGGTGACAGTGGGCATCATTGTCTTGTTCCACTTCTTAGGGTGAATGCTTTCAACTTTTTCCCATTCTGTGTGATGGTGAAATGGGTTTGTCATATATGGCTTTTATTATTTTGAGGTTTGTTCCTTATATGCCTAGTTTATGTAAGGTTTTTATCATAAAGGGGTGTTGGATTTTATCAAATGCTTTATATTGAGATAATCATATGGTCTTTGTTTTTACTTTTGTTTATGTGGTGAATTGCATTTATTGATCTGAGTTTGTTGAAATAGCCATTATCTGTTATATATGTTACTGCTTTATATGGTTTTTTTTTTTTGCATGGATTGCTTTTAAGATTTTCCTTTAAATTTGATATGTTGCAGTTTTACTACAGTATGGCTATGTGTGGATTTTTTTTTTTTAGTCTATTTTGCTGTGGGCTGACTTTTGATCTGAGGACTTATTTTTTTCAAATTGTAGAAAACTCAACTATTATAGCTTCAAATGTTTCTTCTTTAACAATCTTTCTATTCTATTCTTTTGAAATTTCTATTAACATATTGAAGTTTCTTAATCTCTTTATCTATCTATCTCCCATCAGCAGCATCATCATCATGATCTGTTTATCCACATTCTTTTTATCTCTCTGTATTCTGGGAAAAGTCTTCCATACAGTCACCCAGTTTGCCAGTTCTTTTTTTGATTGTGTCAGTCTAGAATTTATTCTATCTATTTAGATTTTTTTTTGTTTCAATTACAATTTTTTTCCAAGATAGATTTTTTTTATTGTTTTTTTAATACCATCCATTTCTTCTTATGGCACTTCAGTAAGTTTTTGTACTTTTATATAGCTGTTACATCTTTGAGCAACCTGATCATAAGCAATTTTAATTATAATTAATTTAAAATCATTGTGAGATGGCTCATAAAATTAATTTATTCTCAAATGAGTTGACATTCTGATTGTTGATTTGCTCAGTTATTATTTTTGGCATTGTACTTTTGTGTGTACTTGGAAATTTTAGTATTTTAGCTCATTTTAACAAGATTTTTTTTAAAATCTGCCTTTTCTTATTCTCCTTCTGTTTTGCAGTTGCCTAAATCCATCCTTCTGAACTACCATCCCATCCCTCCCCATGTGCATTTACAGCTCTTGTTCCATGGTGATATTGTGGATATTACAGATTCAAAGAATGGCTTGGTTCAGTTCTTGGTTGTGAGGCTGTATCAGTGTCCACTCTCCCTAGGCATGTCCTTCTTTGAGGAGTAAGAGACCATCATACCAGTGCTGATGTCAGGCACTGAGCCTGATTTGGGCTGTTGTTTTACAGAGCACTCATAGTCCCACCTGCTTTACAGGAGTTGAGTTCCCACTGCCCTCCTATCTTTGGGCCCAGAATCAGCAAGCCCACAGCTTCAGCCCTGCTCACTTTTTCACATTTCTGCTCAGCTTTTTGTCTCTAGAAACCTATTTATCAATCATGCATCCTTCTTTCTTTCTTTCTATGCATTGTATTCTTAATAACAACACTAAAATGTTTGTATGATTTTGGAGGCAGGGGGAAACATAAAAGCATGAACTATGTCATCTTGATTGAAAGCAAAAATTTACTTCTTAAAAGTAATTCTCCACATTTCCAAAATACTTATGTGCTCCTAGGGTCAGAATCATATACAATTTTGAGACAATGATAGTATAGCTTAACATTTTCCTTTTAGATGGTTTTCTTTTTTTGTTTAAATATTAAGATATGAGATATATCTTTTGTGAACATTCATTTATTCTTTTATCAACAAATATTTGTTGAGGGCACACTGTGTCAGGTACTGTTCTAAGTGATAGGAATGCAGTAGTGAATAAAACAGTTTCTGCTCTTATGGCACTGACATTCTACTAGAGAGAGATAGGTAATATGCAAATAGATAAACATAAAATAACAGGTACTATTAAGATGAAAGGAGAGTTGGGAAGAAAAGAATGAAGGTGGGTTTTGATTACAAGGGAGGATGGAGTAAGCATACCTCTCCCTGTTTCTCCCATGAAATACAACTATAAATCTTAGACTATATGGTGGAGCTATCAGTGAACTTGGAAATCGAAATGGTCCCGAAAGAATTGGGGAGGGAAACCAGAATTCAAAGTTCCACCAGCAATAAGTTTACCATTTCCCTCCCTGGAATTGCCTGGCATGGAATCGGAGGTATCCAAAACCCCAGAAGTAAGCACCAGGTAGGGACAGAAAGAACATCAGAAGGAAGCCTTTCTTTCTGGTGCTCTGCTACTCTTGTAGAAAGTAGTTTTATTGATCACTAAGCCTTCTTTGTTTGACATGTTATAATAATCTCTTATAAATTGATAAGAAAATGGTCAAAAGATACTAACAATAATAAAATATTCTCAAAAAATAAAATGTAAAATAAGTATATAAAAATGATGGTTAACCCAACTACTAAATTGTAAAGAAGCAAAAATGAGATACTGTTTCTTATTGCCTGCTCTTACAAATTTGACAGAGGCTTCTGAAGATAACACACAATTCTGATTAGAGTTTTATTAAACAATTTTGGTTTTTATTTTCTGGCTTGCGTGTGTATATGTGTGTGTGCGGTGGTGGTTATTTTAAAAATATATAGTTTTAAAACATGAAAAGAAAAGGTTAGTAATGATATCTCTGATTCTTATTTTTTCTCTGTGATTTACTATATTTTCTAATTTTTCTACATTTATAATATATTGATTATATAGTCTGAAAAAAATTATACAGCTATGCAGATACATTTTCAAAGGCACCTGTTAACCTATCAAATGACACTTTCCTTTCCTTTGGTATTGACATGTAGGTGTTCCCTCTGGCACATGTGTGCAGTGACACAAATAAGATGACATTAATTAACCCACACGGAGTCAAGCTCAATATCTACAAGCAAAAAGTGGAACAGGCGATTAAGTCCTACGAAAAGTGAGTATTACTCCTGGCTGCTCTTTAGTGGATGTGGAACATGTTTGTCTGTTTTGGCTTTTTCTCTTGTTTTAGCTTAGATTTTTTTTTATCTGAATCAGCTATTTAAAAATTGTTCATAAGGAATATCATGAGCAGTAGCAGCAGCTAACTCAGGGCTTCCTATGTGCCAGGCACTGCATTAAGTACTTTACCTGAATATTTTTGGCAGAGCTTTAAGGAAACCAGCTTCCCTTTCCAAAATCTATAGACATTTCATGTTTCCATGAGATCTTTAAAGTTTTCCTTTTAACAGAGTGAATTTGATCATTTCAGTATCTCACATTATGTAAAGTGACTAATAAAACTCCATAGTAATGAGATAATGGAGATAATATAAGTATATATTATTATTTAAAAATTTTTCGTATCAAGTTCAAGATGATGATAAAGTTGACTACAGTGAAATCCATGCTCTGAAATAGTCCCTGTGTCTGTGCTGAGACTGGAGCCTCTCCTCACAGGGTGGATGACCCAGTCTTCATCCTTGTCCATGCTGTGATCACCTCCCCACCATGCCCCCAACACTTAATTAATCCTTGGTGCACAGCACTTGCTTAAACTTTGAGCACACCCAGCTTCTTCAAGCAAACCTGTTCTTGGTTCTGAAAGTTGGGTTTTCATTTATCATGTGGGTGGGAGAAATGAAACAAAGTCCGCGAAAGTTAACAATAAGGCCCAGGCCAGCATTTATTGGCCACTTGTCATTTTGCCCTGTGTCTAGTGTGTGTTCAAAACAAATACAAGGTCTGACTCCTGCCCACAGGGTGCACACAGTCCTGTCCGATGGCATGTCTTTCCCTACGGTGCCATCACAGGCCTCTCCCAACCCCCCTGCACCTAAACTTATTCCACTGCCCTCACCTGAGAATTGAGGCTGTCTTACCTGGCCGCCTCCGTGTATCTCTGAGTCTTTACCTGCCCTGCATCTTTCTTTTGGAGGCAGGTTGAGCCAGTCAAGGCTCACTCTTGCCCATGGGTCTGAGACTTCAGGCAGGCCTCTCCTTCCTTATGAGCTTTACTCCTCCTCCTCCTGTTACGCTGCTGTCCCCAGCAGGGTCTTTCATCCCTTCTTGCCTCAGCACCAATGGCCCTCCTCAGAGAGGCCTGTCTGTAGTTCCCTTCCACTGCCCACCTTCTGTGTGGCCCTCAGAGAACTTGGGGCTTCTGCACAGGCCTGTGACCTGCTGACTATCTCTGCCTCTCTAGGATGTCAGCTCCTGAGGCCAGAGGCTTGGCCAGCCTTGTCTCCTTCATCCCCGATTCCTAGCAGGTGTCTGTGTGTGGGTGTGTATGTGTGTGTTTATTTGACTATTCAAATTTTATATAATTCAAGTTTAGTTATTAATATTCTTCAAATTCAGTTATTCAAAATGCAATATAATAATACCATTCAAATTCAAATGTGATTTGCTTGAATAATTCAAATATTTGAGTTCTGTAATTACTTGGTCTATGAAAGCCTAGTGCGAGGCCACAAACCAGAGCTTTGATGTCAGAAAGTTCCTAGGGGTTTCATTCTTGGTTCTGATAATACTCTGGGCAAGTGTGTGACAATCATAAGCCTCAGATTCCTTATTCACAGAACCTATCTCACAGGGCTGTTGTGAGGATTATGTAAATCACATATAAAGAGCAATTAATGTTAATTACTTACCCCTTTCATTTCCTGAATCTGCTAATCCTAAAATGACTATAAATATATGGACTGTGGGAGTCATACAGCTCTTCCCACTGTGCTGACCTTATCCCAGGAGTTTCAAGGACAGGGACCCCCATTCCCAAGCAGAAGAGAGGCCTTCTTCCTTAGCAGCAAACCAAAACACAGACATAGTAAGTGGTTTGTCTCACTTCTTACTTCCAGTGAGTGAATCTGGAAAAGCCTTTTAGTAGCCTCTGGAGAAATATTGTCACTATATTATTAGTATTAAAAAATATTATTTTAATATTATTAATAGCATTAATTTTAACATGACTGATATCATTTAATAATATTTAAGATTATTGATTGAATTATTTGATGTTATTAATTTGATGTTTGTATTAAATAATTTATTTAACACAGTGACTTAATAATATCAAGATTATCATGAATATTACACAGAACAAAACTTCCTAATTTTTTGCATTCAGTAGAGTTTAAGACTTTTCTTGGTATAAATGTCAATTCCTTTTTCCATTTTGCTCCACTTTTCTCAAGATATGTAGAATATGAAAAGCAATTGATGAAATGTTTACCTCTACACCATCCCCAAATAACATTTCTAAGGAGTTTCCCACCAAAAGTAAGCCAGATGTAACCTTAAATATAACCTTCATATAACCTAAATCCATACTGTCAGGACTAGGCAAATGGGAAGCTCACAGTCCTTTGGCCAAAATAATGACATAGTTATTTTGGTCACACTTAGTGCCCATGTGTGGGAGTTCTTGTGTTTCAATATTTTAAGAATTGAGGCAGTCATTTTGGCTTTATGTATCTGTGCATAAGCTTTGAGTGAATATTGCCAGGGCTGGGTAGATTCTGGGGTGATTTTTCTGCAGCTTACTTTGATTGCAAGTCTAAAGTCAAGGTCTCAGTTCTCATACCCCAGGAGAAGAAGCATCTGTTCTAACCTGGGACTGAGACCATGCTTAGAACCCTCTACTTGTGGTCTCAAATTTGCTGGGCTGGGTGCTTATCAGCTTCTGAAGTGTCACTAGTTACAAGCTGCTTTGCAAATGAGTCAATTCTTGGCACAAGTAGATTTGAAAATTAAAGATACAGAAAGCTAGTGAATACAACCCCTCAACCAAATTTCACTCTCCTACAACAAAGATGAAAACTGTTGTTAGTAAAATACCCAAATTAAGGGGCTGGGCCAGCCTCAGAGAGGCCCTCACATCCAGTTCCCTTCCCGCATCCCGTGGGGATCATAACACACGCTAAACACAGTGGTTTTCCTGTGGTTGCCTCCCAGCATTGAAGAGCCAATGGCTTCAGTAGAGCCATTGAAATATTTCAATGAAGATGGAAAATGGGAGAATAACAGAGGTATTGAAAATGTGCTGTTGGAGAAGTCTATTCTAAAGGATTAAATTAAAGTTAGAGGCATGTGCTAGCTAACTGGATCCACATTCACCAATGATTTCTCAGAATTTCTAAGCCTTGTTCTTCAGAACCTGGAGGGAACAAATGTTGAGTTATTCCTGGTCACTTTATTTATACATCTCACTTAGTCCTCTTAAGCATGCCAAGGGTGAGTGGTGTTATCCTGGTCTTATCACTGATAAAACAGGTCTCAAAAAGCTGTGTAACACAGGATCACACAGCAGCAAAGTGGGGACATGGAGATTTGGACCCAGACCCATGTCGTTCCAAAGCCCTTATCTACACTCCCAGTCTCTCTCCCTACCACACTGCCTCCACTTTCAAAGTTTAGATTTAAGAGGATTGTGAATAGGTGTTCTTTTTAAAGAAAAGCATACACACACACACACACACACACACACACACACACACAGTGCATACTATGAATCCTTTTAACAAGTCTTAGCGTTCTTGATGATTGTTACATGAACCACATGATTAAAGAAAACCAATTTCCAGATAGGCCCCAAAGAACCAAAAATTTCAAGTGAGACAAAAGAACTTAGCTGGAAGGGCTTATTTCCCTTTTCCTGACTCTTTTTCTATCACTTACAGAACATTTACCTGTGTCAGACACAATTCTGTGTGTTGGACACACACTAGTTCATTGAGTCCTCATAGTGATACTAGGAAGGGGAAGGTACTATTATTCACATTTTACAGAAGAAGTTGGGTACTGGCCCAAAGCCTCACGGCTGGGAAGAGGAGAAGCTTTAGGCCCAGGCATTGTGGTTCCAGAGTCCATCCTCTTACCCCCAACACCAGACTCCCTTTCCATGTCTCACCAAGCTCGTGGTGGGAGAGCAGGCAGGATAACACCTCCGCCAGAAGTGTGTTCTCAGAGCCCCATCCCACTGGTGCTGGGTCCAGTGGTTAGAAGAATGCCTTCTGAGTGGGGTAGTGTCCTCACACTTCATTTTATTGAAGCAGTTTTTTTAATGGAACATCAGTTCACAAGCTGGGAGCCCATATTCTAAGCCCTGCAGTCCAGGAAGCCTGCTTTGGGGTAGTGAACTCCCCTGGAGGAACCCCTGGCTCTAATTCCTTTCCCTCCTCTTGGGTTGACAGCTGCTCTCTGAGAACACACTCAGTGATGAGCTGTAGTCTCAGTGCCACCAAGTAGCAGTGGTAGGTGAACAAAGTGCCTCATCTGTCTGCCCCTCAGCAGCCTCGTGTAGAAAACAAGGCAGTCAGGCTGGCTGATCTCTAAACTGCATCCCAATCCTGTTATTTATGACCTTGTTAACCTCTTTTCTCTGAGAATCCAGGCAGAAGAATGTCTACCAAAAGCAAGCTAGGTAGGGGCACAGTTATGTTTTCCTTAGGAAGAAAACTGGTGGGAGGTTAGAAACATCTTCATACAAAGGAATAGTTTGTCTACTGCCTTTGATCAGATTGGGTTTTACCTGACTGAGCTGAGAGCTGAGCCCTCCTTTAATATTTGACACAATTGCCACAAAGCCACGAGACTTCTGCAGTGATGCTGAGGAGACACTCGTATCTAGTCTCTCTAAGCAGATAACTGCGGTGTGGTCCAGTGATAATGGCACTTAGCTTGGGCTCCCCTGCAGTGCCTGGGGTCAGCCTTTTGCCATGAAATGAAGTATTCCTACTAAATTATTGTTGTTTTTTTAAACAGACGCTTGAATAAAATTGTTTGGCGAGCATTATCTCCAGAGGAAAAAGAAAGGTAAGCCATTCCATTCCCTCTTCACTTTTTTAAAATTTCAGTGAAATTCATGTAACCTAAAATTAACCATTTTAAAGTGTACAATTCAGTGGTATTTAAGATATTCAAAATGTTTTGCAAATCACCACCTTTTTCCAGTTTCAAAACTTTTTCATCACCCCAGAAGAACACCTTGTACCCACACAGTAACCACTCCCCATTCCCTTCTCCCCCAACCCCTGGTGACTACTAGTCTGCTTTCTATCTATGAATTTGCCTATTCTGGGTATGTTATATGAAGGAAATCACACAACATGTGACCTTTCTGTGTCTGGCTTATTTTAGTTACTTCATGTAAAAACTTAATGTTTTTAAGGTTCATGTAAGTTGTAGCATGTATCAGTACTACATGTGTGTGTGTACATATAAACACCCCACCATTTATCTGGTCTTCCATTGATAGACATTTGGATTGTCTCTGCTTTTTGGTTATTATGAAAAATGTTGCTATATCCATTTGTGTATAAGTTTCTGTGTGGACACTTGTTTTCATTTCTCTTGGGTATATATGTAGGATTGGATTTGCTTATCACATGGTAATTCTGTGTTTGACTTTTTGAGAAACCACCATACTGTTTTCCCATAGCAGCTACAACATTTTAAAAAACCATTTATTTACTTATTTTTATTGACATATACTAAGTCTACATATTTATGGGACATGCTTGATATTTTAATGCATGCATACAATGTATAATGATCAAATCAGGATATTTAGGATTTTCATCACCTCAAACATTTATCATTTCTTTGTATTGGGAACATTTCAGATCCTCTCTTCTAGCTAGTTTAAAATGTACAATAAATAATGATTAACTATAGTCAACTACTGTGCTATTGAACACTAGAATTTATTCCTTCTACCTAACTGTATGTTGTTTGTACCTGTTAACGAATCTCTCTTCATCTCCCCCTGCATACCCACACCTCCTTTCCAGCCTCTGGTAAGTCTCATTCTATCCTCTACTTCCATGAGATCAACTTTTTTTTAACTCCTACATATGAGTGAGAACATGCGATATTTGTCTTTCCATGCCTGGCTTATTTCACTTAACATAATGACCTCCAGTTCCATCCATGTTGCTGCAAATGACAGGATTTCATTCTTTTTATGGCAGAACAGTATTCCACTGTGTACATATACATTTTCTTTATCAATTCATCCACTGATGAACACTTAGGTTGATTCCATAGCTTGGCTATTGTGAATAATGCTGCAATAAACATGGAAGTGCAGGTATCCCTTTGATGTATTGATTTCCTTTCCATTGGATAAATACCCAGTAGTGGTATTGCTGGATTGTATGGTGGATTCTTATTGCTAGCACTTGCTATTTTTCGTTTTTTAAAAAATTAATGTCTAGCACTTGCTATTTTTCTTTTTTTAAAAAATTAAAGTCATCCTAGTGAATGTGAAGGAATATCTTATTATGGTTTTGATGTGCATTTTCTTAATGACTAATGATGCTTGAACATCTTTTCACGTGCTTGTTGTCCATTTGTATATCTTCTTTGGAGAAACGTCTATTTAAGTCCTTTTTCCATTTTTAAATTGGGTTGTGTTTTTGTCATTGAGCTGTTCTGATTTGTCCTGTTCTCCTGTGATTGCCATGGTTCAAGCCTTTGCTTGATGATCTTTGTGCTGGGTGTTGGGTTGCTCCCCAGGCCATTGTAGGAAGTTCAAGCTGGGGGCTGGGTGAGACCCTCTCCATGGAGGCTGGGATTGTGGGGATTGCTCTTCCTGGGGTTTCCTTGCACAGGTCACAGTGACAGCTGGGTGAAGCTATCTAGCCAGTGGTTGTGGGTTTCTGGGCTGTGGGCATTTGCTTGAATCAGGTCCACGTGTAATAGCAGCTCAAGGCTAGGGGATCCCTCGCAGGGCGTTGGGCCTTGGGGCAGTTCCACTGGCCCTGCAGCAGTGGTGGACAGTCAGGGGTGAGGTCTTGGTGTCCAGGTGCAACTCTGGAATCATGGGGGCAGTGTCCTGTGCCTGGCGGGAGCTCTGGGGCCACAGGGGTGGAGCCTTAGGCTCCAGTGCAAGAGCCTCAGAGCTGGGACTGGGAAAAAGCCAAAAGCAGGGCCTCAGAGCCAGAAGCAGCGCCGTGTGGACAAGGCCACACAGGCAGCTGGCTGTTTCCACCTGGGGCATGGAGACAGGGCTACAGAGGTGGTGGGCTGTTCGAACTGGGGGCACAGAGACAGGCCTCATAAGGTGGCAAGCTGTTCTGCAGGCTTGGAAACTGCAGATGTCAAGCCACACAGGTGGAGGTCAGTTCCAGTGGCCCAGGGACTGTGGAATTCTCCCCACCCTGCTAACTCCCACTGAGGCAGTCTCCCAAGCTTTCAGATTGGGGCTTGAAGCATCCGAGGCAACTCCTTTGCTCAGATCCTGCAGCACTGGAAGGGAGGGGAACATGGCTTCCAGTCACAGAGTACGGCTCAGAGGGAGTGGTGTGAAGGCTACTGCTGCAAAGCTGAGTCCAGTGCAGACCTGGCACCATGAACCCGAGAGCAAAGGATAGCATCAGCTGCAGACACCCAGGATCAGCGGCCACCAGATCCTTACTGTGCCTGTTATCTCGTGCAATGGCTCTGCACAGACTCTAGGCAGCTCCCAGGCTGTCCGGACAGAGGCCTGTGGTGGTGGAGGGAGCCCTCTTACAACTCAGCCACAGCGCCTGTGGGGTAAGCGCAACACCCCAGCACTCTATCCTCCTAATCTTTCCTGCATGTAGACGCCTCCCCACAGATCCCTTCGATCTTGTCCCACATGTCACTGTCACCTTCACCTTCACTCTGAGTGTCCCATGTTGTTTCTCTGTGATTTCACAATGTTCCTTCTAAGAAAAGCTATCTGTAGGTAGGCATCTGCCTGCAATTTACACTCCTTTCCTTGAAAACAGCGTGCTTGTGGGCTGCTTCTAGTCTGCCATCTTCCCTTCTATTTTCTTTCTATTTTTTGTGTATCTGTTGTAGGTTTTTTGATTTGAGGTTGAGTTTTCATAGGTTTCTTGAGTTGAGGTTATTTGCAAATAACATCTTATGACTAATTATTTTAAACTGATGAAAACTTAACTCTGATTACAAAAAACAACAAGCAAGCAAAGAGAATGCTAAAAATACAACCTCTACACTTTAACTCCATTCCCCCCACTTTTTGAATTTTTTGTTTATATATATATATCTTTTTATGCTATCTCTTAAGAAGTTGTTGTAGTTATAATTTTACTAAGTTTGTGTTTTAGTCTTCCTACAAAAGATATGAGTGTTTTACGTATCGCTACTGCAGTGTTATTCTGTATTTGTCTGTGTACTTACTGTTACTAGTGAGTTTTAAATGGTTTATTATTGTTCGTTAATATACTTTTCTTTCCGTTTAAAGAACTCCCATTAGCATTTCTTATAGGACATGTCTGCTGTTGACACAGTCCTTCACTTTTCATTTGTCTGGAAAAGTCTTTATTTCTCCTTCATGTTTGAAGGATATTCAAGGTCCAAGAGCTCCTTAGTCATCAGGTGGTAAATCCTGCCAGGACTGGATCCTTCCCTTCAGGGCAGCAGGTTCCCTTCTGTCCCAGGGTAGGTGTGGAAATGTCATCCAGGAGCTAAGGCCTGGAATTGAGGGCTTCAGGAATTTGCTTGGTACTTTATTTTACTGTGCCTGAGCTGGTGAGTACCTAAGTTGCAAGACAAAGTCCTCTGTACTCTTCCCTTTCCCTTCTACAAGTGTAAGGAGTCTCTCCCTGAGCTGCAAGGCCTGAAGTTGGGGCAGGGGCAATGCAGGCACTCCCTTAACCATCACAGCTGGTGTCTCACTGGGTCATGTGCACCCTAACTAAGTCCGCTGGCTGCAAGTCCAGTGAAGCACCAGACTTGCCCGAGGACTGCCATCTTTGTGGCCTGGATGCTTTTCAGATTTATTCCAGTCCCCAGGCCACTTTCATCAGCCAGTGGTGGAGCTAGCTGGAGCTCAGGTTTCCACTGCCAAGGCAGAGGATTCCTCTCTGGCCAGGGCTTGTCTAAATACTCCCTCCAAGGGTGCCAGCAGAATTCTGCCTTGTGTTGTGTTCCACTGTGACAGCGCAGCACTGAGTTCCAAAGCAAAGTCCCAGAATCACTTCACTCTCCCTCCCCCAAGTGCACAGATTCTCTCTCATTGTGACCCTGCTGGGGGCTGGGGTGAGGTGTGGTATAGGCAGTGTAAAACTGTCTTCCTTACCCTCTTCAGTGCCTCTTTCTTTGATGTGTTGTTAAAACCAGGTAATGTGATCACTCACCTTATTTTTGGTTCTTATGAGGGTACTTTCTTATGTGGATAGTTGTTCAATGTGGTGTTCCTGTGGGGAAATGATCACTGAGAGGTTCTGTTTGGCCATCTTGTTCCCCAAAAGCTTTTAATTTTTAGGTAAGTCAATTTATCTTTTTTCCTTTGTTGGTTGTGCTTTTGGTATCAAATCTAAGAATCCAGTGCCAAATACAAGGACATGAAGATTTATCCCTTTGTTTTCTTCTAACGTGGTTATGGTCTTAGCTTTTACATTTATGTTATTCATCCATTTTAAGTGAATTTTTGTGTAGAAAGTAAGGTAAAGGCCCAACTTCATCCTTTGCATGTGAATATCTAATTTTCCCAGCCCCTTTTGTTTAAGAAACAATTCTTTCCCCATCAAATGGCCTTGGCACTCTTATTGAAAATCAATAAATTTTTGGGCTTATTTTTGAACTCTTTATTCTTTTCCATTGGTCTATAGGTCTACTTTTATGCCAGTTGGCACTTTTAATTGCTGTAGATTTGTAGCAAGTTGTGAAATTGGGAAGCGTGAGTCCTTCAACTTTCTTCTTTTGTTTCAAGATTGTTTTGGCTATTTGGGGTCCCTTGAAGTTCCATATGAATTTGAGGATTGGTTTCTCCATTCTGGAAAAAAAAAAAAAGCCATTGGAATTTCGATAAGGATTACACTGAATCTATAGATCACTTTGGAGAGTATTGCCATCTTAACAATATTAAGTCTTCCAACTCATGAGCACATGATGTCTTTCCACTTATTTTGGGCTTTAGTTCCTTCAGCAATTTTTTATAGTTTTCAGTGTACAAGACTTTCATGTTCTGTCTTTTTTTGTTCTTTTGGATGCTATTGTAAATGGGATTGTTTTCTTAATTTCATTTTCAGATTGTTCATTACAGGTACATAGAAACATAACTGATTTTTGTATTTTGACCTTGTACCTTTCAACTTTGCTGAGTCTGTTAGCTCTAGTGGCTTTGCAGGAGGTATCTATGGGATTTTCTGCATATAGAAACATTTCATCTGAAAATAGAGATAATTTTACTTCTTCCTTTCCAGTTTGAATGCCCTTCATTTCTTTCTCTTTATCTAGCTAAGACTTCCAATACAACATTGAACAGGAGTGGTAAAAAGGGACTTTCTTGTCTTGTTCCTGATCATAGGGAGAAAGCTTTCAGTCTTTCACCATCGATTATGATATTAACTATGGGTTTTTCATAAATGCCCTGTATTGTGTTAAGGAAGTTCCTTTGTGTTCCTAGTTTGCTGATTGTTTTTAATCACGAAAGATGTGTGCTGAATATCATCAAATACTTTTTCTGTATCTATTGAGATGATCATGTGATTTTTCCTCCCTTTGCTCTACTGATATGGTATATTAAATCATTTAATTTTTTAGGTTGAACCACTCTTGCATTCCTGGGATAAATCCCACTTGGTCATGGTGTATAATCATTTAAATGTTCTGTTGGATTTGATTTGCTAATATTTTATTAAGGATATTTATGCCCATATTCATAAAGGAAAATGGTCTGTAGTTTCCTTTGGTATCTTTGTCTTTGGTATCAGGGTAATTCTGGCCTTGTTGACTATGTTAAGAAGGCATCCCTCTCTTCTATTTTTTGGAATAGTTTGAGCAGGATTGTTGTTAATTCTTTATATGTTTGGTAGAATTCACCAGTCAAGCCATCTGCTTCTGGACTTCTCTTTGTTGGAGGTGGGGAAGTTGAGTCCTTATTCAATGTCTTTAATTTTTGTAGGCTGTCGAGATTATCTATTTCTTCTTGAGTCAGTTTTGATAATCTGTGTGTTTCTAGAAATTTGTGCATTTTATCTGGATTACCTAATTTTTTATCACACAACTGTTTATAGTGTTCTCTATAATTCTTTTGATTTTTTAATAGTAATGTCTGCTTTCATTTCTGATATTAGTAATTGTGTCTTGTCTCCTTTTAGTCAGTTTAGGTAAAGGTTTTTCAATTTTTTTTTTTTTTGGCATTTTTCAAAGAACTAACTTTTCATTTTGTTGCTTCTCTCTATTATTTTTCTATTCTCTATTTTGTTTATATCTGCTCTACTTTTTATAATTCTTATCCTCTGCTGGCTTTGGGTCTAATTTTCTCTTCTTTTTCTAGGTCCTTAATAAGGTGTAAATATAGGTTGTTAATTTGAGATATTTATATTTTTCTAATGAAGGCATTTATTTACAGCCATAAATTTCTCTCTGACCACTGGCTTGCTGCGTCCCATAAATTTTGTTGTAGTTTTCATTTTCATTTATCCCATATTATTTACTAATTTCCCTAGTGATTTCTTCTTTACCTATTGGTTATTTGAATGTGGTATTAATAATTTCTGTATATTGCCAATTTGATAGCTTTCCCTTTTGTTATTATTCTAACTTTATTCCATCGTGTTTGGAAAAGATACTTTGTATGATTTTGATCTTTTAAAGTAGTTTGAGAATTGCTATGGTCTAACATATGGTCTATCCCAGAGAATGTTAACTATGCACTTAAAGTAGTATAGTCTGCTGTTGTTGGATGAGGTGTTATGTATATATCTGTTAAGTGCAGTTGATTTATAGTGTTTTCTGTCCTCCATTTTATTTTTGCTCTTCTATCTGGTTGTTCTATTCATTATTGAAAATGGGGTGTTGAAGTCTCCAACTATTTTTGTACAGTTGGGCCTCCATATCCATGGGTTCTGCATCTATAGAGTCAACCAATCACGGATCAAAAATATCCAGGAAAAAAATAACAGTACAACCATAAAAAATAATACAAGTAAAAACCAATACAGTATAACAACGCCTGCATAGAATTTACATTGTTTTAGATATTATAAGTAATGTAGAGATGATTTAAAATACATAGGAGGATATGCATAGGTTATATGCAAACACTGTGCTATTTTATTTAAGGGACTTGAGCATCTGTGGATTTTTGTATCCACAATGGGTACCAGAAATAATCCCTCATGTATACCAAAGGAAGACTGTACAACTGTCTATTTCTCCCTTTAGTTTTTTTAGGATTTGTTTTATATATTTTGATGCTTTGTGTACATGTTTCTAGTTTTTATATCTTCCCGATGATTTGACACTTCTATCAATATAAGCTGTCATCCTTTCTCTGTTGTAACAATTTATGACTTAAAATCTATTTTGTCTAATAATAATAATATAGACACTCCAGCTTTGTTTTGGTTACTATTTTCATGGAATATCTTGCTCCATCCTTTCACTTTCAATCTACTTGTGTCTTTAGTTCTAAAGTGAGTCTCTTTTAATCAGCATGTAGTAGGATCATTTTTTCCTCATTCTGCCAATCTTTCTCTTTTGGTTGATGAGTTTAATCCATTTACATTTAAAGTGATTAATGATAATGAAGAACTTACTTGTGCAATTGTGCTATTTGTTCTGTATATGTTGTATATTTCTCCATTATTGCCTTTATTTTTTTTTAGTGTATAATTTTGATCACTCTTCATTTCTTTTTCTGTATACTTAGTTATTTTCTTAGCGATTACCATGGAGATTACAGTTAACATTCTAAATTTATAATAATCTTGTTTGAATTGATATCAAGTTAGTTTCAGTGGCAAACATTAATTGTTCCTCTCCACCTTCACCCCCTTTGTATAGCTGTTGTCACAAATTATATCTTTTATATTGTGTGCCTATTAACATAAATTTATAATTATTATTTTATGCATCTTTTAAATAATACAAAAAACAAGAGAAGTTACACACCAAAAATATAAGAATACTAGCATTTGTATTTACCTATGTAGTAATCTTTACCATTCATGTTTATTTCTTCATATGGCTTAGAATTAATTTCTAGTATCCTTTCATTTTAGCATGAAGATCTTTTTTCAGCATTCCTTGTAGAGCAAGTCTACCAGTAACAAACTCCTTAGCTTTTGTTGATCTGGGAATGTCTTAATTTTTCCTTTATTTTTGAAGGATAATTTTGTCAGATAGAGAATTCTTGGTTGATAGTGTTTTTCTTTCAGCACATTGCATATATCATCCTACTGCTTTCTGGTCTCCATCATTGATGATGAGAAATCAATTGTTAATCTTATTGAGGACTCCTTGTTTATGATAAGTCACTTTTGTCTTGCTCTTTTCAAGATTCTCTCTTTCTTTCAATAATTTGATGATGTATGTTGGTGTGACTGTCTTTGAGTTTATCCTGCTTGAAGTTTGCTGAGCTTCTTGGATGTGTAGGTTTATATCTTCCATCAAATTTGGGAAGTTTTTGGCCATTATTTCTTCAAGTATTCCACCCCCCCCCCATTGTCACTTTTTAGGACTCCCATAATGTGTATGGGAGTCCTTTATAGTATGCCATAGGTTCCCTAGACTCTCTTCCCCTCTCTTCAGTCTTTTATTCTTTCTGCTCCTCAGACTTGGTAATCCCAGTTGACCTATTTGTAAGTTCACTGATTTTTTCTTCTGGCTGCTTAAATCTGCTATTGAAACCCTCTGATGAATTTTTTATTTCAGCTACTGTACTTTTCAGCTCCAGTATTTCTGTTTGGTTCCTTTTTATCATTTCTATCTCTTTATTGATATTCTCTAATCATTCATACATCATTCTCTTGATTTCCTTTAGTTCTTTAACCATGGTTTCCTTCACCTCTTTGAGCATATTTAAGATGGCTAATTTAAACTCTTTGTCTAGTAAATCTAATGCCTTTGGGAATTTGATAGGGATTGCATTGAATCTGCATATCACTTTGGGTAGTATGAACATTTTAACAATACTAAGTCTTCCAATCCATGAATAAAGGCTATCTTTTCATTTATTTGTATCTTCTGTAATTTTTCAGCAATGTTTGTAGTTTTCAGGGTATAAATCTTTCACCTCCTTAGTTAACTTTATTACTAATTTATTCTTATTGATACTATTATAGATTAGATTAGATTGTTTTCTTAATTTCTTTTTCTGATTGTTCTTTTTAAGGCATAGAAATGCAACTGATTTTTGTGTGTTGATTTTGTATCCTGCAACTTTTGGTGAATTCATGTATCCATTATAACAGTATTTTGGTGGGATCTTCAGGGTTTGATACATATAAAATTATATCCTCTGCAAACAGAGATAATTTTACTTTTTGTTTCCCAATTTGTATATCTTTTATTTATTTATTTATTTTTTTGTTGACTAATTTCTCTAAGACTTCTAGTACTATGATGAATAAAAGGGCAAGAGTGAACATCCTTGCTTTGTTCCTAGTCTTAAGCAAAGGCTTTCAGTCTTTCATCACTGAGTACAATGTTAGCTGTGGGCTTTATTTTGTTGAGGTAGTTTCTTTCCATTCCTAGTTTGTTGAGTGTTTTTATCATGAAAAGATGCTGAATTTTGTCAAATGTTTTTCTGCATCAATTGAGATAATCATGTTTTGTTCTTTATTCTGTTAATGTGGTGTATTATGTTGATTTTCATATGTTGAACCACCCTTGCATTCCAGGAATAAATCCCACGTTTCATAGTTTATTATTCTTTTAATGTGCTGTTGGATTCAGTTTAGTATAATAGGATTTTTTGAGGATTTTTACATCACTATTCATCAGGAATATTGGTCTGTAGTTTTATTTTCTTGTGGTATCTTTGTCTAACTTTGGTATCAGAGTTTGGAAGTATTCGCTCCTCTGATTTTTTGGAAAAGGGTTGAGGAGGATTGGTGTTAATTCCTTCACTTTTTGGCAGAATTCTCTAGTGAAGCCATGGTATTGGGCCTTTCTTTGCTGGGAGGTTTTTGATGATTGATTCAATCTCCTTACTAGCTGTGATCTGCTTGTTTTTTTATGTATTCATAAGCTAGTATTAGTAGGCAGAGTGTTTCTAGGAATTTATCCATTTCTTCTAGGTTATCCAATTTGTTGGTACAATGTTGTTTATAGTAGTCTCTTATTATATAATCCTGTGGCATCAGTTGTAATGTTCCCACTTTCATTTCTGATTTTAGTTTTTCAAATCTTCTATTTTTATTAGTTAATCTAGCTAAGCATTTGTTACTTTTATTGATCTTTAAAAAAATCAACTCTTAGTTTCATTGATTTTTTTTGTGTGTTGTTTTTCTACACTCTATTTCATTTATTTCTACTTTAATCTTTATTATTTCCTTCCTTCTGCTAACCTTAGGTTTCATTTGTTCTTTTTCTAGTCCCTTAACATGTAAAATTAGATTGTTGATTTGAGATCTTTCTTCACATTAAAGTGTTTACCACTGTAAACTTCTCTCTTAGTACTGCTTTTACTGCATCTTATACAGTTTGATATACTGTGTTTTTGTTTTTATCTCAAGATATTTTCCAATTTTCCTTGTGATTTCTTCTTTGACACATTTTTCATTTGTGTGTGGTTTAATTTCTACATACTTGTGGATTTTCCAGCTTTCCATTTGTTATTATTTCTAGCTTCATTCCATTTTTGTCAGAAAAGGTACTTTGTATGCTCTGAATCTTGGTAAACTTTTAAATACTTGTTTTGTGACCTAACATATGATCTATCCTGCAGAATATTCTATGTGTACCTGAGAAGAAGGTGTATTCTGCCATTGTTCGGTAGAGTGTCCCATATATGTCAGTTAGGTCCAACTAGTCTGTGTTGTTCAAGTCCTCTGTTTCCTTATTGATCTTCTGTGTAGTTTTTCTATCCATTATTGAAAGTGGAGTGTTGAAGTCTCCTATTAGTAAGCTGCTGTCAATTTCTCCCTTCAATTCTGTCAAAGTTTGTTTTACATATTTGAGAGCTCTGATGTTAGGTGCATATATATTTACAATTATCATATCTTCCTAGTAGATTTTTACCATTATATAATATCCTTTTTGTCTCTTATGACAGTTTATATCTTAAACTCTATTTTCAAGTTCATTGATTTTTTTTTCTTCTGCTTGATTAAATCTGCTGTTTAATTCCTCTGGTGAATTTTTAAATTCAGTTATTGTATCTTCAGCTCCAGGATTTCTGTTAGTTCTTTTTATAGTTTCTCTCTTTGCTGATATTCTCATTTTGTTCATGCATTACTTTTCTGATTTCGTGTAGTTGTCTATGTTGTCCTTTAGCTCACTGAGCATCATTAAGATGATTGTTTTGAATTCTTTGTCAGGTAATTAATGTATCTCCATTTCTTTAGTATCAGTTTCTGGACATTTATTTTATTCCTTTGATTGGGCTGTTTCCCCATATCTTTCTATGCCTTTCCCCATATCTTTGCATGCCTTTAGTTGAGATTAGAGCATTTGAAAAAACAGCCACTTCTCCCAGTTTTTACAGATTGACATTTTACAGGGGAAGACCTTCACAAGTCATGCCATTTAGAGATCCTGTGAATCTTGCAAACCTTTTCTGGGGATTTGTCTTCTCTGAGCTGTGTGTGTAATTTCCCAGTTAATTAGGTTTGCCCCTGATTTTCTCAGGAGCCTGTAATCTCTTGCACCCCCTGGTGTGTCCCTGCAGTATTGCAATATCTCTGATGCTATAACAAGCTGTGGCACTCTTTTGTTGTGTGGCCCCCAATCTGGCACCCAAAATATATCACTGTTCCCATCAGCACTCTGAGTCAGGCAAGACAGAGACCAGTTTTGGGGGGAGCCCCTCAAAAAAACCAAGAATTGTGGGTGTACATTTCACTCTCCTCTCTAAGGGAAGAGCCAGGATTTGGGAGTTTTCTTCCAATTGCATTGTGCTATTCCAGGGAGAGAGGGGAGGAACTAGGGCAAGCAAAATGCAACAAACTTTCTTACCCTCTTTGACACAACTCTTCCTCATGTTGTACTTGTCTGAGGTGCTGCAACTTCTTAATTGGTTTCTCAAAGTCTCACAAAGGCAACTTGGTCCCTTTATTGCTGTTAAGTCTGTGTTTGTGGGGGAATAAGGGCCTGCGGCTTCTTATTCCATCATCTTGCCGATATCATTCCAATTTAGATTTTTAATAAGAATTTTTTTTTATTTCAGCATATTATGAGGGTACAAATGTTTAGATTATGTATATTGGCCTTGTTCCCCCCTCCCCCCAAGTCAGAGCTTCAAGTGTGTCCATCCCCCAGATGGTGCACATTGCACTCATTATGTATGTATATAGCCATCCCTTCCCCCCCTACCTGCCCAACGCCCAATGAATGTTATTCCTATATGTGCACTTAGGTGTTGATCAGTTACAACCAATTTGATGGTGAGTGCATGTGGTGCTTATTTTTCCATTCTTGGGATACTTCACTTAGTAGAATGGGTTCCAGCTCTATCCAGGATAATACAAGAGGTGCTATATCACCATTGTTTCTTATAGCTGAATAGTACTCCATGGTTGCTGTTCTGAAGACAGGTTTTGTTTGTGGATTGAGTCCTGTGGCTGTGCTAAGTTTAGACTGTACTCTTCTAACAAATGACATCTAAAGGATTAAGTGATGCTTTCAGCAATAAGAGAATGATAATTATGAAATGCTTTCTTTCTCCCTGCTTCCCCTCTTCTAGGACTATCTGACTCAGAAGCAGCTTGGACTGGAAATAGAATCCAGGACCTGGGCCATCACACCACGCTAGATTCCTCTGGAGTCCCTCTGCTCATCAGCCATAGAAAGTTTAGCTTCTGTGCCTTGTGGATCAAAACAGCAAAGCCAGAAGCTTTAGGCCTATTTAAGACTACAAGGAGGAAAGGAGATCAAAATAGCTAAAATGAGCTAGTATAAGAATTACTACACTGAAGCAAACATTTGAGTTTTGTTTTGCTTTGCTTTACTTTGCTTTGTTTTTCAGAGTCACTGCTAGGCATACTTATATGAAATCTCTTTGAAGCTCATGTTTGTTTCTGCCAGATGTTAGGCCTAAGGAGAAGGGAATAGACTTCAAATTTGCAAAAAAAAATTGCTGAAAAAATTTTTGTGTATCAAACTTCTTTAAAATAAAATAATCAAATATAATGGGGAGAAGTGCCTACCATAATTCACAGAAATGGTTCTTTTTAACCTTTGCAAGCTACCGAAGTCCTGATGGATCAAAGGACATGGCTATGACTCTGTCGTCTGGTATCTGACACCTGCTTCAACAAATGTTTCTCAGGGGAGGATTTACTGAGAAACCATCCTACCATACTGTTTCTATTGTGGTCATTTTCTTCACCTTTTATTTCTTCTTTGTTGTTATTTTTTTAGGTTAGATGCGAACAAACCAATGCAGTACTTGGAAAACAAGACAGTTTTAAACCAGGCATTAGAACGGTTGAATTGGCCCATTTCATTGAAAGAGTTGTCGATGCTAGAAAATGAAATCCTAACTGGGAAAATGTACATCCATCAGGCCATGGAACTCCAGGAGGCTGCCAAGAAGAATTATTTGAACAAGGCACTGGAAGAGGTGGGTGCCATGAGGGTCTCTGTATTTCCTCCCTCCCTACGTGTCCCAAGTCATTGCCATCCCTACGTTGGCCTCCCTTGTCTCTCACTCTGCACCACACGATTTCTAAAAGAGAGCCAATCCAGTTAAGATTTCAGTACTTTTTCATCAGAAAGGAAATGCCATTTGATTTTACTGTGGCCTTATTTTTAAAATAATACGCCTTTTAATTGGAAAACAAAAGTAAATAGAAATATAGTATAGTCATTAAAAGCCTTGACTTTGATAGGAGCCAAATCATGGAATATCCCTAGATATACCATCTAATCTATGTGTGACTTTAGCTAGTTACTCATTCTCTTTAAAAGTAGATTTTCTTACTTATAAAGTAGCAGTATTAATAGTATATGTCTCATAGGGTTGTTATGAATATAAAATGAACATGTGAAGTACTAAAAGCCCCCAATAACTATTAGCAGTTATCATTATTATTATTATTAATAAAACAAACCTTTTAAAGAGAAAAAATAATTTATAATCTACCTCATTGCTGCCATTTTGGAGCATTCCTTTTAGTTTTTTTTTCTTCCTCAAATAAATGTTTTTCTGCATTGATACAGTCAAAGTGTCCATAATTAGTTGATAGTCTGCTTTTTAGTTTAGCATTATTGCATAAACTTTCTCTGTATTTTTACTAAATCTTCAGATTGATATGGTTGGTGGTTATATATTTCATGATGGGAATATACCCTGGTTCATTACATTCTTCACTGAATGTTGAATATTTGGCTTATTTTCCAGTTTTCTGCTCTTTCCCATAATGTTTTCATGACTTCTATGGTGCACATAGTTGAATTATTCTGTTAAGATGCGATATTGGAAGTAGGATTTCTGGATCAAAGGATATGAACATATGGAGGCTCTAAATGTTTATCTCCAGTGTAAAACTCCTCTTTCTAACTGCATGTGGTTGTGTATGGACATGGCTATGGTTTGAACTTGTCCCCCAAAGTTCGTGTGTTGGAACTTTCGTCCCCAATCAGTGGTGTTGGGAAGTGAGACCTTTAAGAGGTGATTAGGCCGTAAAGGCTCTGCCCTCATAAATGGATTAATGCCATCATCATGGGAGTGGATTCTTTATGAAAAGAATGAGTTTAGACCTCCCCTGCACCCTCTCTTTCCCATATGGTGCCTTCTGCCAAGTCATGATGCAGCGAGAAGGTCCTCAGCAGAGGCTGGCCCCTGCTCTTGTACTTCCCAGCCACCGTAGTTGTGAGCCAATACATTTCTGTTGATTAAAAATTACCCAGTCTGTGACATTCAGTTTTACCAGCACAAAACTAAGACAGATGTGGAATAGTTCATCTAAAATCTTACTAAATCCTAGATAATTTTGGGGTATTCACCATATGATAGTCTGAAAATCATCCTCAAAGATCTGACCTTTGGGGTTCATCATTTTGGATTCAGTCTTTGCCAAGTGATACTGGTTTTGCCTTGTTTTAAATTCTGATTTTGATGCTCTAGATTCTTGTGTTCATTTTGTTTGTTTTTCTTTCATTTTATTTTTTGTCCTATAATCACAAAAATGCAAAAAAATTACCAGATAACATCATATTTCTACTAATGTTATTCAAACAAAATGACTTCTTCAAAGAATCGTTCAGTGTTTCTTTGGGAGGCAGCATCTGATACCTCCAAATATTTTGCTATCTATTGGCCTTCCTCCCCTTGATGCTCTGTGAGCACTGAAGAAATAAAAGCACCACAAGTGAATTGCCCACCTCTCCCTGAAAATATGTGTTCCTCTCATTGTGCTTCTTCCGGTCTGCTTGTTCTTTCACTTATCTATTGAAATATTTATGAGTGCCTGTGAGATGCCAAACACTATTCTAGACACTGGGAGTACCCAGAACATAGCAGACCGAGTCCTGCCCTTGTTCTAATGGGGGAGACTGACCATTACTCATCCCAAAATGATGGCCTTTTCCACCACTGCCTAACAGCAGAATTTGCTAGCATTATTCTTTTATCTATACTTTATATTAAATTTGCAAATAGGAAGTATTGCTAATAAAGTGAAAACAAACCTCCTGTGATTCAGAATAAAGATAGTATATCCTACGGAATTTGTCTGGAATTCTGGCAATCAAAAGTTCATTGTTAATAGGACATGAGTTAATTAAATTAATTGTTCTGTTAATTAGCACTATATATTGGATACACAATGGGGATTTGTTCACTGCATTGAAGACATGGCACCAGCCTAGTGGAGGAGACACTGGAACAAAACATAACCTCTGTGAGATCTGAGACCTGGTCTGGCCTTATTTGTAGCTGTATCCATGGTACCAAGAGTGGATGGATCCTGGTACACAGTGGGCACTCAATAAATGCACATTGAATGAATAAAACCCAGATCTTTACAGTAGAGCATTATAAATACTACAGCAGAGACATACCCATAGAACAACTGGAAGATGGGAAAACATGAGCTATTCTGACTAGGGAGCTGGGGAAGGCTTTCAGAGGGATATAATCTGGAAGGATGCATAAGACTTGGGGCTTGGGCTGTGAGAAGTGTTCTGAGTGAAAGAAACAGCCCGTGCAAGCCAGGGAGGTGGGGACAAACAGAAGATGCCCACCAAGGAGTGTGGCAGGAGATAAGATGGGAAAGGGAAGGTGGCATCACACAATGAGAAACTTGGAACTCTCCTGGGACCAGGGATTTATGCCTGTAGGAAATGGATACCCAGGGAGGAGTTCTCAGCAAGTGAAAGATGTTAACAGATTTGTGTCTTAGAAAGATTATTTTGTCAGCAAGATGAGACCCCATGTAAAAGACAAAAATCAAGTGCAATGCTGCCATTAGAGATCCTTGAGCAAAGCAGGAACAGTGGGGTGAGGGGGAGAAATAAGTAAAAGAGACATGGATTGTTGGAAAGTTAAATGTGTAGGGTGAGCCAGAGGTCAAAGCTGAAGATGCCCACAGAACTTCTGTCTTGGACAATGGAGGGACAGAGGCACTGTCAACCACTTCCATCCCACCTCTGCTCCTTTGAGGCAGGGGTTCCCTGGCTAGCACCTCTAACCCTTTTCCACATTTTTGTTTACTTCACAATACATTTCACTCCCTGACGTCATGTACACATTTGTTTATGGTATGTCTTCCTCACTAGAGTAGGATGGGACTTGGTCTGCTGTGTTCTACGTACTCCCAGTGCCTGAATAGTGCTAGGCAGCTCATAGGCATGTGTAAATATTTCAGTGGATAAATGAAAGAACAAACAGAGAGAAGGATGCAAAATGAAAGGAAGAGCAGATTTTCAGGGAAGGGTAATTCACTTTGAGCTCCCTTGATTCTTAGGTGTCCATGGGGTATCTGGGTGAGGAAGACCCATAGACAGTCACATGTTTGGAGCTTAGGAGAGAGGTCTGAGTTAAGGAGATAGATCTGGAAGCCATTTGAGGCTGAGTGAGGAGGAAAACACAGAGGAAGGGACCAAGACAGGAAAGTAAGAGAAGCAGGAGGCCCAGAACAGAGAGCGATGGTGTGAGCCAGGGGCAAGAAGTGGTTATGAGCACTGGCTCTGGAGTCAGGTGGACCCAAATGCAGATCCCAGTTCTGCCACTTTCTAGCTGTGTGATCTCCTCAGGCCTTCTAAGCCTCATTTCCTCATCTTTAAAATAGGGAAATCAAGGTACCAACCTAAAAGATGATTGTGAGACAACACACATCACATGCTTCAGGCAGAGTGCAGCACTAAGTGCTTAGCAGTAAATGCACTCAAGGTATATTATCTTTGATCACTATTTCCATTATTAAAGCTATTATCGAGGAGTTTCAAAAAGTCATACAGAATGTCGTCTGAAAGCCATTTGATTTGGCAAGATGGAGCTCATTAGTGATGTGACCAGAACAATGCCAGTGGAATGGTGGGAGCAGGAGCCAGTTTGTAGTGGGTGGAAGGGTGGGTAGAAGTCTAGAAGGTCAATATAGGAAGTGAAGACTTGTTTTCAGACCTTCACAGGGAAGGTGAGGAGAAAGATGGTGGGATGAGAGTGGGAAGCAAGAACAGGAGACGGCATTTAGTTTGTGCAATGGCATCACTGGGTCCACTGCTACCCACTTCTTGGCCAAGGGCTGGGGCTCTCCCTTCACTGCCCTGTCCCCGCACAGGGTGTCCAAAGCCCCCACCCTCTGTTCAGGGGACTCGCACATGTCCAGTAAATTGTCCGCAGATAATGAATTGGGGAAGGAGGGGTCATATTTGGCAGCGTCTCTTCAACATTCTTTCTACTCTTAGCATGGCCCTCTGCAATGGAAGCTTCTGTACGTTGTTTCCTTAAAATAGCACTTCTTACTATGTGTGACACATTCTGGGATTTTAAAATTTCATTTTTATCATGCCACACTGATTTGATTTCATGACCACTTAAGAGGTCTCAACTTCCAGTGCAATAACACTGGTTGGGAACAATGATCAAGACTGCAAGGCTTTCTGAGATCCTGAGGTGGACAAGTCAGCACAGATGCTAATCATTTTTACTTATTTGAATATAAATAGAATCTCATTTTACATTCTTTTAGCAAAGGCCAAAGATTTGATCAATGATTGAAAATTGGAGAGGAAGAAACTTATTAGTCATTAATCCCCCTTTATGTTTATTGATAATGTGCAGCAAAGGTGGTCAAAATTCTTCTGGAGTGGGATCCAATAAAAAGTGCCCACGTGTGGCCAGCTACAATGGCTCACATCTGTAATCTTAATACTTTGGGAGGCTGAGGCTAGAGTATCGTTTGAGGCCAGGAGTTTGAGACCAGCCTGGGCAATATATTGAGACCCCATCTATAAAAAAAAAAAATTAAAAATTAGCCAGTTGGGGTGGCACACACCTGTAGTCCCAGGTACGTAGGGGGTCTGGGCAACAGTGTGAGACCCTGCCTCTAAAAAAAAAAAAACCCAAAATGCTATGATTGCCATATTTGGCCTGCTCCAGGGGACATCTTGGAGTGATGTTGGCACCCAGCATAGTTGCCCTGCTGGTTCCTGAGTTTGGGACAGATTCATGATTTTTCTGTAAGTGAGGACCAGAGGTGAGAAGATGTGCCTACAAACGTCCAGGCAGCCTGTGGCTGCTTTCTACACTCTGGCTTCCACTGGCAGTCCCTGGTCAGACCTAAGGTGAGAACCATTATTCTCACCTGCTCTGCCCAGCATCCTACACTGGGCACATTCCATGATTGTATAATGGTTTCCCCGTATTTCCATAATCCACTGGCTTTGTGGTGTCCCTGGAGACAGGTGCTTCATTTACTGACCACATAATGAAAGGAGAAATCTTAAGTCTAAGATGTTTAATTCCCCTTGGAAACTCTCCTCACCAGCACCCCTCATATTGCTGTGATTGCAGATTTCATCCTCGTTGGCCAGTCCTGAGCCCTCAGAGCTGAGCTGTAGTGGAATTCACCAAGGGTGTCTGAACTATAATGAAACTTGCATAGCTCCCTGGGGGCCTGGTCTGGGGCAGCCCAGCCATGCTGTCCTGCAACATTTCCTTAGGAAATAAGGATTGTTTTCCAGAGCAAATCCTACAGAATCCAGGCCCAGGAAGATCTAAAGGGCTCTCCCACCCATAACGTTGACTGTCTTAGAAAATTTGGAGCCAGAAAATCTTTTTAAGCTATAAGCAACCCTAAAGGAGGCCTTGGAAATTTACCCAGACAGCTGGCTGCACATGGTTACTTCTCAAAGCCATAACTGCCAAGGAATCTGGAGTCTATAGCCTTTAGGAATGGTGACTCGAGCACTCTGCTCCATGAAAAACTGTCTGGAAGAAGGAGCATGTAAGGAAAATGCACATAGAGAAGGGGGTACAGGTGAGGTTGGGTGAGATGGAACTGGGAGAATGCAGAGAAGGAGAGAGACCATTTGGACTTGAGAACATTATGCTGATTTGTGACTTTGATACTATCCGTGCAGGAGAATGTTAGCTGGAGGAGACTTAGAGGAAATTTCTTCGAGTTATGTAAAATGAAGCCAGAATATATACAGTTGTTATTTGTGCCCCCTAACAGTAACTGGACCAATTGTTATTCTTGCATTGTGACCCCCTTATGTATACACTTTTTTACACTTCTCAAGATTCCCTCTTTAAAGGGAGGTCAGAGCCATCACACCCTAATTGACTAGTGGGCCTTTCTCATTCCGCTAGTTAAAACTTTAGGCTGTTCTGCTGACATTTGGGTCTGGTGGGAAGACTAGCTTCCTAGTGGCTGTGAACCATTCTCAACAGAATAAGATCTCCTTTTGTGGGGGTGGGAGGTTAACAAGTCTGTGTTGGGCATCAATAATGTTGCCATCACAGAAGGCATGACACATGCACATTTAGGCCCCACTGTCCCCACACAGCACTGCAGTGGTAAGTTAGCATCTGGAAGTGGAACCCTGGATAGGCCCCTACGGTTGGTGTAGAAGGTGTGGCCAGGGTGATGCTGAAAGCTCAGAGACAGTGAGAGGATGCCAAAGAGACAATGCCAACTCACTATTGTGCCAGTTAGCTGAGATTTAAGGAGAGCATTCTGCTCAGGAACACCAGGCACTAGAGGAAATTCAAAGAAGGGAAGAAAAATTCCCCCAAACTCTATTATCTGAAAAGTCTTCTGTCTAGTGTCCTGATGTTCAAAAGTGGGAAGGTGGGTGTCAGGCCTGGGGATTCCTGAGATGACAAAAACCCCACAGCCAGGTTGTGTTTTCATTCTGAAGCTAAAGACAACCCTCCTCGCTGGAGATTTCAGCTGGGCAGACCCCAACAGCCTCCTGCCTCTATGTTTATCATTGTTCTGAGTTGTAAATTCTATCCTAGCACCCTAAACAGGCTTGGGGATAGTCTTTACCCTCCCTGTCTGGAGAAAGAGAACTGAGTGTGGTGGGTTTAGCAGCAGGGGCCAGTCAGGAAACAGAATCCTGTTCAGTTCAACGTGAAGAAACGTTAACGAAGGGACTCTGCAGAGGTGAAAGTAGGCAGGTCTAAGGCCATCTGTGGGGAATATTGAGGCATCCAGGGACTAGCAATAGCAAGGAGTTATCATCACCCCTAGACATGAAGGGCAAGAGAAGGAAGAGCCAAATCCCCTGGCAGGATGGGAGGGAGTCCTAGAGACACAGAGCAAGAAGGGGACAGGAAACCAGTTCCCTGGTCTTTCTCCTTCTCCTGCCTTCCAATCTCTGCCAGTGCCTCACTTGGGTTGCCCCTTCCAGAAGCCAGCCAGATAAGGAAATAGGTACAGTCCTTGGGTGCCAGCCTCTGGGCACAGTGCAGGGCAGGGAAGAGCAGAGAATGGATTTTGGGAGCAAATGAGTGGAGGTGGGATAGCCAGCCCAGAGAGGTACATGTCTTGAAAAGTGTTCTTAAAGGTCACATTCTTGTGTGAGATGTTTATATAAAGTAGGTAGCTGGTAGTGGTCCATACATCAGGCAATGGCACAAAAGTGGCTCCAATATGTGGCTGTTGTTCATCTCTGGGGTGGCAGGAGATGGATAACTGTATCAGTAACATCTGAATTGCAAATCCCAAAGCTTCAGTAACTTTCAGAATTAAATATTTTAAATTTTTCTCTCTTTGATTTTTCCCTAAAAGAGCAATGAAAGAATATTCCCTGAGAAGATGTTGCAGGTTTGCTTTTCAAGCTAGGCAAATAGTTTTGGTATTTTTTAAAATACATATTTATTAGGTTCCTTTGCTGCTGCAAAACACATACACACACACTTTCATCTTTTCATAAAAGCCCTTGAAGTTGCTACTTGTGAATGTTTGATTAGAGATTTCACTTTCAGAGTGATTAACTCTTCTCTGTTGCCCTGAGTCTCAAAACACTCCTATCCTGTTCACCAAAGTTTTAAAGGGGGTTGGATTATTCACAGAGCCAGTTTGTGAATGTCCTGGTCGCACCATTAGTGTTCCTGGAGAGAGAAAAGGGCAGAACCTGCCTGACCCTCCATGCGTGACCTTGATTATTTAGAGCAGTCACAGACTTTACTTGGTCTTAAGGACAAACGTGGACAGAGAAGCATGTTGGAGCTGTGGCTAGGACAGTGTGGTGATTGTATGTGGCAGAGTTCAATGATTTGGGGCAGGAAAAATATTTAGTAGTAGTATTTTAACAAGATTTTGAGCCAAAGACCAGTTCTAGTTAAATTGTAGAAATGTGTTCTATACCCAGTGGGGAAAGAAGCAGTGTTGCCTGTCAAATGGAAAATTTTTTTTTTATTTCAGCATATTATGGGGGTACAAAAGTTTAGGTTATGTATATTGCCCTTGCTCCCCTCCCCCAAATCAGAGCTTCAAGCATGTCCATCCCCTAGACAGTGCGCATCGCACTCATTATGTATGTATACACACCCCTACATCTGCCTGACACCTGATTAATGTTATTCCTAAATATGCTCTTAGGTGATGATCCATGAAACCAATGTGAAGGCAAGTACATGTGGTGCTTATTTTTCCATTCTTGGGATACTTCACTTAGTAGAATGGGCTCCAGCTCTATCCAGGATAATACAAGAGGTGCTATATCACCATTGTTTCTTATAGCTGAGTAGTACTCCATGGTATACATATACCATATTTTATTAATTCACTCATGTATTGATGGGCACTTGGGTTGTTTCCACATCTTTGCAGTTGTGAATTGTGCTGCTATAAACATTCGAGTGCAGATGTCTTTTTTATAGAATGTCTTTTGTTCTTTTGGGTAGATGCCCAATAATGGGATTGCTGGATCAAATGGTAGGTCTACTTGTATCTGTTTAAGGTATCTCCATATTGCTTTCCACAGAGGTTGCACTAGTTTGCAGTCCCACCAACAGTGTATGAGTGTTCCTGTCTCTCTGCATCCATGCCAACAGTTATTGTTTTGGGACTTTTTGATAAAGGCCATCAAATGGAAAATTTTAAAGCATCAAACGTTTAGTAACTTCACTATCTTCACCAGTGCAAGCCCAAGGGCGTGCCCTTGGAATTAAGTCATGAAATGAAAGGAGGGTGGCACTGTTTAGATCCCTAGTCCACATCACCTGGTGATTGAATCTGGCAATAAAGTGAATTGGATGATCTGAATTTTGTAGACAAGTCTAAATCAAATTACTCAGTGCACAGCATCCCTACCACGGTGTCATAGCTCATGGGACTTCCTCACTGAAACTGGTATGTAGCTATTCTCATGTGCCTAAGCCTAACTAGATATGTTGGTTTATTTATTTAGTGCTAGTATTTCTCATGTGTACTCTCTCTCCTCCCCACCCCTCTGTCTCCCCCTTACCCTCCACCGACTCTCTCATCACCCATTTCTTTTTAAACCCCCATGGTTTGTATTTTGTGTGTATATGTAGGTGAGATATGACAGGAAAGGAACAAGGTTGAAGGGTGTTCTTTGGCATGGGCTATATAGTGCCCCTAAAGTCTTTGGCAAGATTCAAAAACAGCCAGACATCATTTTTATGAAACAAAGTCATCAATATTCCGGCTGAAAGGATGGCATGTCTAGCTCCCCTGGTGGGATGTCTCTTCATCCTAGGAAGCCCATGTCCTATTTTGTGGGATGAACCATTGTCTTAAAGCTGGCCTGGTGGGCTTGCTTTGCCATGGATACTCTGCTTTATCTGTGGTGGAGCTGAATTGACTGTGCTATGGTACAAATGAATCATTAAGTAGGCCACAGTGAATGGTTCCCTCCATAGAGCTCCATGCTGTGGAATCAGCCAGAAATGAACTCTTGCCCTTAGTAATAAGAGTTGGAAACAGAAGTGGAATAAATGCGAGTTCCTTGTACAAAGTGCTGTAGTATCTGTCCTGGTCCTTTCAGGTGAACTCACAGGCATATACTTTTAGCCACTTGGAAAGACATTTCCTTAGGTAGCATTTGCAGTGTTAAGAATGAATGCCATAGCACTCTGCATTACTACCATTCACTGTTGTAGCCCATGCAAGAGGAAGGTCCTCACAGAGCAAATGGCTTTTCTATATCAGATGAATTGGGAAGTGAGTGACAACTATAGAAAAAAAGAGTTCTCTGAGTATTTTAGGCAACTGACTTCACAGATTTGTACCTCCAGACCCATTCTGAAAACGCAGAAAGCAATCTCGCCAGTGAGCTTCTAGCTGGGACATTGAGAGAGTCAATATTTGGAATCTAAAGATAAAAAAGGGCTGGTTAAGTAAATTTTGTGACTCTACTCATTCAGAATTTTTAAAAGGAACTGTAAAAGTATCTATGCATAGGTTCTAATAAGCGACCTGTCATACTGATGAAATCTAAAGAGGGAGAATGCCTTTCTAGAATTGATGCACACAGCTTTGTAGAATTACAGGTTGTTATTCGTCTGCAGGCAGGGAGGCTATCTAGTGGCCTTAGTGACCAAAAGTACATCCCCAGCCAATTGGTCTTTGATGTGAACACTGGTGGCTTGAAGCAAAGTGGCTTTGGAAGTTAAACTTTTTGTTAAGGTCAGGTTTTTAGGCAACAGCCAATTTATTAATGACTTGTCATGTTCCAGATTCTCAAGATTCTAAATTCTGTCAATTATTAGAATACTTGCCATTGAGTCTTCCATTGAAGAGTTGACTGTAGGAAACTGGTGTGGACATCTCTTTGGAGTATGAAGATAGAAAAACTGCACTACTCACATTCTGGCCAGTACATTTCCCTCATCTTGTAGAAACTGCAAGCAGGGATAGCATGCTTGTGTCCCTGTCCTGGTATACACATGGCCTGACAGTTTCTGCAGAAGTGCATAGTAAGACCCTCCTGGACAGAAATATGGAACTAGAGGGTGTTAGAGATCATTTCATTTGTCCCCTCATTTTGCATACGCAGAAATCGAGGCTCAGGAAGGTTAAAAGATTGGCCAAAGTTGCATATCCACGTGGGCAGCACTCAATCCTATTCCTTCTGTCTCCTGGCCCAGGATCCTCCCTTTAAGGTCGTTTTCAGACTGCAGTAGGCCATTCTGAATCTCCAACAGGAAGGAGTGCTTGAGTTTCCCCCTTGGGCGAAAGCTCAAGAATAAGCAGGTAACATTCACCTTCCACCAGTGATGTTGGACCATTCTCTTTGACATACTGATAGCCTCAGTAAAAGTACAAAGTCTATGAGAAGGGAGGGACCCAAGAAAAATCTGGCTAAATGGGAGTGTGATAAACAAAAGAGTAGAGTTCACTGCACATTTTTGTCCATGGCTGCAGAGGCTGCAAGCAACACAAGTCTGAAGACTTGATAATATCCCATAATTCCTTTAAGCGACATTAACCCCTTAGCATATTAATTCTTCACTTCTGAAGACCTGTCTCTAAGTTTTCATCTCTGAGGATATAAGCCATACTCTGACTTCTTTTAATGAACCTGAAGGAATCCCCAAACAGATCCAAATGATAGATGGCTGCAACAGAACCCAGTCACATCAGGACATCATGGAAATGAGCCCACCTATTTCCAGAACCCAAACTATATTGAACATGAATAATGACCCAAGAGTAAATGGTGTTCAGACTGCCTGAAGTTATTTAAATTTTTATAGTCAATTGCCTCATAAATTAGAGAATTCCTTAAGTGGAGGCCTGCAGATGAACTCATAAAGTGTGCATTGAATACTTTATTTATGATATAACTATAGCACTGCAAACATATAGCTGTAGCTATACAGCTATAGCACTGCAAAAGGTGGCATCCAAATGCCTGTGAAAACATTTTATAGTGGGCTTTGTGTCATGAAGAAGAGAAGAATTTGATGGGCTGTGAACAGGAAACACTAGTGAATGATTTCACTGGGCACTCTAATTGGCATGGAGGACTCATTTCTTTTAAGAAACCCAAGAATTAATAAGTTAATGGTCAAGAAAGAGGCTGGGCGTGGTGGCTCATGCCTGTAATCCTAGCACTCTGGGAGGCCGAGGCGGGTGGATTGTTTGAGCTCAGGAGTTCGAAACCAGCCTGAGCAAGAGTGAGACCCCGTCTCTACTAAAAATAGAAAGACATTATCTGGCCAACTAAAATGTGTATATAGAAAAAATTAGCCGGGCTTGGTGGCGCATGCCTGTAGTCCCAGCTACTCGGGAGGCTGAGGCAGTAGGATCGTTTAAGCCCAGGAGTTTGAGGTTGCTGTGAGCTAGGCTCATGCCACGGCACTCACTCTAGCCCGGGCAACAAAGCGAGACTATGTCTCAAAAAAAAAAAAAAAAAATGGTCAAGAAAGAAAAAAAATGAGGAAAAATCCAGGATAAAAAATCTCCAGCTTCTGCAATGTAGCAATTTGGAGAAAAAGGCCTATTTGGCTTATCTTTTGATTTAAAAGGAGATTCAGAAGCTTCTGTGCTCATTCACTCATTCAGCCCATTACAGTATACGCAAAACACTGGGAGTGGTTACAGAGAGCAAACAAAAATAAATGACCACCTATTTTTACCTTAAAAAAAAAAGATTTGTACAAGTATAATTTGCACATCATGAAATTTACTCATTTCAATTCAATTATCTTTAGTAAAACTGACAAAGTTGTCAGCCAACATCACAGTCCAGTTTTAGAACATTATCGTCATCCCAGTGAGATCCCTCATGCCCATTTGCAGTCTCTGTTTACATCCTCAGCTCCAGGTAACCACTAATCAATTTCTGTCTCTATAAATTTGCCTTTTCTGTATATTTTTTATTATTAACAAATGGCTGGATAATATTCCATTGTATAGATATACCACCTTTTATTTATCCATTCCTCAGTTAATGGACATGTGAATTATTTCCACCTTTTCATTGTTGTGAATAATGCTGATATGAACACTTGCATGCAAGTTTTTGTATTATTATAAGTTTTCATTTATCTTGTCTAGATACCTAATACTATAGTGGCATTTCCAGGTCATATGGTAAGTTTAATTTTTTGAGAAACTGCCAAACTTTTTTCAAAGTGTCCAAAATCAATGGACTATAAATATAAGGATTTATCTCTGGACTCTCAATACTGTTTCATTGATCTGTATGACTGTCCTTATGATAGTATCACACTTTCTTAATGACTGTAGCTTTATAGTAATTTTTGAAATCAAAAAGTATAAGTCCTCCAAGTTTGTTTGTTTTCAAAATTGTTTTGGCTTGTCTAGGTTCTCTATATTTACATGTAAATTTTAGGGTCAGCTTCTCAATTTCTGCAAAAAACGCACAAAAATGAACAAACAAAAAACTTGCTGGGATTTTGATATAAATTATGTTAAGTCTAACAGATCAGTTTGGGAAAAATGGCTATCTTAATAGTATCAAGTCCTCTAATCCATGAACATGGTTTATCATTCCACTTATTAGATCATTGATATCTCTCAGTGATGTTTTATAGTTTTCAGTGTATAGGTCTTTCATTTATTTTGATCAACTTATTCCTATTATATTCTTTTTGATGCTATTATAAGTAGAATTTTTCTTAATTTTGTTTTCAAAATGTTCATTGCTAGTACATAGAAATACAATTTTTTTTGTTTATATATCTTGTAACATGACACCTTGCTGAACTTGTTAATTCTAGCTTTTGGGTGAATTCCCTAGGGTTTTACACATATCATATCATTCATTTATGAATAAAGACAGTTTTACTTTTTCCAATCTGAAAGCCTTTATTTTTTCTTTCCTGACTACTGGCTAGAATCTCAAAAACAATGTTGAATAGAAGTGACAACACTGATTTGCCTTGTTGCTGATCTTAAGATGAAACCATCTAGTCTTTCAACATCAAGTATCATGTGTTCTGTAGGCTTTTCATGGGTGCCTTTTATCAAATTGAGGAAGTTCCCTTCTATTCCTGATTTATTGAGAGTTTTGTTATGAAAAGGTGTTGGATTTTGTCAAATGCTTTTTCTCCATGCATTGAAATAATCATGTAGTTTTTATCTCTTATTGTATTCACATGGTTCATTACATTAATTGTTGTCCTTTATTCTATTAATATGAGTGTTAAACTAGCTTTGCATTCCTACAATAAATCCTATTTGGCCATTGTATATAATCCTTCTTATATGTTGCTGGATTTATTTGATAATTTCTTACAGATCTCACATCTATATCCATGAGGAATATAGGTCTATAGTTTCCGTTTCTTGTGATATCTTTGTCTGGTTTGCTATTAGGTTATACTTGGCCTTCCCTTTTCTATATAAATGATCTTCCCAGTAATTTATGGTTCCCTAGGGATCCTTCTTCCAGTTCTCCAACCAGAAATCTGGGGTTCTACTTAGCTAGCTCAGGTGCATGCTTCTACTTAATGCGCTTATGTCTGGAGCCAAACAGAGGGTGGAGAGAGAGAGGGATGGAGAGAGAGAAAGAACAATGGGAGTTCATGCCACCTTCTTGAAATTGCAATGCCACTAATCATACAGGAAGATCACCCTCCTTCAGAGTTTTGGTTCTTCTGGGCTCACCACATTGCTGCCACTACCACAGGATTGCCTGGGGACTGAGATATGAAAATGGAGGTAAAAAAGGTGGAATTTTTACATTCTATCTGAACTTTAGGAGTTCCTTTTCCCATTCCTTAATCTAGAACTAGAGGGCTTCTCCTAGAGCTATTTCTGACTGCACTCTGGTGCCCACTTCTGGGTTTTAAACCAGCTTGAGATCAAGACAGGAGACACTAGAGGGAAAAATGGTAAACTCCCCACTAGTTTGGTGATACTTTGAATTCTTGTTTTCTTTGTCAGCCCATTTACTACTACATACTTGCTTTTCAGAATCCTTAAATAGATTTTACCTTGAATTCAAGCCCTCTGTATGTCTATTTTTCATTTTTCTAGTAATTCATTTTTAATACATTTTATAAGACCATTGGTCCTCAAATTTATTGGGAATTAAAAATCATTACTTTCAGGCTTCACATGGTAGCTCACACTTATGATCCCAGAACTTTGGGAGGCTGAGGTGAGAGGATCACTTGAGGCCAAGAGTTCAAGACCAGCCTGGGCAACATAGTGAGACCCCATCTCTATAAAAATTTTTTAAAATTACCCAGGCGTGGTAGTGTGTGCCTGTAGTCTCAGCTACTGAGGAGGCTGAGGCAGGAGGTTCACTTGAGCACAGGCATTTGAGGTTGCAGTGAGCTATGATCATGCCACTGCACTCCAGCCCAGGACACAGAGTGAGACCCTGTCTCTAAAAATAATAATAATGACTTACAGATGATGGAATAAAGGCTTTGGAGGATTTTGCAGCAATAAGTTAGTAGGAATTGGGTCTTTCTATTAATGATCAGTCACCAAGCATAAAAAATAGAACTTAGAGTTGGACTTTACAAATCAAAATGATGCTATTAGTTTCTTCATATAGTAGACATAGTCATGATATTCACTTCAACTTTGATTCATTTAGCTCCATTTGGAAATATGAAAGCAGTCTTTTCTTTTGCTTTTTCTGAAATTTCCTAAGAGTGATGTCTTCCCAGAAAGGTTATAACTGAGCTGGGCTTTGAAGAGGTTATCTGGAACAGGAAAAGGACTCTGTACATTTTTTAAAATATTTTTTCTGTGTGTTCTTCAAATTGGATATTTTCTGTTGTTTTGTCTTCAAGTACACTGTCTCTTTCTTCTGTTATATCAGTTCTACTATTGAGCTCCTCCAGATATTATATATCTTACTTCTAAAACTTCCATTTTTTCTTTAATAGTTTCTATTTCTCTGCTGAAAAAAAAAAACTACCTTGCCATTTATTTCAAGAGTATTTACCTTTGTTTCATGGACTATGGTTGTAATTGCTAATCTAAGATCTTTATATGATTATTCTAACATCTGAGTCATCTCAATTTTGAGATCTTTTGATTGCCTTTTACCTTGAGAATTGGTCATATTTGTTTGCTTTTTTGTATGTTGCATTTTTTGATTATATAATGGACACTTTGAATATGGTATCTTAAGATTCTGGATTATCTAGAGAAGGTTGAACCTTTTTAGTTGTCAGCAAATTTGGTTAGGTTTAGACTGTAAGTTCTGTCTCAGTTTCTGTTGACAGTGGTTCCTGTGTCAGTTCAGTTTTAAAATGCTGTGCTATTTCTTTGGAGTCTCCCTTATGCCTGTATCAGGGTTTATTCTGGTAGTCTGGGATTTGGACAATGGTTTATATTATAGTTTAATTCTCAAACTGGTGGAGTTTTCAAGATGGCTGATGAGAGACATCAGCTGCCAGATTGTCTTAGAAAGAAGGACAAGTTTTAGATGAAAAACAAACAAACAAACAAACATAAATCAGGTGTAATTCCAAAAGAAAAGTGTCAGAATCTACCAGAGATTGCATGGGGAGAAGTTGTGGAGCAGAATAAGAAGGAGCAAGATGTTGGCAGAGATCAACCCCTGAGAGGTTTGGAGTTCAACAAAAAGGGTAGGTGGGGTGGTTTGTTTCTCCCCCCATCACATCTCTGGCAGTCAGTAGGCTCCTGAGCAGCTGGAGAGCCTTTCTACCCTCATGAGCCCCAAAGCTACTGCTGTCAGTGAACTGGAAGCTTCTTGAGGACAAAGCACCAGGTGACCAGCCCCCTTGGAGTTGCTTCCTGTCACTACAAACCCAAGCTGAGATAGCAGGCACTATATTATTTCTTTGTCCTCCCCAAGGCCTCCACAGATAGTGGGGCTCAAACCTTTCCTCTTAAAGACCTGCAGCAGACTGTGAGCTCCTTTCTTACCAACTCTCCCCAGTGCTGCTTGGCCAGCTACTTCATCAGAGCAGGGCATATACCCCAAAGCAGAGAGACATCAAATCTCTTTGAGCACCCCATAGGCAACTCAGGACCAGCACACTTTTTCCATGGCACAGTCAGGAATTGATCTTCAGTGATCTGAGGACAGGCCCACAGACCAGATCCTGTACCCCTAGGACTCAGTCATGTTGCTCAGGATCATAGAGGGAAGATTTGTGAACTAATCTCAGGAGGCAAGAGAGCCTATATAGCAGAACTGAAGAAAGAGTGCAGTGTGAGTCCCAGCCACAGTGCACTCATGGAGCACCCCTCTCCCCACAGGAAGGCCATGCTCTCAGCCTAGAGCAGGATCCTGGTCAGGGAAGCTCCCAGCCTGCAGTACCATCATAGGGGAGCTTGGCTAGTTTGAGGTACTGCCTGCTGGCACACACCAGAGGGAGACCATGGAGGAGGGTAGGGGAGAGAAGAATGAAACCTGTTCCTGACAGCCATACTGTGAATCTCAGATGGCCCCTCTTCCACAAGCAGATTTCTGGCTGGGTGGGGCTACTTCAGCCCTTCCCTGGTGGCTTTCCCCAGAAACCTGAGAGCAGACCTTTGACTTCTGCCAAAACAGCTACCTTACCAGTTTTTGTGGGGGCTGAGAACAGGCTTACCCATCCCAGCCCCACCCAGCCTCACTCCCCCTCCTGCTTCAGCTGTGGTGGAGAATAAGGACTCACCTGGAAATTCCAGGGCCCCACCAACCACCTGGGGCATATGAGTGCTTCTCCTGAGGGGCTAGAGCTGGTCACAGGTTCCAAAAACAACACCGCAGCTTGTTTCTTCCAGCAAGTGCCACCTACGGACAGGGAGGTCAACTTGCATAGCCCTCTACAACATTTATTGACTTAACCATACAGGGTGTGGTTGATTCTTACTCACAAGCACCACCTACTGCCTTAGAGATTAAACTGGACATGCCAGTACAATTCACACTATAAGAAGACCACAGGGCTGGGGAAAGAGAAAGGATTTCAAAGACCTCTTCTAGATATCAACTTAGGCAAAGAATTTATGACTAAGACCCCAATGGCAATTATAGCAAGAACAAAAATAAATAAATGGGACTTGATTAAATTAAAAACAGTCAAGGAAATAATCAATAGAACAAATAGAAAACCTACAGAATAGGAAAAAATATTCACAAACTATTCATCTGATAAAGCGCTAATAACCAGAATCTACAAAGAACTCAAGCAAATAAGCAAGAAAAAAACAAACAACCTCATTAAAAAGTGGGCAAAAGAATGAACAGAAGCTTTTCAAAAGAAGATAGACTAATGGCCAACAAACATATGAAAAAATGCTCAATGTCACTAATCATCAGGGAAATGCAAATTAAAACCACAAGGAGATATCACCTTACCCCAGTTAGAATGGCTTTTATTAAAAAGTCCAAAAATGATAGATGCCTACATAGATGCAGAGAGAAAGGAAAGCTTATACACTGTTGGTGGGACTGCAAATTAGTACGACCTCTATGGAAAACAGTATGGAGATTCCTCAAAGAACTAAAAGTAGACCTACCATCAATTCAGGAATCCCAGTACTGGAAAGGAAGTCATTTTATCAAAAATACACCTGCACTCAAATGTTTATTACAGCACAATTCATAATTGCAAAGATGTGGAATCAACCCAAGTGCCCATCAATTCATGAGTGGATTAACAAAATATGGTATATGTATATCATGGAATACTACTCAGCCATAAAAAAGAATGAATTCATGCCTTTTGCAACAATTTGGATGGAACTAGAAACCATTATACTAAGTGAAGTATCTAAAGAATGGGAAAACAAACACCATGAGTACTTGCTATTAAATTGGAACTAACTGATGAGCACATATATGCACAGATGGAAGTAAAACTCAGTGGAAATCAAGCAGGGGGAAGGGAGGAGAAAAGGATGGCCAAAAACCTACCTAACAGGTACAATGAACACTATCTGGGTGATGGACACACATAGCTGTGACTCAAGCATTACAAAAGTGATCTATGTAACCACAAACATTTGTACTCCTGTTATATTTTGAAAACAAAAACAAATTCTCAAAGCCTTTGCTATGCTGTTTTGAGTCCTTTCTGCACACATGCTCCTTAGGGGTGAATCCAGGACTTTGATTCAGTCATACAGAAAAATAAAAGCATCCTCTTTTCCAACTCTTTCCTCTCTGAGATTTCCAGATTTTTTATCAAAGTACTTCTTTCATATATTTCTTGATTTTATGATTTATTATATTTAAACAATATTTTTATTTTGCTATATGAAAAAGATGATAATTTCACTTTCATCACTCCCTTCTTCTCCTACTCCTAATATTGGATATCTATATTATTTTTTGTTCTATTGGCTGCATTTGTAACATTTCATTTAATTTATTTAAGCCTCCATTTCCTTTTTTTTTTTTATAATATTACAGGGGTACAAATGCTTTGGTCACATAAATTGCCTTTGCACCACCTGAGTCAGAGATATAAGTGTGCCCATCCCCCAGACTGGGTGCACCGCACCCATTAGATGTGAATTTACTCATCCTCACCTCCCCCCTCCCACCTAAGCCTCCATGTTTTATATATAACATTTCATAATCTTCTTCAATTCCTGACACTACATGGTGGAGATACCTGTGACAGTACTTTTTCTTTCCCCTTTCATTCCAACCTTCCAAGAGCTACACTGAGACCATCGTGTAGCTAATGTTGTACTCTTTCCAAAGGTTTACTGTAAACATTTAAAATTTTTATTTAAAAAAAAAACAGTGTTTACATTTTATGACTGGATCAATATTGTTCAATACTAGAACAAGTCATAGCTTAGGAGTACTTGTCCCTCCTCAAGGTTGTATCTGATATGCTGGCCAGTTGAAGATTGGATAAATGGGAGGGGAAATTTTCTGCTTAGAGATAACTATAAATGCCTTTATTTTGTTTTCAAATTTTATTGATAGTTTGCCTGGGTTTAGAATTCTAGATTGAACGTCATTTTCTCCCAGAACTTTGAAATCACTGCCCCACTTCCTTCTAGCATCCCTGTTGCACCAACCAGGAGATACGAGGAAAAAGGATAATCCATTTATGAGCCAGTCTCAGCCTATGGACTTCTCTCCTCTTTGTAAGACAGTGAATGTAAGGGTTTTTGTTTGTCCTAAAGAGGTGGGGTGGGATGTTGTATTTCTATAAACCATTGTGCTTCCATGCTTGTCTCTCCTAAATTGCTGACTGACTTTTCTGTTGAAGGATCCATTTACCTCGCACGATTCTAGGAAGGTGGCACCACTGCTTGTGGTTCTGAAGTAGTCTTTGCTCTCCAGCTTTGAGGCTATCACAGAATTTCAGGAATTCTAGCTGGATATATAATTTTTCCTTATTTCTCTTTTCTTCAATTACTTGTCCAATTCTCCTTTTGCCTTGAGCTAAAGTATGAAAATTTTGGAGGGCAGAAATTCCTTACCAAATGGGTAGTTTTTAATTAACATAGAACAGAAAGTACTCCAAAGTGAGTATATGGCGTAAGTATGTTCTGTAATTCTTCAATAGTGTGATTCTCAGTAGAAATTTCTAGGATACCCACAACTTATGAGTTTCACTATCTGCTTTGACTTCTTCCTCATCAATTATTACTGTTTTGTCTTTTTCAGCAACAGAAATTGGAAGGAAACCCAACAAAGAAAATCAAATCAAAAAAACCAGATCCCCTCAGAGGCCAGAAGGTTATTGCAAGATGTGATGAAAATGGCTTTTATTTTCCAGGTAGATTTTTTAAAATTTATTTTGTGGGACTCTTTTGTTAAATAATTTGATATTGGGGACCAGAGGTTTCAACCTGTTCTTTCCCTAGACACTGACATTTCATGAGCCAGACTAAGGTATTACAGTTCTCAAATGAAATGATGATGAGGTGTCTTTCCATATTTGAAACTAAAAAAAAAGTAGCCAGAAAAATGTATTTATTTTAATCTCTCATTTTTTTAGTAAATAAGTTTTTATTATATACCTACTATGTTCCATGTATGTAATAGTCTGAAAATGCTGGTCTAATATAGTGAGCAAACAGGAGAAAATTCTTGTCTTCGTGGAGGTTACATCTTAGTAAGGGAGACAGACAAGCAAATAAACAAGTAAAAATATGTAGGATGCTGGATACAGTGCTATAGAAGAAAATCAAGCTCCAAAGGGGACTGAGAATGTCAGGGTGAATGTTATAATTCTAAATACAGTGGTTAATGAAGAGGTCCTGGAGAAGGTGACATATGAATAAGGATTTACGGTAGGCAAGGAAGGCCATGAGATTGTCTGGGGGAAGAGAGTTCTAAGCAAGCAAACAGCAGCACAAAGTTCTAGGGGTGTGTTGGAGGCAGAGCAAGGTGGCTGGCATTGCTGGGCCTCAGAGGTTTGCCCAGGGCTTCCCATGGAGGGCATGATTCCTGAAGGAATCAGCCAGGTCCTGTGGGTGCAGCTATGAAGGGAGCTTCCTGGATAATGACAATAATATGTGTGAAGATCTAGAATTGAAGAAAAACGTTTTATGTCTGGAGAAATAAAGTTGATTGTGGTTGGAACCATGAATGCAAAGGAAGGATGGAAAATAATAAAGCTCTTCTGTAAGTACAGGGCCATTCTTAAGGGGTGGGGTTAAGGAATTTACACTTTATTCTGAGAGTACTGGGGAGCCACATTTAAACAGGAAGAAACATAATCACACTTGAAGTTTTGAAAAGATCCCTCCCATTGCCGTGAGAAGAGAGGATTCGAAGAGGGTTAGGCTGTCACTCCAGTCCCTGGCTTGGGGCAGTAGGTAGATAGTGGTACCTACAGGAGGTGATGGTGTGGACAGGAAGACGATGAGATGTGTTTGTGACATGATGAATTGCGGGTGCCTATGGGATGCACAACTGAAGATGGCAGAGAAGCAATGGAAGATCTGGAGTCTGGAGAGGAAATCTGTGTGAAGACAGAGATTTGGGAGTCAACACAAAAGTTGTCATTGAAATCACAGGAAGGGTCTGTAGGGAAAAGAGAACTGGAGAAAACCTTGCGGAAGCTCTGTTGGGGGCAAAAAGATTACACTGCAGAAACATAGCTGGCCTTGCACGGGCATGATCTATCAATCACCAGTTAAAAAATAATTATTAACATTATTTAAATTTAATTAGATGGACTTTTTAGGTGGGAAAAAATGTACTTTAGCAGGATTTTTGCTTTCCAGTAGGCATATAAGTAGAACTGACAACTGGGACATCTTATTTGAAATTTGATAAATGTGTTCTGGAGTTTCTTGGACAAGAGTAAATATAGATCTGAGCATTTGAGATGAGCGCAGAGGGTGAGGCATGAGACTCTTCTTCACAAGAATGGGGGCTGAAAGCTCCCGTTTCTCTGGGGCTCAGACTTGCTGAGAGGTGATTATAGGAGGCCACCCCTGCTTGAGAAACTTTTGATTTTCTGAATGTGAGCCTTGGAGAGGTTCATGGCTAATTTGCAGTCAAATGGAATGCCAAAAAGGACTGAGTTCCAAATGGTTGGCTTAGGGCTGTGATTAGTTTGCTGGCCAGGGCCCTGGAGAAAAGTAGAATGGCTTGAACTTTTACCTAGCACCATCCCTGTGTGACAAGAAAATTCTAAAGACCTACTGGAGAAGTAGAGACAGGGCTGATGCCTGTGGCTACATCAGCATTTGTTTTTATTGTGCGATTAGAGACAGAGAGCACGTACTGTCCTAACAGCTGCGTGGGATCTGACTAACTGGGGATTTTAAATTTCATGTGATTAAATTCAAATAAGTCTGTTTGGAGGACATAAACATTTGAATTTAGTCATTTAATCGGCAATTTTGACTAGTGTCTAGATAATAAACTTTGACTCAGCCAAATTAAATGACAGGGCGTGGGTTATCTGGATGTACTTAGGTTTTGTGTCTTCTCCCCACAGTCAACTAATCTTTTCTTTAATTGAGAATTTCAACTTTACATTCATAGAGTTTTTTTAATTAAAAAAATTTTCAAACATACCCAAAAGGAATAATACAGAGAACTCCTGTATACTCTTTACCTCAGATTTGCCAATTTTTAACATTTTGTCACATACCACATACATTATTTTATTCATTTTTTTCTCTCTCTCCTTCTCTACCCCCTTTACACATACCTACACGCACATTATTTTTTTATGAACTCTTAGAGATTAGGTAACATTTATCATGCCCTTTACTTCTTAATATATCAGTGTGTATTTCTGAAAAAAAGAACGATATTTTAATATAACCACAATGAAGTTATAAAACTCAGAAAATTTAACATTATTATAGTACTTTTATCTAATCCATGTATTTTAACTGTCCCAATAATGGCCTTTATAGTATTTATTTTCTCCAGTACAAGTCCCAATCCAGAATTATGTATTGCATTTAATTAGCATGTCTCTTTAGTCTTCTTTAATCTAGAATGATTCTTTACCCTTTCTATCATCTTTCATGATTTGACATTAAGAGTAAGGCCAGTTATTTTATAGAATGTGCCATGGTTTGGGTTAGGTTAGATTCAGGTTATCATTCTCAGCCAGACTATTACCTAAGTGATGTCACGTCTCCCTCGGGGGCAGCCCATCTAGAGGCACATGATGTCCATCTGCCCTCATTGGTGATGTTAATTTAGATGACCTGGTCACTGTGAGTTGCTGTTTTCCCTCTGGAAAAAAAAGAAGGCTAAATACAGTTTTGTAGAGCACAAGCACACCATTCATTGATGACTCTTTCTGTGGTAACTGTTGTTGAAAACCTCCTAAGTGCACTTCAGTCAAAGGCAGGATTGGAGTAGCTGTTGCTACTCGAGTGTCTGTTGCTTGAGGCCAGGTCCACACTGGAGCAGAGCTGGCCAGACTGGCTGTTGCCACCCGCTTAGAACCATGGCAGGGATTTCCATATGACCGACCCTATTCCCATGGTTAGTGTGGATTATCTAGTTGAGGAAATGACTACATTGCACAAAATAGAAGCAAAAAGCTGATAGCCTGGCTTACCTGGATGCTCTAAGGCAAGGAGAGAGACACATTTTGAAACCTTATTTTAAATCATTATTTGTGGAAATTGGATCATCCTTCCTGCTGTTCAGTGAGAAGCATTTTTCTTCAGGAAATTCAGTGATTTCATACTATGCCATAAGAACAGGATAATGAAGAAAAGTGGGTTGAAACAGTATGTTCTGGGGTGCAATGATTTAAGTAAGGTCGGAAAGCCAGTGTTTTCATTCATTTGAATTCTGCCTCTTTCCTCTACTAGCCACATGACTGGAGTCACTTAATTTATCTGCTCCTTCGTTTCCCAGTCTTTCCAAATGGAATTTAAAATGATTAAAACCCTCATAAGATTGTTGTATAGATTAAATGGGATAATGTATAGCACTTGTTAACTACACATAAAGAGTTGTTCTATCATCTTGTGTGAACGCTCCTCTCAGGAGATACATACAACCAACTCCCGCCCTCTCGTGTGGGTGCAGGGAGCTGCTTTCCCTTGCACAGCGGTTTAGAGCCTTTCACAGCAAGTCAGAGGCAAAGTCAGCACAGAGGGCTAGAAAGGGAGACTCAGAGATGAAGGGAGAAGAGAACATGATGACTAGAGTGTGGGACAACTCTGCGATGGTGGTGGGGTGGGCGGAGGGCTGCTGCGGCTAGAGCAAGGCGAGAGCCTTTTTGAGGAGGTGGAATTTAAGCCAGGGTTTGAATATTGGCAGGTTCTTAGAGCCAAATGTTAAAAAAAGAAAAAAAAAATCCACTCTTCAGTCTGAAAAAATCTGTTTGGAGCAAAAAGATCCAGAACCATTCATGTATCTTTCCCCAAATGAACTGATTTACACTGTCTACTCAGACTTTCATCAGACGTCTGCCCACTGAGCACTTGGCAACATTTTGCTGAAGGTCTCCACAGGAGTGTGTGCCCCTTTCCCCGGCTGCATATAGGAGAGCCCTCTGGCCAAGTTATGGAGCCGACTCAGCCCCAGGAAGGGGCTTGGGATCGCCAGCCTCCACCAGGAGAAAGACGGAAAGCAGTGGAGGCCCTTCTGCTTGTCCACTCTCCAGAGCTCAGGTCCCAAAACAATTGCCAGAGAGATTTCAGAGCCAGGAGACACGGCCTGGCCTCTCTGGAACTGAGAGCAGTCAGAAACTGCAGTGTGAGGGATGCCAAAAATTGGAGCTGATCTTGAATCAGGACATAAGAAGTGGTAATGTTGCCTTAATTAGATGAGAAGGAGCAAGTAGAGAGGCTTAGCAGTAACTGAACTTGCCAGCTGTGGGTCCTCCATCCCCCGAGTACCAGCTGCAGGGAGACCCACGCTGGGTGTGTAGACTGTAAGAACCGATACTACTTTCTGGAGAGGAACAAAGACCCACATCTGCAGAGACTGTACAAAGAAGGGAACAGAATTGAAGGAACTAAACAGAAGTTGTCATAACATACCAGAAAGTCTTGGCCCAGTGATTTAGTGCAGGGATTGGTAGGTTTTTTTTTCTGTAAAAGAAAGTAAATGGTTTAGGCTTTGTGGGCCACCCAGTCTCTGTCACGATTTCCCAACTTAGGCAAACACTGAAAGACAGTCTAGCAGCTCTAACACTGGGTGCAGCTAAGTCCTGAAGGCTAAGAATCTGAGGAAAGTCACCCGGGCAATGTGGCCATGGTGACGGCCCAGACCCTTCCCCCCGAGCCACGGGATGGGGTAGGGCACACAGATGCGTGGGATGTGCTACGTCCCCTCATTCTCAATTAGGGTTGGCTCTTAATTGTTTTCATAATAGGAATTCTTTCTAAAAACTGTTGTTTTCTGATTAAAGGCTAAAGTCAGCTTATGGCAGAAAGTGTAAGAATAATGTGTAAAGAATATGTCAAAAACGAAATTAAACATTTTAGTCCAATAAGAAAACACACAATGGAAAATTGGCTTGTGTGTATATGTATGTGTGTTTAAAAAAAAAGATTTTCATTTTTTTGGCCATTTAAAACAAGAGACATAGATCATGATGAAAATCAACAGCTGCTTTTTGCCACATATTTGCCAAAGCTGGCGTGTGAGCCAGGGCAGGCATGCCAGGCACACGGGCGGTAGAGCCCAGTGGGGACACATGCACACGTTTCTGTCTCCGAGTGGGAGTCTGTGAGCAGCTGTTACTGCCAGGGGAGGTGTCCAATGTCAGAATTTTGCCGTTAATGTTTAGAATCACTTTTTAATGGGAAAATAAATTTCAAGTCAATAAATGACCAAGAAAAATGAATCTGAACACAGGTATTTTCTTTTCCTATAATAATTATATAGACTTATAATATAGAATTATATTATAATATGATATAGAATATATACATACCATATACTCCTTAAGTATAACTAAAAGACTAAGAAACTTCTCTTTTTCTTTCTTTCTTTTTGGCTGTACATTTTAAGGAAGGAAGCTGTAGGGTGTGCTCAACCTAGTTACTTTTTCATTTAGCTAACATTAGATGAAAAGCTGATTTGGATGGGAGTTCATATTTCCTTTTTGCTTTCACAATTTAACACCATCTATTTTCTATCTTTAAGTGTTATAGAAGGAAATAGAGCCAAAATAAATAAGGAAATCAGATGGTAGGAGGTGTCCAGGAAGAGGACCCTTGTTTCTAGGAACAGTGTTCCCATCAGGACGGATGCTGGCAATGCTGGATCAATAAGCTGCTTTTGGCTTCCTGTCTCAGCAGGTGCTCCAGACCAGGGCACTGTGCTTTGCCACTTTGAGTTGTTCAGCACAGGAGGCATCATACTATGTCCAACATTATCTGCTGGAGAAATCAAGAGGCACGCTGATCTAAATAGGCAAAGTGTTAGAACTCAGTGTGGCCCACTCTATGGGGCAAGCCTAAGGAAACAGTCAATATTTGTCTTTATATTTTGCTTTTTCTTTTGTGTTCCCTCTAGGGGTTGTGAAGAAGTGTGTGAGCTCCACTCAAGCACTGGTGGGCTTCAGGTACGGAGACACCAAGGTCGTGTCCACCTCATTCATCATGCCTGTGGGGGGCGCCATGCCCTGCCCGCTGCTCCAGGTACCGTTCCATGGTCTGTTCCAGGGCCCCTTTTCACAATCCACAGAGTTTTAGATGACAGCGGGTGATGGCAAGGCCACTGCTTGGCCATTTGCTGAACCAGGCCAGCTCCTGCAGGGAGCTTATGTTTGGGCAGGAGGAATAGTGGCCCCTGTTCCTGGAACCCATCACCTGGCAATTTCCTCACTCGTGGCCCCGATCTGCCAACTCCCTATTATGTAGCTCACAGCTGCACAGACTTCCTGACGTTGCACCTTGAGGCCCTTGTCCTGCTACAAGACAATAGATGACTGGGGGAAGGGTGTTGCTATAGCTGCTAGTGCTCTTGACACTTTAACTTCAAAAGATATATTATATTGTATTATATTATATTATATTGTATTATATTACATTATTAATATATTATATTTAATAGCAAGGGCAGACAGAGATAGTACTTCCCTTGATATTGTAGTCAGTTGATGTTAGATTGTGATGCCATAATGCAGTTACCCCAAACATGCATTCCACAGATAAGGTGGATTAATGTGTTCTCATCTGTTCATAAATTCATAAAAGCTGTGCTGCCTCTGGCCCATCCTCCTGCCACCATCCTAATGCTGGCACCAAGGCCAGGGAGCAGAGGAAAGCCTCCCAAGGTGCCACTGCTGCTGTTGCTTGCACAGAGTGAGCCAGGAGGAGAAGCAACAGAGGAGGAATCAGAGGATCGAGCCTTGGTCATCCATTGCTGCTTCTTGGCCAGACCCACGGTGCACAGCAGTGCACTTGTCCCCTGATGATCCACAAAGGCCCAGCAGCCTTTGTGTGCCCTTTCACAAGGTTCTCCTTCTGCTGCAAGTTATCTCTTTGCAACTTTTACCCACAGATTCTGGCTGTGTGTTTTGGAGCAGCATTAAACAAATCTGCTCCTTTCCTGTGTCTGGTGACAGCCCTTCTGAAAGATGAGAACACTGTTCATATCTTTTCATGCCAACACCCCAGGTTCCTTCACCTAGTCTGTGTAGGATTTAGTTTCCAGAACCGTTGCCATCTTGTTGGCTGTCCCTGGACCTTTGTCAGTTGTTAAAGTCCTACTAAATGGGGCTTCCCCATTCTGATCACAAAATTCCAGACTTGGCCCAGTGAGCCCAGAGAATTTTGGAACTATTTCTTAACCGAGAAAAAATATGTATGTGAATTTTAGCATCAGTATTTGCCAATTGTCTTGGGGTATTTTAAAGCAAATTTATGATAACATCATCTATGTGATCCATAAACAAAATATTTGCTGTGAAATATGCTGTCCTCTACAGGTTGGAGACTATGTGTTTGCCAAAGTTGTGACACCCACAGGATTTGACTTCTATGTCCCTGCCATTGTCATAGCTCTTCCAAATCACAGTGTGGCCGAAGAAAAACTCTACACGGTTTTAAAGTGTAACAACCGGAGAGTAAGTAGACTTTCATTAAGGAAAGCACTTTCCCCTGCTGTATCTACCCCCCGCATCCCTCCCTGCTCCTCCACTGCCTGTGGTTTGGGTTCTGCCTACTCGGCCACACAGACTCAGCCCTCACTGAGGTCATCATGGCCTCCTAACTCCAGTATTGCACGGTCTTTGGCTCTCCTTGCAGGTCTGTGCTTTACCTTCAACAGTAGGGCAGGCTCACTCCGGGGTCTTGCAGCTCTGTTCTTTCTTGCCGCCCATCCTCCACCTCCTCCTCCTCCTCCTGACTCGTGCTCCTCTGCCGGCCCTACAGATGTGGGCATCTCCTGGGCCCCTCCCAACCCTGTCGTCCTCTGCCTCCTCTCAGATCTGTCTCTCAGGGTGAGTCTCCATCTTTGGATACCTCCTCTGTGTCAGAGGAGGCAGCACCTGCCCCTGCCCTGAGCTCCAACCCTAAGTTTCTAGCTGGGTCCTCCTGGAGAGCTCCTCTGGGTGAGCACAGGCATTTCAAACTCACTGTGTCAACGTCAGCGCATCACCTTTCCCCAAGTGCCCTCCTCCTCCTGCATTCCCTATAGTAGGGGGTGCCACCACCTGTCTCCTCATCTCACACCTGACTAGGAACCACCTCCAGAGTTGGCAGGGGTTGAGGAAGAGGAGGGGGCAAAGGTGTGAAGTGGAGCAGAGTGGAAAGAACATGGGCTTGACCGTTAAAAAGACCTGCGTTTGGATTCATGAACATTCACTGTGCTCTATTCTGGTTGTCTGACCTGGACAGGTTACTTCACCTTTCTGAGCCTGAGTTTTATCACATATGAAATGAGTATTTTATATACCTATATCTATATATTTATATCTTGCAGGGTGATTGTGAGGCTATAAGAATATATGTATAAAACATGATGTGACTGCAATAGTTAGTAGCGTCTCTCCTGGATTGAATCTTTTCCTTCTACACTCCCCGCGGCCAGTGGGTGAGAGCAATCCAGTTAACTCTATCACCTCTAGATTGATTCACTCATTGGACAGACGTTTCTCAAGCATCTATATTTTCTCTTGGGTCGTTCATATTTTTTATTGATATGAGGTCTTCTATGTCTTCTGGATAGTAATTCTTGGTAATATATGCAGCCAATATTCCTTTCCTGGTCTGTTGCTTATCTTCTAATTTTGGAATCTTTGTTGACACAGAAGCTTTAAATTTTAATATGGTCAAATTTACCCATCTTCTATTTTATGAATTGCCCTTTCTGTGTTTTGTTTAAGAAATCCTTCCTCAATTATATATTTCTCCGTGTATTTTTTCTAAAAGTTTTAGAAAAATTCTCTATCAGTTTACAAATCCGATTATGTCATTTGCCTGCTTGATGTCCCTCCCCCCGGCCCAACACACACACACACACACACACACACACACACGCACGCACATACTTCCTGTCACCCTCCAGGAGAATTCCAGCATGGCCCAGGTATGGCCCCAGCCTGCTCCATGAGGACGGCTTCCAGCCAGTGCGAGGCTCGCTGCTTCCCAGACACAGTGGGCTTTTCCCTCTTGCTGGACTTCCCTCCCCTTCACCTTTCCATTGGAAGCTCCTGTCACCCTGAAGACTCTGCCTGACTGACTTCCCATTGGGCCTTCGGTTCTCCCACCGGCTACACTGATCACTCCCTCACCAGTCTTCCAATCCTTAGAGACAGGGCCACCCCCAGCCCCAGCACAGCCTGATGAAGAGAAGGGTCTCACAATTGTTTTTTAAATTACCGGAATGAATGACATTGTCTTGATGGACCACTTAACATGCCTGAGAAACAGACTGGCAAGCAGAATAGATTGGTAAGCAAAAAGAAAAGTCACAGTGACTAACTTCATTAAGCATTTATCGTGTACCATTTATACATAGTGAACAGCTGACTCTTTAGAACACTGTGAGGCAGGGTATGTTATTATCTTCATATCCATATGAGGAAATTGAAGCAGAGAGGTGAAGTCACACCTCCGGTAAGCAGTTGAACAGGCATTTGAACCCAGATAATCTGAATCCATAGCCTGTAGTCTGAACCACTGTGCCCTTCTGCCTAGTATACAGAATAAAAATATGCAGTAAATCCTTGACTATGGCATGAGGTAGTTCCACTGGGGAGAGGGGTGTGGTAAAACAAATTTAGAGTTAAGGGCAAAAGGGGAAGACCATCAGAGCCAGTGGCCACAGGAGCATCACATCCAACCTGAGGGGTGTCTTCTCATCAACCCAGAAAAAGCCCCTTAGAGAAGATGGAGTTTCCTGCAGCTGTCTTGATGATGGTAGAGAAGCAGTCTGGGCAGAACTTGGGGAAGCGCTCCTGGCATGTGGCACTGCTCTGGGGATATCTACTATGCAAGGGAGGAGGGAGTAAACCAAGGGGTATGTTGAGATGTCTCCCCCTCCACATGCCCCAGGGTGCAGGAAGAGATAAAATAGTTGGCCCAGGATCCCAAAGGAAAGCCTCAAAGCCCAGAGAAGGACCTGGGAATTTACCCACAGGGCAGGGGGCGCTAGGGGGTAGAGTGGTGTGGCCAGCAGGAAGGACATTGGAGGCTTTTCTGATGGAGATTCGGGAGATCTGATGAGGCTGAAGGTGGGGCATTCAGCAAAAGGGTGGTATCCAGGAAAGAGACAGTCAAGGCTGAAATAAAGATAGAAAGGGAGGTGGTTATATAAAGGGATATGTGTGTGTTTGTGCATCTTATGTGGGTAGACTTGGCAATTGACCCAGAATATGGAGAAACGACAGAGAGGACTCAACAATGACTTTTATTCAGCAAATAACTATCAAGTGAGGCTCTGAATTTAAACTGCTCTCTGAAGTGTCACCCTGAATAGGATAATGACTAGAAACTATTATAAAGGGTTGAGCTAGAATAAAATTATATCTGAATTGTGGACATTTCTGATTTAAATTGAGCGAGCTCTTTTGGTATTATTACAGGAATTTTGCCTTCGGAGTGCACTTATTAAGATCAGCCAAAACAAGTATACTCTCTCTTGCTCTCATATAAAGTCAACCCCAGTTCAAGAGGATCCAAATGTGTAAGTGTACTCAACTTTTACCCTTTGAAATATTAATTATATCTTTGTACCTTTGATCTGTTTCTAAGATCCATGACCTCTAACTCCTAGGGGAGAAAAGCAGAGATGGAGGACTTCCTCCTCAAAATGTAGCTCTGTGATTATTATCCCTTCCGTATCAAGCCTAGTCCTGCTGTTTGTTCATCCATCCATTTCTAATCTCAAATCTAGCATTATTTGACTGACCCTTCAGAAAAGCATTCATGAAAATGTCATGAGTTGTTCCCCTTTTATTTGTAAAGATTCAAGGCCTTCTAATTTAGTCTCAGTTGGGGCCAATCTCCTACCTGCCCCTCCCCTTGTTTGGAGGTGGGAGTGAGGTGCTGGTCCTGGCTTGCCTGTGGCCAGGTGAGCGAGTCGGTGGCTGGCTGGCTGGCTGGGTGGTGGTTTCCAGGGGCCGCAGTGCAGTGAACAAATTTTCTTCTGAGGCAGTGGTATTGCTAAGAGCTATAAAGGTGGATTAAAGCTAAGTCAATAGGAAAGAGTTGAGGCCTAAAGAGGAAACAAAAACCCAAGTTCGTGGAGCCAAAAAGGGGCATCAAGTTTGGAGTCGCAGAGCCATGACCTTGGAGTCAAGGGCACACAAGAAGAGATGAAGGTGGATTTTGAGCAAGATTTGGGAAAAGGGGCCCAGGAAGCCTCCTCCAATTTTAATTAGAGTTTGCAGGCTGTCTTCAGGTGCTAACCTGCATTCTGCCGATGGCCTTACCTTCTACTTCAAAACAGAAACCATCAATTATTCTCTTCCTCAACTTCTTATCCTCCACCTCTGGACTTATGGAACTCTCTGTCTTCCCCCTGATGTCAAAGAGTAAGTGTCCCTCCTTCCGTCCAAGGCTGACTGGTCCACTACCTGTCCGCCACTACCTCGGGTCCTTGCACCATCAATTATCCCTGTGTTCTTCTCTCCTCTCTCCTTAGCTCCTCTTCATTGAGTCCTTCACCTCAGCAAAAACCCAGGTTTGCCTGCCCCATTGACACCCATGCACACACATGCAAGCACATGCACACACTCCTAAGCACACAAACCTCCCTTGCTTCTGCAGCATGACCCAGCACACTCCCTTCCCTTCACTGCCGATCTCCACATGCAGTCAGATAGACTCGATGTCTCCACTCTCCTCCCGCCTGTTCACTCCCCCAGCCTTGGGTATTGGCTTCCTCCACAACCTTCTGCTTAGACTCTTGCCACAGAAGCCACTTGGGACCCCTCACATGCCTGAACCAATGAGCTCTGTCCACACTGACTGGGCTTGCTCTCACAGTCGCACTGGATACCGTCAGCCACCACCACAGACTGACTCTAAGAGTGGGACCTGTGGTGGGTCTTTTGAAAGCCCCCAGCTGGTTGTGCAGCCATAGTGGATAATGATGGGAAAGGGCACTGGAAACTAAGGCTTGGGTTCACATCCCTCCCTTAGTTTTGTGCCTCTGGGCAGATTATTTGTCTCTGAGCTTGTCCTCTCATCTGAAAGATTAGGATGATGTAAAGATCAGGAATGGTCATTGCCTAGCACAAAGCATGTGTTCCATGCATGGCAGGAATACCATTATTTCCAACCACCCACTGGATATTTCTACCTGACTGTACAGAATTTCAAATTTGACACATTTAAAACTGAAATCAGTTTCCCACAAATCTCCCATCTCAGCCTTCCCCATCTCAGTTTACCCTTCCAACCCCCAGTTGTCCAATCAGAAATCTGGTAGTCATCTTTTATGCCCCTTGTCCTTCATCCATCACAGCCCATATGTCTCCATGTTATGGTGATCCTAACTTGCAAGGACTCACATTTCCTTCAGCCTCCTCCTGCCATAGTCCTAGCCATTCTCCACAAGAGCTGAGCAGAGTAAGTTTCCTCACCTGCAAATCTGCTTTGCCCCTCCCCCACTTAAAAAATCCTTCGGTGTCCACCCCCCCAGCCCCTTCTTATCCCAGCTAGGCCTCCTGTTGGTCTGTCCTAGGGCTGCCTCACTTGTCCCTTGCCACCCCCAACCAACATGCCAATGCCCTCTGCACACTGACCACACAAAAAGACTTGTAGGCTTTTCCCCACACCATGCTGTTTCAGGTCTCTGTGCCTTTGGACAGATGAAGTATTCCCTCCCTCTTATGCTGTTCCTCGTCCTTGGTCACCTGGGGAACTCCAAGATTGAACTCAAGCATCATCACCACTAGCCAATGTCCCAGAGGTCGCCCTGCATCCTGTAGAGGTTTTCATTAAAGAAAATGTCCTTTGCAGTTGGACTGTGTAGGCACAAGTCCTTAAAGGTAGAGACCAGGTTCCATCTGCCTCTGCATCCCAGTGGCCAGGGTCCAGTTCACAGGATGTGTCCAATGACTACTTGAAGAATGAACCAATGAACAAACACACACATGCTAGAGTTTCCCAAGCGATGCTCCGTGAGGGGTACATAGCTTCGTAGAGACTCTTTTCTTAGACATGGTTATTGAAATGCATGCTACAATCCTTCATTCTTTGTCCACATGAGTATGATATTTCATTTAAAATAAAAGTACATTAATCTCTCTCAAAATTAATCTCAAAATTCTACTCCAAAAATGGTCCCTGCAGGTTCTTCTCCTGGTTCCTGTTATATCCAAATTACAGTACATTATAAAAAATATGAGTAGATACGTCTAGGTATTGCCCATTTTCACTAAGTTCAACAGTTATCAATCACTATTCTAGAATTAAAATGCAATTCTTTCTGTGTTGAGAAAAACCTTTAATTGTTCCACAGCTTCCCCAGGCCTTATTTAAAGCTCTTAGCTGCTAATTATCTACTCTTCTAGGGCTTTACATGGTGGAAGTATTCATTGACTCCCTAGTCTGCCATTGTAATTTCCACTGTGTTTTGCTCTGGCTGCCTCTCTGGGAGCAAGCGACTGAGTAGAATCCTCCCAAGCAGAGGTCACATTCAACCCACCTAAGTTCAGACCTTAACCTGTCTCTGTTTCTAAAATCAGAGATAGCAGAACTGAGCACAAAAATAAAGGTGTAGGTCTTATTTTTTACCTACGCTGGAATTTCCTTCTGGTAGGTCCTTTCCTCAGGGGCGCTTTCTCGCTCACTCTATGGACAGACATGCCTCCCTTTGGTTGCTCCTTAGTATCCTTGCACCATTATATCAAATGAAGCTATTAAAAAAAATTCCTAGCGCTTTCTTCATGGGTTATTAAATAAATGTACTGTAGTTTACATCTCCAACAGGACATTATTTGACTAAATTTAATTTTCAAATATTGAGTCCACTATAACCATCTATTTGGGGATAAGACAAGGGATACCTGGTCCAAGCAGCTGGGTGTACCAGGATGCTGCAGCCAGCTCCATCCTCGGCCCTCCTCCTCCTCTTCCTTCCTGGGCCTTCAGTTGTGGGTGACTGAGCGAATTTCCTGTAGGTCCCTCTCCTGACTCCTAACTGAGGGTGGTGCACAGTGAAAGACAGGAAGGAAACAGTTTGAAAGGTGAAGGGTTCAAAATTGATCAAACATGGATAAAGTCAAGGCTAATTTTCATTTTCAACTCAAAATTTGACACCTAAGTGACGCTTGAAGACTTTTTTTTAACAGGGTTGGCTTGCAAAATATGTTATCCATATTGCTAAATTCCAAATGACTGGTTCTTAAAGGAGACAATTTTGGTATCACCATATTTGCAATGCGAAACGGGTGCGGCTGGTACCGGTTTTCTCTTTCCTTTGCAGCACTACGATCGCATTGCTCTGACCTCACAGCTGAGAGGTGTGTCTTCTGAGTGTGTGTCCAATGGAGGGAAACGATTGCTCTTCCCTTCCATTCCCTACAGCAGTGTCCCTGAGCTTTCTTTCTACATTCCGTGGCATCGGGAATATCTTTTCTGAGAGAGACTGAGACTGTTCCTTAACCTGCCTCTGTGTTTCTCCATTTAGAGAACACACATGTGGTTTCTCCCTTGTGACCTTCTCAATAACTCCAAGGAGCAAGTGAAACTGGGAATCTTCCCCCGTTTGGCATCCTCTCTCCTCACCAGGCTGGGGGACTCACAGATCAAGTTCTTGCCTGGCTGCCTCCCTGTGGTCCTGTTAGCATCAGAGGGCTGTGGCCTCTGGCTGCTGCAGGTGAAGGCACCTGGTGGGTGGATGCTCTGGCTTCTGGTTTTTTCCAGCGGAGACAAGTGCCTCTCCCAGGTGTTGCTCGGCCACCCACAGGCTGGGGCCTCCGGCAGGCCTGACCTGAATTCATACATCTGGTGCCTCACAACTGGCTAGAAATCCCTCCCAGCAGGGGTGGAATCCTCCCTCCCTTCATTCCTGACAGAACAAGGCTTGAGCAGTTACCGTCAAGGCTCCTCCTTAACAAAACTCTTGACAGGGAATGTGATTTCTTAAAAAAAAATTAATAACATTCCAAATGTGATCTCAGGAAAGCCAAATAGAACTAATCGTGTTCTCTGTGCTCCAGAGAAATCAAGGGGCACCTGAAGGAAGTTTTTGGGTACCAAGACCCTGGAGGCAAGGAATGTTCTTCTCTTGCCGCCCCATCGTCATTGTGTGGTCTTAGGGATGTGCTGTGAGGGAGGGCTCGGGTGTGGTTTATCTGGGTCTGTGGTCAGCTCCCCAATTTCTGTTACAATAAAAATTAGCCTCCCATTATCTCTCTTTTGAGCAGTTTGGTAACTTTCCATGAAGCCATTTGGAGTTAGGAGTCTGTCCCAAGGGCAGTGATAATGTCCGTGTTGTTTAACACTCCTCCCTCTACTCTGTGCAGTGTTGTGGCCCGACATTGTCCTCCCGACAGCGGTGAAATTAAGTCATTGACAGAAGCTTCAAGATTCAGCTCTGCCTCTGACATGACGTTAAATGAATCACTTCCCTTAATCTCGCCTGGTCACTCCTGACAACTGTTCCCTTAGAGGGAGCTGTGCCTGTGCAATCATTAAGCCCCTGTGTATCATTAGCCCCCTCCGGTCAGATCAGGAGCCCCATTTCCTATGCTGGAGCACAGCCCTGAAAAACAAGCAGTTTAGCAATAAGCCCCGTCCGTGAATGTCCTATATTAGCCAGAAGGACAAATGCCATTGGCTACTTTCAAAAAGCTGCTGTGGTGCCCTGACCTTGGGACAAGGGAACACAAGGAGTCATAGAGATTCACCAATGCTTGAGGCCATAGTAGCAATTCAAGTGGCAACAGCTTTTTCTCATCGGTCTCTTTATTTTTTGCCCCTTCAATTAGTTAAACTCAGAGGCCTCCTGGTCCCCACCAGACATCTGTTTGATGCCTGCCCCATAGGCCCTTCTGTTCTTTGTGTTCTAAGGCAGCCTTGCTGGCAGAGAGACCCTTGGGACAGAATAGAAATGAGGCCTTGCGGAAGCAGCAGGAACACTGGTGAGCTGCCAGTGCTTGATTGCGTGAACAAGGTGGGTTTTGACCCCAGAGAGAGTGTGGAGTGGGTGCTCAGTACTTTCTTTCCAGAAGTGGAACCAGCCTCTTCTGAAAAGTCAGTGAAGCCACAGTACTTGCCCCCACCCAAACACACACATGTAATTATCATATGTGCATCAAATTATTCAACTAAATCTGTAGCCTAAAATAATTAATAGGGCATCTAGTTTAAATCTGTTTTGGTATGAGGCTGGGCAGAAGAAAGCCATTTAGTGGGTCCCTTCCAGGTGTGCTGGTGGAGAACGTGGCTGACCGGAGGTCAGGGCCATGGCACCCTCTCCTGGTGGGGGACTCTCATATCAGGTGTACCCCTACCCTGCTCCTCCCTCACCCCCCAATACAGGGACATTCCCTTGTGAAATATGGTGAACCTGGTCAACACTGGTCATTCCAGAGAGTGAAATACAGTAGCTGAGCAATATCTGCTTGCTTCATGTAAAGGCTTGTCCTTAATCAAAACCCCTGCCTGCTTTTTGTTCTAATCATGAAAACTCACATTGTTCTATTTTTCATCCACGAGCAATGTATAGTTAACATAATTTATAAATGAAAAGCCAAAAAATACAAAAACCATTCATAATCCCACATTTCAAAAGGAATCATTATTTATATTTTGGTATATGCCTTTCTAGAGTGGTTTCCCTGCTGTGTTGATTCTTATTTTTCCTCAAAATAAAAAGCTTTATTGTTTCTCCTTATTACATATAACAGTTGCAAAAAACCATTTTTTTAGCATGACAGTTCGGCTGGAATTCATTTCCCAGGGATGACTGTGAACAGTGTGACACAAAAGTTTCCACAGCCTTCGTAACAAAAATGAAAATATAATATGCATTCTGTTTTGTAACGTTTTTTTCACTTAATATATTGTTTGTGACTTTCAGTGACTTCACCTCTTGTTTCATTATTGTCAGCCTAGAATTCCATTATTCAGGTGGTCCATAGCTATGTGACCAATGCCCTACTGAGGGCTGTCCACACATTGCTTCGTGGTCTCTCTTGCTCTTCTTCTTCCCGTTCCTTCCAGGGTCTTCTTCCCACAGGTAGGGAGGCTCCTCTTCCACCTACTCTCTGGTTCTTGTAGTATACCTGAAAATTCCGTACTTCCCACCGTCCCTTCCTGTTCTTCTTCTTTCTGAGAGCTTACAGGATAGAGACTGAACTTAGATCAATCCTACTGCATGGGAAATAGAGAAAACCTATGAAAAGGAAATAGGATGTGTCAACTTAGTCTGCTCTGAAGGGAGGCAGCAATTTCAGGGATAGCTGAGGGTAATGTGATGGATAAGGCTTTATTTAGATTTCACAGAGCAGGGGTGGAGACTACAACCTTGAAGTGCAATTTCAGAATGTCTCTAAGAACCTGGTATTCCAGAACTGACACAGCCACACAAACACTGGCCTCATATTTAAAGATAATGTTGTCTATGGCTTCCCAGAAAGCCTTTCTCTAATGTCACTGCTATTGCTTGGGCCAATTTTTTAATCTTTCTTGGGAATTCTCTCCTGAGTCTTGGAGCCATGAAAATGATCACATGTGGTGAATCTTGATCTTTTGACGAGGGATTTGAATGATGGCATTTTCTATTTGGAAATAACTAAAAATCTTTTTCCAGTTTATTGTTTGCTTCCTGACAATTTCTAGAAGGATCTAAAGCAGCAATGGTGAGAAGAGTGAGAAGTTATTCAGAGTAAAAACAAAACAAAACAAAAAGTTATTCATAGCAAAGACAGGGTGATCAAAGTAGTCGATACTGATTATGGGAACAAAATGAGGCTTAACACCAGGTAGTTGGTGTCCTTAACTTCAACTGAAGGCACAGAAAAAGTGTGTTCCCAAAACAGGGAGCCACAGTTCCCTGGCTAGAATGAGGTCATATGTTCCCAAGATGCCTTCTTTGAAGGACAACACTTCTGATAAATAAGCTTTGTGCAGTGCATTTTCTACATAGTAATCCAGTTCTATGACTTCATAGTCATACCTAAGTTTTTTCAATTGAATGTAAATACAAATCATAACATTTTTGGCATATGGGAAAATGTTTCTGATAGCACACCTGGAAGTCATTAGAGAAACCCGGGGATGTGGATGAATGTCTCTAAAGTATTTATACAAACTCTGGTTCAGGGATGAACTGGACTGTGAGGGGCCAAGCTGAAGCCCTTGGGGTGGGCAGGGGTCCATGCTGGGATATTACCAGGGGCTTCTGGGTTGGAAGTTGTCCGTTTACTGACTTGGTCAGGACGGAGTCCAAACAGTTAGGTTCTCCGTGCCATGTGAGGCTCCAGACACCAAAGGCCTGTGGGGATGACCTGAGTGGGATTAAGCCCAGCCTAGAGCATCGGGCCCACAGGACTCCCGAGCCTCCTTTCCATGGGAAGAAGGGTGTGGACAGAGAGCTGTGAAACACGCATGGGGCTGACTCGTAGACACAGCAATGGTCAAGACCAGGGTGACCCTGATCTCTTTCTCTCTCTTTCTCTAGAGAGAATGTGGGGATGAGGAACTCTACTCTCCTGCCGAGGCCACTGAAGGAAGTTGACACTGGGGATTCAAGAGAGCGGAGACAGGAGAATCCCAGAAGGAAGAAAAAGAGACATGCCAAGAAGCCGCCTCTTCAGAAGATGGCGTCCTCAGACTCAGACTGCTCTTCCCATGGCACCAGGTCCCAGGAGTCCTACCCCAAGACACACCCCAAGCCCAAAGGGGGGGCGGCATCATTTATCTCCGGGACACCCTGAAATCTCTTTCAGGAATAGTGCATATGAGATCATACCCCAGTTTAGGGGGCCAGTTTAGGTCCCAGTATAGCAAAAACCCTAACACCCTTAAGTAATGCTGACCTCCACTTCCCCAGAAAACTGCCCTCGGCCGGGGGCCTGGGCCTCAGCCCACCATGCCATCACTGCTGCACCTCCTCCTCAAGCAGCCTTTCCCTGTCCTCGTCAAGCCTCCCACGGCAGCAAAGGGCTGAGGACCGTCGCTGAGAAGCCTTAGTCTAGTGGCAGCTATGTTTGAGAGAGCCAGCATTCCTCCAGAGCTGCCAGACCTCAGCCCTTGACACTGTGGAACTAGCTCCCCTGCTGAGGTAAGGCCATCCTTCATGCCACCTGAGTCTGCCCTGTTTGTAGCAAAGGTTCATGTCCCCTGTCATCCCCACCTGGCTCTCCTACCTGTTTGAGCAGACTGGTTCTGGCGTTTCCTGACTGTTGTTTATCCTATTTTTGCCCCTATCCTCACAAAACCGTATTCAATCTTCTGGTAGACTCTTCACATCCAGAAGTTTTAGTCTGACAGATTACTGTCTTATGTTTTTCAAAGTTTTTAGAAGTCAGCATAGTCAGGATCCAAGCCTACAGTCTTGTTTTAAATTGCTCATCCCATCTGAATTAGGGATGCTGACACTCAATATTAGGACTGAAATTAAGACTTGATAATTTGTCTGAGGTCTACAAGACTGAACATTCCCTCTTTTATTGTTTTCTGGACATTTTTATTGAGCCCTTCCTAATTATTTTTGTCTATAGTCTGTTGTAGGTACCTCTAATTGGGCAGGAAACCAGAATAAAAAGTCTTACATTGGGAAACATTTCAGAACTACTGGGTTGTTTATTTGTTACTATTTTCTTTGAACACATTTTAGCAATGACATATAAAAGTATTTGATTCTGTTCATTAATTTCAAAAATGACATAGCTCTACCAAATTCCCTTTGTCTAGTCAGTAACAGCCCTGGGGCTAGATAATAATAGAGTACAGATTATCATTAAGGGAAATATTGGATGCTTTTTGCAAATAGAAAAGATAGGGCAGGGTTCTGACACTCTAAAAAATCACGTGCTAATTAAAAGTGGTGTTCACATCCTGAAATCTAAGGGTCACCGAGGTTAAGGTGAAGAAATTAAAAGAGGAATCCACTTCCGAAAATATGAAAGAATGAGGGACATCAGCTGAGCATCAGGGTAAAAATAGCAATGCAGTGAGGAAGGAATTGAGGAGTGAGGAAACGATCCGAAACAAGGCTGCGGACAGCGTGTGGGACGGCGTGCTGCCTCCCAGAAGGCAGAAACCTTCCTTGCAGGAAGGCCCTGGAGCAGTCCTCCACTAATGAGAACTGTGTCCCAGGAGGGGGGTCTGAAGGATGTGGGGTGTCTAGTCTGCGTAATGGAGAACTAGCAGAGGAGGAAAGAAACCACCCAGCCATAGGCTTGCGTTCATTTATTTATGCACGCAAGCATGTGGGTAAGTGTGCGTGCATTCATGCAACTGTTCGACAAACAATTGAGTGCTGACAATGTGCCAGGCTCCAGAGAGACGCCATGAGACATTTGGAAGGTGGTATCTTCTCTTTGTATTCCAGCTCTCTCTCTTCATCTCCACTTCCTTGTTGGACCAATCTCTGTTGTCTGTTGGTGGGGAATGTTCAGGAACAATGAACCACAGGACAAATATACACAATAATACTGTATCGGCATTACATTACAATGGGTGATGTATTCAATGACATTATTACGTGGTGTGTTCAGTGATAATGCCTAAGTCAGTGTGATGGGGCAACTTGCAATTGTAACAGTGTCTTTCCACTTGCAACCAGTATGCAACATCAGGAACTAGACTTACATGCCCACAAAAACAACTAAATCAACGGATAAAATGTATGTAACAATTTCCAAAACACTGGCCACTGCCTCTAGAAGCTGGAAAAGGTAAAGAAACAGATTCTCCCCTGAAGCTTCCAGAAGGCTGCCAATAGCTTGATTTTAGAATTCTAACCTCCAGACATGCAAGAGAATAAATTTGTGTTGTTTTGAGCCACTTGAAAAAAAAAGAAAATAGGGGAGGAGATACTTCTCAACTTGTTTTATGAGCCCAGCGTGACTCTAATCACAACAACGATTACAATAAAAGCAAATTAGTGTATTAGCAAATCAAAGCCAGTAATGCATAAAACAGAAGCTACCTCATGACCAAGTTGAGTTTATCCAAAAATGAAAGATTGTTTTAATAATCAACACTCAATCAATGTAATTCAATTCTTTCCATTCCAATTTAAGGGCTCATCTCAATAGGTGCAGAAAAACGTTTGACATAATTCAAGATCCATTCACGATACAAACTCTCAGGAAACAGGAAAAGAGAAGAACATTCTCAAACTGATAAAGGGCACTGTTAATATAAATGAGCTAAAGGTGACCTCTGTGCTTGGGTCTCTAGATTGTTTATTTCTTCTATGCAAGCTGAGATCCATTAGCTCAAAAGTCTGCTGGCATCCAACTGAAGTTTTTACAGATCCAATTATTTTTAAATGCCCAAACAAGCATATTTTTAGCCATTTAGACCCTGCTGCTTTACATACTCCATGAAATCTCACCCAGCAGCTGTTACCCATTGCTAAAAATAGAGCCTTGCAGTTGTAAGCTTCAAGCCACTGCTGCCCTTCGGAGGTCTCTAGCAGAGACTCCCCGCTATACTGCTGAGCTACATCACCAAGACACCTCACTCCGACTCCCCTCTCTCCCAGGAGTTCTGCCCTCCTTCTGGAGGTGACCCCCTCACCATAAGCCTGTGGTGTAGGTCTCATGCTGTGAGTGATGTCCCCTCTCATTCAACTCTGTCCAAGTGCCACCCAATAAAGCTTGGTATATGTTACTGCTTGTCATGGTGATATCATTTTTGATCAGTCCCCAAATCCTTTGAACCCCCTGTAAGCATCTAGAAAAAATAAATCTACCGCTATCATCATACTTAATGGTGAAACAATAAATGCTTTTCTGCTATGATTGGGAACAAGGCAGGGATGCCCACTCTTATCACTTCTATCAAACATTGTGCTGAAGGTCCTAGCCAGTGCAATAAGACAATTATAAATATATAAATAAATATCAGAAAACATGTAAAAATATCTCAACTTGCAGAATTCATAATTACTTATATAGAAAATCATAAGGCATATTCAGCACTACCATTAGAATTTATAAGTGTGTATAACAGTCACAGGCTATAAAGTCAATATACAAAACTCAATTGTATTTCTGTATACTAGCAATAAATAATTGAAAATAAAATTTTTAAAGTTTCACTTAATGTCAAAATTCACAAAGTAGTTAGTAATAAATAAATTTAAGCAAAGAAGTAACAACCTCTACATTGAAAACCATAAAATATTCTTCAGAGAGATTAAAGATGACCAAAATAAGTAGATATACCATGTTCAAAGATTGGAAGTAAAATCAATATTGTTCAGTTGTCACTTCTCCCCAAATTTATCTATAGATTCAATGTTATTCCACACATAATTCCAGGAGGCTTTTTGAAATTAGGAGTCTTATTCTAAAATATATAGAGAAATATAAAGGAACTAAAATTTCTGAAGCATTCTTGATAAAGCACAACAAAGTTGGGGGGTTTAACCTACCTGATCTCAAGGCCTACTTTAAAGCCATATTAATCAATGAAATGTGTCGTTGGTGAAACGATGGCCATATAGCTCAATGGAATGGAAGAGTCCAGAAATGGACCCCCATGTATTTGGTCAACTGATTTTCAACAGAAGTCCCAAGGCAATTTGATGGGGGAAAGAAAGTCTTTTCAACAGATGATAACTGGAAAAACTGAATATCTGTATAGGGAAAATGAAGATAAAAAATAAATCATCATGCCATAAATAAAAATTAACTTGAAATAGTTCCTAGACCTGAATGTAAAAGCTAAATCTACAAAAATTCTAAAACATAAGATAAAATCTTTGTGACCATGGCGGTAAGCTAATGTTTCTTTGTCATGTTTCAAACAGCAACAAACACAAATGAAAAAATTGATGTTTGTTTTCATCAAAATTCAAAACTTTTGCTCAAAAAAATATACTTAGCGAGGATATGAATGAGCAAACCACAGACTGGGAGAAAAAATTGCTAAACATATTATCTGATAAAGGATTGGTATACAGGATATCAAAATAATTCCTCCAACTCAGTAATAAAAAGGCAAATAATCCATTTTTCAAATGGACCATATTTAAAAAGAAGATCTATGATTGGCTATAAGTGCATGAAGGACTACTCCACGTCATTAGTCATCAGGGAAATTGTGGTTGTCATCATGAAAAATTTTATATGTCAACTTGGACAGGCTACGGTGCCAAGTTATTCAAATGCTAATCTGGGTGTTTCTGTGAAGGTATCTTGTAGATGTGATTGTAGTCCATAATCAGTTGACTATAAGTAAAGGAGATTATCCTAGATCATCTAGGTGGGCCCGGTTCCATCAGTTGAAAGGCCTTAGGAACAGAGCTGAGGCTTCCCTAACGAAGAAGAAATGCCCCCTGTGGACAGCAGCTCCTGCCCATGCCCAGGAGTCCTGGTCTGCCCTTCCCGACCGTCTGCCCTACACGTTTCAGGCTGGCTCAGCTGGAGAGTGCGAAGGTGAGGGGTGGGAAGGTTGTTGTCTGGCAGCCGTCAGGAGACCCCACAGGAGACAGCTGACTCCATCTGAAGAATGCTGTGCTGCTGCTCTCATGTGGGTCTCCTGGCACATTAGGGTCACTGTCTTCCAAAGGAGGGACTACATGGGGCCATTCAAGGAGCAGGGAATATTCTGAGGCTAGATGGCCAATCTCAGATGTTTGCCTACATTCTATTTTCAGCCCCCAGCCTAAATGAGAGGCTGTTTTCCTTTACTTTCCCAAGGGCTAGGATTTATTGGAGGATGGTGGTCCAGGGACTTAGAATCCTGGGGCTGCTCTGAGAGGTTAATTGAATAATGCTCTCCCTCTCCATTCTTTTCCACATCTCTTCTCTTTGTTAACATTTTTATCCTACACCTCGTGCCCCTTAGAGAAACACCTTGTTTGCTGTTTTGCTATGACGGAGATCCTGAAAAACATGTCAAGTTCCACCAACACGCAATTCCTAAGGCACATCTTGTGTCTCTGCTCCCTGGGCACTGATCTGCCTTCAGTCTACTCTCTGTATGAATTATCTGTGTTCATTCACCCCCTGTCAAAGCTTGGAAGCCCGGGCAAGGCAGCATTTAATCAGGAGTCTGCTTTAGGTGAGCCTTCTCTGAACTTTGCAAGAGTGTGTTACTGCAAGAGTTTGTTACTGCAAAAGCTTTGTTTTTGATGCAAAGACTGGGTGCCTCATACCCTTGAGTTGCCCTTTTTCACGTTTTTTCTAATTATGGTAAAAACACACAACAAAACTTATCATTTTTAAGTGTACAGTTCAATAGTGGTAAGTATATTCACGTTGTTGTGCAATCTCACTTTTGTTTTAAAAGCAACTCTACCATCATGTGGATTTACACGTGGTCTGCTGGGGAGTGTCATGAGGTCTTACACCTCTCTCTGGGGCTTTTTGGAGGTACAATCTAACAAACTTATCCACAGTATCGGAAGCCTCCACATATGTCTCTTTGCTCTCAGGATATGCTTGAATATAAATGATTAACCTCCTGCCAGGAATCTAAATATTTCTTACATGTGAGTCTTCCCAATACTTCATCCTTACCTGTAGAACAAAATAGAAACTGTCCCAGGTGGAAATTACTACCTACAATGCAGGTTTGCAACTCCAGTGTGCCTGTACCTTGCCCTGTTGAGAGTGCAGAATCCCAGGCCCCGTTCCCAGAGATTTGAATTTAGTGGGTCTGGTGCGGCACCTGGCAGTTTGTATTTTTCACAAGCTCCTGAGCAGGATGTCAGCAATTCATATTTGGGGAACCCGAACCTAAGCAGGTGGTCAGAGAGGAGATACACCTGCCCACTCTGCTTCTTCCCTCTCAGGTCTGAGCCTCGAGCATCCTCCAAGTGAGGTCCTGGGTCCCAGGAGAATTCAAGGGCCTCCAAGGCCCAGAATATGTGTTATTAATACTTCTTGATCTACAGGCTTGTGATCTGACAGAAGGTCCTCTAGGCACCCCAGTGAGAACCGTGCCTGCCTCACAGGACTTTCATGAGGATAAAATGGATAGAGGGCTTAGAACAGGGCGTGGCACACAATGAGAACTCAATAAATGTTAGCTGCTGCTCTACACATGATCACTGTCATTGCGTGTGCCATCACTAACATTCCTGCAGAGAGATGGCAGGAGAAGCCTCCTAAAAGCCTCCTCCACCCTCGTACTGCGTGAGGAAGAGGGCATCACTCTGAGCAGCAGGAGCCGAGCAGAACAATTTCCAGTCATGGGTCCAGCATCAGCACCACGCCCCTTCCTCCTTATCCCCCTCACACTGGGAGACCTTCCCAGGGCTCTAGCCTCTTCAGGGGCAGACCAGGCATCCCCACCCAGCAGGGAACCATCCTCCACCTAGAGGATAGTCTCTCCTTGTCAGCACCTCCAAGACTGTTTTCTTCCCATGTGCCACTGCAATCCCAAATCCCCTTTCTGTCATCCCACATACGCACAATGACCTCACCCTGATCCAGTTCCCTCCATCATCGAATGGAGGCCCCCACCAAGTGCCCCAAGACATCAATGACTGTGTTGAGCTTTGCCCACTTCCTGGTGTTCCCGAAGCTGTCCTTCGCTCCAGGGGACACATGGCTGTGTGGTGCATGATATTCAGGCTCCCCCAGTCTGTGCACAGAGTATGAAGTCTTTCTTCAAATATGATGAAGTGGACATACTGTACAGAGAGCCAAGCACATAGTAGGTGCTCAATACGTATTTGTGGAATTTTAAGCAACCTTGCTTGTGGGCTTCAGAATTCTCCGATGGCAGTATGTGTACTTCAGAGAAGTAACTCACTCTGGGCACCAGCAATGGCCAGCCTGCCCCAGCAGTGTCTCCGAGGAATGGGGAGTTGAGAGGAAAATCTATGTGGAGCCTGCAGGAAGACCCTCCCCTGTTAATTCTGATTTGGCATTGGGTAAAGAGTCACATGCACCATGGCCTGTCCATACACGTCCCATTACAAGATCTGTAGTCACCAGCTGCTTGGCCCCTAATAGATGGCATTTTGCATATTATGCCCAATATCCTCTGGCTAATATGACAAGTGCAGAAGGGCAAAATGCTACAATCAGGAATAAAATGGGGAACCCCATTCTTGGAGGGTGTGGTCATGGAACACTGTAAATGTGCCCACCAAAAAGGAAGACATCCAATCAAGTCCTAAGCAATTTGCAGCCAATTGCTGTTTGGGGGCAACCAATGGGATAAGGCAGGACATCTCAGCTTCATTCACGGTGGGGAGATGAGCATCGGCGATTCCTTAGTAGTTAACCCATCTGAGAGCTGGTCATTCCAGATAAGGTCAAACTGATCATGCGCACTTATTTCTCCCGGCCTGTTAACCTTTTCAGGCCAGAGTGTGTCTGACCTTGCAAGCAGGTTTGGATGGACTGAGGACTTCACAGCCACATCAACATCCTTTTCTGTGGCTGAGAGCTCACATTCTGCTGGTGCCTGGTGGAGGATTCTGAGTCCTAGAAGGGCTTGGAGGCCCAGCTTCCTGGTGAGAGAGAGACTGCAAGGACATAGTTTAAATGTGTGGTTAAAAACCCACTCTATGCTGTTGGGCACCTCAATTGTGCCTCAGTTTCCCCTTATGCTGTTGTGAAAATTATTATAAATGAATTGACTTAAAAGTTTTTTGCACAGTGTGTGGCACAGAGTAAGTGCTATGGATGTGTTGACTATTATCACCACCAGTGCTCATGTTTTCTCAGCATCTCTCTAAATTAACAAACAGCTTTCATCCCTGTAGGATTGTTATGAGTGATTTTCTACAAAACAGTCAATGCCTTTGCTCTCCAAAAATCACCAAGCTGTCAGTCCATTTAATAGTCCTGCAAAAATCTGTGCTTGCCCTTTAATAAGCTGGAGGCATAATCCAAACCTATTGGGCTCACCATCTCCTGTCACAACATCAGGGGACATGTAGGGCAGGAGATCCAGCTAGACAGAGAGTCAGGACCTGCTTACAAAAGGCAGCCATTGGTGAATAGCAAATCAAATTCATCGCTTAAACTTGAGCTGGTCAATTCCCACTCCGAGTCTCTGTTTCCCCATCCTACAGTGGGCAGGTTTGAGAAATGGGTCAGGTGCATGCAAGGAGACCTATTGCAGCCAGTGACCCCTAAAGAACCTCCAGGTCTACCTCCTGTGAGCCCTCTCCCCATTCTTCTTTGACAACCTAAACAAGCATCAACAGCAACCATGGAGCCCATGCCATACACGGGAATGTGAGCTCATACGAGGCAGGAGGAGATGGTGGTGACATCCTCCTCCCAAGGGTAGGTGGAAGCCTTGGCAGGGGAGGGTGGGTGTTGTGGGGGGAACAGAGAGGGAAGAGAAATGAAAAAGAGTGAGAGAAAGGAGGAAGAAAGGATAAATATTAAAAGAAGAAAAGGTGGAAGGAATGGAAGAAGGAAGGAGAGAGAGGCAGAAGGAAAAAAAGACAAATTCTTTTATGTATCCACTAGGTAAGAAATAAGAATTCAAATAGAGAAGGAAAATTCAAAGGCTGCACTTCACAAAGAGTCAAATGGAAATGTAAAACATCTCCTTTGTCTCCTCTAAAGTATATTATTCATTGCTCTATGTCACCGCAAATGTGTGTGCTGTGTCCACTCACAGATAAGCAGAATACATTTGCATGATTTAAATGTCACCTAGATCGTGTGAATAATGAACTATGTGAGCCATTCCAGAGGGTCTGAATCTCGTTCCCTGGTACCCTCAATCAGCTAAGCCCCCGTGCTGGAGTTTGAAGTTCTGGGTGCCCATGACTTTGTGTTGTGCTGTCTCATTACTCTTGAAGGCAGCAGGGTCAAAACAAACTATGTCCCCTTTACCAGCAGCTTTCAAACACCCTCTGCACATCGGGCCACCTCATGATAATATCAAATAAGTTACACATATTCCCTGTTCCCCAGGGAATTTTACCATCCAGCGTTGAAAAAGACATGACAATAAAGATCTGCAGGATGAGAAATAAGCAAGGTGTTATGCACGGGTATGGAAAACAATGATCTTTATCCAGAATAGCAGTCACTGAAATTTGATTACTGTTTTGTGATTTCCAAGGCATTTGGACATATATCATCTCCATTATCCATGTAGTGGGGAAAAACTTCTCCCTCCACTTGCTTTCCTGGAGCTTAGTACCTAGAGCTGGAATTCACACATTTAGCAAGTATTTATGGAGTTGCTACTACCCGCCTGACTTTATTCCAGACACTGGGAGGTGTAACAATAAACAAAGGAGACAAAATCTCCGTCCTGGTCATGCTTACAGCCTAGTTGGGGGGAAGAGAGAAAATAAACAAATGAAATGTAGGACATCAGGTGGAGGTAAGTGCTATGGAGAAAAATAAATCAGGAAAGGGAGCTGGAGCGAGCAGGTGGGGATGGGAGAGGGGTCTTGACCTTTTGAGCAGGGTATGCAGGAAATGCCTTTGTGAGAAAATGATACATGAGCAAAGGTGAAGGGAGGGGAGGGAGCTACAGGGATGGCGGGCCAGGCAGAAGGAAAAGCAGGTGAGGTGCAAAGGCCTTGAGGCAGAGGCGCACCTGGGGTCGGAGGCAGCTAGTGAAAGGGGAGAGGTGGAAGCAAGTAGTGGGACCACTTAGGAGGAGATTGCAGTGATCCAGGCCAGACATGAGGATGACTTGGACAAAAAGGGTAGCAATGGAGGCAGCAAGAAGTGATCTGAGTCTAGATTTATTTTGAAGGTGGAACAAGTGAGACATGCCACTGGAGTGGATATGGGTTATAAAAGGAATAGAGGAGTCAGAGATGACTCTAAGGTTTTAGGCCTGAGCTGTCTGAAGGTTGGCACTGCCATAACAGGAAGGTCGTCAGGGATACAGTTTAAGTCGGAGCAGGCCACGACTCTTGCAGCATGGTAACCCTTCCGAGAAGGGAGCTGTGGGAGAGGGAAAGGTTGAGACCTGACTCTGGGGATGAATTTCCACCCTTCTTCAGCCATAGGCACCAAAGAAACCCCATTCTCATCCCACCTCTTTCCCCTTTTTAGTGGACACTGATTTTTTAAAAATATTAAATACAATTTTTAAATGCAGTGTGTATAATTTACATTCAGTATAAGGCCTGACTCTTTTAAGTGCTCAGTTCAATGAGTTTTGACAGTCATATACACCTGTGACACCACCACCCATACCAGATACAGAATATTGCCTTCACCCAGAAAGGTCTTTCCTACCCTGTTGCAATCAGCCCCCATCCTGACCCCCAGGCAACAAATGTTCTGATTTTTCCCACCCTACATTAGTTTAGCCTATCTAGAAAGTCATGTAAATGGAATCATACTATGTGCACTCTTCTCTGTCTGGCTTATTTGACTCAACATAATGTTTTTGAGAATGATCCCGGTTGCTGCCTGTATCCATAGTCCTTTCTTCTCGGTGTTGATTGGTGTTCCATGTTTGAATAAGTCACAATCTGCTTATCCATTCATCTGTCAATGGTCATTTGGGTTATTTCCAGTTTGGGGAAGTTATAAATAAAGCTGCTATGAACATTTGTGTACAAACCATTTTGATGACATATGTTTTAATTTCTCTTAGGAAAATACCTAGGAGTGGAAATGCTGATTCATGTGGTAAGTGTACATCTAACTTGGTGAGAAAGTTCCAAATAGTTTTCCAAATTGGTTGTTCCTTTTTACATTCCCGTCAGCAACATTTGTGTTGCTCCACATCCTCTCCAACGTTTAGTGCTTTCGGTTTTTTCAACATTAGTCATTCTTGTGGATGTGTAGCAGGATCTCATTGTGGTTTTAACTTTCATTTCTAATTTGTAGTCAGTATTTTAACTACTAATGACATTGAGTACTTTTCATGTGTATATTTTTCATCCATATATATTTGGTGAAATGTCTGTCCAAATATTTTCGCATTTGTAAATTGGGTTTTCTTTTTATTATTCGTATTATACGTTTTTATATACTTTGAGTTCCTTGTCAGATATATGTATTATGAGTATTTTCTGTCTGGGGATTATCTATATATTTCTTTTTTAAAACATTCATTTCTAAGTAATTGAAGACTTCCAGAAAAGTTGCAAAAATAGCCCAAAGAATTTCCATATACCCTTCACCAGAACCCATAAATGTTAACGTTTTACCCTGTTGATATTGTCAGTCTCTCTCTCACATACACACAAACACACACCATTTTTTTCTGAGCTATTTGAGACTAAGTGACAGAGATGATGTTCCTTTATCTCTAATACTTCCATGAGTATTTTCTAAAGCCAAGGACATTTACTTAGCCACAGTACAATTATCAAAATCAGTACATTAACTCTGACACAGTATTATCTAAGCTGCAGACTTTGTTCAAAATTCACCAATTGTCCCACAATGTCCTTTATAAGAAAAGAAAAACAATACTGGAGTCAAGGATCCAAACCAAGAACATATGTTGCATTTATTATAGTTTTCGTTTATCTTTAGTCTCCTTTCATCTGAAACAGTTTGTCAGTCTATCTATGCATTATTTATTTATTGTCTTTCATAACCTTGACATTTTTGAAGAGTACATATCACTTATTTTACGAACTGTCATCTTGATTTTCTTCATGACATATTTTAATGAGAAGAAATTTTTGTTTTGATTAAGTGCAGTTCATTGGGAGTTTTTTATGGTTAGTGCTTTTTTGTGTCCTATGTAAGAAAAATTTGGCTACCTTAAAGTCATAAAAATATTCTGGGTTTTTTTCTAGAAGAATTAGAGTCCTAGCTTTTGTATGTAGGTCTATATATGACCCATCTCAAATCAGTTTTCCTATGTGGTGTGAGATAAGGGTTGAGATTCATTTTTATTCACCATATCCAGTTGTTCCAGCACCACTTCTTCTTTTGGGACTACAGGCATGAGCCACCATGCCTGGCTCCCTTTTTATTCTTCATTTGCTGAGATTTCTTTTAACATGAATGGGTGTTGAACTTGTGATGGAAACTATATGGCCTGGAAGACTAAAATATTTAATACTTACTATATGTCCCTTTAAGAAAAGGTTTCTGACCCCCTTCTCCATATAAAAATACAAAGGGCACTTTGGTTCATAGCACGTGTATCAGTTTGAGTCTAATCAAGAGACAGAAACCACATAAAGATTTAGGTGAATATAAAGGAGAAGGTTAATATAAATATTATTAAACTATGATAAAAGGGTATCTATAAGATATAAGAACTCTTCATGGCAGCCTAAAGCTGAAGGAGAGTACCCAAGGAAGGACAAACTTGGAATGGGGACCCTCTCCCCAGGGCTAGCATTCAGACCTTCTTGGAGCAGATATAGTTCCAGCCCAATGGATGGCAGAGAAATTTGCTGGTTTGCACAGGCCAGTCTGTAGTCAATGGGCAAGCAGGAAGCAGCTCACCTGGATTGCAGGTAGTTTCAAGTAAGCCACAACCAGTGGCCAGCCACACAGCTGTGCAGAGAAAGTGGAAGCACTCATGTGAATTAGAGACCTTGTTAGAGTAGGAGACTAGGAAATAGGGCTGAGACCAGATGCAGGGGTTTGCAGAGTGGGTGCAGGTGTTGAAATAAACAACCCTCAGGCAGAAGCTAACTAGGCAACTAGGCTAGGAGTGGATGCAGGGGCTTGCAGAGTGGGTGCAGGTGTTAAAGTCTAACTACAGGGGGTTGATAACCACAGATAAGCACTGGCTTTGACCAGTTTGTCAGCTATCTACACAAACTTTGGCTAATCACACAAACTTGGGCTAATCACATCATTTGCATTGTGGTTTTAAAATTTCTCCACCCTAGAAATCACCATGATAGTTCTGAAACAACTATATAAAGAATGAAAATGGGAGGGAACCTGCAAAAAGATGACCGCCAGGCTGGGCTGGGACTAAGAAGGCATCCAGGGACCACATTTTCTAGGTAAGTGGCCAGGGCAGAGCATCACCAGACATTCCCACGCCAACAGTGCAGCTACCAGAAATAGCAGGAGAACCTCTTCCTGCTTCAGTGTCACTCCTGCATCCTCTACAGAGAACGTTTAACATAATGGTCACTGTAATACTCAAAGAAATCCTGTCCATTCCTGTAGAGCAGATATTGAAGGGTACTTTTAGAGCTGGGAGACAATGAATTGATAGCTGCCACAGCATGGCTGGGGAATCGGGTTTCCTAAGCAATCAAGTATTTGACCTACCCAACATTCTGTTGGACATTCTAAAATAAAAGTGGATTCATTTTTTAATAAGTGAGGAACCTGATTTCCACATTACATTTAATTTTTCTCACAGTTAAAGAGATTTCAAGTAAAATTGTCTAGACCTTATGTCAAAATAGGCTCAATTGTATTAAAGAGCATTACATTGTATTAAAAATAAAAACATATAAGATTACTAAAAAAGAGTAGATATCATATATGTAGGAGAATTATGCATTTCTAGGCTCTCAATGAATTGAATGAACCTTAGAGGGAAATGTTTACAAACCTCTAGAATAAATATTGTCAGAACTCAAAAAGCAAGCAGAATGGGGAAAATATTTTCATAAAATATTAATAGATCAGGAAAAAGTTTCTGTCAGTATTGCATAAAAATGTCATGAAAATTGAAAGGAAAAATGCCAAAACTATAATGTAAATGGGCAGAGGACATGAATAGATGACTCACAAAGAGGACACACAAGTAATAAATAGACATAAGAAAATGTTCAACTTTACTACCTCTTATTGAGATGCAAATTAAAACTGTAATGGGGCACAGTTTATGCATTAAATTTGAAAAATAAAATAGGATGCTGGTAAAAATAAAACATGGTGGAACTTGTAAATGATTGATGGCAGTAGAAATTGCTAAAACTTCTCTTGAATTCAGATGTTCATATCTCTGGAGTAATCCTACTTTTGAGACTATAACCTAAGGAAATAATTACAAAAAATAGAAAAAGATTTTATGCATGTGTTTAATAGCAATCATTTAAAAGAGTGAAAGAATGGGAAGTAATTGAAATGTACATAAAAAGGTCAACAACTGTGTAAATCATTCTACTAATTATGTAACTATGATCATGGCCAGGTAAATGATTTGGCCATGACCAAAAATCATTGGAATCTAATGCAGCACAATAGGCTATGTCTCCAGCTATAATGCCTAATTAAAGCAGAATAACAAAGTTATATTTACATCACTTTTATTATCACTGTGAAAGAGAATATGTGTATGTGAAGAAAAGCTAGAAAGTAACAAAAATGTACAATTGATTTATTAGATTGATTTTTAAAGTTCTGTTATTACTAATACAAGGTTGCTTATGCAACTCTTTTTTATCGTGGCAACTAAAATGAAAATAATCCAAGTACATTGACAAGAGCAGAGCTGAGCAAGGCTCACCTCTTTTCTACGTGATATACTTCTATTAAGTCAGCCTTATTTCTCATTGGCTTTTTGCCAATTTTTGTGAAGACATGTCATCCCGAATCTTCACATCACACTGAATGAGGTCTCCCAAGCCACGGCTCCTCTTCCTGTACTTGGGTGGCTGAGTTTTGGACCCTGGTTAGAACTTTTCATTTGTTCCTGTTAATGTCTTTTCTTGGTCTACATATTCAGCCCATCATTGAAGGCTCTCAAGATTTTTCTGCATCCTGATTTACATCTGTTACTCACTATATTCCCTGAGTGCATGTTAGTCATACATTCTATCCATATTAAAATGTACAGGAAATGCCGTATGTTTACCTCAGGCCCTGATGACAGTGTTGAACTGAGCAGGACTAAACCCCAGAGCACATCACATCTGTTAACCAGCTCTTTGATGACATTCACATTATAATCCATTAAAACAGCCTGGCATCCTGTACATTTGTGCCAACTTTATCAGTCAGCAAAGGTGATCGTCCTTCTTTTGTGGGTGGAAAATGAAGGTTTCAGGCTTACACGAAAGCTCCGGTGGTTTTCCTGGGCCAGGGCCAGGCTTGCCCTCGTGTTCAGTGTCCGTCAACTGAGCACTTGCCCCCTATCCTACCCACGCCCTGCCGTGGCATCCACTCCAGGCCACCCTCCTTGGTCTGCAGGATCCTCAAACACTCTTCTCAAATTTTCCTACCACAATTTTTTGATTCTATATCCGCACTCTTATCTCCTGGAGTTATTTGCATTTTAAAAGGGATCAAAGTTTGACAATAGTGAGATAACATTCCATTAGTGGGATTTCAGGCACTGGTGGTCAGATAGTGGAGATTTGGATGGAGTGGGGAGGCTGGCATTGGGGTCTTACAGGCATCCCTTACCTTCCCACTGTCTGCAAGGCTGACCTGAAAGTAGGAGGCGGGTCCCCAGGGGACAAGGTAGATTAGATCCCACGGCCCCACAGTCCTTCTCAGGCTCTTAATGGTATTTGGATAGAACTTTTAACTCTTTAAATCTCATTCATTAATTTAATTTTATTTTCCTTCTATTCTTCCAGCTGCCAGTAAAGTAAGGGAAATAGATGCCATCACCTTTGTTGCCTGAGAAGGAAGCAGGCAAAGTGGGCCTTCAGGACTGGAAACAACTGCTTCTCCCCACTTTGGGGCCTTTCCCCCCCAATCATCTTTGCCCTGACTGAGAGAATTCCTGCAGGAGAATTTGCTAGATCATTGGTTCTTATGTGAACCTTGCCTGCCTTCTCATAACTATTTTATTTACCAAAAGCCATTCCTGCAAATTGCCTTATCATTTGCCAAAGATGTAGACCATCTGCTGAAGCAAGCCTACACACCCTCCTTTACTGATAACTGGGCTTATCTGTTTGCATCTCTGCTTATCGTCTATTAGTCTGGCTTATCTACTTATCAGATTGTGTGTTCTTTAATACACTGGGTACCATATGGCCCTAGCACAAATGGCTGTCCTGTTGCTCACCCATGGGAAAAATATTATATGTGCCTTTCAACACTAACCTATAAATATCAGGTCCCCAGTACATCTAAAATGTGTTTGAACTGAGATTTTACATAATTTACAGCAAAAATTCAGTTACCCCTGCCCTCATTTTTTAAAACAATGTATATAATATGCATGCAGAATAAATAACAAATTGCATATTTACATAGTGAAACTGAATGAACTAAAGCTACAAGCACCATAATTGAATCGTACTAATCTGATATTGACTGACGAAAGCAAATCCCAAAAGACTACATAGACCATCACACTGTTTCTACATTTCAAAAATAATTAAAACTAAATATACTTGGTAGTCCCCTAGGCCACACGTGTGTGTGCTCATGCTCAGATGCAATCCCTCTGGGCACGGCACCTAACTCACAGGTGGGTAGAGTCTGTCTCACCAGGTTTCCTGGCTTCGGCCTTCCTCAGCTCCTAATTGATGGCTGGGTGCCACTCTCTTCCCCACAGACCCCTTCCCATTTCCTAAGTGTGCCCTGACTGAGGCTGAGGCACCTTAGGATCCACCTGGTCCCCACCCCTTTCTCCCAATCTCACCTGCCCTGTCAGAAAGAGGAAGTGGTGCCTTCTCCATGGCTGTGGTTTCCCTATTCTTGCATAAGACTTTGGGTTTCTGTGGATTGCTCTCCTGGGTCTCTTGGTGCCATGGGCTTGTTTGGGCATCCCACTAATTCATCTGGGATTGCCTGGTGCTGGTTGTGTCCTGTATCTTGACAAAACAGTGCTGTCCCTTCCATACTGCGCCATTCCTCAGTTGAAGTTTGAGCAATAGGATAGGCTCCCCACTGAGTGGGTCTTGGGCCAAATCTGGACCCTCCATCCTGGTAGCCTAGTATCTTACAGCTGGATGCTTTTTGCAGGCAAATTCACAGATATATCCCCTTCAGGCCCTCTCTACTCATTCCAGTCTCCATTATGTGTTTCTACCTTTCAGGTACCCAAGTTCTTCAATGATAACTATTGAACACACATCATTTCCTAAGGGCCAAGTATGTGCCCACTTCTGTGCTAAATGATCTATCGCATCAGCCTCAATGACTTCTCAATTTTATGATTAATTTTGTAAAGTCTTGTTTTCTCCCTCAAATCTTAGAAATGGTGTGTATTTCAGAAACAAAGTCCAAAGGGATTTTTCATTTTCCAGAATAATGCCTTAAAATTATCTCATGATAATAACTACTTTCTCCAAAATCAGGATTAAAGATTCTTTTGAAACTTTGAAATGTTTCCAGACAACAGAACATTATCATCTGTTTCCAGTCTTCCCTCAGGACAAGCCAGCAGGAAACAGCTTTAACTTGTAGTATAAATTGCTGGGATTAGAGGGAAGAAAGCATTTCCTGACAATGAGGACTGTAAACAAAGTTGCACATGGTAAGTGAGGTATGTTGGAGATTCCCTGAAATAAGGACACTAAAGTCTTTGACGAAGCTCAGTCTCATACATTATGTTTTCTCTTGTATTAAATTAAATTCAGGTTCCTTCCAGAAGCCCAGATGATAAAACAAGAATTCACCTCTCCTTCAATTTCTGTGGCTTCATCTTCATTTTGTTGATTCCCCACTTCCATTTATTTGCTCTCTCACTCCCAGAATCCCTTGAATCTGAACAATTAAGCCTGACTTTTCTTTGAGGAAAATTTTTCTTGGTTTTACTTCCCTTCTTTAAGATGAGTGTATGTGTGTGCATGCATGTGTGTGCACGCACCATTCTAATTTTTCATTTCTCCATTGAACAGTATACACTTCACCTCTCCCATCAAGTGTTGCATGAACTTAAAGACTTATGCCTTCTGAATATAATCTGCTCCAAAACAGTCAATTTGATAGGTGTGTTTAAGAAAGGCCATGAGCTCCAAATCCTCAGAGAAGCGCCAATTGGCTGGCTGCTGTGGGATCTGCTTTTGTGGAATTTCTTCCCAAGAGGGTGTCAGTGATGAGAACCTGGAACCCGAGACAGTGTCCAGGCCTTAGCTCGGGCAACAAGGCTCAGATTTCTCCTGGGACCTGCTCCTGCCCTCCAGAACCAGAGGGTGCCAGTGAGGGTGATGGTGGCATTAGGTCTCCATTCTTCAAGGAGCTGTGTGTCCGTGGAGTATCCCTTCTGTGGGGAAACTGAGATGGGGAAATGTGGCGATTTTATTATATAAAATTGTTTTCTCCAAAAAGATTTTAAATTCTTTTGGCTTCAGTAGAGGGTAGTGAATATTAGCTGGATTGGTGAGTTTTACTTTTTATAATAGTTCAGGGAATCTGGTGTTGCCTGGTGTGACAGAAGGAAACAAAAACTCTGCAAGGAGGACGCACATTATCCCAAAGGCAAACTAGTTTCT